>NC_138131.1:34988569-35670049 GCF_964188305.1 Podarcis bocagei
GTTCCCAGGATATCCCAAGAGGTGGGTGCAGAGATGTAGCTGGGGGGGGAGGGGGCACTGGGCGCCACACCACAGGGGGCAGCACTTCCCGCGGGGCCAGAAGCGCGCCCGAGCCACGCATCTCTCCTGGGAGTGACGTGGTGGCTTGGGTCCCTGAGCGGCTAGCTACGCCACTGGGTGGTTGAGTGACGGGCTCATAAAATGATTTCCTAAGATACGCAGCACTACTAAGTAGTATTAATATATACAGCAGGTGTAGGGGATCTTTGGCCCTCCAGATGCTGGGGAACTACAGCTCCCATAATCCCTGGCCATGCTTGCTGGGACTAACAGGTGTTGTCACCCAACAACATCTGGAGGGCCAAAGGTTCCCTGCAGCTGACACAGAGGATCCAGATCAATAGCCATACATAACCTTCTATTTACCATACAGATCTTCTTCCTGAGGCAGCATTGATGCTTGTACTCCTCCCATCTTGAAAGCCTACTTGAAAGGCGCTCCTTGGAGGAACAGTTAAGTGCTTCGAGCCAGGAATGAAATGCCCAACTGGAGGGATGAGGGAAGAGCATGGCTTGATCTGGGTTTATCAAACCCTTGCTTGGAGACCTTGGCATTAGGAGACGAGTAGCAGGAAGAGCCTGTTGTCTTTGTCCATGGAGTTTTCTTGGCAGGGATACTGGAGTGGCTTGCCGGTTCCTACTCCAGGTGGATCACGTTTGGTCAAAACTCTCCACTATGACCTGTTCATCTTGGGTGCCCAGCTCGGCATAGTTCATAGCTTCCCTGAGTTATTCAAGCCCCTTCACCATGGCAAGGCAGTGATCCATGAAGCAAAAGCCTTTGACTGTGTTGACCACAGCAAACTATGGCAAGCTCTTAAAGAAATGGGAGTGCCTGATCACCTCATCTGTCTCCTGAGAAATCTCTATGTGGGACAAGAAGCTACAGTTAGAACTGGATATGGAACAACTGATTGGTTCCAAATTGGGAAAGGAGTACGGCAAGGCTGTATATTGTCTCCCTGCTTATTTAACTTATATGCAGAATTCATCATGCGAAAGGCTGGGCTGGATGAATCCCAAGCTGGAATTAAGATTGCCGGAAGAAATATCAACAACCTCAGATATGCAGATGACACAACCTTGATGGCAGAAAGTGAAGAGGAATTAAAGAACCTTTTAATGAGGGTGAAAGAGGAGAGCGCAAAATATGGTCTGAAGCTCAACATCAAAAAAAACGAAGATCATGGCCACTGGGCCCATCACCTCCTGGCAAATAGAAGGGGAAGAAATGGAGGCAGTGAGAGATTTTACCTTCTTGGGCTCCATGATCAGTGCAGATGGTGACAGCAGTCATGAAATTAAAAGACGCCTGCTCCTTGGGAGAAAGGCGATGGCAAACCTAGACAACATCTTAAAAAGCAGAGACATCACCTTGCCAACAAAGGTCCGTATAGTAAAAGCCATGGTTTTCCCAGTAGTGATGTATGGAAGTGAGAGCTGGACCATAAAGAAGGCTGATCATCGAAGAATTGATGCTTTTGAATTATGGTGCTGGAGGAGACTCTTGAGAGTCCCATGGACTGCAAGAAGATCAAACCTATCTATTCTGAAGGAAATCAGCCCTGAGTGCTCACTGGAAGGACAGATCGTGAAGCTGAGGCTCCAATACTTTGGCCACCTCATGAGAAGAGAAGACTCCCTGGAAAAGACCCTGATGTTGGGAAAGATGGAGGGCACAAGGAGAAGGGGACGACAGAGAATGAGATGGCTGGATGGTGTTCTTGAAGCTACCAGCATGAGTTTGATCAAACTGCGGGAGGCAGTGGAGGACAGAAGTGCCTGGCGTGCTCTGGTCCATGGGGTCACGAAGAGTCGGACACGACTAAACAACTAAACAACAACAGCAGGAAGAGCATCCATGAAGTCAAAACAAAGGGGGAAAGCATAAGCTGTTTGAGCAAACCAGCGCTGGAGTGTGCCAAAGTTCCCTGCGTGGGGAAGCGCAGATACAGAAGGTGTCCCCATTGCTCATTTCCTCTCCCCTCCTGTGGTTTCCAGCAACTGGTATTCAGAAGCATTTCTGCCTCCAGCTGTGAAGGCAGAGCATAGCCATCAATGCTAGTAGCCATTGATAGCCCTCTCCTCCAAGGACGTGTCTAATGCTCTTTTAAAGCCATCGATGTTTCGAGGCCTTCACTGTCTCTTGTGGGAACAAGTTCCATAGTTTAACTATGTGCTCCATGAAAAAGAATATATATTTAGTAATTAGATGCTTTTTTTATAAAATACGGACCATATAACTAAATGAAAACACAAAAACATATGAAATAAGGTATTAATTTGCTGCTTATTTCTTTTTTGTAAAGAAAACAGGGGATGGGGGACGTGGGGAAGTCTGATCGATCATGAAAATGGATGTGAAAAAGTGAATCTTTTCCTTTTCTTCTTTTATAACTTCTTTTCTTTTCTGTAAAACTGCTTTTGATGTGCTATGGATGACACACCTTTCTTTTACCCTGGAAAAAAGCAATAAAAAAATTTTATTAAAAAAAAAAAAAGTAATTAGATGCTTTTTTTAGGTTAGCTATCAGGCGCATCAGCCTTGTGAGAATTTCTCTTTCGCTGCCAGGCCCCCACCCTATTTCTTGAAGCATCTAGATAGAAGCTTGTGCCAGCTTCCTCAGGTTGGCTCTCTCCAGCTAGGCTGAATAGGTGGGAAACTTTTGGACTCCGTGTGCCAGATCCTTATTGGGATCTGTATCTTGGGTCAAAATCCCTTTCACTACTGTAATATACTCAGAGTCGCAAAGTGATTTCATGCTCTTTATTCAGCTCATAGTGGTGAGGAGGAATGAATGAATGTCCCCTCAAAGTATCTGCTTTATATACATTATTTACACAATGGGCTGCACATGATTGGTTAATTCTGGAATTCTACTGTAAGGCAATCAGGAGGTGGACTCACGTATATCTGGAGCATGATTGGGTGGCTCCTGCCAACCAATCATACTGCTGCATTGTTCCTGGACCCATCAGACTGCTGCATTCTGAATCCCATTGTTCTAGGACCAATCAGACTGCTGCAATTTGGATCCTATTGTTCTAGGACCAATCAGACTGCTGCAGTTTGGATCCTATTCAACTCAGTACACAACACCCCTCCCCTCTAAGTTCCAGTCCTGCCCGGGAGGTCGCATTCATAGTCCTCGAGGTACGCCGGCGGCCTACGTGTGCGTTGCGGCCTGGGGTGTTCCCTGGTCCGGGGTTCAGGTTCTGGCTTGTGTTCCAAGGATGCTGGCTGTGATGGGCCTGTTTGGTTTGGCGCAACCAGCTCGCTCAGTCGTGGTTCTGGTTTCGGTGTCCTTTCGGCCTCGCAGGTCCTCTCTGTATTTACTGATTCTGCCTCTCCTGCTGGCCCCTCCTGGTCTATGGGCCTCACTGCCCCTCTGTTCCCTTGGGACTCCTCTGACCTTTCCTCCTCCTGGTTTTCTCCTGGGAATCGTCGCCATATCTGGTCGCAGTGGCGGCGCCAGCATTGCCCCCCATCCGTTAGCACCTCGTATGACACGGGGCCAGCGACCCTGGTGACTGTGGCGGGTACCCATGCTGGGCCTGCCCCAAAATTCTTTGCGTACACTGGGTCCTGGGCCTCAAAGGTCCGGGGGTTCCTGCCTTCCCCCACCACTACCTCATCCTGAGCTCTATCGGGGAGATGGCGGTCCAATCTGATTGCAAGGCGCCGACCCATTAGTAGTTCAGCGGGGCTCCGGCCAGTCGTCGAGCTGGGGGTGCTGTGCTGTGCTAGGAGGAATGTGGCAAGGCGGTACTCCCAATCCCCTTGCGTCATGCGGCGAAGGGTGTCCTTGGTGGTCTGCACCATGCGTTCTGCTTGGCCATTGGTGGCAGGGTGGAACGGCGCCGAACGGATGTGGCGGATGGCGTTCTGCACTGTGAAGGTTTGGCATTCTCCTGACGTAAATGCAGTCCCGTTGTCTGAGACGAGAGTGTCAGGGAGCCCGTGGGTTGCAAACAGCCTGCGTAGTACCCGGATGGCTGCGGATGTAGAAGTGGACAGTACCAGTGCGACTTCCAGCCATTTGGTGTAGGAGTCCACCACTATGAAGAATGTTTACCCCTGAAAGGGGCCAGCGAAGTCCACATGCAGGCGTGACCATGGTGCTCGGGCGGACTCCCAGGACTGGACTGGGGCCCTTGGGGGATTTGGGCGGGATTCTTGGCAGGCCTGGCAGTGTTTGACCCAGGCCTCTATCTCTCCGTCGATCCCTGGCCACCACACATAACTCCTGGCAAGGGCCTTCATTCTTACTACCCCTGGGTGTGTCTCGTGTAGGGCTTTGAGGACCCTTTTGCGGAGGGGCTGGGGAACAACGACCCTGCTTCCCCATAACAGGCACCCCTTGTGGGCCGACAGTTCATGTTTGCGGGTTGTGTAGCCAGAGAATTCTGGCCCAGGGCTGCTGCTGGGCCATCCCCTCCACACCCAGTCCAGGACCCGGGAGATGACCCTATCTTTCTTGGAATGGTGTGCAACTTCTTGTGCCTGAATGGGGCGGTTGGGAAGTAGCTCCAGGCTCATAACCTCTTGTGCAGGTGCTGGGTCGGGGCCTGTTTCCGGTAGTGGTAGCCTGCTGAGGGCGTCCGCATGACCCATCGCCTTCCCCGGGCGGTGAATCAGTGCATACTGGTAGCTGGCAAGGAAAATTGACCACCTGAGGACGCGAGGAGACAGCACTTGGGGGGGTCTGATTTTGGGGGGCAAACAAGCCAAGCAACGGCTTGTGGTCAGTCACCACGGTGAAGGGCCGCCCGTACAAGAAATCATGGAACTTTTTTACTCCCTTCACGATTGCCAGACCCTCCTTGTCTATTTGCGAGTAGTTCCGCTCGGTTGCGTTGAGTGTCTGGGAAAAGTATGCCACCGGTACCTCTCTTCCATCCGGGAGTTGGTGTCCCAGGACAGCGCCAATGCCATAGGGCGAGGCGTCGCATGCTAGCACCACCGGCAGCCTCTCGTCGAAGTGTGCCAAGACCGCGTTTGAGACAAGCAAGTCCTTGACTGCCTGGAATGCGGCCTCCTGGCGCTGGCCCCACACCCAAGGGGCCCGCTTGTCCAGGAGTCTGTGTAGGGGCTCCGCTACCGCCGCCTTGTGGGGAAGGAAGGAATGGTAAAAGTTCAATAGTCCCAAGAAGGCCTGAAGTTCAGTCTTGCTCTTGGGTGCTGGGGCATCACAAATGGCCCGTACCTTGTCCCCAGTCGGGTGGACCCCTTCTGCGTCCACCATAAATCCCAGAAAGTCCACCTGAGGCACTCCTAGTAGACATTTTCCCCGCTTCACCTTGAGACCCGCCGTCTGGAAACGGTGCAGAACGGTGCGGAGGCGGTCCTCAAACTCCTCTGGTGTGGGCCCAGCAATCAACACATCATCGAAGAAGGGGGTGACGCCAGGAATCCCTTTAAGGAGCGAGTCCATTAGATTCTGGAATATGCCTGGTGCCACACTGACAACGAATTGCAGCCGCTTTACCCTGAACGCTCCTCTGTGCGTCACAATCATCTGTGCCTCTGCTGTGGCCTCATCTACTGGCAGCTGTTGATATGCTTGGGCCAAGTCCAGCTTGCCAAAAATTTTCGACCCAGCCAGGGTGGCAAGGACATGGCTGACCACTGGCACTGGGTATGCGTGGGCCGTGAGGGCCTTGTTTATGGTACATTTGTAGTCTGCACAGATACGGACCGAACCATTAGGCTTGACGGGTGTGACGATTGGGGTTTCCCAGGGGGCATTAGGCACCGGCTCCAGCACTCCTTGCTCCACGAGCCGGTCCAATTCCTCGTCTATACGGGGTTTCAGGGCGAACGGGACCCGGCGGGCCTTGAGCCTGACAGGTCGTACTGCGGGGTCAAGCTGTAGAGCAATGGGGGGCCCCGTATACTGTCCCAATTTCCCATCGAAAACCCCTGGAAATTCCTTGCAGATGGCATCCACGTCCACTTGTAGGGTAGTGTGGTTCACCCCGGTGATGGCTAGCCCCAGTGGTCCAAACCATGCCAATCCCAGTAAGCTAATGTAGGGGCCCTTGACCACGAGCAAGTCCAGTTGCCGCATCGGCCCTCGATATTGCACCTTGAAGGTCCCCACCTCCATTGTGGGCCGACCTTACATTTCTGGAAGTCCCGGAGGGTGAATGGGGCTGGCCTGAGTTTGGGACCCCCAGTAGGACACAGTTTCCTTAAGGTCCTTGCCGAGATTATGGATAGAGTTGAACCCGTGTCAAGCTCCATGCGGCATGGGGCCCCCTCTATCTGTACCTCTACATAAATTTTCTCTACGTTGGGGTGGGGCAACTGGTATACCTGGAAGTCCGTGAGCTCCGTAGAGTTGCCTTGGTGCGTTGGGCCCCGGGACCTGGGGCTCTTGGATTGGTCATCTGATGCCTGGCGTTGGGTGGGCCGAGCTCAACACACCCGGGCGATGTGTCCCAATTTTCTGCACTGCCTGCACTCTGCGTTGCGGAAACGGCAGGTCCTCCTCTCGTGACTTTCCCCGCAGCTTGCGCAGTTCCCTCCTTCTCGTCGAGGCAGCTGTGGTCTGTGTGCTGCTTGAGTGCGCTGCTGTACTCGGTGCACCTCCTCCCTGTCAGATCCTGAGTCGTCGGTGAGGTCTTCGTGGTGGACCCTCGGTTGGGGTGGCAGGCTCGGCCGTGCCTCTTGCGTCGACCTCTTGGCAGCTTCCGTTGCCAGGGCCTCCTCCAGAGCGACCTGGAACGTTAGGTCCTTCTTGGCGTAGAGGCGTCGTTGCAGCTTCTCATCCTTCAGGCCACCGACGAGGCGGTCACGAAGCATGTTCTCCAGCTCTGAGAAGTTGCAGAACCGGGCAGCTTGGCGGAGAGAGGTCACAAACCCAGTTATGGTTTCCCCAGGGGCTTGCCGCTTTGCTCAACTCAGTACACAACAACTACCAACAAAGAGGCATCAGGCCTAAAAGGGAGGAGGGAAAGAGCCTAATATCACTACAGTCTTTTTTTTTTTTAAAAAAAAGATATTTATTAAAGTTTTTAAAGTATAACAGTAAAAATGAAAAATAAAAAGAAACATACAAAATAAAAACAGTTAAAAAACACATTGATTCTCCATAACATATCTTCTTACACTTATTTCCCCGGACCTCCTCGTACCTCCCTTTTTTGTATTCCACTTCAGTTTGTTAGTTCAGCAAATCCTTACCATTAAGCTTTTACACTTTTGTAAACCTTTTTTCCTATCTCTTAAAGCATTACAGCTGGAAACCACTTAGTTTCTATCCAACATCCTTCTAGCATTCATTAATTTTGCAATATTTCTGTAAATAGTCTTTAAATTTCTTCCAGTCTTCTTTCACCGACTCTTCTCCCTGGTCTCGGATTCTGCCAGTCATTTCTACCAGTTCCATATAGTCCATCACCTTCATCTGCCATTCTCTAATATCACTACAGTCTTGGAGAGTCTCCCCCTTTTAGGACTGCAGTGAGATCAGGCTTAAAGGAAGGAGGGGAAGCCTTTGGGAGCCCCCACCTCTCTCTTGGAGAGCTCAGCAAGCTTGGGCTTCACAGGGAAGGGAAGAAACCTCTCCCTCCTTTTTTAGTGCTCAGAAGGATCTGAAGGGATGGGCAATTCTACTTAGTACTGAGTATTGGCTCGCCAAAGAGCTCTCTGCCAGGAGTGCCATGGCTCAGCCCAACTGAATGGGATGTTCTGCGCTGATATGAAGGGGGAGCCATCCTGCTTAGCAATGGGTCCCTGGTTTCTGCATTTCTTCAGAGGATCCTGACAACTAGTCCCATGCTTTGAGGGCTGTGCAAAGAAAGCAGCTTTGGAAAGCCATGTCCTATCAGTCAAGCCTCACCCCTTACCTGCATGTGAGAATGGCCTCATGGACCAAATGGGGAAGACTTGGGGAGGGGGTAAGATGTGCTCAGAGGTCAGACGTTCCCCACCCCAAAATTTCACCTCAGGAACTGATGGACTCTTACTTTGCCTCACAATCGTTTTGAAATGTGCCGGGTTTTCAACGTTCGGGAACCGAAACGTTCCAAAACGCAGGCGTTCGGGAGCTGAGGTTTGACTGTAATATATTGGCGTCCGCATGAAATCCGCCCCATCCCATTGTTGTCCCGTGTCTTTAAATGCGGGGTTTCCCCATCCTTTGGAAGTCCAAAAGGGGCATGATCTTTGTACTTAGCACACGACTGAGTGCTAGCAGTAGGAGGAAGTGCAGGGGCTGAGCCCCAGAACAAAATTTCCCCCATCACTGATTCTTGTTTCTTTTCTTATCAAGGCAAAATCCTACGTGTCTTTGCTTTTCGAAAGATCTCCAAGGGTACAAAGGGGATCCCTCAGCTCAATTCTAGCAGGCGGGACAGTTCTTGAGTTTTGTGGTTACACATCAATAGTCAGCCAGTCTCCTGAAAATGCCATGGGGCCTGTTATGTATTCAGTGGTCTCGAGTCTGGACTAAGGATTCTGAGCTCCTGTGTTCTGATTCGATACATGATATCCAATCACAGAACATTTCTGGATTTGGGCTCTGCCATTGGCCCTTAAACTCTGAGTCCTGATTCACAGCTTGGAAGTTTAGACAGCCAATCACGTGGGGAGTGGGAGTGGCCCAGGCCTTCAGAAATGTCTATAAGCAGTTGCTTCGACCCTGTTGTCCAGTTCAGTTACCAATCAACTCCTGTTTTTGCTTATCTTTAATCTTTTCCGAGAGACTATCTATCACACAGGATCTTAGAAAGTTGTCCCAAAACAAAGTTTGTCCTCAATACTGTCCTCTTCACATATATGGGGACATTCACCACCTGCACAGGCTCAATGTTTCCACATATTAAAGTAGCAAAAGTCCACATTAGCGGTGAATGTGAATTGCCACAAGCAATCTCGATTGCTTCTTAGAATCATAGAATCATTGAATCATAGAATCATAGAATCATAGAGTTGGAAGAGACCACAAGGGCCATCGAGTCCAACCCCCTGCCAAGCAGGAAACACCATCAGAGCACTCCTGACATATGGTTGTCAAGCCTTTGCTTAAAGACCTCCAAGGAAGGAGACTCCACCACACTCCTTGGCAGCAAATTCCACTGTCGCACAGCTCTTACTGTCAGGAAGTTCTTAGCCCTCTCTAAGCAACAGGATGAGAACAGAAATCGTGCGGCGGCAGGAGACCCCATTCAAATCTGACACCCCGCTCCAGGGTCAGGACGGTGGAAAATTACTTTGCTTTAGCTTCATTTCTGCAGGTTTAAACAGCTCAGGAAAAAGTCCCCCTTCTTCTCCTGCTACTAAGGGGGGTTCCGCGATTTTAAATGATGAAAGTCGATCCTTTATAAGTGATTTTTAAGGCTCTAGTTTGCGTTGTCTTTGCTTTGTTCTGACTACAAGGAAACGGAAGGGTGACTTCCTGTTTAAACCTTCCCGTTTCAGTACCAAATTAGGGTTAATTTTAAAGTCCAAATTCCTTTTATTTCGCCAGTTCTTATTTAAAGTCCAAATATTTAATGTTCCAGTACTCACGGTTGGTTATTTTAGATGCCAAATTGTCCCAGGAAAAAGGCAGCGCTCTCCGGCAACGGCTATGCGGCTTCGCTCCACAGAAAAAGCAATTAACTCACAGCACCGCGCCACTTCCCCCTCTTCACTTCGGAGCCCGTTTATGGGTTCCTTTGTGGGTTGGGGGGGCGCTAAGGGTGGCCGCCGAGTCCCACGGTCACAGGCTTCATCCGCCTGTGATTTCCAGAAGGGTCCCCGCTACGCCGCAGCGGAAAAGACCTGTTTCATGTGGAGCTAGTCCCTCCAGTTCAGAGGGAGTTCGCCATTGCCAGAGGCGCCACCCCGGAAGTCTCCAGCACCAACACTTTGAATTGTGCTTGGAAACGTACTGGGAGCCAATGCAGATCTCTCAGAACCGGTGTTATATGGTCCCGGCGGACACTCCCAGTCACCAGTCTAGCTGCCGCATTCTGGATTAATTGCAGTTTCTGGGTCACCTTCAAAGGTAGCCCCACATAGAGCGCATTGCAGTAGACCATGCAGGAGATAACCAGAGCATGCACCACTCTGGTGAGACAGTCCGCGGGCAGGTAGGGTACCTGCGTACCAGGTGGAGCTGGTAGACAGCTGCCCTGGAAACAGAATTAACCTGTGCCTCCATGGACAACTGTGAGTCCAAAATGACTCCCAGGCTGCGCCCCTGGTCCTTCAGGGGCACAGTTACCCCATTCAGGACCAGGGAATCCCCCACACCCACCCGCCCCGTCCCCCCAAAACAGTACTTCTGTCTTGTCATGATTCAACCTCAATCTGTTAGCCGCCATCCATCCTCCAACCGCCTCCAGGCACTCACACAGGAACTTCACCGCCTTCACTGGTTCTGATTTAAAGGAGAGGTAGAGCTGGGTGTCATCTGCATACTGATGAACACCCAGCCCAAACCCCCTGATGATCTCTCTCAGCAGCTTCATATAGATATTAAAAAGCATGGGGGAGAGGATGGAACCCTGAGGCACCCCACAAGTGAGAGCCCAGGGGTCTGAACACTCATCCCCCAACACCACTTTCTGGACACGGCCCAGGAGAAAGGAGCAGAACCACCATATAACAGTGCCCCCAGCTTCCAGCCCCTCAAGACGGCCCAGAAGGATGTTATGGTTGATGGTGTGAAAGGCCATCTGTCTTCCTGACTGTCTTCCTGGCAGTAAGAGCTTTTCGACAGTGGAATTTGCTGCCAAGGAGTGTGGTGGAGTCTCCTTCTTTGGAGGTCTTTAAGCAGAGGCTTGACAACCATATGTCAGGAGTGCTCTGATGCTGTTTCCTGCTTGGCAGGGGGTTGGACTCGATGGCCCTTGTGGTCTCTTCCAACTCTCTGATTCGATGATTCTAGGCCGCTGAGAGATCCAGCAGAACTAGGAAACAGCTCTCGCCTTTGTCCCTAGCCCGCCGGAGATCATCAACCAGCGCGACCAAGGCAGTTTCAGTCCCATGGTGAGGCCTGAATCCCGATTGGAAGGGATCCAAATGGTCCGCATCCTCCAGGCGTGCTTGGAGTTGTTCGGCAACCGCCCGCTCAATCACCTTGCCCAAGAATGGAAGATTTGAGACTGGGCAATAGTTAGCCAAATTGATTGGGTCTAAAGATGTTTTTTTAAGAAGCGGTTTAATGACCGCCTCTTTCAGCGGGTCTGGGAAGGCTCCCTCACAGAGGGAAGCATTCACCACCCCTCAGAGCCCATCGCCCAGCCCTTCCCGGCTCGCTTTTATCAGCTAGGATGGGCAAGGATCAAGGAGACAGGTGGTCGGTTTCACTTGTCCAAGCAGCCTGTCCACATCCTCGGAGGTAACAGATTGGAACTGATCCCATATAAGAGGACTAGACAGAACTCTAGCACTCTCCCACCCTGGCCCTGCTCCCACGGTGGAGTCTACCTCCTTCTGAATCTGAGCGACTTTATCTGCAAAAAAACTTTGCAAAAGCATTGCAGGAGATCTTGGGGTCCCTACCAGGCCCCAGTGGTGCAGGTGGTTCCGATAGATTGTGAACCACCTGAAAAAGTCTCCTGCTGCTGTTTTCTGTAGATGCAATGGAGGCAGTGAAGAAGGCCCTCTTTGCCGTCGCCATTGCCACTTGGTAGGCTCGACGTTGAGCTCTAGCCCGTGTCCGGTCTGATTCAGAATGAGTTTTCCGTCACTGGCTCTCTAGCCGTCTCAACGATTGTTTCATCACCCTCAGCTCCAGGGAAAACCACGGGGCTGTCCGGGCTCCATGCAATCGGAGAGGGCGCTTCGGAGTCAGACAGTCAATAGCCCTGGTTAACTCTGCATTCCAGCGGGCCACCAGGGAATCAGCTGAGACGCCATCAACTTGGGATAAAACATCCCCTATCACTCTCTGGAAACCAGTTGGATCCATTAAGTAGCGGGGGCAGACCATCCGAATCGGTCCCACCTCCCTGCAGAGGGGATGGGTCGCGGAGAAGTCAAGTTGCACCAGGAAGTGATCTGACCATGGCACTTCTTTTGTTTCGCTTTTGTTAGTGTCAGATCACCAACATCCGTAGAGGTAAACACCAAATCTAAGGCATGTCCGTGGCTATGATTTGGGCCAAAACGTATTCAGGGACAGCCCCATGGAGGCCATGCTTTCCACAAAGTCCCGAGCGACCCCTTGTAAGGTCGTGTCGTCATGGATGTTAAAATCCCCCAGGACAACCAAGCTAGGTGTCTCCAGGAGCATATCCGCCACGACCTGAAGCAGCTCGGGCAGGGAATCCTTGGTGCAGCGGGGAGGTCGGTACACCAATAGGAATCCTGTACTGCCCCTATTGCCCAACTTCCAGAACATGCACTCAGAGAACTGGGTCTTCCCAACAGGACGCCTGGTGCAGACTAATGACTTCCTAAAAATCACTGCAACCCCCCCTCCCCGCCCACATGACCTGGGTTGCTGTGCGTAAGAGAAACCTGGTGGGAAAGCGGCAAGGACAGGCCCATCTGCTTCATCCAACCAGGTCTCTGTCACACATGCCAGGTCAAAGCCTCCATCCACAATCAGGTCATGGATGGCAGTGGTTTTATTCATCATTGACCTGGCATTGCACAGCAACACTTTCAGGTCATGTGGGTTTCCCTTGCTGATTCCAGTATCCTTCTGGTCATGACCATACCTGGAGGCAGGGATAGTCCTCAAACAACGACTAACTCCGCCTCCTCGGTAATGACATGGTCTGGTCTTAGCGTAACTCCTCCTCCTGCCCGTGATCACTGAGATCGGGTGTCCCAATACATTCCCCCCTGTGGAACCTGCCCCAGCCATTCTATTGGCTGAGGCCCACTCCCAGGCAGCCCTGACCCTTCCCCTTAAAAAGCAAAATACAAACTATATAATAACTTAACAGAATAATAAAAAAGAAGCAAAGCAAGAAACAATAGTGCTAAAATTAAACTACTCCCCAGCCTGACTAAATGCTTATACAACCCCTAGGCCAGATGGAGTTGGCAGGAAAGGGAGTGGCCCACCCAGCACTCACTATAGCAGCAGGAGCAGCAGTGTCCCGGAGGCCTTGATGGAGGCCCTCAAGGTGTGGCGGTGAGTGCAGGCTCCGCCCCCTATGCCAGATGCAGTTGGCAGGAAAGGGAGCGGCCCACCCAGCACTCACTAGAGCAGCAGCAGCAGTGTCCCGGAAGCCTCCCTCAGGCCTGTTAAGCTTTGGTGGTGAGTGCAGGCTCCGCCCCCTAGGCCAGATGGAGTTGGCAGGAAAGGGAGCGGCCCACCCAGCACTCACTAGAGCAGCAGGAGCAGCAGTGTCCCGGAGGCCTTGATGGAGGCCCTCAAGGTGTGGTGGTGAGTGCAGGCTCCGCCCCCTAGGCCAGATGCAGTTGGCAGGAAAGGGAGCGGCCCACCCAGCACTCACTAGAGCGGCAGCAGTGTCCCGGAATCCTCCCTCAGGCCTCTTAAGCTGTGGCGGTGAGTGCAGGCTCCGCCCCCTAGGCCAAATGGAGTTGGCAGGAAAGGGAGAGGCCCACCCAGCACTCACTAGAGCAGCAGCAGCAGTGTCCCGGAAGCCTCCCTCAGGCCTCTTAAGCTGTGGCGGTGAGTGCAGGCTCCGCCCCCTAGGCCAGATGGAGTTGGCAGGAAAGGGAGAGGCCCACCCAGCACTCACTAGAGAAGCGGCAGCAGTGTCTCGGAAGCCTCCCTCAGGCCTCTTAAGCTGTGGCGGTGAGTGCAGGCTCCGCCCCCTAGCCCAGATGGAGTTGGCAGGAAAGGGAGCGGCCTGAGGAGATTTCACCCCTCCCATTCCCAAGAATCTCCTGATGATCTCCTGATGGTCTCTGCTGACTCTCCAGAGAGGAGGAGACGTGTCCTGCCTATCTACTTATTCTGCCCAGCAACATATCACTGTGTGTGAGAGTGAGAGACAATCAGTCAGTGTATCGGAGAAAGTGAGAATGTTAGAGATTCTAGAGATAAGATTGCTGCTAAGTGCAGTTGCAGACTCTCAGTGTAGCATTGATTTATGCTTAGAATATTCAGCTCTGTATATAGTTTTGTATCATAGTTGTAGTTACAGAATCAAAGGAAGATATTCTACAGAGCTGCTCTCCGAGTGGTTTATACTCTGCAAGACTCTGCAAAACTCTGCTACGCAACGACTGTATTATTGAGACAGTGAATCCGGTGCTCTCAGCTCTGAGCTGTGAGTCCACAGCACTGTGACCTGTTCCTGTGAGAAGGAGGTCTCTGGCGGTGCTTCCCAGCTCGCCTAGCCCAGTCGGGGTTGAGGTGTATGAGTCCAGTTGGTACACTGGCTCTAGGGCGATGCTGACACGGCCCACCCAGCACTCACTAGAGCAGCAGCAGCAGTGTCCCGGAAGCCTCCCTCAGGCCTCTTAAGCTGTGGCCGTGAGTGCAGGCTCCGCCCCCTAGGCCAGATGGAGTTGGCAGGAAAGGGAGCGGCCAACCCAGCACTCACTAGAGCAGCAGCAGCAGTGTCCCGGAAGCCTCCCTCAGGCCTCTTAAGCTGTGGCCGTGAGTGCAGGCTCCACCACCTAGGCCAGATGGAGTTGGCAGGAAAGGAAGCGGCCCACCCAGCACTCACTACAGCAGCAGCAGCAGTGTCCCGGAAGCCTCCCTCAGGCCTCTTAAGCTGTGGCCGTGAGTGCAGGCTCCGCCCCCTAGGCCAGATGGAGTTGGCAGGAAAGGGAGCGGCCCACCCAGCACTCACTAGAGCAGCAGCGGCAGTGTCCCGGAAGCGTCCCTCAGGCCTCCTAAGCTGTGGCGGTGAGTGCAGGCTCCGCCCCCTAGGCCAGATGGAGTTGGCAGGAAAGGGAGTGGCCCACCCAGTACTCACTAGAGCAGTGTTTCCCAAACGTTTTTGGGCAACGGCACACCTGTTTACTGAAAAAAAATCTCGCGGCACACCACCATTAAAGCCCCGCCCCGTGACGTCAGCGCGCAGCGTCACGCCGGGAGGGACGCACAAAAGTGAAAGTTTTTCCCTCCCCCTTGCCGGGGAACCTCCAAGCTTTGGGCAGGCAGGCAGGCAGAGCTGGGAAGGGGGTTTCCAGGGGACACGGCAGCTCCTCGAAAGGCTTCTCTCAGCTGCGCTCAATCCTCCTCGGAGAGGATTTCCCCTCCGGTCCCATGCCTTCGTTTGGGGCATCGCTCCGGCTGCTCCCTCTCCCGCCACGCAGGAGCGATGCCTCTCTCTGGCTCTCCCTCCGCGCAGGCTGAGGGAGGGAGGGAGGGGCGCGTGTGACCCGTCTCTGCTGGGAGACCAAACCCAGCGAGGCAGAGTCGCGCGGAGGCGCCCAGGCAGCGCTGCCGGCTGCGAGGAGGAGCGCCAGGCAGCAGCAGGAGGCGCGGCCTCTCCTCGCCGCCGCCGCCCCGCCTCTCGCCGCCCAACTCGCCCGCCTCCCTCCAGGCATCTCGCGGCACACGAGGCAACGTCTCACGGCACACTCGTGTGCCGCGGAACACCGGTTGGGAAACACTGCACTAGAGCAGCAGCAGCAGCAGTGTCTCGGAAGCCTCCCTCAGGCCTCTTAAGCTATGGCGGTGAGTGCAGGCTCCACCCCCTAGGCCAGATGGAGTTGGCAGGAAAGGGAGCGGCCCACCCAGCACTCACTAGAGCAGCAGCAGCAGCAGCAGCAGTGTCCTGGAAGCCTCCCTTAGGCCTCTTAAGCTGTGGGGGTGAGATCAGGCTCCGCCCCCTAGGCCAGATGGAGTTGGCAGGAAAGGGAGTGGCCCACCCAGCACTCACTAGAGCAGCAGCAGCAGCAGTGTCCCGGAGGCCTTGATGGAGGCCCTCAAGCTGTGGCGGTGAGTGCAGGCTCCGCCCCCTAGGCCAGATGGAGTTGGCAGAAAAGGGAGCGGCCCACCCAGCACTCACTAAAGCAGCAGCAGTGTCCCGGAAGCCTCCCTCTTTTTATATATATATATATAAATTTTTTTATTAGGTTTTCACATTTTATAAAGACACATCACACACAAAAAAGACAAAAACAAAAACATGTATAATTTCAAGACCTTACTTTCTTGACCTTGTTCCTTGACTTCCCCCCACCCCCCTTCATACATCCCAATTCCCACAATTAAGTCAGCAAGTTGTTATTTCTCTCCTTATCATATTAGTATTAATTTTATGTCTCTTATGAAAAATTAAATTCTTTCCTTAGGTGGACCCAAGTTCCCTTCCATCGATTTCCCATTTTGCTTTAAATGTAGATCATACTAACTGAACCCAAAAGTCCTAATCATTTTTAAGATTCTTTTTTCCCCTTCCCCCCATCCCCGGTTTCCGTCCCTTCCCAAGTAATTGTCCACAGTAACAGTTCTTAGCCTGGATTCCTCACATCCGAGGCCTTCAAAACTCTTTCAGTCCCTCTCTGCCGGTTTTGTTGGTAGTCCTTTATGTTGGTCCTCGGATCTCGAAAGAATTCTGTCCCAGTCAAACCAGGTTTCCTTCCCAGAAGAATGCTTGATAACAGCTGCTGCGAAAGCTCCTCCAGTCCTTCATAATCAAAGTGGAGGCCCCAGTCATATTTCATCTTTCTTTTAAGTTCCTGTATTTCAGATACTCCAGGGGCCTCCTCCTTCTTCTTTCGCATCTTTTGCAGATTTGTAATCCAAATAATCCAAGGGTCTTCTTCCTTGTATTCCACTAGTGTAGGCTTCTGGTTGGTACTTTCCATCTGTACTTTCTCCATTCCTTGTTTAGTCTCCTTCAGTTGAGATATCTCTTCCAATTCAGCTGCAGATTCTTTCTCTTTCAAGTCCTTGGTACATTCAACCGAGCTGCTTATTCCAGAAGTCAAGGTCGTAAGTTGTTTATTCATAGCCAAACTCTGTTCTTGTAAAATTCCCACCAGGAAAAACATTCTTTCTATTTCAGCTAGTAATTTTCCATCTGCAGCCATTGTAATGTCTCAGAAATCCCCCTAGAGGGATTCTGGTAACTTAGTAATCTTTTTCCAACAGTCTTTCACCTCTTTGTTTGTTTCTTTGTTTCCAACAACTTTAATTCAATTGTAACACATTTAGTTCAGAGAGGTCTTAAATAACAAATTTTTTAACTTTAAACTGCTCGTTTGACAGCTTTGACAGCTGTCAAACTCCTTGTTCCTCTTCAGCAGACTCAAACACAGGACGCTCCTGGGTCCGGGGGGGGGGGGGGTTACACAAAATAAAACTTCTAAAATTCCATTCTCACACTCCAGCTCAGAACTTTTTTTTGTCAAATCGTGGAAGCTAGTATCTTTTAGCTCACACCAAGAAAGGTAGACTCTCCACCTTAGTTCTCCTGTTCTTGCTTTAGATCCTCTGTAGGTGGGGGGGGGGGGTGCGGACTTCCCTTTAACAAATCCCCCGGTCGTGCCGAATTCAAAGATAGGTATTTTTAAAGTCCGAATTTCATTCTACTCACGGGTTTTTTCTTTTCAAGTCCAGATTTAGGGAAAAAAGTCAGCGCTCTCCGGCCATGGCACACGGCTTCGCTCCACTGGAGTAGCGGTCCACTCTCAGCACCGCGCCACTCTCCGTACCCTCTCCGATGCCTTTAAAAAGGCTCTTCGTGGGTCGGGGGGCGTTTAAGGTGCCCACCGAGTCACCAGGTCCGCAGGCATCCGCGCCTGCGGTTTCTGAGGGTCTCCGCGTCGCCGTCGAGGCAAGACCCGTCCCCAGCAGAGCCGATTCCCTCCGGAGCTCGGAGGGAATCCGCCATTAGTCCGATCGCGCTAACCCGGACTTCCGGAAGCCTCCCTCAGGCCTCTTTTTTTATTATTAAATGATATTTATAGAAACAAAAAATTTTTAAATCACATAGAAAAAAGACAAAATTACAAAAAAAAAACAGAAGCATAAGAAGATAAAGAAAAAATAAAACCATCGCTTTCAAATTCTCCAATTTCCGTTACCTTCTTTCCATGACCTCCTCCTCCTCCCATCTCTTGTATCTTGATTAATAATTATCACAGCAAATCCTTTCCATAATTCATAATATTTTATCATTACGTTACCTTACTCTATTATCACCTTGTCTTATAAAAACGACCTTAGAGCTTAAAACTTAAATCTTTTTTACCAACTTCTCATAACCATTACCTTTTTGCCAAATTCTTTAAACATTTTTACAAGAGCCAAGTAATTTCATTTCAACATTTCCCCAACATTCATAAAACATTTCTAGTAATAGTAATATAAAAAGTACCATAAAATAAAAGCAATCCAATCTTCTTCCAGCGTCCCCTCCCCCCGGTCCCGGGATTGTCAGTCTTTTTTTGTCCCATTAGTCTGTCACATTAACCTGGTGCTCTTATATCCCAGGCCTTCAAATTTCTTCCATGTCCCTTTCGCAGCTCTTCTTCATATTTCCCTTTCACTCGCGGGAACTCCAGCTTAATAGTGTTTTTGACCCTTTTCAGCAAATCAGCCCTTTTCTCACAGTCCAGACTAAGCTCCATGTGATGTTTATTTTATTTTTTTTATAAATATTTATTAAAGTTTTCACAATATTACAAAACGAAAAAGAAAAAGGAAAAAAAATACAAAATAAAAAGCAGTTTAAAACAATTCCAACTTTTTGTCACTTATCTTTCATTTACTTATTTCCCAGACCTCCTCATACCTCCCTTTTTTGTATTCCAGTTCAATTGATTAGTTCAGCAATTCCTTTCCCTCCTTATTTTATCCTGATCTTTAATCTAGATATATTGTAGCATTAAATTTTTACCTGTTAATAATCCATTTATTTTTCATATTCCTTTATACCATTACAGCTAGAAGCCACTTAACCTCAATCCGACATCATTCTAGCATTCCTTAATTTTGCAATATTTCTGTAAATAGTCTTTGAATTTCTTCCAATCTTCTCTCACCGTCTCTTCCCCCTGGTCTCGAATTCTGCCAGTCATTTCTGCCAATTCCATGTAGTCAATCACTTTCATCTGCCATTCCTCCAAGGTGGGTAGATCTTGTGTTTTCCAATACTTTGCGATGAGTATTCTTGCTGCTGCTGTAGCATACATGAAAAAAGTTCTATCCTTGAAGACTTCCGGTCGGCGCCAGCGCTAATGGCGGTCCTCTTTCCGAGCTCCGGAGGAGGACTGCTCTGCGTGTTCGGGTCTGACCCGCTACGGCAAGCGGGGGACCCCTAAAATCACAGGCGCGGAAGCCTGTGAACGAGGAGATTCGGTGGGCACCAGGAGCGCCCCCCTTTACCGCAGAAAGAGCCTTTTTAAAGGCTCCGGAACGACATCGGGGGAGCGCGGTGCTGAGAATCGCTACCCAGCCCGCAGGGTGAAGCCGCGTCGCCATTAGCGGAGAGCGCCGATTCCTTCCTGTAAATTCTGGACTGAAAAACCCCGTGAGTAAGATTGAACGTCTATCTGAAATTAAAGATCTTTGAAATTTGGTTGAAAACGGGGGAAGTGAAAATTAAGGAAGTCTGCCTTCCCCCGACTGCATGACAGTGAAAGCAACGAAACTCTAAAGCTGCATCCGCAAGAGATATTGTTTCTGACTATTTAAACCTGACACTTGGACTTTAGACCTCCCCTCTAGCTAGCAGGGCAGAGGGGAGGAAAAAAGAGACATTAAGAACTGCATGTTATACTTAAAAGAAAAAGTCCTCTGCTGCCTCAATAACCTCAAACGGACTGCTAAATAAGACAATAGTGCACTGACCTGACTTTAAACTTTTGTGAAAGTTACATGGTGGAAGTTTTACTTGATACAAAGTCCTTGGATTTCCCTGCTACAGTATATCAGAGTAGGCTGAGACAGTAACTATTGGAAAAGTGCTGCAATTCACATTTACAAGCCTCCTGATATACTTGTTTTAAACTTTCTCTGTCTCCGTACTTGGACATTTTCTTTGTCCCCCTGCTTGGACATTTTGATTTGCTCCCCCTAGAGGGTAAAGTAAGGGTTGCTACAGCTCAGGACAGTGGAATTTTTCTTTGGGAGACGGTTCCTGTGGGAAACGACCTTGGGATATGAGTGGTCCACCAGAAGAGATAGCTACAAGAGCCAAGACTAGACAACAACAACTACACCAGCAACAGCAACAGCAACAAAAGAAGAGAGGCTCGATTACAGGTGCAACCCCTACAGGAACAACAGGACAAGAAAAAGTGACAGCCGTCTCCATGGATGCAGTGACACAAGCTCTACTTAAGATAAACCAATCCCTGGAAACTCTAACAAAGCAGAGTTCAGAAAATACACAAAAATTAACAGAATTAACAGCAAGATTAGACCTGAACACAGAATCTATAAACAGGCTCGTGCAGGAAAATTCAGCAACACGAAAAATTGCAGAAGAAGCTAGAACCATCGCTGGAGAGACTCAAGAGAACTTAGAACCGATTGCCAAAAAGGTACATGAACATGATGCAACTCTGGCTTTGTGGGAATTACAGAGAAAAGAGAGAAATTTGAAATTGAGATTAATTCCAGAGAACGAAGGAGACAACCTTGTGGAGTTCCTAACACGAGAGTTCTTTGACTGCTGGGAAGATTTGGAGGAGGACGAATTCAAAATTACAACAGCGTTCAGACTGGGTAAAAGACAGAACAGAAAGACTCCGAGGGATTGTTTGATTACCCTTAGATCCAAGGAAGAAAGAGATAAAATATTAAGACTACACTTTGAAAAGGCCTTGCAAATTGGAAACTCATCTATACAGATTTTTAAAGACATCCCTAAATATATCTTGGATCTGAGAGCTTTCTACAAGGATTTGGTTTATCTGTTAAAGAAGAACACCATCCTCTTCAGGTGGGAATTCCCACAGGGACTGTCTTTTGATTACAAGGGAAAGAAGGTGAAAATAAAGACGATACAAGATAAAGAGAGATTCTTGGAAAGAAATCGAGAGGACCTACAGAAGGGAACTGTGGACCCAATTGCAGAACAGAGGAGAGCAATAGACATTTTGAACCTATCGTTCGGACACAACCCACCACCATCAGAGGAAGAGCAACAGCTTGGAGCGGTTGGAGGTGTACTAGAAAAATAACAAGATGGCCCTGCAATTCCTTAGTTGGAATTGTAATGGGCTCAATATGCCTTTGAGGAGACGACAAGTTTTTCATATTTTGAACAGAGAACAACTGGATTTGATATGTTTACAAGAAACCCACATAACCAGAGCTCACAGGAGACTACTTACAAACAAAAGACTAGGACAAGAATTTATTTCATCGGACAAAGTTAAAAAAAGAGGAGTTGTGATCTACGTAAAAGAGAAGTGGGCTCCAAAAATGATGTTTAAAGACGAACAAGGAATATATTTGGCAGTTGAAATACAAGTACAAGGAGAAAAATTTCTGATAGTGGGAATTTACGCACCAAACGAAGGCAAGGCAGAATTCTTCAAGAAACTTCATGAAACTCTGACGGACTATCTGGATTACAATATGATAATTATGGGAGATATGAATGGTGTGGTCTCCACAAACATGGACAAGACACAAAGATTGACAGTCACTAAGGAAGGGAGACTTCCGAAGACCTTTTTTGAAATGACGGAAAATATGGATTTAATAGACATATGGAGAACAAGGAACCCTCTTGAGAGAGAGGGAACCTTTTTCTCCCAAGCAACGATGACCTGGACCAGAATTGATCAAATTTGGATTACCAGTGGGATGGCTCCAAAGATTAAGAAGGTAGAAATCTGCCCAAAAACCTGCTCCGACCATAACGCCGTGAAGATGGAAATGAAACTTACAACAACTGGTCAATTCAGATGGAGGATGAATGACACCCTCTTTCGAGATAAGGAGATTCACATGAAGGCCCAAAAAACTTTAAAGGACTACTTTGAAATAAATTTAAGGGCCGATGTCGAAAAAAGAGTGATCTGGGACGCAAGTAAAGCTGTGATGCGAGGTTTCTTGATTCAACAAAATTCAATAAAGAAGAGGAAACAGAATGAGAAAAAGGAAAAGATTTTGGAAAAGATAAAGGAAGGAGAGAAAAAATTAAGAGTAAAGCCAAAGTCCCAGGAGATTTTGAGAGAGATTAAGTTATACCAAACACAATATATGGAATTGATGAACCAAGAGATTGAATGGAAGATAAAGCAAATGAAACAAAAGACATTTGAATCGGCAGACAAATGTGGCAAACTTCTGGCATGGCAATTGAAGAAAAGACAGAAACTAAACACAGTTACAAGCCTAGAAGTGGATGGAAAGAACATATCTAAACCGAATGAGATTAGAAATTGCTTTTTGAGTTATTTTAAAAAACTTTATGCTCAAGGACTGCAAAATGAAGAAGACATAGATAAATTCCTTGAGAAATATGGATTACAAAAAATCTCTCATCAAAGTAAGATGGATCTGAACCAGAGAATAACAGAACAAGAGATAGAGGGTGCCATTCAGAATATGCAATTGGGCAAATCTCCAGGGCCAGATGGACTGACTTCCAGATATTACAAATCTTTGAAGGAGTGGTTGATTCAACCGTTAAAGGAAGTCTGCAATGAGATCTTAGAGGGGAAAAGGGCACCTGAATCGTGGAAAGAAGCGTATATTTCACTCATACCAAAGACAGAGACTGAAAAGACTCAATTGAAGAACTACCGCCCAATATCATTACTTAATGTGGATTACAAAATCTTTGCAGACATTTTGGCAAAAAGACTTAAAAAAGTGTTGATGGAGAAGATTCATAAGGACCAAGCAGGCTTTCTCCCAAAAAGGCACCTATCAGACAATGTAAGGAATATAATAGATATCTTGGAAAAGTTAGAGGTGAATATAAACACTAAAGCAGTGCTGATTTTTGTGGATGCGGAGAAAGCCTTTGACAATATTTCTTGGAGCTTTTTGAAAAAGAATCTTCATGGGATGGGGGTAGGGCAAGGATTTGAGAATGGTATGGATGCAATATATTCTGAACAAAAAGCTAAGTTGACTGTAAATAATGTAATAACAGAGGAACTTAAGATAGAAAAAGGAACACGACAGGGGTGCCCAATTTCCCCATTGCTCTTTATCTCGGTCCTGGAGGTGTTGCTGAATATGATTAGAAACGACCAGCAGGTCAAAGGTGTACAGGTGGGAGCTAAACATTACAAGTTAAGGGCATTTGCAGATGATTTAGTATTGACCTTGCAAGAGCCAAACACTAGTACGAAAAAGGTGTTAGAAATAATTCAACAATTTGGCCAGGTAGCTGGATTTAAGCTGAATAAACAAAAAACTAAAGTTCTAGGAAAAAATTTAACAGATACGGAGAAGGAGAAATTCCAAGAGGAGACAGGACTGACGGTGGTTAAGAAGGTGAAGTACCTAGGGGTTTATTTGACATCTAAAAATTTGAATCTGTATAAGGACAACTATGAAAAATGCTGGTCAGAAATTAAAAAAGATCTAGAAATATGGTCAAATTTGAAATTGTCAATGTTAGGCCGAATTGCAGTGATTAAGATGAATGTATTGCCTAGAATGTTATTTTTGTTTCAGACCTTGCAGATTCTTGACAAGATGGACTGTTTCAAGAGGTGGCAGAAAGATATCTCGAAATTTGTCTGGCAGGGCAAAAAGCCCAGAATTAAATTTAAAATATTGACAGATGC
Source organism: Podarcis bocagei (assembly GCF_964188305.1). Lineage (NCBI taxonomy): Eukaryota > Metazoa > Chordata > Lepidosauria > Squamata > Lacertidae > Podarcis > Podarcis bocagei. Next base: position 35,012,220 of record NC_138131.1, read on the forward strand.
TAAAGAAAGAGGGGGATTTGCCCTGCCGGACTTAAAATTGTACTATAAAGCAGCAGCGTTTTGCTGGCTGAAAGAGTGGATGCTCCTCGAGAATACAGACATTTTGGATTTGGAAGGTTTTAATAATGTATTTGGTTGGCATGCATATCTATGGTATGATAAAATCAAGGTGCATAGGGCCTTTAAAAACCATATTGTCAGAAAAGCATTGTTTATTTTTTTTATAATAATTTTTATTACATTTTTTCCAGTTACACATACAGCAGAAAAGAGAGAAAACATAGAAAATAGAAAAGAAGAAAAAACAGAAAATCCCGACCGTTTCAACAACTTTTTTCAAATTTCTATCGGACTTCCCCACATCTCCCGCCCAATGCATTCTTAACAATAAAAATTATCAGCAAGTTATACCCTTGTTTCATGTGTTTCTTTGTACTTTCAATTGCAATTTAAGTTTAAATCCCTTATTCTCCATTTGCTCTAGAAATATAGCATATTATTGTTTTTACACATTTAAACTTTGGTTTTTTTTTCATAAATATTATCCAATTTCTTATATAATCCACTCTCATTACTGGGGCTAACATTCCAAGTCATACGGCATCTCAAAGTTCATATAACTTATAATACTTTTGCAAATAATCCTTAAATTTTTTCCAGTCCTCTTCCATTGCTTCTTCTCCCAGATCTCGGATCCTGGCAGTCATCTCAGCTAGTTCCATGTAGTTCATCAATTGCGTCTGCCAGTCCTCCAGTGTGGGCAAATCTTGAGTCTTCCAATGCTTGGCAATAAGAATCCTTGCTGCAGTAGTGGCATACATGAAAAGAGTTCTATCCTTCTTTAACACCTTCTGGCCGACAATGCCCAGGAGGAATGCCTCCGGTTTCTTAGGGAAAGTGTATTTAAACACCTTTTTTAACTCGTTATATATCATTTCCCAGAAGGCCTTCACTCTTGGGCATGTCCACCAGAGGTGAAAGAATGTCCCTTCAGCCTCCTTACATTTCCAGCATTTATTATCGGACAAATGGTAAATCTTAGCAAGCTTGACTGGGGTCATGTACCACCTGTATACCATTTTCATAATGTTTTCTTTCAAGGCATTACATGCCGTAAACTTCATACCGGTGGTCCATAACCTTTCCCAGTCCTCAGACATGATGTTATAACCAATGTCCTGAGCCCATTTTATCATGGCTGATTTAACTGTCTCATCCTGAGTGTTCCATTTAAGCAGCAAGTTATACATTCTCGATAATAGCTTGGTCTTTGGTTCTAACAATTCTGTCTCAAGTTTCGATTTTTCCACCTGGAATCCTGTTTTTTTATCTAGCTTAAAAACCTCATTAATTTGGGCATAATGAAACCAGTCTTGCACTTTACCCTTTAACCTTTCAAAGCTCTGCAACCTCCAGTTGTCTCCAATGTTTTCTATTATTTCCCAATATTTCGGCCAACCGGCCTCCATATTGGGTTTTTTCCGAGCCTTGGCCTCTATTGGTGATACCCACCTCGGAGTTTTGCTTTCTAATAAGTCTTTGTATTTTTTCCAGACCATAAATATTGCTTTCCTGACAATATGGTTTTTAAACATTCCATATGTTTTTGCCTTGTCATACCACAAATACGCATGCCAACCTAACGAGTTATTGAAGCCTTCCAGATCCAGGACATCAGTGTTTTCTAACAAAATCCAATCTTTCATCCAGCAGAAGGCTGCAGCTTCGTAATATAACCTTAAGTCCGGCAGGGCAAACCCCCCTCTCTCCTTTGCATCAGTTAGTATTTTAAACTTTATTCGGGGCTTTTTGCCCTGCCAGACAAATTTAGAGATATCCTTCTGCCACTTTCCAAAACATTCCACTCTGTCCACAATCTGCAAGGCCTGAAACAAAAACAACATCTTTGGCAAAACGTTCATTTTTATAGCTGCAATTCGGCCTAACAAGGATAACTTCAGTCTTGACCAAATTTCTAAATCTTTTTTAACTTCTGACCAACATTTCTCATAATTATCTTTAAATAAATTCAGGTTCTTGGAAGAGAGATTGACCCCCAGGTATTTCACTTTTTTAACAATATTTAGTTCTGTTTCCTTCTGAAACCCTTCTGTTTCAGTAGCTGTCAATTTTTTCCCTAACACCTTAGTTTTTTGTTTGTTCAACTTGAAACCCGCCACCCGACCAAATTTCTGGATCAGTTCCAAAACTCTTTTTGTACTAGATTCTGGCTCCTGTAATGTTAAAACCAAGTCATCTGCAAATGCTTTCAGTTTATATTGTTTCACTCCGACCCGTATTCCTTGTACCTGCCGATCCTTCCTTATCATGTTCAGCAAAACCTCCAGAACTGAAATAAACAATAAAGGGGACAGGGGGCACCCCTGACGTGTTCCTTTTTCAATCTGAAGTTCTTCTGTCACCACATTGTTCACTATCAACTTAGCTTTTTGTTCGGAATAGATTGCTTCTATTCCGTTCTCAAACCCCCTTCCCACTCCCATCCCTTCCAAGTTTTTCTTCATAAATTTCCAAGAAATATTGTCAAAGGCCTTCTCCGCATCAATAAAAATTAACACTGCTTTAGTGTTAATATTTGTTTGTAAAAGTTCCAAAATATCGATAATATTCCTAGTGTTATCAAACAAATGTCTACCTGGGAGAAAGGTCGTTTGCCGCAGCGAACGACCCTTTCCTGCGGAGCCCCTCTTCGCAGCGCAAAGAGGACCGCCATTACTTATTTCGCGCCGCCTCCGGAAGTCCCAGAAAAGCATTGTTTAATGTCTGGATAAGGTATAAAGATCTGTTGGAAAACAAAACCCCTAGATGGGTGTCTCCCGTGGAGGCTAAGGCATTGAAGAAGCTCAATATGGAGGTTGGATGGCCGAAGTATTGGGAAATTTTGGAACAGGAGGGAGATAAATTGAAATTACAAAGTTATGAGAAAATGAAACCTAAAGTACAAGACTGGCTCCAATATCACCAAATAATGGAGATTTTTAAACAGGATAGGAAAATTGGCTTTCAGGTGGAAAAATCAAAATTAGAGACTGAATTGTTAGAACCCAATACTAAGAATTTGTCAAGAATGTATAACTTGCTGTTGAAATGGAATACACAAGATGAAACAGTTAAATCGACTATGATTAAATGGGCACAGGACACGGGTCATAACATTATGTTTGCTGACTGGGAATGGTTGTGGAACACCGGTATTAAATTCACGGCATGTAATGCCTTAAAGGAAAACATTATGAAAATGATCTACAGGTGGTACATGACCCCAGTCAAGCTAGCAAAAATCTATCATTTGCCTGATAACAAGTGTTGGAAATGTAAAGAGACTGAAGTTACTTTTTATCACCTTTGGTGGACATGCCCGAAGATTAAGGCTTTCTGGGAAATGATATATAATGAAATGAAAAAGGTACTTAAATGTACTTTCCCTAAAAAACCAGAGGCCTTTCTCTTGGGCATTGTCGGCCAATTGGTGTCAAAGAAGGACAGAACTTTCTTTATGTATGCTACAACAGCAGCAAGAATACTTAGTTTTGGAAGTATTGGAAGACACAAGATCTACCCACCCTGGAAGAATGGCAGATGAAAGTGATGGACTATATGACATTGGCTGAGATGACTGGCAGAATCCGTGATCAGGGAAAAGAGACGGCGGAAGAAGAATGGAAGAAATTTAAAACTTATCTCAAAGACTACTATAAACTTGATGAATGCTAAAATGTCGAGGTTTTCAGAAAGAAAGGGTTACAGTGATATAAGATTAGATTAAAGAAAAGATTAAGACGACAGAGGTTGGAAAGGAATATTTAGAAGTTGCTAAAAAATTATGGATATTGGGATGCAGAAAGGGGGGGTATGGGGGAGTCCCGGAAAAGAGGTTTATGAAAAAATGTTCTGAAACTATATGTGTTTGTATGTCTTTTTATGTGTTTGTTTGTTTGTAAAAAAACTTTGTAAAACCAATAAAAAATTTTATAAAAAAAAAAGAAAAAAGTTCTATCCTTCTTTTGCACCAATTGGCCAACAATGCCCAAGAGAAAGCCCTCTGGTTTCTTCAGGAAAGTGTATTTAAATACCTTTTTCAGTTCATTATATATCATTTCCCAGAAAGCATTAATCTTTGGGCACGTCCACCATTGGTGAAAGAATGTACCTTCAGCTTCTTTACATTTCCAACATTTGTTATCGGGCAAGTGATAAATTTTTGCAAGCTTGACTGGGGTCATGTACCACCTGTATATCATTTTCATAATATTCTCTCTTAAGGCATTACATGCCGTAAACTTTATACCTGTGGTCCATAACTGTTCCCAGTCAGCAAACATAATATTATGTCCAACATCCTGTGCCCATTTAATCATAGCAGATTTGACTGTTTCATCCTGAGTATTCCATTTCAACAGCAGGTTATACATTCTTAACAAATTCTTAGTTTTGGGTTCTAACAGTTCTGTTTCTAATTTTGACTTTTCCACCTGGAAACCAATTTTCTTATCCAAATTATATGTCTCCATTATCTGATAATAATGAAGCCAATCTCTCACTTTATTTTTTAATTTTTCAAAACTCTGCAATTTCAATTTATCTCCTTCTTGTTCCAAGATTTCAGAATAAGTCGGCCATTTGGTCTCCATATTGAGCCTTTTTAAAGCTTTTGCTTCCATTGGCGACAGCCACCTTGGTGTTTTATTTTCCAATAAATCCTTATATCTTATCCAAACATTAAACAATGCTTTCCTGACGATATGATTTTTAAATGCCTTATGGGTTTTAACCTTGTCATACCATAGATATGCATGCCATCCGAACACATCGTTAAAACCTTCTAAATCCAAAATGTCTGTGTTTTCAAGAAGTAGCCATTCTTTCAACCAGCAGAAAGTTGCTGATTCATAATAAAGTTTAAGGTCTGGCAGGGCGAATCCACCCCCTTCCTTTGCATCTGTCAATATCTTAAATTTTATTCTGGGCTTCTTGCCCTGCCAGACAAATATCTCTTTGCCACTTCTTAAAACAATCCATCTTCTAGAAATATCTTAAACAATCCATCTTCTAGAAATATCTCTTTGCCACTTCTCAAAACAATCCATCATGTCCATAATTTTCAATGTCTGAAATAAGAGCAACATTCTCGGCAATACATTCATCTTTATCACAGCAATTCGGCCCAACAATGATAGCTTCAAATTTGACCAACTTTCTAGATCTTTTTTCACTTCAGCCCAGCATTTTTCATAATTATCTTTGAACAGGTTCACATTTTTTGCTGTCATATTAACCCCCAGGTATTTCACTTTCTTTACCACAGTCAATCCTGTCTCATTCTGAAACCTATCTCTTTCAATCGGTGTTAAATTTTTCTCTAAAACCTTAGTTTTTAACTTATTCAGTTTAAAGCCTGCCACTTGACCAAATTCCTGAATTAGTTCTAGAACCCTTTTAGTGCTAGATTCTGGCTCCTGTAACGTCAATACTAAGTCATCTGCAAATGCTCTCAGTTTATATTGTTTGGCTCCAACCTGTATACCCTTGATCAACCGGTCCCTTCTAATCATATTTAGCAAGACCTCCAGGACCGATATAAAAAGCAGTGGGGAAATTGGGCACCCCTGTTGTGTCCCTTTTTCTATTTTAAATTCTTCCATAACCACATTATTTACAATTAATTTAGCCTTTTGTTCAGAGTATATAGCACCTATACCATTTTCAAAACCTTGGCCTACCCCCATCCCATGTAAGTTCTTCTTCATAAAGCTCCAAGAGATATTATCAAAAGCTTTCTCCACATCCACAAATATCAAAACTGCTTTAGTGTTTATATTCACTTCTAGTTTTTCCATAATATCTATTATATTCCTCAAATTATCAGACAAGTGCCTTCCTGGGAGAAAGCCCGCTTGGTCTTTATGAATCTCTTCCATCAGTACTTTTTTCAGTCTCTTGGCCAAAATGTCAGCAAAAATTTTGTAATCCACATTAAGTAACGATATAGGGCGGTAGTTCTTGAGCTGAGTCTTTTCAGTCTCTGTTTTTGGTATAAGTGTAATGTACGCTTCTTTCCACGACTCTGGTGCCCTTTTCTCCTCCAATATTTCGTTACAGACTTCCCTCAAAGGTTGCAATAGCCACTCTTTCAGAGATCTATAGTATCTAGAAGTCAGTCCGTCCGGTCCTGGAGATTTGCCCAGTTGCATATTTTGGATGGCACCTTTAACCTCCTGTTCAGATATTTTGTAGTTCAACCTTAATTTACTTTCCTGAGAGATTTTTTGTAATCCATTTGTCTTCAAAAATTGGTCTATGTCCATTTCTTTCTGAGGCCCTTGCGTGTATAGTTGTTTGAAATACTTCTGAAAGCAATTTTGAATCTCAGATGGGTTGTGTATATTCTTTCCTTCCACTTCTAAATTTGTGATGGTATTTAATTTTTGTCTTTTCTTCATTTGCCAGGCCAACAATTTCCCACATTTGTTAGCTGATTCAAATGTTTTTTGTCTCATTTGTTTAATTTTCCATTCTATTTCCTGGTTCATTATTTCCATGTATTGTACTTGATATAGTTTTATTTCTCTCAAAATCTCCCGGGACTTTGGTTTTGCTCTCAATTTCTTCTCACTTTCTTTTATTTTTTCCAAAATTTTATCTTTCTTCTCATTTTGACTTCTCTTCTTTATAGCGTTCTGTTGTATCAAGAACCCTCTCATAGCAGCTTTGCTAGAGTCCCATAGAATCATAGAATCATAGAATCATAGAGTTGGAAGAGACCACAAGGGCCATCGAGTCCAACCCCCTGCCAAGCAGGAAACACCATCAGAGCACGCCTGACATATGGTTGTCAAGCCTCTGCTTAAAGACCTCCAAAGTAGGAGAGTCCACCACACTCCTTGGCAGCAAATTCCACTGTCGAACAGCTCTTACTGTCAGGAAGTTCTTCCTAATGTTTAGGTGGAATCTTCTTTCCTGTAGTTTGGCTCCATTGCTCCGTGTCCGCTTCTCTGGAGCAGCAGAAAACAACCTTTCTCCCTCCTCTATGTGACATCCTTTTATATATTTGAAGATGGCTATCATATCACCCCTTAACCTCCTCTTCTCCAGGCTAAACATGCCCAGCTCCCTTAGCCGTTCCTCATAAGGCATCGTTTCCAGGCCTTTGACCATTTTGGTTGCCCTCCTCTGGACACGTTCCAGTTTGTCAGTGTCCTTCTTGAATTGTGGTGCCCAGAACTGGACACAGTACTCCAGGTGTGGTCTGACCAGAGCAGAATACAGTGGCACTATTACTTCCCTTGATCTAGATGCTATACTCCTATTGATGCAGCCCAGAATTGCATTGGCTTTTTTAGCTGCCGTGTCACACTGTTGGCTCATGTCAAGTTTGTGGTCAACCAAGACTCCTAGATCCTTTTCACATGTACTGCTCTCAAGCCAGGTGTCACCCATCTTGTATTTGTGCCTCTCATTTTTTTTTTGCCCAAGTGCATTTCTCCCTGTTAAAATTCATCTTGTTTGTTTTGGCCCAGTTCTCTAATCTGTCAAGGTCGTTTTGAAGTGTGATCCTGTCCTCTGGGGTGTTAGCCACCCCTCCCAGTTTGGTGTCATCTGCAAATTTGATCAGGATGCCCTTGAGTCCATCATCCAAGTCGTTGATAAAGATGTTGAATAAGACCGGGCCCAAGACAGAACCCTGTGGCACCCCACTAGTCACTCTTCTCCAGGATGAAGAGGAACCATTGATGAGCACCCTTTGGGTTCGGTCAGTCAGCCAGTTACAAATCCACTGAGTGGTAGCATAGTCAAGACCGCATTTTACCAGCTTCTTTACAAGAATATCATGGGGCACCTTGTCAAATGCCTTGCTGAAATCAAGGTAGGCTACATCCACTGCGTTCCCTTCATCTACCAGTCTTGTAATTCTGTCAAAAAACGAGATCAGGTTAGTCTGACATGACTTATTTTTCAGAAATCCATGCTGACTATTGGTGATCACAGCATTCTTTTCTAGGTGCTCGCAGGCTGTTTGCTTAATGATCTGCTCCAGAATCTTCCATGCTATTGATGTCAGACTGACTGGGCGGTAATTATTTGGGTCCTCTCTTTTCCCCTTTTTGAAAATAGGGACAACATTTGCCCTCCTCCAGTCTGCCGGGACTTCGCCTGTTCTCCAGGAATTCTCAAAGATGACTGCCAGTGGTTCTGAGATCACATCTGCCAGTTCTTTTAATACTCTTGGATGCAGTTCATCTGGCCCTGGAGACTTGAATACATCTCAACTAGCCAAGTATTCTTGTACTATCTCCTTAGTTATTCTGGGCTGTGTTTCCTTTGCTGAATCATTTGCTCCAAATTCTTCAGGTCGGGCATTGTTTTCTTTATCAGAGAAGACTGAGGCAAAGAAGGCATTGAGGAGTTCAGCCCTTTCTGTGTCCCCTGTTTGCATTTCACCATCTTCTCCTCTGAGTGACCCCACTGTTTCTTTGTTCTTCCTTTTGCTACGAACATACCCATAAAAGCCTTTTTTGTTGCTTTTAACCTCTCTAGCAAGCCTGAGTTCATTCTGTGCTTTAGCTTTTCTGACTTTGTGTCTACACGTGCTGGCTATTTGTTTGAATTCCTCTTTGGTGGTTTCCCCCCTTTTCCATTTTTTGTACACATCCTTTTTTAATCTTAATTCAGTTAAAAGTTCTTTAGATAGCCACCCTGGCTTCTTTAGGCACCTTCCATGTTTCCGTCTCATTGGTATTGCCTGACGTTGTGCTTTTACTATCTCCCTCTTAACAAACTCCCAGCCATCATGAACTCCCTTTCCTTTTAGTATTGCTGTCCATGGGATCTCACCCACCACTTCCCTAAGTTTTATGAAGTCGGCTTTCTTAAAGTCAAGAAATTGAGTCCTAGTATGCTTGACTGCTCCTTTCCGCTGTATAGTAAACTTGAGAAGAGCATGATCACTCGCGCCTAATGATCCTTCCACATCTACCCCACTAACCAGGTCATCAACATTGGTTAGGACCAGATCTAAAATGGCTGTTCCTCTTGTTGCTTCTCCCACTTTCTGGACAATGAAGTTGTCTGCAAGGCCAGTGAGGAATCTGTTTGACCTTATGCTCTTGGCTGAGTTTGACGTCCAACAAATATCTGGGTAATTGAAGTCCCCCATTACTACTATCTCCCTTCCTTTTGCATGCTTGGCCATCTGTTCCAGGAAGGCATCATCTATGTCCTCCGTTTGGCTTGGGGATCTATAGTAAACTCCCACAATGAGGTCTCTGTTATTCTTCTCTCCCTTAATTTTGACCCAAATGCTCTCACTTTGGCTTTGAGGTTCTAAATCTTGGATCTCTTCACAGGTATACACATCCCTGACATATAACGCCACTCCTCCTCCTTTCTTGTCTGGTCTGTTTCTCTGAAATAGATTGTATCCCCCCATTATTACATTCCAATCGTGGGACTTATCCCACCAGGTTTCAGTGATGCCTATTATGTCATATTTAGTTTGCTGTACCAAGAGCTCAAGCTCATCTTGTTTATTTCCCATGCTTTGCGCATTAGTGTACAGACATTGAAGTCCATTAATCATTCCCCCGTGTCTCTTATTTAAGGATTTTTTCCTCCCACCACTAGGTCCGCGTGCTGTTTGCTCCATTTGGTCTATGACATTTGGATGATCATCTTCATTAATTGATAGACTCCTACCTTCAGGAGCACTGTCTCCCTCCCCCACATTAGTCAGTTTAAAGCCCTCCTGATGAGGTTTCTGAGATTTTTGGCAAAAACATTTCTCCCAACCGTTGTGAGGTGCAGCCCATCACTTGCCAGAAGTCCATCTTCAAGAAACTGCAGTCCGTGATCTAAGAATCCAAACCGTTCCTGTTTACACCATTTGCGAAGCCAGCTGTTCACTTCCACTATTTTCCCCTCTCTCCCTGGGCCACGTCGTTCAACTGGGAGGACAGATGAGATGACAATTTGTGCATTTAGTTGCTTCAATTTCCTGCCGAGAGCCTCGTAGTCTCTTTTGATCTTCTGGAGGCTATTGCTTGCAGTGTCATTGGTTCCCACATGAACCAAGAGGAAGGGGTATTTGTCAGTGGGTTTTATGATTCCTTGCAGTCGTTCAGTTACATCTTGGATCTTAGCCCCGGGGAGACAGCACACTTCCCGAGACATCTTGTCAGGCCCACAGATCACTGCTTCTGTTCCCCTCAGTAGGGAATCCCCTATCACCACTACACGCCTCCTCTTAGGTTTGGTTGGGGTTCTTCCGTGAGCTGTCCGTTCCAAGGTCGCCTGCACATTCCCTGAGGACTGACTTTGCTGCTCGTCTTCATATGCCTGATCGACTGTAATGAGGGAGAGATCCTCAAATGGAGTCTGCTCTTCGTCTTCCATGCTAGGGGAGAGGACCTCAAAGCGATTGTGTATTTCTAAACAATCAGAGTGAACCCTGGGCCTCCTACTTCTTTGAGTCACGTTTCTCCATATATCTGGCTCCTGTGTTGGTGAACTAGCCTCCTTCTCAGGGGAGTCCCCTGTCTCCTCCTTGGTGGGGACGGTGTGCTCTGTTGCTTCCAAGAAGAGCTCCAGCTCTCTAATTCTTTGGAGCGTAGCTACACGTTCCTCCAGTTGCTGGACTTTGTCTTTTAAAAGGGCAATCAACATGCAATTGCTGCAGGTAAAGCTGCCTGCAACCTTTGGCAAGATGGCAAACATTGCGCAGGAATCGCAGGCGACTGCAGCTGTTCCCTCCCCTTCCATCTTGAGATCGTGTCGTTGGGGGTGGCTACAGAGGTCCTCCATCATAAAAAGCTTGAAGACAGGACAAATAACTTCCCCCACAAAAAAAACCAAGGTCTCCCCCAACAAACGTTTGAGACTAGCTCCCCTAAATCTAAAAGATGGGTATAACTGCCCTGCAAACTCTGATAAGCTCCTCCCACAGCTAATCCCCTGCCTCAACAGGAACCCTGCCCCCTCTGACCTTTACACAGAGGAAACAGCTAATCAGCCACAAAGAAACACACACACACACACAAGAAAACCCTTTTTGCTCCTTCTTCAACTGCTGCCCTGCAAACTCTGATAAGCTCCTCCCACAGCTAATCCCCTGCCTCAACAGAAACCCTGCCCCCTCTGACCTTTACACAGGGAAAACAGCTAATCAGCCACAAGGAAACACACACACACACACACACACACACACAAGAAAACCCTTTTTGCTCCTTCTTCAACTGCTGCCCTGCAAACTGTAATCTCTCCCAGATTACTCTCTTCTCCACATTAATATTCATATTTAATTCAAAGTAATCTCTCAATGTTTTTTGAGCCTTCTTTAAAACTTCGTCATCTCTAAATAAGGTGTCATTCATCCTCCATCTGAAGGAGCCAGTTGATATTAATCTCATCTCCATCTTAACAGCATTATGGTCAGAGCAGGTTTTCGGGCAGATTTCCACTTTCCTTGTCTTCGGTGCCATTTCTCTAGTTACCCATATTTGGTCAATTCTAGTCCATGTCATTTTGGCTTCAGAGAAGAAGGTTCCCTCCTTAGCCAAGGGGTTCTTTATTCTTCAAATGTCCACTAGATCCAAGTTGTCTGTCATCTCAAAAAAGGTCTTCGGTAGTCTACCATCCTTGGTGACTACCTGTTTTTGTGCCTTGTCCATATAAGTAGATACCACGCCATTCATATCTCCCATCAAAACTACATTGTAATCCAAATAGTCCATCAGGATCTCATGCAACTTTTTAAAGAAATCAGATTTCCCCTCGTTTGGTGCATAAACACCTACTATCAAAAAATTTTCTCCCTGTATTTGAATTTCAACTGCCACAAATCTTCCTTGGTCATCTTTAAATAAAAACTTTGGTTGCAATCTTTCTTTTACATAAATCACAACTCCTCTTTTTTTTACCTTGTCCGATGAAATAAACTCCTGACCAAGTCTTTTGTTCACCAATAATTTCCTGTGTAATCTTGTTATATGAGTTTCTTGTAAGCAAATCAGGTCCAATTGCTCCTTTTTTAATAGATGAAACACAGATCTCCTTTTCTGAGGGGAGTTCAAACCATGGCAGTTCCAAGTTAAAAGTTGCAGAGCCATGATGTAGGTACTATGCTTCTCCTCCAACAGCACCCAGTGCTTGTTCCTGTTCTGTCGGTGGTATCACCTTCTTTAAGCGATCTCTCAGTTCAGGAGAGAGATCTGGAATGTCTAGAGTTTCACTTACAAGAGTTCTTAACTCTCCTTTGGCTTTCTTCTGCAGGTCTTCTCCGTGGTCTCTCCAAAATTTAATTTTGTCGTTCTATGATCTTATCTTTATCTTTTTGCCTTTATAGCTAAAAGACAAACCTTCAGGAAATTCCCACCTAAAAAAGATTCCGTTGCCTCTCAATTGTGCAACCAAGTCCTTGTAGTTGGATCTAAGGTCCAAAAGATGTTTCGGAATATCTTTAAATATCTCCACTCTTGATTGATGTATTACCAAGGTCCTTTGGAAGTGTAGGCTCAAGATTCTGTCTCTCTCCTCTTTTGTTCGAAGGGTGATCAGACAGTCTCTCACTCTGTCTTTTCTCCCTCCTTTTCCAAGTCTAAAAGCTCTCACTATCTTGAAACTCTCCTTCTCCAGATCTGGGTTCCAAAAGTCTGTAAATTCCTTTGTAAGAAAGTCAATCAAGTTATTTTTCTCCAGTTCAGGGACTGCCCTGATCCTTAAATTTGCCTGTTTCTCCCTCAACTCAATCAAAGAGAGGGTTGATTTATGTTCTTGTAGTTCTTTATGTATTGGTGGGATCTTCTCCTCTACAACAGTGGCTGTATATTTCGCAATTTCTTTCGCCTCGTCCGCTGTCTTTCGTATTGAACTTGATTCCTGTACTAATCTCTGAATGGTCTCGGTGTTAACGTTCACTTTCTGAACCAAAGTATTAATACTTGTAGTATTTTGGTTAATACTTGTAGTGTTTTGATCTATTTTATTCGATGTCTCAGCTAGTTGTTTACTTATTTTGTCCAAAGTCTCATTTATTTTGCTGAGAGCCTGAGCCACTTCATCAGCAGCCATACCTTTAGACTTAGGTTGTGCCAGTGAGGTTGTAATTGGCAAGCCAGAAGGGCTAGATATCGAAGCTCTCCTTTGAAGCCCAACGTCTGTGCGTAGTACTTTCCCAGATCTGGTTGCTTTTTGAGGCTCTAGTTTGTCTTTCCCATCAGCCATAACCATCCAGATAAGAACCAAATTCGGTCACGTACTCCAACAAAGTCAGAACCTGTCAAGGTCAGTCACACGCTCAGAGGCAAAGAAAACAAGGATTGTTTTGCAGTGGAAAATTCCCTTAATCCAGCCACAGTTGCAGCAATTTCGCAGTTCCTCTAGGGGGACATAGTATCAGTAATAGTCAATGGTGGTTCCCCCCCCCCTATTTTTTCAAGTAACTTATTTTACCTTCCGTCCCCCAATCTCCAAAAGACGACAGTCCCAGATTATTTATTGCTTGATACTTTAAGACCAGGAGAGACCAGTCAGTAATATTGTATCTTGATCGTGTCCTCAAACGCAGAGTTAACTGTTGCAAAGGAAAGATACTTTCAGTGACAGCACACTTCCTGGTACGGCTTTTAGCTGATCACAAACATTAGTCTCAGGGATTTGAGCAGTGAATTTAGTTGCTCTGGTTCTCTCTTTTAGCAGGGAAATACTGATTCAAGTCCTTCCCCCCTCCTCCCCTGCCTCAGAAGAGGGGCTAGCACTGTTAGATGTTCGGATTATACTCCTTCAAGACGTCCTTTAAGATTTCAGCTTACGAACTCATTGCTTAACTTCTTTACAAAAAAACAGGAGGCAGACTTCCTTTTTATACCTCTCCGCAATCAGTGCCAAATCTTTAAAGACAGTTCCTTTACTTGCCAAATAACCTACTCACGGGTCGTTGATCTTGGTGCCAAATTTGAAGGAAGAAGGCAGCGCTCTCCGGCAACGGCTTTGCGGCTTCACTCCACGGAAGAAGCAGACGACTCACAGCACAGCGCCACTTCCCCGCTCTGCTCCGGAGCCCAAAACTGAGCTCCTTAGCGGATTGGGGGCGCGCAAAGAGGTGCCTGCCGAGTCCCACGGTCACAGGCTTCACCCGCCTGTGGGTTTTAAGGGTTCCCGCTGCGCCGTAGCGGTAAAAACCCGATTTTCCGTGGAGCAAATTCCCTCCGTTTTAGAGGGAGTCAGCCATTTTCCGATCGCGCCGCCCCGGAAGTACAATAAAAAAAAGCAATCCAATCTTCTTCCAGCGTCCCCTCCCCCCGGTCCCGGGATTGTCAGTCTTTTTTTGTCCCATTAGTCTGTCACATTAACCTGGTGCTCTTATATCCGAGGCCTTCAAATCTCTTCCATGTCCCTTTCGCAGCTCTTCTTCATATTTCCCTTTCACTCGTGGGAACTCCAGCTTAATAGTGTTTTTGACCCTTTTCAGTAAATCAGCCCTTTTCTCACAGTCCAGACTAAGCTCCATGTGATATTTAAGAACATATTTCAAATTCCCTCCAAAATTAAAAGTCCCAACAGCTCCAAACCTCTGACGGCCCATTACCAGACTCGGAAAGTCCAAGCATCCCTGCAAAGGGGGGTCAATCCAACCCCCCATTTCCAGTTCAATCCAAACTTTATCTTTCCAAGCCTGGTTTTTTCCAAGTTCATTTATCAGATCCAAAGGCTCATTTTCCTGCTGGGCCAAAAGTCCCTCCATCCCTGGCGTCCCAGATTCAGCAAAATCCTCTTCTTTCTGTTGTTCTGTCAAGGCACGCTCCTGTTTTAGTTCCTGAATGGGCTCCATATACTTTTCCACTACCTGATCAAAGGTTCTGGCAGCATTAGTCATAAAGACCATCTTCTGACTTAACTGATCCAATAGGGCGTTTATTTTACAGAAAGCACCCAACAGTGCTTCTGAAGGCATTGTCCTGCAAGGTCACAAAATTCTTTCCCACAGTTGTAATCAGTAACAGCCGAAAGTACCCAGGATTTAGTTACAATTTCATAGTTCCCCTCTAGGGGGAAAAACTTCTGATTGTTCTTTTCCTTGAAAACAATAGCAACAGAGTTTCTTCTTTAAGATATTTTGTCCATAATTGTTCCTTTAAAAGACGAAAGGAAACAATGGAATCACAGTATTTCCCTCTTTTTAACTATCTGTCAAAGCATTTATTTCTGGTCAATGAGCTTCAATTGTCAAATCTGACACCCCGCTCCAGGGTCAGGGCAGTGGAAAATTACTTTACTTTAACTTTATTTCCGCAGGTTTAAACAACTCAATAAAAGTCCCCCTTCTTCTCCTGCTTCCGAAGGGGGATTCCGCAATTTTGAATGATGAAAGACGCGCCTTTAAAAGTGATTTTAAAGGCTCTAGTTTACGTTCTATATGCTTTGTTATAACTACAAGAAAACGGAACGGTGACTTCCTGATTAGCCCTTTCCATTTGAGTACCAAATTAGAGTAAATTTTAGAGTCCAAGATCATTTTATTTCGCCAATACTTATTTAAAATCCAGGTATTAAGCGTTCCAGTACTCACGGTTAGTTATTTTCAATGCCAAATTGACCCAGGAAAAAGGCAGGGCTCTCCGGCAACGGCTGTGCGGCTTCGCTCCGCAGAAAAAGCAATTGACTCACAGAACCGCGCCACTTCCCCCTCTTCAATTCGGAGCCCGTTTCTGGGTTCCTTAGTGGGTTGGGGGGGCGATAAAGGTGCCCGCCGAATCCCACGGTCACAGGCTTCATCCGCCTGTGATTTTCAGAAGGGTCCCCGCTACGCCGCAGCGGAAAGGACCCGTTTCGTGCGGAGCTTGTCCCTCCAGTTTAAAGGGAGTCCGCCATCACTGTAGGCGCCACCCCGGAAGTACCTCCCTCAGGCCTCTTAAGCTGTGGCGGTGAGTGCAGGCTCCGCCCCCTAGGCCAGATGGAGTTGGCAGGAAAGGGAGTGGCCCACCCAGGACTCGCTAGAGCAGCAGCAGTGTCCCAGAAGACATCCTCAGGCCTCTTAAGCTGTGGCGGTGAGTGCAGGCTCCGCCCCCTAGGCCAGATGGAGTTGGCAGGAAAGGGAGCGGCCCACCGAGCACTTGCTAGAGGAGCAGCAGTGTCCCGGAAGCCTCCCTCAGGCCTCTTAAGCTGTGGCAGTGAGTGCAGGCTCCGCCCCCTAGGCCAGATGGAGTTGGCAGGAAAGGGAGTGCCCCACAAAGCACACACTAGAGCAGCAGCAGTGTCCCGGAAGCCTCCCTCAGGCCTCTTAAGCTGTGGCAGTGAATGCAGGATCCGCCCCATAGGCAAGATGGACTTGGCAGGAAAGGGAGCGGCCCACCCAGCACTCACTAGAGCAGCAGCAGCAGCAGCAGTGTCCCATAAGCCTCCCTCGGGCTTCTTAAGATGTGGCGGTGAGTGCAGGCTCCGACCCCTAGGCCAGACGGAGTTGGCAGGAAAGGGAGCGGCCCACCCAGCACTTACTATAAGAGCAGCAGCAGCAGTGTCCCGGAAGCGTCCCTCAGGCCTCTTAAGTTGTGGCGGTGAGTGCAGGCTCCGCCCCCTAGGCCAGGTGCAGTTGGCAGGAAAGGGAGCGGCCCACCCAGCACCCACTAGAGCAGCAGCAGTGTCACGGAAGCCTCCCTCAGGCCTTTTAAGCCGTGGCAGTAAGAGGCCGGAGGGACGCTTCCGGGACACTGCTGCTGCTCTAGTGAGTGCTGGGTGGGCCGCCGCCTTTCCTGCCAACTCAATCTGGCCTAGGGGGCGGAGCCTGCACTCACCGCCACAGCTTGAGGGCGGCCATCAAGGCTTCCAGAACACTGCTGCTGCTGCTGCTGCTGCAGCTCTAGTGAGTGTTGGGTGGGCCGCTCCCTTTCCTGCCAACTCCATCTAACCTAGGGGGCAGAGCCTGCACTCACCGCCACAGCTTAAGAGGCCTGAGGGAGGCTTCCGGGACACAGCTGCTGCTGCTCTAGTAAGTGCTGGGTGGGCCGCTCCCTTTCCTGCCAACTCCATCTCGCCTAAGGGGCGGAGCCTGCACTCACCGCCACAGCTTAAGAGGCCTGAGGGAGGCTTCCGGGACACTGTTGCTGCTGCTCCTGCTGCTGCTCTAGCGAGTGCTGGGTGGGCCGCTTCCTTTCCTGCCAAATGCATCTGGCCTAGGGGGCGGAGCCTGCACTCACCGCTACAGCTTAAGAGGCCTGAGGGAGGCTTCCGGGACACTGCTGCTGCTGCTGCTCTAATGAGTGCTGGGTGGGCCGCTCCCTTTCGGGCCAACTCCATCTGGCCTAGGGGGCGGAGCCTGCACTCACCGCCACAACTTAAGAGGCCTGAGGGAGGCTTCCGGGACACTGCTGCTGCTGCTCTAGTGAGTGTTGGGTGGGCCGCTCCCTTTCCTGCCAACTCCATCTGGCCTAGGGGGCGGAGCCTGCACTCACCGCCACAACTTAAGAGGCCTGAGGGAGGCTTGCGGGACACTGCTGCTGCTCTAGTGAGTGCTGGGTGGGCCGTTCCCTTTCCTGACAACTGCATCTGGCCTAGGGGGTGGAGCCTGCACTCGCCGCCACAGCTTAAGAGGCCTGAGGGAGGCTTCCGGGACACTGCTGCTGCTACTGCTCTAGTGAGTGCTGGGTGGGCCGCTCCCTTTCCTGCCAACTCCATCTGGCCTAGGGGGCGGAGTCTGCACTCACCGCCACAACTTAAGAGGCCTGAGGGAGGGTTCCAGCACACTGCTGCTGCTGCTCTAGTGAGTGCTGGGTGGGCCGCTCCCTTTCCTGCCAACTCCATCTGCCCTAGGGGGCAGAGCCTGCACTCACCGCCACAGCTTAAAAGGCCTGAGGGAGGCTTCCGGGACACGGCTGCTGCTGCTGCTCGAGTAAGTGCTGGGTGGGCGGCTCCCTTTCCTGCCAACTCCATTTGATCTGGGGGGCGGAGGCTGTACTCACCGCCACAGCTTAAAAGGCCTGAGGGACGCTTCCTGGACATTGCTGCTGCTGCTGCTGTAGTGAGTGCTGGGTGGGCCGCTCCCTTTCCTGCCAACTCAATCTGGCCCAGGGGCCGGAGTCTGCACTCACCGCCACAGCTTGAGGGCCTCCATCAGGGCCTCCGGGACACTGCTAAAGCTGCTGCTCTAGTGAGTACTGGGTGGGCCACTCCCTTTCCTGCCAACTCCATCGGGCCTAGGGAGCGGAGCCTGCAATCACCGCCACAGCTTTAGAGGTGTGAGGGAGGCTTCTGGGACACTGCTGCTGCTGCTGCTGCTGCTCTAGTGAGTGCTGGGTGGGCCGCTGCCTTTCCTGCCAACTCCATCTGGCCTAAGGGGCGGAGCCTGCACTCACCGCCACAGCTTAAGAGCCCTGAGGGAGGCTTCCGGGACACAGCTGCTGCTGCTCTAGTAAGTGCTGGGTGGGCCGCTCCCTTTCCTGCCAACTCCATCTGGCCTAAGGGGCAGAGCCTGCACTCACCGCCAAAGCTTAAGAGGCCTGAGGGAGGCTTCCGGGACACTGTTGCTGCTGCTGCTGCTGCTGCTCTAGCGAGTGCTGGGTGGTCCGCTTCCTTTCCTGCCAAATGCATCTGGCCTAGGGGGCAGAGCCTGCACTCACCTCCACCGCTTAAGAGGCCTGAGGGAGGCTTCCGGGACACTGCTCCTGCTGCTGCTCTAGTGAGTGCTGGGTGGGCCGCTCCCTTTCCTGCCAACTCCATCTGCCCTAGGGGGCGGAGCCTGCACTCACCGCCACAACTTAAGAGGCCTGAAGGAGGCTTCCGGTAAACTGCTGCTGCTGCTCTAGTGAGTGCTGGGTGGGCCGCTCCCTTTCGGGCCAACTCCATCTGGCCTAAGGGGCGGAGCCTGCACTCACCGCCACAGCTAAAGTGGCCTGAGGGAGGCTTCCGGGAAACTGCTGCTGCTGCTCTAGTGAGTGCTGGGTGGGCCGCTCCCTTTCCTGCGAACTCCATCTGGCCTAGGGGGTGGAGCCTGCACTCACCGCCACAGCGTAAGAGGCCTGAGGGAGGCTTACGGGACACTGCTGCTGCTCTAGTGAGTGCTGGGGGGCTGCTCCCTTTCCTGCCAACTCCATCTTGCCTAGGGGCGGAGCCTGCACTCACCGCCACAGCTTAAGAGGCCTGAGGGAGGCTTCCGGGACACTGCTGCTGCTGCTCTAGTGAGTGCTGGGTGGGCCGCTCGCTTTCCTGCCAACTCCATCTGGCCTAAGGGGCGGAGCCTGCACTCACCGCCACAGCTAAAGTGGCCTGAGGGAGGCTTCCGGGAAACTGCTGCTGCTGCTCTAGTGAGTGCTGGGTGGGCCGCTCCCTTTCCTGCGAACTCCATCTGGCCTAGGGGGTGGAGCCTGCACTCACCGCCACAGCGTAAGAGGCCTGAGGGAGGCTTACGGGACACAGCTGCTGCTCTTGCTGCTGCTCCTATAGTGAGTGCTGGGTGGGCCGCTCCCTTTCCTGCCAACTCCATCTGGCCTGGGGGGCGGAGCCTGCACTCACCGCCACAGCTTGAGGGCCTCCATCAAGGCCTCCGGGACACTGCTGCTACTGTTGCTCTAGTGAGTGCTGGGTGGGCCACTCCCTTTCCTGCCGACTCCATCTTGCCTAGGGGGCGGAGCCTGCACTCACCGCCACAGCTTAAGAGGCCTGAGGCAGGCTTCCGGAACACTGCTGTTGCTGCTGCTCTAGTGAGTGCTGGGTGGGCGGCTCCCTTTCCTGCCAACTCCATCTGGCCTAGGGGGCGGAGCCTGCACTCACCGCTTCAGCTTAAGAGGCCTGAGGGGGGCTTCCGGGACACTGCTGCGGCTCTAGTGAGTGCTGGGTGGGCCGCTCCCTTTCCTGCCAACTCCATCTGGCCTAGGGGGCGGAGCCAGCATTCACCTCCACAGCTTAAGAGGCCTGAGGGAGGCTTCTGGGACACTGCTGCTGCTGCTCTAGAGAGTGCTGGGTGGGCCGCTCCCTTTCCTGCCAACTCCATCTGTCCTAGGGGGCAGAGCCTGCACTCACCGCCACAGCTTAAGAGGCCTGACGGAGGCTTCCCAGACACTGCTGCTGCTGCTACTCTAATGAGTGCTGGGTGAGCCGCTCCCTTTCCTGCCAACTCCATCTGGCCTAGGGGGCAGAGCCTGCACTCACCGCCACAGCTTAAGAGGCCTGAGGGAGGCCTCCGGGACACTGCTGCTGCTGCTCTAGTGAGTGCTGGGTGGGCCGCTCCCTTTCCTGCCAACTACATCGGGCCTAGGGGGCGAAGCCTGCACTCACCGCCACAGCTTAAGAAGCCTGAGGGAGGCATCCGGGACACTGCTGCTGCTGCTCTTGCTGATGCTGCTCTAGTGAGTGCTGGGTGGGCGGCTCCCTTTCCTCCCAACTCCATCAGGCACAGGGGGCAGAGCCTGCACTCACTGCCACAGCTTCAGAAGACTGAGGGAGGGTTACGGGACACTGCTGCTGCGGCTGCTCTACTGAGTGCTGAGTGGGCCGCTTCCTTTCCTAACAACTGCATCTGGCCTAGGGGGCGGAGCTTGCACTCACCGCCACAGCGTAAGAGGCCTGAGGGAGGCTTCCGGGCACTGCTTCTGCTCTAGTGAGTGCTGGGTGGGCCGCTCCCTTTCCTGCCAACTCCATCTGGGCTAGGGGGCGGAGCCTGCACTCGCCGCCAGAGCTTAAGAGGCCTGATGGAGGCTTCCGGGACACTGCTGCTGCTGCGGCTGCTGCTGCTGCTGCTCTAGTGAGTGCTGGGTGGGCCGCTCCCTTTCCTGCCGACTCCATCTGGCCTAGGGGGCGGAGCCTGCACTCACCCCCACAGCTTAAGAGGCCTGAGGCAGGCTTCCGGGACACTGCTGTTGCTGCTGCTCTAGTGAGTGCTGGGTGGGCGGCTCCCTTTCCTGCCAACTCCATCTGGCCTAGGGGGCGGAGCCTGCACTCACCGCTTCAGCTTAAGAGGCCTGAGGGGGGCTTCCGGGACACTGCTGCGGCTCTAGTGAGTGCTGGGTGGGCGGCTCCCTTTCCTGCCAACTCCATCTGGCCTAGGGGGCAGAGCCTGCACTCACCGCCACAGCTTAAGAGGACTGATGGAGGCTTCCGGGACACTGCTGCTGCTGCGGCTGCTGCTGCTGCTGCTGCTCTAGTGAGTGCTGGGTGGGCCGCTCCCTCTCCTGCCAACTCCATCGGGCCTTGGAGGCGGAGCCTGCACTCACCGCCACAGCTGAAGAAGCCTGAGGGAGGCATCGGGAACACTGCTGCTGCTGCTGTTGCTGCTGCTGCTCTAGTGAGTGCTGGGTGGGCCGCTCCCTTTCCTGCTAACTCCATCAGGCCCAGGGGGCGGAGCATGCACTCACTGCCACAGCTTAAGAGACCTGAGGGAGGCTTACGGGATACAGCTGCTGCTCTTGCTGCTGCTCCTATAGTGAGTGCTGGGTGGGCCGCTCCCTTTCCTGCCAACTGCATGTGGCCTATGGGGCGGAGCTTGCACTCACCGCAACAGAGTAAGAGGCCTGAGGGAGGCTTACGGGACACAGCTGCTGCTCTTGCTGCTGCTCCTATAGTTAGTGCTGGGTGGGCCGCTCCCTTTCCTGCCAACTCCATCTGGCCTGGGGGGCGGAGCCTGCACTCACCGCCACAGCTTAAGAGGCCTGAGGCAGGCTTCCGGGACACTGCTGTTGCTGCTGCTCTAGTGAGTGCTGGGTGGGCGGCTCCCTTTCCTGCCAACTCCATCTGGCCTAGGGGGCGGAGCCTGCACTCACCGCTTCAGCTTCAGAGGCCTGAGGGAGGCTTCCGGGACACTGCTGCTGCTCTAGTGAGTGCTGGGTGGGCCGCTCCCTTTCCTGCCAACTCCATCTGGCCTAGGGGGCGGAGCCTGCACTCACCGCCACAGCTTAAGAGGCCTGAGGCAGGCTTCCGGGACACTGCTGTTGCTGCTGCTCTAGTGAGTGCTGGGTGGGCGGCTCCCTTTCCTGCCAACTCCATCTGGCCTAGGGGGCGGAGCCTGCACTCACCGCTTCAGCTTCAGAGGCCTGAGGGAGGCTTCCGGGACACTGCTGCTGCTCTAGTGAGTGCTGGGTGGGCCGCTCCCTTTCCTGCCAACTCCATCTCGCCTAGGGGGCGGAGCCTGCACTCACCGCCACAGCTTAAGAGGCCTGAGGGAGGCTTCTGGGACACTGTTGCTGCTGCCACTCTAATGAGTGCTGGGTGAGCCGCTCCCTTTCCTGCCAACTCCATCTGGCCTAGGGGGCAGAGCCTGTACTCACCGCCACAGCTTAAGAGGCCTGAGGGAGGCCTCCGGTAAACTGCTGCTGCTCTAGTGAGTGCTGGGTTGGCCGCTCCGTTTCCTGCCAACTCCATCTGGGCTAGGGGGCGGAGCCTGCACTCACCGCCACAACTTAAGAGGCCTGATGGAGGCTCTCGGGACACTGCTGCTGCTGCTGCTGCACTAGTGAGTGCTAGGTGGGCCACTCCCTTTCCTGCCAACTCCATCTGGCCTAGGGTGTGGAGCCTGCACTCACCGCCACAGCTTAAGAGGCCTGAGGGAGGCCTCCGGTAAACTGCTGCTGCTCTAGTGAGTGCTGGGTGGGCCGCTCCGTTTCCTGCCAACTCCATCAGGCCCAGGGGGCGGAGCCTGCACTCACTGCCACAGCTTCAGAAGCCTGAGGGAGGGTTACGGGACACTGCTGCTGCGGCTGCTCTACTTGTTGAATGGTTTCTTTAAATGTAAAGGTTCATCATTGTTCCACTCCATGTGTATGTCTTTAAGGGGCCGGAGCAAGGGCCAGAGCAAGATAACGAGACCCAGCTTTACAGCTGTGAAACGTAGCAGGTGCTGCTGAGTTGTATTTGATTAAGGTGTGTCAGCATCTGGGTGTAGTATATAAGGAGCAGCACCTAGCTCTCCCATTACCCTGGGGGACGGGTTGGTGGTTGGGTCATGTTTGTTTGTTAATGTATTTAGTGTAAATGGAGTTTTTGTTTTTCTTATTAAAACCTTCTTTAAGTTATTTTTGAGTCCTTTCTTTTTAATGCATGGTCTCCCCAGCAAGCTCTCTGCAGCGCTACCATACTGCAAAAAGCCAACATCTTTGGTTATGGGCCCAGCTGCTGAGTGGATGACTGCATATTTTTGGACTCTGAGAAAGGTTTGAAAACTCCTTCTCCTGTTAGCGTAGTTTTTGTGGGTCTGGAAGAGTTCCAGAATGGTTGACCGTGTTCCTGAAGCTGAGAAGGCTCTGGTCTTCCCACAGCTAACAGATGAGAACTATAGCTTATGGTCTTTTCGGGTGGAGGCGCTTTTGACCTCTAGAGAAGTATGGACCTATGTAACTGATGACCCTCCTGACCCTGTAACTAATGCTTGGTCGAAAGGAGATGCAAAAGCCAGGGCGATAATTAATTTGGCAGTCAGCGACCAGCAAGTAGTCTATATAAGAAATAAGAAAACTGCCAAAGAAATGTGGGACAGTCTTGCAGCAGTGCATGTTAGAAAAGAGTCAGCGTCTGCATTGACGTTTTTCAAGCAGTTGTACCAGACGAAGTTGCAACCTGGTGGTGATTTGGCAGCACACTTGAGACGTCTGGAGGCAATACGCGGTGAATTAATTCGAAGGGACATGGAGATACCAGATATTCAGTATGTTTTTATCATCCTTTGTTCCCTTAATGAGGACTTTGATGGTATAGCTAGCCAGGTATCTGCCGTTCCACCAGCACAATTAACTGTGGAAGGGGTAACGGCAAGATTAATGGGCGAGTTGGATAGAAGGGAGGCTTGTGCCATAAGCACTCCTGTTTCCAGAAAGAATGAGGAACGCCATATGCAAACCTGTGGTGATACAACTGCATTTAAAGCTGCAAAGCGTTGTTGGTTCTGCAATAAGCAAGGACATTTTGCAAGGGACTGCAGATCCAAAAGAAAGAAAAGTACTCCCAAGCCTGTTTCTGTTCGTCAATCACGATCATCAGCCCAGCAGCCGGCATCGTATAGTAGAGACAGAAACGAGCCACGAGCTTTTCACGCTCGGACTACAGATCGTAAAAGAATTAAAGATGCCAAGTGGAAGTCTTTTGTTATCGACTCAGCCGCATCTCAGCATATCTGCAACAATCGAAGCTTGTTTATTTCTTTCGAAGAGGAAATTGGTAATGTACATTTAGCCAATTCACAAGTCCTGCAGTCGCTTGGCAGGGGTACCGTTAAACTTGACTCTTTAAACATTACAATAGCGAACTGCATTTACTGCCCGTCAGTGGACAATTTATTGTCAGTAAGGTGCTTTGCTCGTCAAGGCATAACTGTGCGTTTCTTAAAGTCTATGTGTGAGTTTTTCGATGGGAACAAACGTCTATTGTATGCCCGGGAATCTGATGGTTTATATAGACTGTATTTTCGCACCTACTCACAATCGTCTATAAATTGCAGAGCAGCACAGTCAAGCCAGGGGTTGAGGAATGTAAGGCCACATTCTGGGTGTGTCCACGAGGCGCCCAGAATTCTGGGACACCTGAATTTTGCTGATGTAATTAAGACACAGAATATTGTCAATGGCCTCAACTTAAAACCATGTAAATTCTTTATGCAGTGTCTATCTTGTTGCAAGAATAAGATTAAGGTTGCACGCAAGGGTAAGTGCTCAGATAGGAAAGTAACTGAGCCATTTGAGCGTGTACATTGTGATTTAGTTGGGCCACTCCCACCATCATTAGGAGGTTCAAAGTACTGGCTTACCCTGATAGACCAGTATAGTAGATATTGTTGGACTTATGCAATAGCTGAGAAGTCCCAAGCATTTGAGAAGTACAAGGTTTTTTGCAACTGGGTAAAAACGCACTTTAACAAACCTATTAAGAACCTGTTTTCTGACCGGGGCGGGGAATTTGTTTCTGAAGATTTTGAGAAATTCCTGGAAGCTCAGGGGACTACTCATGAGTTATCTTGCCCCCGAAGTCCCTGGCAAAATGGGCTTGTTGAAGTTGTGCAGCGTGACTTGCAGGCAGGGGTTAAAACTTATCTGCACGATGCTAATCTGCCCAAAGCGTTTTGGGCTGAAGCGCTCCATGCCTTTTGTTATGTTAGAAATCGCAGTTATCATTCTGGTTTAGATGTCACCCCCTATGAGAAGCTGTTTAAAAAACGCCCTAATCTGAAATACCTACGCATTTGGGGTTCAGATGTAATTATGCATTATCCTGCTAAGCAGAAATTGGGTGAACGTAGTGTCCAGGGAAAATTAATGGGCTACCAGCAGGGGGCGTACAGAATTTACATACCAGCAACTGGCAAATTTCATATTACCAGAAGCATGATACAAACTGTAAATTGGAATGGGGTTGCTGTTTTCCAAGATACTGATGGTATAAATGATACTGAGGAAGAAGAGGAAGCAGCAGCAGGAGGAGGAGGAAATGGTGATTCTGAATTAATAGAAAAAGACAAAAAGCCTGTTGAATCTGATAATTTGTTTGACTTAAAGTCACAGGCACCCGAGGGGAGGTTAGATTCTCTTGAGTTTTCTGACCGTGAGCTTAGCCTACAGGCACCTCTTCAGTCTGACAATGATGATTTACAACCTGAAACTAGTAGTTCATTGAGTCCCATTAAGTCTGAGGAGTCTGACTCTCCTTCCGGACTGAGACGTTCAGATAGAAAGAGGCAGAAGCCACAACGTTTCGCAGATGAACATTTTAATACTGTGTATGCCAATAAGGTGGTTTTTGAGCCAAAAAGCTACAATGATGTTCAGAATTTACCTAAGCACCAAGCTGTAAATTGGTATAAAGCTATGAACTCTGAGATAGCTTCCTTAAAAGAGCATAACACTTGGTCTCTTGTACCACAAACCCCAGATATGAGACTTATTGATTCAAAATGGGTTTATAGAGTTAAAATGAATGACAAAAATGAAGTTGTAAGGTACAAGGTTAGATTAGTTGCTAGAGGCTTTCAACAAATTCCAGGCGAAGATTATGATTTGTGTTATTCACTAAGTGTAAAATATGAAACAGTTAAGCTTTTGTTAAAAGATGCTTCACAGTGTGGAAAAGCCCACTATGCAATGTTTCTCTGCTCTTAAGAGAGTGGTAATGTACCTTAAACATACCAAACATTATAGGTTGCAGTTTACATCAAGTATTGACAAAGGTTTTGAAATTTTCTGCGATGCATCTCATGCAGTAGAACAAAATAATTGCAGGGGTGTGTCTGGCATGGTGTTTTGTTACAACGGTTGTCCATTTGAATGGAAGTCCCAGACACAAACCATTATTTGTCTCTCCACAACAGAGAGTGAATTATGTGCATGCGTTCAGGCCACTCGTGATATAGAATGGTATCTGCAAGTATTTGCAGACCTACAGATGCAAGTAACACTACCAGTAAAAGTTTACCTTGATTCCCAGAGTGGACTTGCTATCCTGTGTTCAGAGACCAATACGCAGCGCACTAGAGTCTTAAGATTACGTTTAGAATTTGTAAAGAAACTAATTGCTGATGAAATGGTTGTATTTAAATATGTTCCAGGTAACAGTTAAATTGCAGACATTTTTACAAAAGCACTTCCAAAGGTTACACATGAAAAACATGTACAAAGTATGCTTTATGTTTTTGTTCCACAATGATGAACCGCAGGGGAAATGTTGAATGGTTTCTTTAAATGTAAAGGTTCATCATTGTTCCACTCCATGTGTATGTCTTTAAGGGGCCGGAGCAAGGGCCAGAGCAAGATAACGAGACCCAGCTTTACAGCTGTGAAACGTAGCAGGTGCTGCTGAGTTGTATTTGATTAAGGTGTGTCAGCATCTGGGTGTAGTATATAAGGAGCAGCACCTAGCTCTCCCATTACCCTGGGGGACGGGTTGGTGGTTGGGTCATGTTTGTTTGTTAATGTATTTAGTGTAAATGGAGTTTTTGTTTTTCTTATTAAAACCTTCTTTAAGTTATTTTTGAGTCCTTTCTTTTTAATGCATGGTCTCCCCAGCAAGCTCTCTGCAGCGTTACCATACTGCAAAAAGCCAACACTACTGAGTGCTGAGTGGGCCGCTTCCTTTCCTGCCAACTGCATCTGGCCTAGGGGGCGGAGCTTGCACTCACCGCCACAGTGTAAGAGGCCTGAGGGAGGCTTCCGGGACACTGCTGCTGCTCTAGTGAGTGCTGGGTGGGCCGCTCCCTTTCCTGCCAACTCCATCGGGCCTAGGGGGCGGAGCCTGCACTCACCGCCACAGCTGAAGAGGCCTGAGGGAGGCTTCCGGTAAACTGCTGCTGCTGCTCTAGTGAGTGCTGGGTGGGCCGCTCCCTTTCCTGCCAACTCCATCTGGCCTAGGGGGTGGAGCCTGCACTCACCGCCACAACTTAAGAGGCCTGAGGGAGGCCTCCGGTAAACTGCTGCTGCTCTAGTGAGTGCTGGGTGGGCCGCTCCCTTTCCTGCCAACTCCATCTGGCCTATGGGGTGGAGCCTGCACTCACCGCCACAGCTTAAGAAGCCTGAGAGAGGCCTCCGGTACACTGCTGCTGCTCTAGTAAGTGCTGGGTGGGCCTCTCCCTTTCCTGGTAACTCCATCAGGCCTAGGGGGCGGAGCATGCACTCACTGCCGCAGCTTAAGAGACCTGAGGGAGGCTTACGGGATACAGCTGCTGCTCTTGCTGCTGCTCCTATAGTGAGTGCTGGGTGGGCAGCTCCCTTTCCTGCCAACTGCATGTGGCCTAGGGGGCGGAGCTTGCACTCACCGCCACAGAGTAAGAGGCCTGAGGGAGGCTTACGGGACACAGCTGCTGCTCTTGCTGCTGCTCCTATAGTTAGTGCTGGGTGGGCAGCTCCCTTTCCTGCCAACTCCATCTGGCCTGGGGGGCGGAGCCAGCACTCACCGCCACAGCTTGAGGGCCTCCATCAAGGCCTCCGTGACACTGCTGCTACTGTTGCTCTAGTGAGTGCTAGGTGGGCCACTCCCTTTCCTGCCAACTCCATCTGGCCTAGGGGGCGGAGCCTGCACTCACTGCCACAGCTTAAGAGGCCTGAGGGTGGCTTCCGGGACACTGCTGCTGCTGCTGCTCTAGTGAGTGCTGGGTGGGCCGCTCCCTTTCCTGCCGACTCCATCTAACCTAGGGGGCAGAGCCTGCAGTCACCGCCACAGCTTAAGAGGCCTGAGGGAGTCTTCTGGGACACTGCTGCTGCTGCTCTAGTGAGTGCTGGGTGGGCCGCTCCCTTTCCTGCCAACTGCATGTGGCCTAGGGGGCGGAGCCTGCACTCACCGCCACAGCTTAAGAGGCCTGAGGGAGTCTTCCGGGACACTGCTGCTGCTGCTATAGTGAGTGCTGGGTGGGCCGCTCCCTTTCCTGCCAACTCCATCTGGCTTAGCGGGCGGAGCCTGCACTCACTACCACAGTTTAGAGGCCTTTGCAGCTCCCTGCAGCAAGTGACAAAATGGTTTTAAATGTTTTAAGTGCTTTTAATTTGCTGCACTTTAAATTGTGGTGGTTGTTTTTTTATAATATTCTATAATTTTATTGTTTTATTTCTGATTGGGGTTGGATAGGTATTTAGTCAGGCTGGGGAGTAGTTTAATTTTAGCACTATTGTTTCTTGCTTTGCTTCTTTTTTATTATTCTGTTAAGTTATTATATAGTTTGTATTTTGCTTTTTAAGGGGAAGGGTCAGGGCTGCCTGGGAGTGGGCCTCAGCCAATAGAATGGCTGGGGCAGGTTCCACAGGGGGGAATGTATTGGGACACCCGATCTCAGTGATCACGGGCAGGAGGAGGAGTTACGCTAAGACCAGACCATGTCATTACCGAGGAGGCGGAGTTAGTCGTTGTTTGAGGACTATCCCTGCCTCCAGGTCTGGTCCTGACCAGAAGGATACTGGAATCAGCAAGGGAAACCCACATGACCTGAAAGTGTTGCTGTGCAATGCCAGGTCAATGATGAATAAAACCACTGCCATCCATGACCTGATTGTGGATGGAGGCTTTGACCTGGCATGTGTGACAGAGACCTGGTTGGATGAAGCAGATGGGCCTGTCCTTGCCGCTTTCCCAGCAGGTTTCTCTTACGCACAGCAACCCAGGTCATGTGGGCGGGGAGGGGGGGTTGCAGTGATTTTTAGGAAGTCATTAGTCTGCACCAGGCGTCCTGTTGGGAAGACCCAGTTCTCTGAGTGCATGTTCTGGAAGTTGGGCAATAGGGGCAGTACAGGATTCCTATTGGTGTACCGACCTCCCCGCTGCACCAAGGATTCCCTGCCCGAGCTGCTTCAGGTCGTGGCGGATATGCTCCTGGAGACACCTAGCTTGGTTGTCCTGGGGGATTTTAACATCCATGCCGACACGACCTTACAAGGGGCCGCTCGGGACTTTGTGGAAAGCATGGCCTCCATGGGGCTGTCCCTGAATACGTTTTGGCCCAAATCATAGCCACGGACATGCCTTAGACTTGGTGTTTACCTCTACGGATGTTGGTGATCTGACACTAACTAAAAGCGAAACAAAAGAAGTGCCATGGTCAGATCACTTCCTGGTGCAACTTGACTTCTCCGCGACCCATCCCCTCTGCAGGGAGGTGGGACCGATTCGAAAAATCCGCAGCAATGGCACCATCCTGTTTCTGAACAGCTTATTTCTGAACAATTGACTTTTGGCCACATTGAACCATCTTCATCCCACTGGCTCCAGCAGACAAGGAACAGTTTGCTTTTACTTTGCAGTATATCACAATTCGCAGCGATATCAGTGGGTTGTCCTCAAGGCATGCGGAACTCCCCTACACTTTGTCAACATTTTGTGGGTGAAGCATTGAAACCTTTCCACATGCGCCACCTAGAGGTGCTGCACACAAGCTGCATCTGGCAGTGTTTGCTACACCATTGTTGCCAACAGGAATTTATATGCTCATGCGGAACAAGAAGAAGACTATCTGCATTATAGAATGGTTACATTTACCGCACATCTCACCAAAAAATATTTATTCCGTAGTTGAATCCACATCAGACATTATTATCAAAGGACGTTCACAAGCGATAACTTTAAGCGGTTATGATGTTACATCAATTTATTTACCTTTTTCACAGACTGAACAACAGCATTTATTCATAACTAATGCTGCCGTGCAAATTGCTTTAGCTGATTTTATAGGTGTCATCATTTTTAATCCTCCAAAGGATGACCGTTTGACATTTCTGGCACAGGTCACCTATGTTTGGCTACCCCCTTGTCTCTCACACCTCTCCCCTCTGCACTAACCCTCTTCACGGATGGAACGAAAAGTAGGGGAGTAGTGACGTGGGAGGAGGGAGGAAATGGTTATTTACCCCTCCACAGTCTTCTGCCCAGTGAGCTGAGCTAGCAGCTGTGATTCTTGCCTTTCAATCCTTTCCTACTCAACCTTTCAATCTTATTGTGGATACTCAGTATGCATATCGCCTTTTTGCTATTTTACCAATATCTTGTATAACTCCTTCCTTGGATTCTGACTTGTTTTCCTTGTTTCTTGGCCTGCAGGCCTTACTTCAGCACAGAGAGTTCCCTTATTATGTTGCACATCTTCGCTCTCACACATCGCACCCAAGGTATTTAGCAGAGGGCAATGCAAGAGCAGATGCGGCTTTGAGGGACATTTCTGCCTTTTCTCTCTTTTCTGATCCTATACTATGGCATGTCATTCAGCACACTATCCGCTGTTTCTCAGTCATGGGTAAACCTGCGCATATCAAAACTGATAATGGTCCAGCATATATTTCTAAAACATTTTCAGAATTTTGTATGCTGTGGAATGTGAAATTAACTCATGGCATACCCTTTAACTCCACAGGTCAAACTATAGTGGAAAGAGCACACCTGATGTTCAAAACACTATTGCTTAAACAGCTTGGCGGCCGAAGCATACCAACAGCAGATATCCCTTCGGCTGTTCACCAAGTTCTTTTTGTACTTAATCTTTTTATATCCATATCTTAGGACCCATAACCCCGCTTAATTGCATTTTAGGAAGGAGGAGGCACTCCCCTGCCCCTTGGTGGTGTACCGACGCTTGCCTGATCCTGCGTGGCATGGACCTGTCCCACTGATCACGTGGGGACGAGGGTACACGGAAGTGGACATCAAGGACAAGCCTTTGTGGGTTCCAGCTTGATGCGTGCGGCAATGGCGAGCCTCTTTAACCGCTGATGCGCCTTCCTAACCATTTGCCTTGCCATCCTTTGCTGCACCGTTATACAAGGAGAAGCAGACGACCCAGTCCAGTTGAAACCACCATATTTCACCTCATCGGCTGGCAAGCAGTTGTCAGCTTCCTACTCTGGCTGGCAGCATCCACGGCTCAGCCACTTTCGAACTATAAGAACAGCATTGTTGAATAAGACTTTTAGGGTAGAAAATTATCATAAGATATGGAGGAATAATATTTTTGTACAAGATATGATTAAGTTTACCAGTTTATTGCATGCTTCTAAATGTTGGTTATGTATGCACATGCCGCCCCTTTTGCGAGTCATTCAGGCATAATGCTTCATGATGTGCCTGTCAATGGATCTTTTCAATATACTAATATTATATCCCCTAAGCAATCTTTTTGGCCCCCAGTACACTTGACCCTCCATGAGCCTGCACCCATTTATTTTCAAATTAAGGAGGGGAAAGAATCATGGGGCATATATCCAAACTGTCAATATACATTGAAATTCACTTTTAATAGCTCTTGTTCTCTTACAGGAACATACAGTGACCAATCTCAGTGCTATAGAAGTGACACCAGTGCATGGCTAATAAACTAGAAAGGAAGCTACCATGCAGCTTGGAATCAGAATTCTTATATTCTTGGCTTCCGGATGGAAGTTGGCTTCGACATTTATTGAATTTAGTGATCATTATAGTAGTTATTTGCATTATTTTGTGTTGCTGTATACAATGTATTCTTTCTATAATTTCTGTATGTACTGCATGGTTCTCCAGTCCGTGGCCCGCTTCCGGTCTCACATGAGTCGTCTGTCGCTCTCGATATAACCGTATTGGTACTGATTAATTAAATAAAGAAAGAGGGCATGTGGGAGTCAGATAGCCACGGCAGAGGCTTGTAATATTGCAGGGTGCCCCCTGACCTCAGCTGACCAGCACTCTGAGCTTTACAATGTATTGGAATGCATGACCTTATAAGGAGTTATGTCCCCCCCCTCTGGGCAGTGTAACCCTATATCGTTTGTGGGTGGGCTAAAGCCTTGACCGGATGTAGGTAACGTGAGACATTGGAATGTAGCCATGCGGCTGGAGAGGACAAAGGAGAATATACGGACTGGAGGAAGGGGAAGAAGTCTGAATTTAGCTGCCCTCCATCCATGGAAAGATTGCTGGCCTCAGTGTCTTTATTTTATGCCTAAAAAGCACCATTTGTAACGGCAGGCTCCGACATTGGGGGATGAGTGTTCAGACCCCTGGGCTCTCACTTGTGGGGTGCCTCAGGGTTCCATCCTCTCCCCCATGCTTTTTAATATCTATATGAAGCTGCTGAGAGAGATCATCAGGGGGTTTGGGCTGGGTGTTCATCAGTATGCAGATGACACCCAGCTCTACCTCTCCTTTAAATCAGAACCAGTGAAGGCGGTGAAGTTCCTGTGTGAGTGCCTGGAGGCGGTTGGAGGATGGATGGCGGCTAACAGATTGAGGTTGAATCATGACAAGACAGAAGTACTGTTTTGGGGGGACGGGGCGGGTGGGTGTGGGGGATTCCCTGGTCCTGAATGGGGTAACTGTGCCCCTGAAGGACCAGGGGCGCAGCCTGGGAGTCATTTTGGACTCACAGTTGTCCATGGAGGCACAGGTTAATTCTGTTTCCAGGGCAGCTGTCTACCAGCTCCACCTGGTACGCAGGCTAAGACCCTACCTGCCCGCGGACTGTCTCACCAGAGTGGTGCATGCTCTGGTTATCTCCCGCATGGTCTACTGCAATGCGCTCTACGTGGGGCTACCTTTGAAGGTGACCCAGAAACTGCAATTAATCCAGAATGCGGCAGCTAGACTGGTGACTGGGAGTGGCCGCCGGGACCATATAACACCGGTTCTGAGAGATCTGCATTGGCTCCCAGTACGTTTCCAAGCACAATTCAAAGTGTTGGTGCTGGAGACTTCCGGGGTGGCGCCTCTGGCAATGGCGAACTCCCTCTGAACTGGAGGGACTAGCTCCGCATGAAACAGGTCTTTTCCGCTGCGGCGTAGCGGGGACCCTTCTGGAAATCACAGGCGGATGAAGCCTGTGACCGTGGGACTCGGCGGCCACCCTTAGCGCCCCCCCAACCCACAAAGGAACCCATAAACGGGCTCCGAAGTGAAGAGGGGGAAGTGGCGCGGTGCTGTGAGTTAATTGCTTTTTCTGTGGAGCGAAGCCGCATAGCCGTTGCCGGAGAGCGCTGCCTTTTTCCTGGGACAATTTGGCATCTAAAATAACCAACCGTGAGTACTGGAACATTAAATATTTGGACTTTAAATAAGAACTGGCGAAATAAAAGGAATTTGGACTTTAAAATTAACCCTAATTTGGTACTGAAACGGGAAGGTTTAAACAGGAAGTCACCCTTCCGTTTCCTTGTAGTCAGAACAAAGCAAAGACAACGCAAACTAGAGCCTTAAAAATCACTTTTAAAGGACCGACTTTCATCATTTAAAATCGCGGAACCCCCCTTCGGTGGCAGGAGAAGAAGGGGGACTTTTTCCTGAGCCGTTTAAACCTGCAGAAATGAAGCTAAAGCAAAGTAATTTTCCACCGTCCTGACCCTGGAGTGGGGTGTCAGATTTGATGTTTGAAGCACATTGACCAGAAATAAATGCTTTGACAGATAGTTAAAAGGAGGGAAACATTGTGATTCCATTGTTTCCTTTCATAGAATCATAGAATAGAATCATAGAATCATAGAGTTGGAAGAGACCACAAGGGCCATCGAGTCCAACCCCCTGCCAAGCAGGAAGCACCATCAGAGCACTCCTGACATATGGTTGTCAAGCCTCTGCTTAAAGACCTCCAAAGTAGGAGACTCCACCACACTCCTTGGCAGCAAATTCCACTTTCGAACAGCTCTTACTGTCAGGAAGTTCTTCCTAATGTTTAGGTGGAATCTTCTTTCTTGTAGTTTGGATCCGTTGCTCCGTGTCCGCTTCTCTGGAGAAGCAGAAAACAACCTTTCTCCCTCCTCTATGTGACATCCTTTTCTATATTTGAACATGGCTATCATATCACCCCTTAACCTCCTCTTCTCCAGGCTAAACATGCCCAGCTCCCTTAGCCGTTCCTCATAAGGCATCGTTTCCAGGCCTTTGACCATTTTGGTTGCCCTCCTCTGGACACGTTCCAGTTTGTCAGTGTCCTTCTTGAACTGTGGTGCCTAGAACTGGACACAGTACTCCAGGTGAGGTCTGACCAGAGCAGAATACAATGGCACTATTACTTCCCTTGATTTAGATGCTATACTCCTATTGATGCAGCCCAGAATTGCATTGGCTTTTTTAGCTGCCGCGTCACACTGTTGGCTCATGTCAAGTTTGTGGTCAACCAAGACTCCTAGATCCTTTTCACATGTACTGCTCTCAAGCCAGGTGTCACCCATCTTGTATTTGTGCCTCTCCTTTTTTTTTGCCCAAGTGCAATACTTTACATTTCTCCCTGTTAAAGTTCATCTTGTTTGTTTTTGCCCAGTTCTCTAATCTGTCAAGGTCGTTTTGAAGTGTGATCCTGTCCTCTGGGGTGTTAGCCACCCCTCCCAGTTTGGTGTCATCTGAAAATTTGATCAGGATGCCCTTGAGTCCATCATCCAAGTAGTTGATAAAGATGTTGAATAAGACCGTGCCCAAGACAGAACCCTGTGGCACCCCACTAGTCACTCTTCTCCAGAATGAAGAGGAACCATTGATGAGCACCCTTTGGGTTCGGTCAGTCAGCCAGTTACAAATCCACTGAGTGGTAGCATAGTCAAGACCGCATTTTACCAGCTTCTTTACAAGAATATCATGGGGCACCTTGTCAAATGCCTTGGTGAAATCAAGGTAGGCTACATCCACTGCATTCCCTTCATGTACCAGGCTTGTAATTCTGTCAAAAAGTGAGATCAGGTTAGTCTGACATGACTTATTTTTCAGAAATCCATGCTGACTATTGGTGATCACAGCATTCCTTTCTAGGTGCTCACAGACTGTTTGCTTCATGATCTGCTCCAGAATCTTCCCAGGTATTGATGTCAGACTGACTGGGCGGTAATTATTTGGGTCCTCTCTTTTCCCCTTTTTGAAAATAGGGACAGCATTTGCCCTCCTCCAGTCTGCCGGGACTTCGCCTGTTCTCCAGGAATTCTCAAAGATGACTGCCAGTGGTTCTGAGATCACATCTGCCAGTTCTTTTAATACTCTTGGATGCAGTTCATCTGGCCCTGGAGACTTGAATACATTTAAACTAGCCAAGTATTCTTGTACTATCTCCTTAGTTATTCTGGGCTGTGTTTCCTTTGCTGAATCATCTGCTCCAAATTCTTCAGGTCGGGCATTGTTTTCTTTATCGGAGAAGACTGAGGCAAAGAAGGCATTGAGGAGTTCAGCCCTTTCTGTGTCCCCATCTTCTCCTCTGAGTGACCCCACTGTTTCTTTGTTCTTCCTTTTGCTACAAACATACCCATAAAAGCCTTTTTTGTTGCTTTTAACCTCTCTAGCAAGCCTGAGTTCATTCTGTGCTTTAGCTTTTCTGACTTTGTGTCTACACGTGCTGGCTATTTGTTGAATTCCTCTTTGGTGGTTCCCCCCTTTTTCATTTTTTGTACACATCCTTTTTAAATCTTAACTCAGTTAAAAGTTCTTTAGATAGCCACCCTGGCTTCTTTAGGCACCTTCCATGTTTCCGTCTCATTGATATTGCCTGACGTTGTGCTTTTACTATCTCCCTCTTAACAAACTCCCAGCCATCATGAACTCCCTTTCCTTTTAGTATTACTGTCCATGGGATCTCACCCAGCACTTCCCTAAGTTTTATGAAGTCGGCTTTATTAAAGTCAAGAAATTGAGTCCTAGTATGCTTGGCTGCTCCTTTCCGCTGTATAGTAAACTTCAGAAGAGCATGATCACTCGCGCCTAATGATCCTTCCACTTCTACCCCACTAACCAGGTCATCAACATTGGTTAGGACTAGATCTAAAATGGCTGTTCCTCTTGTTGCTTCTCCCACTTTCTGGACAATGAAGTTGTCTGCAAGGAGTTCTCG
The DNA here is from genome assembly GCF_964188305.1 of Podarcis bocagei. Taxonomy (NCBI): domain Eukaryota; kingdom Metazoa; phylum Chordata; class Lepidosauria; order Squamata; family Lacertidae; genus Podarcis; species Podarcis bocagei. Next base: position 35,048,434 of record NC_138131.1, read on the forward strand.
GTCCACATACTGCTTAAGCCTGCCTTGTAGAATTTTAAGCATAACCTTGCTAGCGTGTGAAATGAGTGCAATTGTGCGGTAGTTGGAGCATTCTTTGGCACTGCCCTTCTTTGGGATTCAGATGTAGACTGATCTTCTCCAATCCTCTGGCTACTGCTGAGTTTTCCAAACTTGCTGGCATATTGAGTGTAGCACCTTAATAGCATCATCTTTTAAAATTTTAAATAGTTCAGCTGGAATACCATCACTTCCACTGGCCTTGTTATTTGCAGTGCTTTCTAAGGCCTATTTGACTTCACTCTCCAGGATGTCTGGCTCAAGGTCAGCAACCACACTACCTGGGGTGTACGAAACATCCATATCTCTGGTTCTTCCCATTCTGTTGTTTTCCTCTATTTCTTTGCATTGCTCGTTTAAGAAGGCCTTCTTGTCTCTCCTTGCTATTTTTTGGAAATCTGCATTCAATTTCCTGTATCTTTCACTATCTCCCTCGCATTTTGCTTGCCTTCTCTCCCCCGCTATTTGTAAGGCCACTTTGCTTTCTTCCATTTCCTTTTCATTGGGATGGTTTTCGTTGCTGCCTCCTGTATAATGTTGTGAGCCTCCATCCATAGTTCTTCAGGCACTCTGTCCACCAAATCTAAATCCTTAAACCTGTTCCTCACTTCCACTGTGTATTCATACGGGATTTGATTTAGATTGCATCTTACCGGCCCAGTGGTTTTTCCTACTTTCTTCAGTTTAAGCTTGAATTTTGCTATAAGAAGCTGATGATCTGAGCCTCAGTCAGCTCCAGGTCTTGTTTTTGCTGACTGTATAGAGCTTCTCCATCTTTGGCTGAAGAGAATATAATCAATCTGATTTTGATGCTGCCCATCTGGTGATGTCCATGTAGAGTCATTTCTTGTGTTGCTGGAAAAGCGTGATTGTGATGACCAGCTTGTTCTCTTGACAGAACTCTATTAGCCTTTGCCCTGCTTCGTTTTGATCTCCAAGGCCAAACTTGCCAGTTGTTCTTTTTATCTCTTGATTCCCTACTTTAGCATTCCAATCCCCTATAATGAGAAGAACATCCTTCTTTGGTGTCACTTCTATAAGGTGTTGTAAGTCTTCATAGAATTGCTCAATTTCAGTTTCTCCAGCACCAGTAGTTGGTGCATAAACTTGGGTTACTGTGATGTTAAAAGGTCTGCCTTGGATTCGTATCGAGATCATTCTATCATTTTTGAGATTGCATCCCAGTACAGCTTTTGCCACTCTTTTGTTGATTATGAGGGCCACTCCATTTCTTTTACGTGTTTCTTGCCCACAGTAGTAGATATGATGGTCGTCCGAACTGAATTCGCCCATTCCCGTCCATTTTAGTTCACTGATGCCCAGGATGTCAATATTTATTCTTGCCATCTCATTTTTGACCACATCCAACTTACCCAGGTTCATGGTTCTTACATTCCAGGTTCCTATGCAATATTTTTCTTTACAGCATTGGACTTTCCTTTCGCTTCCAGGCATATCCGCAACTGAGCGTCCTTTCGGCTTTGGCCCAGCCACTTCATCAGCTCTGAATCTACTTGTACTTGTCCTCCGCTCTTCCTCAGTAGCATTCCTCTTCCTTGGACGCCTTCTGACCTGAGGGGCTCATCTTCCAGCATCATAACGTTTATGTGCCTGTTGTCTTTGTCCATGAAGTTTTCTTGGCAGGGATACTGGAGTGGCTTGCCGGTTCCTGCTCCAGGTGATCACGTTTGGTCAAAACTCTCCACTATGACCTGTCCATCTTGGGTGGCCCTGCATGGCATAGCTCCTAGTTTCCCTGAGTTATTCAAGCCCCTTCGCCACGGCAAGGCAGTGATCCATGAAGGGGGAGTCTTTTTAGATGAGTCTAAAAAGCCCGGGACACAAATTTTCACGGCCCTCTAATGGCTATGGTGGCTGATTTACAGGTAGGTAGCCATGTTGGTCTGCCGTAGTTGAAACAAAATAAAAAAATGCCTTCCAGTAGCACCTTAGAGACTAACTAAGTTTGTTATTGGTATGAGCTTCCGTGTGCATGGTATCTGAAGAAGTGTGCATGCACACGAACACTCATCCCAATAACTAACTTAGTTGGTCTCTAATGTGCTACTGGAAGGAATTTATTTATTTTGTTTGTTTGTTTGTTTTGTTTCATATTACAGATGTAGGAAATCTTTGGCCATCCAGATGTTGCTGAAGTATAGCTCCTGTCATTTCTGGCCATTGGCTAAGCTTGCTTGGCCTGATGGGAGTTGCAGCTGAGCAACGTCTGGAGGGCCAAAGGTTCTGCATGCCTGCTATATAAGCATGGCGGTCCTTTGCACCTGGTCCTTTATTGGCACAGTTATCCCATTCAGGACCAGGGTGTCCACCACACCTGCCTGCCCCCTCTCCCCACGAAACAGTCCATTGATTTCAGTGGATCTGCTCAAAGCTGAATTCAACACAACCCTATACTGGCAAATTTGTTTCAGGAACATTCAAACCATTGAGCGGGGTTGGGGAACCTGTGGCTCCCCAGAACTCCCATCATCCCTGCCACGAAACCACTGCTTGACCTGATAACTGGGGCTGAAAGAAGTCACCTGCACATTTCTTCAAAGAGTCCACAAAATCCCGTACAAATTCCTTTTCCTGACTGCAGGACATCTGCTGCCTCTGAAGCCCTCTTGGCTTCATCATAGAAGGCTTCCATATCATATTCTGGAGAAATAAACACATTTATGAACTATCACCCCAAAGCACAAAATGCATAGTGAACAAGGGTCTGCAAAAGTCACGTGTGGGTCACAAACGTTCAGAAGATGCGAGTGATCAATAATTCAATGAACATATATCTTTTTTCCTTAATGAAATAGCAAAAGTTTATTGTGTAACAAACCAACTATATAATGGCAGATCCTCATCCAAATGGATCAGACTTTCTCCAGGTCACTGTGGGCTTTTTTGAGCAAGATGCTCACCAGGTTTTCCACGCTATCCTTGACATTCACCTGTTTCACAAGAGGTAAATAGATTTGGTAGCAGTTAGACTGGGTCAGTGTCAGGATGCACTGGTGGACTAGATGAGGAAAGGGAGTTCATGATGGCTGGGAGTTTGTTAAGAGGGAGATAGTAAAAGCACAACGTCAGGCAATACCAATGAGACGGAAACATGGAAGGTGCCTAAAGAAGCTAGGGTGGCTATCTAAAGAACTTTTAACTGAATTAAGATTAAAAAAGGATGTGTACAAAAAATGGAAAAGGGGGGAAACCACCAAAGAGGAATTCAAACAAATAGCCAGCACGTGTAGACACAAAGTCAGAAAAGCTAAAGCACAGAATGAACTCAGGCTTGCTAGAGAGGTTAAAAGCAACAAAAAAGGCTTTTATGGGTATGTTCGTAGCAAAAGGAAGAACAAAGAAACAGTGGGGTCACTCAGAGGAGAAGATGGTGAAATGCAAACAGGGGACACAGAAAGGGCTGAACTCCTCAATGCCTTCTTTGCCTCAGTCTTCTCCGATAAAGAAAACAATGCCCGACCTGAAGAATTTGGAGCAAATGATTCAGCAAAGGAAACACAGCCCAGAATAACTAAGGAGACAGTACAAGAATATTTGGCTAGTTTAGATGTATTCAAGTCTCCAGGGCCAGATGAACTGCATCCAAGAGTATTAAAAGAACTGGCAGATGTGATCTCAGAACCACTGGCAGTCATCTTCGAGAAATCCTGGAGAACAGGCGAAGTCCCGGCAGACTGGAGGAGGGCAAATGTTGTCCCTATTTTCAAAAAGGGGAAAAGAGAGGACCCAAATAATTACCGCCCAGTCAGTCTGACATCAATAGCAGGGAAGATTCTGGAGCAGATCATTAAGCAAACAGTCTGTAAGCACCTAGAAAGGAATGCTGTGATCACCAATAGTCAGCATGGATTTCTGAAAAATAAGTCATGTCAGACTAACCTGATCTCATTTTTTGACAGAATTACAAGCCTGGTAGATGAAGGGAACACAGTGGATATAGCCTACCTTGATTTCAGTAAGGCATTTGACAAGGTGCCCCATGATATTCTTGTAAAGAAGCTGGTAAAATGCGGTCTTGACTATGCTACCACTCAGTGGATTTGTAACTGGCTGACTGACCGAACCCAAAGGGTGCTCATCAATGGTTCCTCTTCATCCTGGAGAAGAGTGACTAGTGGGGTGCCACAGGGTTCTGTCTTGGGCCCGGTCTTATTTAACATCTTTATCAACGACTTGGATGATGGACTCAAGGGCATCCTGATCAAATTTGCAGATGACACCAAACTGGGAGGGGTGGCTAACACCCCAGAGGACAGGATCACACTTCAAAACGACCTTGACAGATTAGAGAACTGGGCAAAAACAAACAAAATGAATTTTAACAGGGAGAAATGTAAAGTATTGCACTTGGGCAAAAAAAATGAGAGGCACAAATACAAGATGGGTGACACCTGGCTTGAGAGCAGTACATGTGAAAAGGATCTAGGAGTCTTGGTTGACCACAAACTTGACATGAGCCAACAGTGTGACGCGGCAGCTAAAAAAGCCAATGCAATTCTGGGCTGCATCAATAGGAGTATAGCATCTAGATCAAGGGAAGTAATAGTGCCACTGTATTCTGCTCTGGTCAGACCACACCTGGAGTACTGTGTCCAGTTCTGGGCACCACAATTCAAGAAGGACACTGACAAACTGGAACGTGTCCAGAGGAGGGCAACCAAAATGGTCAAAGGCCTGGAAACGATGCCTTATGAGGAACGGCTAAGGGAGCTGGGCATGTTTAGCCTGGAGAAGAGGAGGTTAAGGGGTGATATGATAGCCATGTTCAAATATATAAAAGGATGTCACATAGAGGAGGGAGAAAGGTTGTTTTCTGCTGCTCCAGAGAAGCGGACACGGAGCAATGGATCCAAACTACAAGAAAGAAGATTCCACCTAAAAATTAGGAAGAACTTCCTGACAGTAAGAGCTGTTCGACAGTGGAATTTGCTGCCAAGGAGTGTGGTGGAGTCTCCTTCTTTGGAGGTCTTTAAGCAGAGGCTTGACAACCATATGTCAGGAGTGCTCTGATGGTGTTTCCTGCTTGGCAGGGGGTTGGACTCGATGGCCCTTGTGGTCTCTTCCAACTCTATGATTCTAGGGACAATAAACTGCATTTGAATCCTGGGGCGATGGAGTAGCTTGGTGGGTGGTTCTCATGTTCCAGAAATTGACAGGTTTCCTGTTCTGGATGTGGTTGCACTCCCCCTGAAGGAGCCAGGGCATAGTTGGGGGCACTCCTGGAATAATAATAATAATAATAATAATAATAATAATAATAATAATAATAATAATAATAATAATAATAATAAATAAAAAAATAAAAATTTATACCCCGTCCGTCTGGCTGGGTTTCCCCAGCCATTCTGGGCGGCTCCCAACAGAATATGAATAATAATAATAATTAAAAAATAAAACATCAAACATTTAAAACTTCCCTAAACAAGGTTGCCTTCAGATGTCTTCTAAAGGTCAAGTGCTTATTTCCTTGACATCTGATGGGAGGGCATTCCACAGGGTGGGCACCACCACTGAGAAGGCCCTCTGCCTGGTTCCCTGTAGCTTTACTTTTTGCAGTGAGGGAACCGCCAGAAGGCCCTCGGAGCTGGACCTCAGTGTCTGGACTGAAGGATGGGAGTAGAGACGCTCCATCAGGTATACTGGGCCAGGGCTGTTTAGGGCTTGAAAGGTCAGCACCAACACTTTGAATTGTGCTCGGAAACGTACTGGGAACCAATGTAGGTCCTTCAGGACCGGCGTTATGTGGTCCCGGCAGCCACTCCCAGTCACCAGTCTAGCTGCCGCATTCTGGATTAGTTGTAGTTTCCGGGTCACCTTCAAAGGTAGCCCCACATAGAGCACATTGCAGTAGTCCAAGCAGGAGATAACCAGAGCATGCACCACTCTGGCGAGACAGTCTACATCTTTGTCACTAGACAGCCCACGTTTTTTACAGTGGTACCTCGGGTTAAGAACTTAATTTGTTCTGGAGGTCTGTTCTTACCCTGAAACTGTTCTTAACCTGAGGTACCACGTTAGCTAATGGGGTCTCCTGCCGCCGCACGATTTCTGTTCTCATCCTGTTGCTTAGAGAGGGCTAAGAAGCAATCGAGATTGCTTGTGGCAATTCACATTCACCGCTAATGTGGACTTTTGCTACTTTAATATGTGGAAACATTGAGCCTGTGCAGGTGGTGAATGTCCCCATATATGTGAAGAGGACAGTATTGAGGACAAACTTTGTTTTGGGACAACTTTCTAAGATCCTGTGTGATAGATAGTCTCTCGGAAAAGATTAAAGATAAGCAAAAACAGGAGTTGATTGGTAACTGAACTGGACAACAGGGTCGAAGCAACTGCTTATAGACATTTCTGAAGGCCTGGGCCACTCCCACTCCCCACGTGATTGGCTGTCTAAACTTCCAAGCTGTGAATCAGGACTCAGAGTTTAAGGGCCAATGGCCGAGCCCAAATCCAGAAATGTTCTGTGATTGGATATCATGTATCGAATCAGAACACAGGAGCTCAGAATCCTTAGTCCAGACTTGAGACCACTGAATACATAACAGGCCCCATGGCATTTTCAGGAGACTGGCTGACTATTGATGTGTAACCACAAAACTCAAGAACTGTCCCGCCTGCTAGAATTGAGCTGAGGGATCCCCTTGTACCCTTGGAGATCTTTCGAAAAGCAAAGACAGGTAGGATTTTGCCTTGATAAGAAAAGAAACAAGAATCAGTGATGGGGGAAATTTTGTTCTGGGGCTCAGCCCCTGCACTTCCTCCTACTGCTAGCACTCAGTCGTGTGCTAAGTACAAAGATCATGCCCCTTTTGGACTTCCAAAGGATGGGGAAACCCTGCATTTAAAGACACGGGACAACAATGGGATGGGGCGGATTTCATGCGGACGCCAATATATTACAGTCAAACCTCAGCTCCCGAACGCCTGCGTTTTGGAACGTTTCGGCTCCCGAACGTTGAAAACCCGGCACATTTCAAAACGATTGTGAGGCAAAGTAAGAGTCCATCAGTTCCTGAGGTGAAATTTTGGGGTGGGGAACGTCTGACCTCTGAGCACATCTTGCCCCCTCCCCAAGTCTTCCCCATTTGGTCCATGAGGCCATTCTCACATGCAGGTAAGGGGTGAGGCTTGACTGATAGGACATGGCTTTCCAAAGCTGCTTTCTTTGCACAGCCCTCAAAGCATGGGACTAGTTGTCAGGATCCTCTGAAGAAATGCAGAAACCAGGGACCCATTGCTAAGCAGGATGGCTCCCCCTTCATATCAGCGCAGAACATCCCATTCAGTTGGGCTGAGCCATGGCACTCCTGGCAGAGAGCTCTTTGGCGAGCCAATACTCAGTACTAAGTAGAATTGCCCATCCCTTCAGATCCTTCTGAGCACTAAAAAAGGAGGGAGAGGTTTCTTCCCTTCCCTGTGAAGCCCAAGCTTGCTGAGCTCTCCAAGAGAGAGGTGGGGGCTCCCAAAGGCTTCCCCTCCTTCCTTTAAGCCTGATCTCACTGCAGTCCTAAAAGGGGGAGACTCTCCAAGACTGTAGTGATATTAGAGAATGGCAGATGAAGGTGATGGACTATATGGAACTGGTAGAAATGACTGGCAGAATCCGAGACCAGGGAGAAGAGTCGGTGAAAGAAGACTGGAAGAAATTTAAAGACTATTTACAGAAATATTGCAAAATTAATGAATGCTAGAAGGATGTTGGATAGAAACTAAGTGGTTTCCAGCTGTAATGCTTTAAGAGATAGGAAAAAAGGTTTACAAAAGTGTAAAAGCTTAATGGTAAGGATTTGCTGAACTAACAAACTGAAGTGGAATACAAAAAAGGGAGGTACGAGGAGGTCCGGGGAAATAAGTGTAAGAAGATATGTTATGGAGAATCAATGTGTTTTTTAACTGTTTTTATTTTGTATGTTTCTTTTTATTTTTCATTTTTACTGTTATACTTTAAAAACTTTAATAAATATCTTTTCAAAAAAAAAAAAAAAAGACTGTAGTGATATTAGGCTCTTTCCCTCCTCCCTTTTAGGCCTGATGCCTCTTTGTTGGTAGTTGTTGTGTACTGAGTTGAGCAAAGCGGCAAGCCCCTGGGGAAACCATAACTGGGTTTGTGACCTCTCTCCGCCAAGCTGCCCGGTTCTGCAACTTCTCAGAGCTGGAGAACATGCTTCGTGACCACCTCGTCGGTGGCCTGAAGGATGAGAAGCTGCAACGACGCCTCTACGCCAAGAAGGACCTAACGTTCCAGGTCGCTCTGGAGGAGGCCCTGGCAACGGAAGCTGCCAAGAGGTCGACGCAAGAGGCACGGCCGAGCCTGCCACCCCAACCGAGGGTCCACCACGAAGACCTCACCGACGACTCAGGATCTGACAGGGAGGAGGTGCACCGAGTACAACAGCGCACTCAAGCAGCACACAGACCACAGCTGCCTCGACGAGAAGGAGGGAACTGCGCAAGCTGCGGGGAAAGTCACGAGAGGAGGACCTGCCGTTTCCGCAACGCAGAGTGCAGGCAGTGCAGAAAATTGGGACACATCGCCCGGGTGTGTCGAGCTCGGCCCACCCAACGCCAGGCATCAGATGACCAATCCAAGAGCCCCAGGTCCCGGGGCCCAACGCACCAAGGCAACTCTACGGAGCTCACGGACTTCCAGGTATACCAGTTGCCCCACCCCAACGTAGAGAAAATTTATGTAGAGGTACAGATAGAGGGGGCCCCATGCCGCATGGAGCTTGACACGGGTTCAACTCTATCCATAATCTCGGCAAGGACCTTAAGGAAACTGTGTCCTACTGGGGGTCCCAAACTCAGGCCAGCCCCATTCACCCTCCGGGACTTCCAGAAATGTAAGGTCCCCACAATGGGGGTGGGGACCTTCAGGGTGCAATATCGAGGGCCGACGCGGCAACTGGACTTGCTCGTGGTCAAGGGCCCCTACATTAGCTTACTGGGATTGGCATGGTTTGGACCACTGGGGCTAGCCATCACCGGGGTGAACCACACTACCTTACAAGTGGACGTGGATGCCATCTGCAAGGAATTTCCAGGGGTTTTCGATGGGAAATTGGGACAGTATACGGGGCCCCCCATTGCTCTACAGCTTGACCCCGCAGTACGACCTGTCAGGCTCAAGGCCCGCCGGGTCCCGTTCGCCCTGAAACCCCGTATAGACGAGGAATTGGACCGGCCGTATAGACGAGGAATTGGACCGGCTCGTGGAGCAAGGACCACCTCCGCACCGTTCTCCACCGTTTCCACCGTTTCCAGGATCCAAACTGCAGCAGTCTGATTGGTCCTAGAACAATAGGATCCAAATTGCAGCAGTCTGCTTGGTCCTAGAACAATGGGATTCAGAATGCAGCAGTCTGATGGGTCCAGGAACAATGCAGCAGTATGATTGGTTGGCAGGAGCCACCCAATCATGCTCCAGATATAAGTGAGTCCACAACCTGATTGGCTTACAGTAGAATTCCAGAATTAACCAATCATGTGCAGCCCATTGTGTAAATAATGTATATAAAGCAGATACTTTGAGGGGACATTCATTCATTCCTCCTCACCACTATGAGCTGAATAAAGAGCATGAAATCACTTTGCGACTCTGAGTATATTACAGTAGTGAAAGGGATTTTGACCCAAGATACAGATCCCAATAAGGATCTGGCACACGGAGTCCAAAAGTTTCCCACCTATTCAGCCTAGCTGGAGAGAGCCAACCTGAGGAAGCTGGCACAAGCTTCTATCTAGATGCTTCAAGAAATAGGGTGGGGGCCTGGCAGCGAAAGAGAAATTCTCACAAGGCTGATGCGCCTGATAGCTAACCTAAAAAAAGCATCTAATTACTAAATATATATTCTTTTTCATGGAGCACATAGTTAAACTATGGAACTTGTTCCCACAAGAGACAGTGAAGGCCTCGAAACATCGATGGCTTTAAAAGAGCATTAGACACGTCCTTGGAGGAGAGGGCTATCAATGGCTACTAGCATTGATGGCTATGCTCTGCCTTCACAGCTGGAGGCAGAAATGCTTCTGAATACCAGTTGCTGGAAACCACAGGAGGGGAGAGGAAATGAGCAATGGGGACACCTTCTGTATCTGCGCTTCCCCACGCAGGGAACTTTGGCACACTCCAGCGCTGGTTTGCTCAAACAGCTTATGCTTTCCCCCTTTGTTTTGACTTCATGGATGCTCTTCCTGCTACTCGTCTCCTAATGCCAAGGTCTCCAAGCAAGGGTTTGATAAACCCAGATCAAGCCATGCTCTGCCCTCATCCCTCCAGTTGGGCATTTCATTCCTGGCTCGAAGCACTTAACTGTTCCTCCAAGGAGCGCCTTTCAAGTAGGCTTTCAAGATGGGAGGAGTACAAGCATCAATGCTGCCTCAGGAAGAAGATCTGTATGGTAAATAGAAGCTTATGTATGGCTATTGATCTGGATCCTCTGTGTCAGCTGCAGGGAACCTTTGGCCCTCCAGATGTTGTTGGGTGACAACACCTGTTAGTCCCAGCAAGCATGGCCAGGGATTATGGGAGCTGTAGTTCCCCAGCATCTGGAGGGCCAAAGATCCCCTACACCTGCTGTATATATTAATACTACTTAGTAGTGCTGCGTATCTTAGGAAATCATTTTATGAGCCCGTCACTCAACCACCCAGTGGCGTAGCTAGCCGCTCAGGGGCCCAAGCCACCACGTCACTCCCAGGAGAGATGCGTGGCTCGGGCGCGCTTCTGGCCCCGCGGGAAGTGCTGCCCCCTGTGGTGTGGCGCCCAGTGCCCCCTCCCCCCCCAGCTACATCTCTGCACCCACCTCTTGGGATATCCTGGGAACAAGGCTTGAATGGTAAAAATTAACTGCACTCAGTGTTATTTTTCTAGAAAAAGAGGTGCCAGAACTCACCACGAACGCTTCCCTTGTTCTTTTACAATGGCAATGGCACCAACCTGAGAGGTGCCAGAACTCAGCTCCAGTGAGTTCTGGCTGGGGGGAAAAGCTGCACTATATTTTTTTCCTCTAAGGCTGGAGCTTCAATATGTGGCATGTGGGTGGGTGGGTACATTTTCTCCCTCACCTCAAGCAGCCCTGTTTGTGTTCTTGTTATGCTACCATTATAGTTCCTGAAATGAGCTGGCAGTTGGCGTTCTGTTGTATGCATATTGCAGGCGGATGCAGTGAAATTTGCAGCCGGGGTTAAGGGATTCCTATCAAAGCCAGATGTTTGGTGCGAAGAGGGCTTCTCTAAGGAGGTACCAGCTCTTCCAGTGGGAAGTGCAAACCATGCCATACGCCTTGTGTACTGTACTCAAAATGGTCTTGCAAGATCAGATCAAAATCCTACCTGGTTCAGCATTCTCCCTCTCCTTCCTTCTGTCTGTGTCCTTTTAAGCAGAGCAACGTTGGTCTACTCCCTGCTGCTGTATTTCCCTTGGGGAGAAGCAGAAAAGGCTCCCTATCTCTATTCCCTATTGGTTCCCTGTATTCCAACCCTTTAAATCACATCATAGGTCATCCTTTGCTCCCCCTCCCTTTCCCCACTGTTTCAAGAATGACTTTTCCATTTTTGTTCCTAGATTATCCATGGGATAAATCCAATCAGAAATCAATACAAATAGACTTGGCAAAGTTTAAGGAACTGGATGCCTATGCACAGAAGGTATGCTGTCTCTTATTGTGATATATGCAGCAAGGAATTTGCTAGGATGCTGAGGTTTTGAAGGTGCATTTGGAATTTGAGAGTGCTTTCAAGTGTCCTCTCCTGATAGGAGGCAATTACTTCTGTTCAGATGGAAGGTCCGAACTGGGAACATCATGAGTCACAAGACGCTGCTCCTGTTTTCCAGAAAACTAACACGGTGGAGCACCTAGAACCCTTAACAAACCACAGGATTCTCTTTCTCTCTCTGTGTGTGCGTGAATTAAATACTCCGAGTACTGTACTTCTGTGAACAAGGCTAGCAGTCATTAACAGAAAATTCTCAGTGCCCTTGCCAAACCACAACTCCCAGGAATCTCTGGGGGGCCTCGCCAGAATTAAACTGGCATAAAATTAATATACTGGTGCAGTAATCAGCCCTGGGTTTCCCCCAGGGCTGTCAAGTGACAACAGTAGGGCCGGCTCAGGATCCAGGGTTGCCTTGGTCCCTCCCTGCCCCCATAATGGCCCCCCCCAGTTGTACTTCCACCCACCCAAAGGTGCAATGGGCAGTGGCGAAGCTCTGGCGTGGCTGGCGTGTGTCCTGGGGGCGTGGCACATCGCCTGTGGGAGCGTGACATGCACCCTGAGGGCGTGGCGCGCGGCACGGTGGGGGGGCGCGGGTGCAGCCGCGGGTGCAGCCGCAATGGTACCCCCTCCCCGATGGTGCCGGGGGCAGTGCGCTCCCCCCCCCCCCGGTTCCTCTGCCAGTAGCAATGCGGGAACTCTGCACTTGTGGGGAGACAGTAGCAAAGAGGATTTGGGTTTCAGCTGAAGATTGTAGAAATAACATGCCTGTTGAAATATACTCAGAGTCGCAAAGTGATTTCATGCTCTTTATTCAGCTCATAGTGGTGAGGAGGAATGAATGAAAGTCCCCTCACAGTATCTGCTTTATATACACTATTTACACAATGGGCTGCACATGATTGGCTAATTCCGGAATTCTACTGTAAGCCAATCAGGTTGTGGATTCACTTCTATCTGGAGCAGGATTGGGTGGTTCCTGCCAACCAATCATACTGCTGCATTGTTCTAGGACCAATCAGACTGCTGCATTCTGAATCCTATTGTTCTAGGACTAATCAGACTGCTGCCTTTTGGATCCTATTGTTCTAGGACCAATCAGACTGCTTCAGTCTGGGTCCTATTCAACTCAGTACACAACACCCGTCCCCTCTAAGTTCCAGTCCTGCCCGGGAGGTCGCATTCATAGTCCTCGAGGTACGCCGGCGGCCTACGTGTGCGTTGCGGCCTGGGGTGTTCCCTGGTCCGGGGTTCAGGTTCTGGCTTGTGTTCCAAGGATGCTGGCTGTGATGGGCCTGTTTGGTTTGGCGCAACCAGCTCGCTCAGTCGTGGTTCGGGTTCCGGTGTCCTTTCGGCCTCGCAGGTCCTCTCTGTATTTACTGATTCTGCCTCTCCTGCTGGCCCCTCCTGCTCTATGGGCCTCACTGCTCCTCTGTTCCCTTGGGACTCCTCTGACCTTTCCTCCTCCTGGTTTTCTCCCGGGAATCGTCGCCGTATCTGGTCGCAGTGGCGGCGGCAGCATTGCCCCCCATCCGTTAGCACCTCGTACGACACGGGGCCAGCGACCCTGGTGACTGTGGCGGGTACCCATGCTGGGCCTGCCCCAAAATTCTTTGCGTACACTGGGTTCTGGGCCACGAAGGTCCGGGGGTTCCTGCCTTCCCCCACCACTACCTCATCCTGAGCTCTATCGGGGTGAAGGCGGTCCAATCTGATTGCAAGGCGCCAACCCATTAGTAGTTCAGCGGGGCTCCGGCCAGTCGTTGAGCTGGGGGTGCTGTGCTGTGCTAGGATGAATGTGGCAAGGCGGTACTCCCAATCCCCTTGCGTCATGCGGCGAAGGGTGTCCTTGGTGGTCCGCACCATGCGTTCTGCTTGGCCATTGGTGGCAGGGTGGAATGGCGCCGAACGGATGTGGCGGATGGCGTTCTGCGCTGTGAAGGTTTGGCATTCTCCTGACGTAAACGCAGTCCCGTTGTCTGAGACGAGAGTGTCAGGGAGCCCGTGGGTTGCAAACAGCCTGCGTAGTACCCGGATGGCTGCGGACGTGGAAGTGGATGGTACCAGTGCGACTTCCAGCCATTTGGTGTAGGAGTCCACCACTATGAAGAACGTTTTCCCCTGAAAGGGGCCAGCGAAGTCCACATGCAGGCGTGACCATGGTGCTCGGGCGGACTCCCAGGACTGGACTGGGGCCCTTGGGGGATCTGGGTGGGATTCTTGGCAGGCCTGGCAGTGTTTGACCCAGGCCTCTATCTCTCCGTCGATCCCTGGCCACCACACATAACTCCTGGCAAGGGCCTTCATTCTCACTACCCCTGGGTGTGTCTCATGTAGGGCTCTGAGGACCCTTTTGCGGAGGGGCTGGGGAACAACGACCCTGCTTCCCCATAACAGGCACCCCTTGTGGGCCGACAGTTCATGTTTGCGGGTTGTGTAGCCAGAGAATTCTGGCCCAGGGCTGCTGCTGGGCCATCCCCTCCACACCCAGTCCAGGACCCGGGAGATGACCCTATCTTTCTTGGAATGGTGTGCAACTTCTTGTGCCTGAATGGGGCGGTCGTGAAGTAGCTCCAGGCTCATAACCTCTTGTGCAGTTGCTGGGTCGGGGCCTGTTTCCGGTAGTGGTAGCCTGCTGAGGGCGTCCGCATGACCCATCGCCTTCCCCGGGCGGTGAATCAGTGCATACTGGTAGCTGGCAAGGAAAATTGACCACCTGAGGACGCGAGGAGACAGCACTTGGGGGGGTCTGATTTTGGGGGGCAAACAAGCCAAGCAACGGCTTGTGGTCAGTCACCACGGTGAAGGGCCGCCCGTACAAGAAATCATGGAACTTTTTTACTCCCTTCACGATTGCCAGACCCTCCTTGTCTATTTGCGAGTAGTTCCGCTCGGTTGCGTTGAGTGTCTGGGAAAAGTACGCCACCGGTACCTCTCTTCCATCCGGGAGTTGGTGTCCCAGGACAGCGCCAATGCCATAGGGCGAGGCGTCGCATGCTAGCACCACCGGCAGCCTCTCGTCGAAGTGTGCCAAGAACGCGTTTGAGACAAGCAAGTCCTTGACTGCCTGGAATGCGGCCTCCTGGCGCTGGCCCCACACCCAAGGGGCCCGCTTGTCCAGGAGTCTGTGTAGGGGCTCCGCTACCGCCGCCTTGTGGGGAAGGAAGGAATGGTAAAAGTTCAATAGTCCCAAGAAGGCCTGAAGTTCAGTCTTGCTCTTGGGCGCTGGGGCATCACAAATGGCCCGTACCTTGTCCCCAGTCGGGTGGACCCCTTCTGCGTCCACCATAAATCCCAGAAAGTCCACCTGAGGCACTCCTAGTAGACATTTTTCCCGCTTCACCTTGAGACCCGCCGTCTGGAAACGGTGCAGAACGGTGCGGAGGCGGTCCTCAAACTCCTCTGGTGTGGGCCCGGCAATCAACACATCATCGAAGAAGGGGGTGACACCAGGAATCCCTTTGAGGAGAGAGTCCATTAGATTCTGGAATATGCCTGGTGCCACGCTGACCCCGAATTGCAGCCGCTTTACCCTGAACGCTCCTCTGTGCGTCACAATCGTCTGTGCCTCTGCTGTGGCCTCATCTACTGGCAGCTGTTGATATGCTTGGGCCAAGTCCAGCTTGCCAAAAATTTTCGACCCAGCCAGGGTGGCAAGGACATGGCTGACCACTGGCACTGGGTATGCGTGGGCCGTGAGGGCCTTGTTTATGGTACATTTGTAGTCTGCGCAGATGCGGACCGAACCATTAGGCTTGACGGGTGTGACGATTGGAGTTTCCCAGGGGGCAATAGGCACCGGCTCCAGCACTCCTTGCTCCACGAGTCGGTCCAATTCCTCGTCTATACGGGGTTTCAAGGCGAACGGGACCCGGCGGGCCTTGAGCCTGACCGGTCGTACTGCGGGGTCAAGCTGTAGCGCAATGGGGGGCCCCGTATACTGTCCCAATTTCCCGTCGAAAACCCCTGGAAATTCCTTGCATATGGCGTCCACGTCCACTTGTAAGCTAGTGTGGTTCACCCCGGTGACAGCTAACCCCAGTGGTCCAAACCATGCCAATCCCAGTAAGCTAATGTAGGGGCCCTTGACCACAAGCAAGTCCAGTTGCCGCGTCCGCCCTCGGTATTGCACCCTGAAGGTCCCCACCCCCATTGTGGGGACCTTACATTTCTGGAAGTCCCGGAGGGTGAATGGGGCCGGCCTGAGTTTGGGACCCCCAGTAGGACACAGTTTCCTTAAGGTCTTTGCCGAGATTATGGATAGAGTTGACCCCGTGTCAAGCTCCATGCGGCATGGGGCCCCCTCTATCTGTACCTCTACATAAATTTTCTCTACGTTGGGGTGGGGCAACTGGTATACCTGGCAGTTCGTGAGCTCTGTCGAGTTGCCTTGGTGCGTTGGGCCCCGGGACCTGGGGCTCTTGGGTTGGTCATCTGATGCCTGGTGTCGGGTGGGCCGAGCCCGACACACCCGGGCGATGTGTCCCGATTTTCTGCACTGCCTGCAGTCTGCGTTGCGGAAACGGCAGGTCCTCCTCTCGTGACTCTCCCCGCAGCTTGCGCAGTTTCCTCCTTCTCGTCGAGACAGCTGTGGTCTGTGCGCTGCTTGAGTGCGCTGCTGTACTCGGTGCACCTCCTCCCTGTCAGATCCTGAGTCGTCGGTGAGGTCTTCATGGTGGACCCTCGGTTGGGGTGGCAGGCTCGGCCGTGCCTCTTGTGTCGACCTCTCGGCAGCTTCCGTTGCCAGGGCCTCCTCCAGAGCGACCTGGAACGTTAGGTCCTTCTTAGCGTAGAGGCGTCGTTGCAGCTTCTCATCCTTCAGGCCACCGACGAGGCGGTCACGAAGCATGTTCTCCAGCTCTGAGAAGTTGCAGAACTGGGCGGCTTGGCGGAGAGAGGTCACAAACCCAGTTATGGTTTCCCCAGGGGCTTGCCGCTTTGCGTAGAAGGCATTTCGACGAGCCACCACTGAGGGCTGCGGCGAAAAGTGCCCCTTCAGCTGTTCCATTATTGTTTTGTATGGAACAGTAGCGACGTCTTCAGGCGCAAGGAGAGCCCGGGCGATTTCAAATGTCTCCTCTCCACAGACGCTGAAGAATATCGCCCTCTTCTTGGCGTCTTCTTCGTCAGTGACCCCCTTGGCTTCTAGGAGGAAGGTGAAACGGGAGGCGTACGCTTCCCAGTCTCCAGATGCTGGGTTGAATGGCGAGAAGCTGCTGTTGGCTGCCATTCTGAGTTCTTTGTGTCCCGGAGCTGAAGCCTGGATACACGGTGCGAGGCAGCGGTGCGGCAGGTGGCGGTGCTGCGGTGCTGTGTGTGGCAGTCAGCTCAGCGGGATCCCACCTTCGTCGCCAGTGAAATATACTCAGAGTCGCAAAGTGATTTCATGCTCTTTATTCAGCTCATAGTGGTGAGGAGGAATGAATGAAAGTCCCTCACAGTATTTGCTTTATATACATTATTTACACAATAGGCTGCCCATGATTGGCTAATTCCGGAATTCTACTGTAAGCCAATCAGGTTGTGGATTCACTTCTATCTGGAGCAGGATTGGGTGGTTCCTGCCAACCAATCATACTGCTGCATTGTTCTAGGACCAATCAGACTGCTGCATTCTGAATCCTATTGTTCTAGGACCAATCAGACTGCTGCCTTTTGGATCCTATTGTTCTAGGACCAATCAGCCTGCTGCAGTTTGGATCCTATTGAACTCAGTACATAACAGGAATAAACAACTATCTGATGTTTAGGGAAGTTTTTTAATGACTGATGTTTTAATGTATTTTTAAGCTCGTGTTGGAAGCCGTCCAGAGTGGCTGGGGAGACCTGGCTGGGTGGGCGGGCCGGGTATAAGTAATAAATGATGATGATGATGATGATGTCCCATCATCCCTGACTATCATGTGGTTGATGGGACATAAGAATTCAGCAACATCTGGAGGAAATCAGATTGGCGAAGGCTGGTTTAGCACACCACCCCAGACTCTCAGCTGTGGTTAACGTTATAAAGTTATAGAGTTATTATAGAGTTGGAAGGGACCACAAGTGTCATTTTGCCTAACCCCCAGCAATGCAGGATTATTATTTTTGCCCCGTGTGAGGCTCCAACCCACGACCCTGAGATTAAGAGTTTAAACAAGCTAGCTGGATGAGCCATGGTTTAAAGATGGCTTATCAAACCAATCAACCAGGGTTAACAATAAGCATAGTTCATCAGGTTTGGGTGAGGCAACAAGCTGTGGTTAAGCCTAACGAGGATGTAGTTTCCAAACTCTTCACCGCTTGTGTAGAGGGAGGAGGGGGGGAATGTGTGAGCCCAAGGCTTGCTTTGGCTCATTCCCAGCATACTAAACCATGGTTTCACTTGACATCTGAACTGGGTCTGTAAGTATTCCATGCTCTACCTTAGATACCTTTGTTTGCCCCTATTGCTGATTTAGATAGTGTTGCTAAATACTGCACTATTGACCTCTCTTTTTCAGGTACCATGTGATTTACTTCCTCAACCACCCTGTTCTGATTATTAGCACTTCCCAGATGATCCCAAATGGCAGCTTCTGAAGCAGACTTCTGCACCTGCAGCAGCTTGAATGGAACCCGCCTACCGTGTAATTTGATATCCTTCAAGGACAGTCACTTGTCTCGGGCATCACTGCTAAACTGACCACGGTTTTGATGCACAGGGTTTTTAGCTTGACACAAAGTTTTTAAAAATGGAAAACATATATAATATATATAACATGATACTTGTTTCCATGAGCTAAAATCGATTGCAGCAGCTATTTACAAATTTACAGTATAACTAAGAAATCGGGGAGGTGTTCCAGGATTTCTTTTTAAAGGCCGTATCCAAAAATGAGTAAAGTGGGAAACCCTAGATTGATTTTGAAAAGCAGATAATGAAAGGGTACAATTAATGTTTAGGCATAAACTTGTTCATATAAAAATGTGTTGGATCCCGCCCCCCATCCTTTACAGTACAGCAACACAAATCATTAGCATTTTATCCACCATATTCTTGAGACACCCTAATGTGGTCCTATCCATTCACTTAAAGTAGTAGCAGATGTTTTTTATATATAGCAAACAGTAAATAAAAAGAGTACAATCCATAAATTGGTGCAAGCTTTGGGGGCTTGCCTTTGATTTCCCAGTGTGTTTGTAAATGCAATAAAGTTTCACTGTTCTCCGCCAAATGTGTCCTTGTGGTTTGTTCCTCTTGCTTGATTCAGTTGTTTAATATGTGGCAATCTAATAAATTTACAGTCGTATCTTGGATCCCGAACGCCTTGCAAGTCGAACGTTTTGGCTCCCAAAAGCTGCAAGCCCGGAAGTGAGTGTTCCGGTTTGCGAACGTTATTTGGAACCCGAACGTCCAACGTGGCCTACGAGGCTTCCGATTGGAAGCCACGCCTTGGTTCCCAAACATTTTGGAAGACGAACGGACTTCCAGAACGGATTCCGTTCGACTTCCGAGGTACGACTGTACCTACAGCATAATCACATCTTACGCGCAGAGGCATATCTAGGGGTTCTCTATGTAGAGGTGAAGGGGGTAAGGTCGTGAAAACTGCTGCTACTTAGGGGTCTAAAACAGATACATTTTTACTTAGCTTTAACACACTTACAACTGTTATTTTATAGTGCAGAGCAACAGGGACAGAAGGAACCATGAGAGAAGCGATGACTGGCGTCACGGTTTTTCCCACATAATGGTTTTTTACACGGCACGCGCACACATTGTGATTAATATTATGGCACTGTTACCACGCTGTGGACTTCAAACTTATTTCCTCACCCCAAATGTATTGATACATTGCCCAGCCTTAAAGTATGTGTGTGTGCTCTATGCAAAAATCACCATGTGGGAAAAACTGTGAAGCCAGCTAGTGCCTCAAAATTTAGCTGGTGCTCTATCACGATTTTGAAAAGCAGGTAACATCTAGCCCTCCACTCAACCCTTGTTATGCTTCAAAAAGAATTTGTCTAAGTTTGCTTAAGTAAGTGGAAAAGAGACTAAGAAAAAGAGAAATTAAGAAAAGAGGAGAAATGATTCCCTACAACAGGTAACTTATCAGTTTTCGTGAAAGGTGTCAACTTTGAGAGAAAGCAGTATTATTTGTGATGGCTAAAAGGTAAAGGGACCCCTGACCGTTAGGTCCAGTCGCGGACGACTCTGCGGTTGCGCGCTCATCTCGCTCTATAGGCCGAGGGAGCCGGCATTTGTCCGCAGACAGTTTTTCCGGGTCATGTGGCCAGCATGACTAAGCCGCTTCTGGCGAACCAGAGCAGCGCACGGAAATGCCGCTTACCTTCCCGCCGGAGCGGTACCTATTTATCTACTTGCACTTTGACGTGCTTTCGAGCTGCTAGGTTGGCAGGAGCCGGGACTGAGCAACGGGAGCTCACCCCGTCGCGGGGATTCGAACCGCCGACCTTCTGATCGGCAAGCCCAAGAGGCTCAGTGGTTTAGACCACAGCACCACCCGCGTCCCTACACAACACAAAACACTGTTGCTGTCTGTAGGTTTTATCTTTATTTTTTCTACCTTATATTTTGGAAATGTACATCCAGGTTTTATTTCCTTTAAATTTGGGGGGGGGGCAAGAGAGTGGGGCCCTAAACTATAGCGTGTTTAGCTTACATGTAAATACGGCACTAGGGGCTGCCTGCCCTGCTCACTCTGCTAAGCCTAGACTAACCGATCCAATAGGAATCCAACGCCTGCGACAATCCAATATTGTGTCCTACATTTCTAAGCAGTGAAAAGTTCTGGAGCAGCAATACAGGGAGAAAGGGTACTGTGATGGGATGATGAGCTGCTTGTGCGTAAAATCGTAGTCCCTCAGAGTTTGTTCAAGTCCACAAACCTCTGTCTGTGACAGAGCCCCTCAGACATGGCTCCTCTAGTCACTCGCAGATTCCGAAAGTGGCTGCTTTCGGAATCGCTTCCAACATAAAAGCTCCTTAACGGAAACACGTCTTCTGGACTCACGGCGTGACAGTTTCCGGCGAGGAGTGGGTCTCCCTATGGGAAGTCCAGAAACCTCCCCACTGTTCTCGCTGGATGTGTCCCTGAGCCCTCCCTCTTGCTCGCTTTCCCTCAGAGACCCACCTCTCCCCCTGCTGGTTCCTGCTTCCCCTGCTGGGTCTCTCCCAACCTCCGTGAGCCCTTCCACCACCTGTCCCTCCGATGGCAGTTCCCTGACAGGTACCAGGGGTAGGGGGGCTTGTAAACTGGCCACATATGGTTGATCTGTCTGGACTGAGATCAAGTCATACTCAAGCCACAAAGCTCTGTTTTGACGCTACGTTCTTTGCTTGAATTCCCCAGAATATTTTGTTGGAAGCCTCCCAGAGTGGCTGAGGAAACCCAGCCAGATGGACGGGGTATAAGTAATAAATGATGATGATGATGATGATGATGATGATGATGATGAAAATAGTATAGGAATTAATACCAAAAAATACTACACCCCACTCCCTGCAAAAAGAAGGACGCCCTAAAAACAAACTGAGCACACCTCTTATATCAATCGGCAATGGGAACAGGAGATGGACCTTTCCATTAATTATATGTGGGCAGATCCACATAAAACATAGACTATGAACTGCCGAAATCTACCTGGCAGGGGAGGAAATGTGCAATTGGGACTCCAGGGAACTTTGACACACTGCTGTGCTGTTTTGTCCAAACTTGTTCTGCTTTCACTTTTGTTTGGGCGCCGTAAGTGCTGTTCCTGTTTCTCTTATCATAATGCCATCAAAAGCAGAAATTGCGTGCACGAAAGTTGAAGCAACTTCTACGGAACAGAAACACAACGTGGCATTGTCTCATCGGTCTTGATCCATCAAGGGTTCTCTATTGTGTGCACGAAACATACCAGAGCTGCTGGGTGCGATGGCTATCAGGGCTTCAAGTAAAAGTAGTGATTATTTATTTCACCACTGAGGGAGGGTGGCACTCTGCGCATGCTCAGGCACTCACTCGTTTATGATGGCTTGAACATGAGAGGTAAGCGGAACAGCCGTGCACAAAGGCAGCATACCTCTAACGTAAGAACATAAAAAGAGCCTGCTGGATCAGGCCAATGGCCCAACTATTCAAGCATCCTGTTCTCACAGAAGCTGAGCAGATGTGTGTGGAAAACCCATAAAAATAAAATATCAGGGACGGGCAATCTGTGGCCATACAGATGGTCTCAGCCAGCATGGCTAATGGTCAGGGATGGTGGGCATTGCAGTATATGTTTTAATGTACATATTGTCTCATCCCAAGGATAACCATTTTGTAGCCTTTCAAGAGGAAAGGAGAACAAGGATCAACTCTGTCCCAGAAACAATCTGATGGGATGCCCATGTGTTGAAGGCATGCTGTCTCTTATTGTGATATATACAGTGTGGAATTATAGTCCTGTAAGGAATCTGCTAGAATGCTGAGGGTTTTTTTCCATGTGGATTTGGAATTTGATAGTACAGTGGTACATTGGTTCTCGAATGTAATCCGTTCCGGAAGTCCATTCGACTTCCGAAACACATACATTTAATTGACCAGCTGTGCAACCCTGAGCAGTTTTACTCACTGAGTAGCCCCACTGAGTTCAGCAAGATTGACCCTCTTGTAAGTGCCTGTAAAAATGCACCCCACATTTTCTTTAAACAAGTGTCAGGCTTAGAGAGAAAAAGGTAAAGGTAAAGGGACCCCTGACCTTTAGGTCCAGTCGTGGCCGACTCTGGGGTTGCGACGCTCATCTCGCTTTTTTGGCCGAGGGAGGCAGCGTACAGCTTCCAGGTCATGTGGCCAGCATGACTAAGCCGCTTCTGGCGAACCAGAGCAGCAGAACTATTACTTTAGCAAATAATAATTGCTGTTGTGCAAGAAACTGATTTCTGCAGTTATTGCTATACCATCCAATTGTAATCGTGACTGATAGCTTTTCAAATAAAGTTTCTCAAGACAAAAGCAAGAATGTCATGTTTAAATGCATATTGTATTTTTTAAACATAGTTATAGTAAGTTGGGAACCCAAATAAAGCAGAAGCACGAGGGCCAACTTGTGTTTTTGGCAATCTAGTAAGGTAAAGTCAGGGAAGTGATTATGGCAGTCCTAAAAAGAGGTTTAAATGACACACATGACAACACTTTTATGCTAGGTAAGTTGCACATTGTGGTGTTATGTTGATCAAAAGAAATACTGCATGTAAAGCACATTTCAAGTAGCATCTCATCATATTTCTTAACACTAAGAACTCCAAAGAAGAGAATAAAGTTAAAACATATGGCTTTTTCTTTTCATTTGTTGAGTGTGTGTGTGTGTGTGTGTGTATTTGTGACAAGCATAATATGCTAAACTCTCATGAGTTTATTTTCGTAAGCTCATCTGATTGTGTTCCCCATATTGCTCACATGCAGGGCTCCAAACCCAGAAATAGCCCTAAAACGTCATATAGACGTCACAAAAAGGAGTGAAAAAAGGAGTGAACATGCGGTCCGCCAAGCTGCACAGAGGTCCGGAACTAAACCCTTACGCAAAACGAGGATTGCCTGTACCATACTCTGGACTTCTAAGCCAGTGGTTCCCAAACTTTCTGGGGCTGCTGCCCGCTTGGTTCCATAGACTCATCCCCAGTGCCTCCTACAGTCCCACTCTATAAAAAGCATTACAGGGGAACCTTGGTTCTTGAATACTTCGGAAGCCGAACAATTCAGAACCTGAGCGCCGACAACCCGGAAGCGAATGCTTCCATTTTTGAATGCACCTCGGAAGTCGAACGGAACTCCATTTTTAAAAAAGAATTTGCCGATCGGCAATTGATCCTTGGTTGTCAAATGTTTCGGAAGTCGAACGGTCTTCCGGAACGGATTATGTTCGACAACCGAGGTTCCACTGTACAGTCGTACCTTGGAAGTCGAACGGAGTCCGTTCCAGAAGTCCATTTGACTTCTGAAACGTTTGGAAACCAAAGTGCGGCTTCTGATTGACCTCAGGAAGCTCCTGCAGCCAATCAGAAGCCGTGGAAGCCCCACTGGACGTTCGGCTTCCAAAAGAACGTTTGACTCCTGTCAGGGAACTGCCATCAGTTTCCAAGGGAGAGAGCAAGCTCCAAAGGGATCCCAGAGAGCGTCCCGGGAGTGGGAGAGGCAGCCCATCTTCTGGGGAAGGGAATCAGCGTAGCTCCAGTGGAGAAGGGGGGCAGATGGGGGAATCGGCGAGGCGGTCCCATGACTCCTTGCCGGGGACCAGCGGGGAGAGGAAGAGTCCTCCGCTGCCTACGCCCTCCTTGCGCAGAAGGCTTCCGCGCAGGTAGAGTAGGAGGAGACTGGGTGTCAAAGAGCTTCTTTGCTGGAAGAAGTTTAAGAAACGCCCACTGACAGATTCTGCCAGCGATTGAGACAGCCACGGGTGAGTGGCTGCTCGGACAGGAAAGGTTCACTCAGGCAACCCAGCCAGGTGTTGGGACAAGCTTACGCACGAGCAACCCCTAGAACCATTACAGCAATCCGTCAGTCCCTGATGTTGCTTGTGCGCAGCCCCGGAGAGGCAGCAAGATGAGCCAAACAGAGCCGGCCAGAGGGACAGAGCAAGAAGCCCTGGTGCGAGGTCTGGCTGAGAGGAACCGAGACCTGGAGGCGCATGTAGCTACCCTGACGGCGCGGCTGGAGGAGAGACGGGTTCAGGATGCACAGGTCAGAGCCACCCCGATAGGAAGGAAGGTTCAGGGGCTGGTACACAAGTTTGGTGGAAAGCCCCAAGACTACAATGCCTTCCGAACGGAAATTCAGTACGCTTTGGAATTGCAGAAAAATGACTTTGCTGTTGGCGGGGAGAGGGTGGCTTACATTGTGGGACATCTGCAGGATGGGGCGCGTGAATGGATCAGGCCCCTAATGGCGACGCAGAATGATGCATTGAAAGATCTTAAGAAATTCTACCAAGGGATGGACGCGATGTTCTCCGGCGAGGTGGACCAAAGCGTGACGAGACGGGAGCTGATGGGGTGCAAGCAGGGAAGCCTGTCCGTCAGAAACTACTGGTCGCGTTTCGCGATGTTAGTCCACAAGCTCGGGTGGGATCTGGACTCTGAACCAATGCAAATGTTGTTTGAAGCGGGTTTGTCCCCCAAAGTGAAAGACGAGTTGTCCCGAGTGCCCCGCCCACGGTCAATGGATGAACTCACAAAGACTGTGCTTGCGATCGGTGTACGCCAGGAAACGCGGGCTCAAGAGAAGCGGGAGATAAGGGTGGAACGTTTCCATGACAACCGCATTCCAGAGATGCCGAGGGAGCCTTCCCAGGCGGCGGAGCTGATGGAAATTGAGGGAGCACGCGTGTGTGAAGTTTCAAACGCTGGTGAAGGGCGGAAAAGGGAGGGGAAGGAGTGGAAAACTACCAAGAAGTGTTTCCTCTGTCTGCGACTGGGACATTTTGCAAAGGTCTGCCCTCAATGAAAGGCCTGGCAAGGCATGATGGGGGCTGCAGACCACGAAGAGAAGGGGGAGGAGGGGCAGGTGCAGGGAAACGACAACGCCTGGCTGCCAACCAGCAGGGGCAGCAGCCAGGTCAGCAACCAATAGAAGTGCCCCAGCCTGACCCCCCCCCCAAGGCAGCTATAGCCATAGAGGTGGTGCTAGAACTCCCAAACGGGCACCCCGTCAAAGTGAAGGGACTGCTAGATTCTGGCAGCTCGTGTGATTTCTTCAGCAGAGACTTTGCTCTGGAGCACCAACTCCACCTGTTGTCACTAGATTTTCCTTTGCAGGTGACCACCATCGATGGCAGGGAACTCCTGGGAGGGGAAGTGACACACCAGACACTGCCAATGAGAATGAGGGTCTCCAGGCACACGGAAACCATTGCCTTTCACGTGGCCACGCTGGCAGGACCCCCAATAATACTGGGAATGAGCTGGCTGGCAATGCATGACCCAGTGGTGTCATGGCATCAGCGGTCGGTCACCTTTGGGTCAGCTTACTGCTTAGAGCAGTGTCTGGGAGGGAAGGAACCAAGAATGACTGTGGCCAGGGTCGCTGGGTTGGCCCTGGGGCAAAAAGGGGAGGTGCCACCACAATATGCTGATTTGAAGGAGGTCTTCAGCGAGAGGGAGGCAGATAAGCTGCCCCCCCACAGGCCCTTTGACTGCCAAATCAACCTGCTTCCAGGGGCTCAGTTACCAGTGGGTAAGCTGTATGCCATGTCCGACCGGGAGATGCAGGAGCTGCGGCAGTTTATTGACAAGAACCTGAAGAGAGGTTTCATAAGGGAATCTAAGGCGGTGGGGGGCAATCCAGTGTTCTTTGTGGACAAAAAGGAGACTAATCAGCACAGATTAGTTGTGGATTTCCGGGCCCTAAACCTGGTATCAAAACCCGTGACTTTCCCAATGCCCAGGATTGACGATATTTTGACACGTGTGAGGCAGGGGAAGATTTTTATCAAGCTGGACTTCAGGGGAGCCTACAATCTGATTAGGATAAGGGAGGGGGACGAATGGGAAACGACCATGTTCACCCCCCTGGGGGCTTTGGAGTACTTAGCCATGCCATTTGGATTACAATCGGGCTCTGCCTGCTTTCAAGCCTTCATGCATCATGTGTTGGGGCCCCTGCTGTACAAGAATTGCATAGCCTTTTTGGACGACGTCTTAATCTATTCGGACAATGAAAAGCAACACGTCAGAGACATCAGGGAGGTGCTACAGAGATTGAAGAAGCATCAGTTGTGGGTCAAGCTGGAAAAATGCCAATTCCACGCCCGGGAGGTCGAGTTCCTGGGGTACAGGCTGTCAGACAAAGGACTAGCCATGGATCCGGGCAAGGTGAAGGCAGTGCTGGAATGGAAAGCCCCCCAAAACAGAAAGGATGTGCAAAGGTTCCTAGGCTTCAGCAACTTCTACAGGAAGTTCATAAAGAACTTCGCTCACTTGACGGCGCCCATAACGGATTGTCTTAGTAGCAAAAAGAAGTTCGCGTGGACAGAGGGTGCGCAGCAATCCTTTGAAAAACTGAAGAGGGCGTTCGCCTCGGAAGAACAGCTCCTGCACGTGGATCCGGAGAAGCCCATGAGACTGGAGACGGATGTGTCCGACCGCACCGTTGGAGTGGTCCTTTTGCAGCCCGGGGCCAAGCAGAACTGGAGGCGGTGTGCCTTTTTCTCTAGGAAGCTGAGCAAGTCAGAGCAAAACTACACAGTGTATGACCGAGAACTGCTTGCGATCTATGCGGCATTTCGGCAATGGAAACATCTGTTGATAGGGGCGCGGCACAAGTTCCAGGTCCGAACTGACCACAAGAACTTGGAATACTGATGGACCGCGCGAGTGCTCAACCAGAGACAGATCAGGTGGTCCCAGGAGTTCGCCAAGTTTTCCTTCGAGATCCGATACGTGCCGGGAGAGGAAAACGGAAGGGCAGACACTCTCTCCCGGAAACCGGAGTACATGGAAGGAGAGGGGCCACCAGAGACCAGGCACGTATTACCCGAGGACCGGTGGGTGTAGGGGGGGGCGTTGGTTGGCAAACGAGAACTGGCAGGGTTCACCAGAGACGATGAGTTTGCTCAGACAAAAATTAGGGAGCTCAGGGACGGAAAGGAAGTCCATGGAGGGTTTGAGGAAAAGGAAGGGCTACTGTACTATAAGGGGGCGCTGTATGTACCGGGGAAGACTTTGAGGGGGAAGGTACTCAAGCAACTCCTTGACAACCCAACAGCTGGGCACTTTGGACAGCACAAGACCATGCTACTTGTCACCAGGCAGTTCTGGTGGCCAAAGGTGAGGGAAGACGTACGAGAATATGTACGAGGGTGCGACCGATGCCAGAGGGCTAAGGGGGAAAGGGCCACCCCCGCGGGGTTACTGCAACCCTTACCCACACCGGGAAGGCCCTGGGAGGTGGTGTCCATTGATTTTATGACAGATCTGCCCAAGTCAAGGGGAAAGACAGCGGTCATGGTAGTAGTCGATCTACTGACTAAAATGTGCCATTTCATAGCTTGCTCACATGCAGCAACGGCAGAGGAGACCGCCAGGCTGTTTGTGGATCACATTTTCAGACTGCATGGGGCTCCCTTGAGGGTAATCTCGGATCGCGGGAAACAATTTACTTCCCGGTTCTGGCGGAAACTCATGAGCTTGCTACAGGTTGAGGTGAGCTTCTCGACGGTGAGGCACCCAGAAACCAACGGACAAACCGAAACAGCGAACGGCATACTCCAGCAATACCTACGCTGCTATGTCAGCGAGAGACTGAACGATTGGGTAGAGAAATTAGCTTTGGCTGAATTTGCGTACAATAACGCTGAACACGTGTCCATGGGAATGAGCCCTTTCATGGTGTCACCCCAGGGCATTCCCGGGGGAGGAAGGATGGAGTGTACCTGCGGCTGAGCAATTTGTGGAGGAAATGGAGGCCTTACACCACCAGCAACTAAGGCTGAACTTGGAGCGGGCTAAGGAAGTTTACAAGAGGCAGGCGGACAGGCACCGTCAGGAGGGGGAGGCCATACGGGTGGGAGACCGGGTGTGGTTGTCATACCAAGGGTTGCCCCTAAAGGGAGGGTGCAAGAAGTTGCAGCCGAGGTGGCTGGGGCCTTTTGAGGTAATACAGCAGGTGAACCCAGTGGCATTTAAACTCAAGTTGCCTGACAGCATGAAGATACATCCGGTGTTCCATAGGTCCCTACTTTCACCTTACAGGAAGGGGCGGGAATTCCCGGGACGGGAGGGAGGGGTTACCACCCACCCGCAGGTAGAGGAGAGGGAACACTGTAACGAAGCCACGGAAATACTCGATTCAAGGTGGCGAGGTCGCCAGGTAGAGTACTCGGTAGCCTGGGAGGGGGAACCTAGGTCGGAAAACACGTGGGTCCCTGCTGAATCAATCACTGACGGGTATCTGGTGGAAGAATTCCACAGTTTGTTCCCGGATAAGCCCAAACCATTAGCGAGATTCTGGGAGGAGGAATTTGGACCCATGGATGACGAAGGGGATTTTGTGGGTTTTCCTGCCTCCGAAGAGGAGGGAGAGGAGGTGTCCAAGGGAGAAGAATCAGACTGGGAGGTTCAACCAGCGGGAAGAGATCCGAGCGGATGGGAGGCTGGTTTTGAATCCTCAGAAGATGATGCCAGCTCTTTCAGGGGATTCCCCGCATCGTCGGCCGAGGAGAGGGAGGAGGTTGTGCTGGAAAATCGCGCCCGGGGTGGGAGGGGTCCTGAGGAGGAGGTGGATGTCAGGGAACTGCCATCAGGGTCCGAGGGAGAGAGCAAGCTCCAAAGGGATCCCAGAGAGCGTCCCGGGAGTGGGAGAGGCAGCCCATCTTCTGGGGAAGGGAATCAGCGTAGCTCCAGTGGAGAAGGGGGGCAGATGGGGGAATCGGCGAGGCGGTCCCATGACTCCTTGCCGGGGACCAGCGGGGAGAGGAAGAGTCCTCCGCTGCCTACGCCCTCCTTGCGCAGAAGGCTTCCGCGCAGGGAGAGTAGGAGGAGATTGGGCGTCAAAGAGCTTCTTTGCTGGAAGAAGTTTAAGAAACGCCCACTGACAGATTCTGCCAGCGATTGAGACAGCCACGGGTGAGTGGCTGCTCGGACAGGAAAGGTTCACTCAGGCAACCCAGCCAGGTGTTGGGACAAGCTTACGCACGAGCAACCCCTAGAACCATTACAACTCCCAAGGCATTCGGGAGCAGAGGTACAACGGTATCCAGAATAGTGGTTTGCATGACCAACTAAGGAAGATAATAACGCAATAAAATTCAAAACAGCAACGATCAATTGCACATTTATTCCAAATCCAGTTAAAACTATTTAGTTCAATTAAATCAGTAAAATCGATGAGCTTGATCGAGTGATACCAGTTTTTCAAATTCTGATAGTTATACCCCCAATGCCCCTCTTGCCTCCTAGCACCCTCTGGTTAATCTCACAGCCTGTGCCCACTCTGGGAACCCCTGTTCTAAGCAGTGAAAAATTATGGGGCGACAATACAGAAAGAAAGTGCTTTTTTAAAAAGCCAGTCCTTTTAATAAAAAAAAAATGTTTAGGGGTACTCTCATTTTCCTAGGCATATTGAAATACTGCCCCGCAATGAGGCCAAACGTAGATTCACAAGATGTTTAGGGGTATGCGTATGCCCCTCGCGTCCCCTCAGGGAAAAAAGCACTGGGTAGGACAATACGCAGGCCACATCTGGGTGATCTTTCCTCCTGACGGAGTTCAAGCCACGTTAATCCCTCACTCCTCCCCTTTGGGACTTTATTCCTTGATTACACAAATGCAGAGTTCCCCGTTACTCTCCAAATTCACACTGCTATGCCGTTGTGATGGTGACACACCTTGGCTGTATAAATTTCTTTCCCTAAGCAACCTCTATAAATAATATGATTGCTTGCATTTGCATTGTGAGAGAGAGATAAAGTTCAGCCTTTCTCCAGCAAGGAAATGAAACAACTTACCTGTTTCTCCTAGGTGCACTGAGAAGTCTTCTCCAAGGGAGAAGAATCATTACCTGGATGTCCCTGCTGAGCATCTATGCCGAAAAGGTAACCAGAGCATCTTGATTTGTTTGGGCCTCTTACAAAAGCAGGGTTTGTGAAATGAAGCAACTGACTGGTCCATGGAGTGTCTATTTACCAGGAACTGGTAAGCCTGGCAGACCGGAATCCTAGGATAGTTAGGAAGCAGAAGCTCATTCCAGGCACAGCCCCTGGAGGGAACTTTTCAGGTCACAGAATAACAGTTCAGTGAATTCTCCAGAGTGTTTCTCTCCAGTTTTATACAAATGAACGGTGAGGGATGGATGGGAATGGCAAGAAAAGCAGGTAAGGGCAGTGGTGAGTTTATGCTCTCGGGCCCTTTTGGCAGGCCCTATTCATTCACCTTAATAAACCTGACTATGTCTGAAAATACAATGGATTTAAAAGCTGAATTAATATATCACATAGGTTATCTTTTTTCCTATTACAGTACTTTCCGCTTCTACTGAAAGAAATACAGAGATAGAGATAGATAGATAGATAGATAGATAGATAGATAGATAGATAGGAGAGAGAGAGAGAGAGATTTTTCTGGGATTTGTGAATCTAAGTTTGGCCTCATTGAGGGGCCGTGTTTAAATATGAGTAAGAAAATGAGAGTACCCCTAAACATTGAATAGATAGATAGATAGACAGATAGTCTCCAGAACCAGACTCTGGGACAGACTACAGGGTACCAATATAGATAGAAAGCTTCTGGGACTTCCGGAGGCGGCGCGCTCAGCAATGGCGGTCCTCTTCAGCTGCTGAAGAGGGGCTCCGCGGAAAAGGGTCGTGCGCTGCGGCACAGCGACGACCCATTCAGACAAACCACGGGTAGAGTGAGCTCGTGGCCGTGGGGTTCGGCGGGCACCAGAAGCGACCTCGGATACGCAGAAGAGACCCCGTAAGGGGTATCGGAACGTGGAGGGGGTAGCGGTGCTGTGAATCCATCGCTCTTTCCGCGGAAGCGAAGCCGCGCGGCTGCTGCTGATCAGCGCTGACCTTTCTTCCTTCAACAACTGAATTGAAACAACTTACTCGTGAGTAAGAAATCTAAAGTTTTATCTGAAATTAATCTGGCGAAATTTGGCTGAAAGCGGGAGACGCTAAAAAGGAAGTCAGTCTTCCGGCTCTGCTTAAAGTGTCAAGCAAAGACTCTTCTAAAGCGGAAGCATTGAAAGGAGCATAAAAGAAGTTGGAATTTACTTTGCAAACTCGATCTAGACTGTTTAAATCTTAAAAAAAAAGTTATAACAGTTTTGTAAGTGGATAAAAACTGTGGTTCCTCTTTTTGTCTACCTGTGGATTACAAAGTTTCGAAACCTGGCTCCCGATCTGCCTGGATACAAGTTGTATCGGACTGCGGTAACTGTATATAAAATATAAAATTAGATCGGGCTACTTTGTATTTGGAAAAAAAGAAGGAACTGTTGCACGCACCTTTGTTAAGAACTATTATTCTCTGGTCTCCAATAGATAGAAAACATGGACATGGGTACCTAAAGGAAGTCAGTGTGAGCAAGTGAAATGTTGAGGACTAGTAACTTGTGGCAGAGGCAGATCTAGGGCAGTGCAGCCAGTTCTGCCAAACTGGGCATCAAGCCAAGGGGGGCACTGCAGGGTGTCGCAACTATGATGTAGGGAATTGAGCAGAGCAGGTGGTGAGGCAGGGAGCTGCTGGATTTTGACCTTGCGCAGAGCGCCACTGAAATCTGAAAGATCAAAGTTCCCCCCACCTCACTTGTGGGCTGATTTGCAAAGCTACAATAGGCCCCACTGCATTTTCAGGACAGTGGCCTTTTTTTAACCTATAACCACAATAATCAAGAATTATTGTTCCAGTTGCTAGAACTGAGCTGAGGGGGTCTCCTTGTACCTCTTTCCTAAAGCAAAGACATGAAGGATCTCGCTCCATGAGAACCTACCCGGACCCTGAAATAAACATCAGAGGCCCTTCTTTGTGTGCCTCCCCCACAAGAGGGCCAAAGGGTGGCAACACAAGAACGGGCCTTATCTGCAGTGGCTCCCTGTTTGTGGAATGCTTGCCTGGCACCTTCATCATACACCTTTAGGCACCAGGCAAAAAAGGGAAATAGATTCAGGAGCAGTTGACACGAATAAGGAGTACCCAGTTCCCTTTTTCTCTCTAAGCCTGACATTGTTTAAAGAAAATGTGGGGTGCATTTTACAGGCACTTACAAGAGTGATCTTGCTGAACTCAGTGGGGCTACTCAGTGAGTAAAACTGCTCAGGGTTGCACAGCTGGTCAATTAAATGTATGTGTTTTAGCTGATTGACCACTTAATTTCTTAAATTTGGCAAAAACTTGCCCCTGGGTAAAAAGTATTCTGAAAGATGCTTAAGCTTTCCTTTTTCTTGGGTACACAGGTGTACACCTGTAAACAGGTGCCCTATTGTGTTAGAGCATGTGCAAGACAGGAGCATGGTCTTGTGTGACCCACATTGTTCCCCATTGGGACCTTCAATGTGAACAGAAGAAGTTGCCTCCTATCCGGAGAGGACACTTGAAGGCACAGTGGAACCTTGGGTCTCAAATGGCTCAGTTGACGAACAAATCGGAACCCGAACGCCGCAAACCCAGAAGTTAAATGCTTTGGTTTGCAAACTTTTTTCGAAAGCCGAATGCCCGATGTGGCTGTCGGCTATTGTTTCCAGGGCGCCGGCGCCAATTGGAAGCCGCACCTTGGTTTTAGAACGTTTCGGAAGTCGAATGGACTTCCGGAACGGATTACATTCGAGAACCAATGTACCACTGTACTATCAAATTCCAAATCCACATGAAAAAAACCCTCAGCATTCTAGCAGATTCCTTACAGGACTATAATTCCACACTGTATATATCACAATAAGAGACAGCATGCCTTCAACACATGGGCATCCCATCAGATTGTTTCTGGGACAGAGTTGATCCTTGTTCTCCTTTCCTCTTGAAAGGCTACAAAATGGTTATCCTTGGGATGAGACAATATGTACATTAAAACATATACTGCAATGCCCACCATCCCTGACCATTAGCCATGCTGGCTGAGACCATCTGTATGGCCACAATTGCCCGTCCCTGATATTTTATTTTTATGGGTTTTCCACACACATCTGCTCAGCTTCTGTGAGAACAGGATGCTTGAATAGTTGGGCCATTGGCCTGATCCAGCAGGCTCTTTTTATGTTCTTACGTTAGAGGTATGCTGCCTTTGTGCACGGCTGTTCCGCTTACCTCTCATGTTCAAGCCATCATAAATGAGTGAGTGCCTGAGCATGCGCAGAGTGCCACCCTCCCTCAGTGGTGAAATAAATAATCACTACTTTTACTTGAAGCCCTGATAGCCATCGCACCCAGCAGCTCTGGTATGTTTCGTGCACACAATAGAGCACCCTTGATGGATCAAGACCGATGAGACAATGCCACGTTGTGTTTCTGTTCTGTAGAAGTTGCTTCAACTTTCGTGCACGCAATTTCTGCTTTTGATGGAGACCTTGGCATTATGATAAGAGAAACAGGAACAGCACTTACGGCACCCAAACAAAAGTGAAAGCAGAACAAGTTTGGACAAAACAACACAGCAGTGTGTCAAAGTTCCCTGGAGTCCCAATTGCACATTTCCTCCCTTGCCAGGTAGATTTTGGCAGTTCATAGTCTATGTTTTATGTGGATCTGCCCACATATAATTAATGGAAAGGTCCATCTCCTGTTCCCATTGCCGATTGATATAAGAGGTGTGCTCAGTTTGTTTTTAGGGCGTCCTTCTTTTTGCAGGGAGTGGGGTGTAGTATTTTTTGGTATTAATTCCTATACTATTTTCATCATCATCATCATTTATTACTTATACCCCGTCCATCTGGCTGGGTTTCCCCAGCCACTCTGGGAGGCTTCCAACAAAATATTAAAAATACAATAAAACATCAAACATTAAAAACTTCCCTAAACAGGGCTGCCTTCAGGTATCTTCTAAAAGTATAAGTTATATATCATTCATAATTCCACTTCATATCATTTTCATATAATTTAATTGTGATATTATGTTTTCAATACAGTGGTACCTTGCTTCTCGAACTTAATCCGTTCCGGAAGTCCATTCGCCTCCCAAAACCATTTGAAAACCAAGGCGCAGCTTCCGATTGGCTGCAGGAGCTTCCTGCACTCAAGCGGAAGCCGTGTCGGACGTTTGGCTTCCGAAAAACTGGAACACTCACTTCTGGATTTGCGGCGTTTGGGAGCCAAGCCGTTTGACTACCAAGGTACAACTGTAAGTCTGATTGAATTTGGTGGGGCTTACTCTCAGGCAAGTGGGTTTAGATTTGCAGCCTAAAGCAGCTTTGGAGGCTGACTGTGTCCACACTATGAACTTAGGACTTGCCTGCACCAGAGCAGAATTTGCAGTCTAGAGTAGATTTGCATCACCCTGTCTCCCCATGAATATATGGGCCTTCAGATGAGATACTTCCCACCCCATTGTTCTCCTGGGCCTTTTGCCCTTTAAATTCAGGGTTTTTTCAGTCCTCAGAAAGTCCAAAATGGGCATGATCGAGAAACCCCTTTGCACGTAGTACAAGAAACATGTATTAGTGCTGAGCCCCAGAATAAATTTCCCCCATCATATTTAGGAGACAGATAAAACTATAACAAAAGATTATTATTTCTTTTTCTTACAGAGGAACAGCACAATTCTATGTGTCCTTGCTTTAGGAAAGACCTCTAGGAATTTCTGGTTACAAATCAAAACTTAGCCACCATGCTGAAAATAATGCAGGGCCTACCGTAGCTTTGCAAATAAGCTCACAAGTGACTAGCCCTCAACATTTCACTTGTTCGCCTTGACCTCATTAAGTAGAGAAGTGTACTGTCGGACTTCCGGAGGCGGCGCGAACGGCAATGGCGGTCTCCTTCGCTCTGTGAAGGGGAAGCTCCACGGAAACGGGTCGTCCGCTACGGCGAAGCGGAGACCCACGTCGGAAAACCACAGGCAGAGTGAGCCTGTGGCCGTGGGACTCGGCGGGCACCAGAAGCGCCCTCCGAAGCGAAGAAGGGACCCCGTAAGGGGTTTCGGAACGTGGAAGGGCTGGCGCGGTGCTGTGAGTCGATCGCTCTTTCCGTGTGAGCGAAGCCGCATAGCTGCTGTCGGTGAGCGCTGACCTTTTTTCCTGGACTATTGGATTTGGAAACAGCAACCCGTGAGTAAATGGGACTAAAATAACTGGACTAAATTAATTTTAAAATTTGGCCAATGCGGGAGATGTAACCAGGAAGTCTGTCTCCTGGTTCTGCTAAAAGTTTTAAAGCAACGACTTTGATCTGAAGCCTTGAAGAGGAATTTAAAAGTTTCAATTTCGTGCATGACCTGAACTGTCGCTATAGGTACTAAGGGATTTAAACTTTTTTTCCTGCTTTGCTTTGAACTTAGTTTTTCCTCTCCCTATGGATTTACAAAATTATTTAAAGAAACCCAGGTACTTGACTGCCAAACTATTAGAGCTGTCAGTTTGCGGACTTGATTTTTTGCTACTTTGAACTGTTACTTTAGAGTGTTACTGGACTAGCTACTTTGAAACACTATTATCTGGCACTTTTCTTGAAACTTTGTTTAAATAAGGACTCACTCTGCTGGTTATAAAGAAGAGCGGAAGGTCTTTCTTGAAATTTATGAGTGGTTGGATACTGTTGGAGTTTGGCAAAACTTTTTTAAGCTTTTAAGCTTTGGAACAACTATTGGTAAAATTTCCAATAGTTGAACTCCCCCTGGTGGACTTTGGATTTACAACTGGTTGGGACTTGTTTTTTCTCTTTTTTCCTCCTTAAACTTGTTGTTTACTCTCTGAGCTTGTGGACTCCCATGGGAGCATACTAAATTTGACCTTGGCACGTAGACAGGAGTGGAATGAGTGGCACTGGGAAAACAAGATCGGCCAAAGCTAAAGCTAAACAATTAACTCAATCAACATTTACTTCCCAGTTGCGCAGATCATCTGTTCCTACTGTTTTGGGAACACAAGAATTAGAAACTGAGCTGACTTTATCAGAAGGCATGGCAGCTGGAGGAAATGAATCAGTACTAGACAAAATCTTGGAGAAGTTGGAAACATTGGACAAAAAAGTGGATGTACAATCGGCAAAGATTGACCAAAATACTGCCAGCCTAAATAAATTAACTGAACAAGTGACCTTACATGCACAATCAATTGGGAAGCTTTTTGAAGCTACTACAGAGAATCGTAAAGCTACCACAGAGAATCGTAAATTGGCTGAGGAAGTTAACCAGAAAGTGGAAGCAGTGAAGGAGGAGGTTAAACCACTGACTAAACAGATTGGTGAACATCAGGCCTACCTGTCTATGATTGAATTACGCAGTCGGGAAAATAATCTGAGGCTGAGATCAATTTTAGAACTGGAACAAGGGAATTTAACGGAATATTTGACAAAAGAACTTTCCAAGTTTTGGAACTTGGAGGAAGACAAGGACTTTAAAATCGTTAGTGCCTTCAGACTTGGAAGAGTTGCAAGGAAGGACAGACCCAGAGACTGTTTGATTACTTTGAGATCTAAGGAAGAGAAGGATAAAATACTAAGCTTACATTACGAAAAATCACTTGTAATCCAGGGAAGGAGAGCGGAAATTTACAAAGATATCCCTAAACAACTTTTGTATCTAAGAACCACCTATACAGAACTAACCAAACTGTTGAGAAGTAACTCAATCCTTTTCAGGTGGGAATTTCCTCAAGGATTATCTTTCACATTCAGAGGGAAGAAGGTGAAAATTAAAACACCCGAGGATAAAGATAAGTTCCTGCATGATTACGGAGAAGACCTTCAGAAAGGGATTACAGGGCCTGAGGCTTGGCCACCGCC
The DNA here is from genome assembly GCF_964188305.1 of Podarcis bocagei. Taxonomy (NCBI): domain Eukaryota; kingdom Metazoa; phylum Chordata; class Lepidosauria; order Squamata; family Lacertidae; genus Podarcis; species Podarcis bocagei. The sequence goes on from NC_138131.1 coordinate 35,085,608, forward strand.
ACCACCTGCACCTACACCTTTGGGATCTGAGGAACAGAAGAAAGAAACACCACCTTCTACAGAATAACAGATTTGCCCAGGATGTCTCTGCACCTTCTTAGCTGGAACATTAATGGCGGAAATTCCCCGGAAAAAAGGAGAAGGATATTCCATATATTAAAGAAAGAACAATTGGACATTATTTGCCTACAGGAAACACATGTGACTAGGCTCCACAGAAAAGTGCTAATTAACAAAAGATTAGGCCAAGAATTTATTTCATCAGACCGAGTCAAAAAGAGAGGAGTGGTGATTTATGCAAAGGAGAGCCTATCACCAAAATTCCTTTTTAAAGATGAACAAGGAAGAATTTTGGCAATTGAAATTCAAACCCAGGGTGAAAAATTCTTGATATTGGGAATCTATGCACCGAACGAAGGGAAATCGGAATTTTATAAGAAGCTGCATGAGACAATGCTGGACTATTTGGACTATAATAACATCATTATGATGGGAGATATGAATGGGGTGGTGTCTACAAATATGGACAAGTCACATGGCCAAAGTTTGACAAAAGATGGCAGACTACCTAAAACTTTTTTTGAACTGACTGACAATATGGACTTGATTGATATTTGGAGGACAAAAAACCCCCTAGGAAGAGAGGGAACATTCTTTTCTGAAGCCCAACTGACATGGACAAGAATCGACCAAATCTGGATAACTAGAGGTCTGGCACCCAAGATCAGAAAAGTGGAAATCTGCCCAAAGACTTGCTCCGACCATAACACAGTAAAGATGGATATGAGACTAACTACAACCGGCTCCTTTAGATGGAAGATGAATGACACCCTGCTCAGAGACCAGGAGATTATCAAAAAGGCCCAAAAAGCTTTGAAGGACTATTTTGAAATAAATTTGAACACCACGGTGGAAAAAAGAGTAATCTGGGACGCAAGCAAAGCTGTAATGAGGGGGTTTCTGATACAACAGAACACCATAAAGAAAAGAGCACAGAATGAGAAAAAGGAAAAGATTTTGGAGAAAATTAGGGAATGCGAGAGAAAGTTAAGATCGAAACCGAAGTCACAGGAGATTCTGAGAGAAACTAAACTCTACCAAGCACAATACTCTAAATTGATAAATCAGGAAATGGAGTGGAAAATCAAGTTAATGAAACAAAGATCATTTGAATCGGCAAATAAATGTGGAAAGCTTTTAGCATGGCAGCTGAAAAAGAGACAAAAACTAAATACGGTTACCAACTTAGAGATGGAAGGGAAAAACATTCAGAATCCTGTGGAGATTAGAAAGTGCTTCCAGAGATACTTTAAACAACTTTACACTCAAGGGCCGCAAAATGAGATTGAGATAGACCAATTTTTGAGAAGGAATGGCCTACCAAAATTGTCTCAAGAAAATAGAACAATCCTGAATTATAAAATAACACAACAAGAGATTGAAGGTGCCATTCAGAATATGCAACTGGGCAAATCTCCAGGGCCAGATGGGCTTACCTCCAAGTACTATAAGATATTGAAAGATTATCTGACACAACCATTAATGGAGGTTTGCAACGAGATTATGGAGGGGAAGAGGGCACCGGAATCGTGGAAAGAAGCTTTCATCACATTGATACCCAAATTGGAAACTGAAAAGACACAACTTAAGAACTACCATCCCATCTCCCTCCTGAATGTGGATTACAAAATTTTTGCTGATATTCTGGCAAGTAGACTCAAAAAAGTGCTAAATGAAGTAATTCATAAAGACCAGGCAGGCTTTCTCCCAGGCAGACATTTGTTTGATAACACTAGAAACATTACTGACATTTTGGAACTATTACAAACGAACATTAATACAAAAGCAGTGTTGATTTTTATAGATGTGGAGAAGGCCTTTGATAATATTTCTTGGAAGTTTATGAAGAAAAATCTTGAAGGGATGGGAGTGGGACGGGGGTTTGAAAATGGCATAGAGGCAATCTATTCAGAACAAAAGGCTAAATTAATAGTTAACAATGTGGTGACAGAAGAGTTCAAGATTGAGAAAGGAACACGACAAGGCTGCCCTATTTCCCCTTTGTTATTTATTTCGGTCCTGGAGGTGCTCCTGAATATGATTAGAGGGGACCGGTTGGTTGAAGGGATTCAGGTCGGAGCCAAACAGTATAAACTCAAAGCTTTCGCAGATGACTTGGTTTTGACATTGCAGGAGCCAGAATCTAGCACGAAAAGGGTTTTAGAACTGATACATGAGTTTGGTCGGGTGGCGGGTTTTAAATTAAACAAGCAAAAGACTAAGGTTTTTTGGGGGAAATTGACAACTGTGGAATCAGAAAGGTTTCAGAAAGAGACAGATCTAAAAGTGGTTAAAAAGGTGAAATACCTAGGGGTTAACATGACTGCCAAAAACCTGAATTTATTTAAGGACAATTATGAAAAGTGTTGGACAGAAATTAAAAAGGACTTAGAAAGTTGGTCAAGACTTAAACTTTCCTTGTTGGGCCGAATTGCTGCGATTAAGATGAATGTATTGCCAAAAATGTTGTTTCTGTTTCAGACCCTACAGATTGTGGACAGAGTGAAATGTTTTACAAAGTGGCAGAGAGATATTTCTAAGTTTGTCTGGCAGGGCAAAAAGCCCCGAATAAAATTCAAAATACTAACTGATGCTAAGGAGAGAGGGGGGTTTGCCCTGCCAGATTTGAGGTTGTATTATGAATCTGCAGCTTTCTGCTGGCTCAAAAATTGGTTTCTTCTTGAGAACACTGATGTCCTAGATCTGGAAGGGTTCAATATTGCTTTCGGATGGCATGCATATTTGTGGTATGACAAGGTAAAAATCCATGAGGCTTTTAAGAACCATATTGTCAGGAAGGCTGTGTTTAATGTCTGGACAAAATACAAAGACTTATTAGAAAACAAGACCCCAAGGTGGTTGTCACCCATGGAAGCTAAGGCTCAGAAAAGACTCAATATGGAGGCCAATTGGCCGAAGTATTGGGAAATATTAGAAAAAGAAGGAGATACTTGGAGATTGCAGAGTTTTGAGAAATTAAAGGACAAAGTGCGAGATTGGTTACACTATGCTCAGATTAGGGAGGTCTTTAAGGCAGATAGAAAAACAGGTTTCCAGGTGGAAAAATCAAAATTAGAAACAGAATTGTTAGAACCTAAGACCAAGGTACTTTCAAAAATGTATAACTTGCCAGTGGCGTAGCGTGGGGGGTGCAGGGGGGGCCGGCCGCACCGGGCGCAACATCTGGGGGTTAGGGTTAGGGGGCGCAAATCCACGGGTTAGAGGGCGCAAATCCACGGGTTAGGGGGCGCAAATTACTTGCCTTGCCCCGGGTGCTGACAACCCACGCTACGCCACTGTAACTTGCTGTTGAAATGGAACACACAGGATGAAACTGTTAAATCAGCTATGATAAAATGGGCACAGGACATTGGGTATAATATTATGTTTGCTGACTGGGAAAAGTTATGGACCACCGGAGTGAGGTTCACGGCATGTAATGCCTTGAAAGAAAACATTATGAAAATGATATACAGGTGGTACATGACCCCAGTCAAACTGGCAAAAATATATCATCTGCCTGATAATAAATGTTGGAAATGTAAAGGAACTGAAGGAACATTCTTTCACCTCTGGTGGACGTGCCCAAGGGTTAAGACTTTCTGGGAAATGATCTATAATGAGTTAAAAAAGGTATTTAAGTATACCTTCCTTAAGAAACCAGAGGCCTTCCTTTTGGGCATTGTCGGCCAAGGGGTGTTAAAGAAAGATAGAACCTTTTTTATGTATGCAACTACAGCAGCAAGAATACTCATCGCAAAACACTGGAAGACCCAAGATTGACCCACACTGGAAGAATGGCAGACGCAACTGATAGACTACATGGAACTGGCTGAAATGACTGGCAGAATTCGGGACCTGGGAAAAGAGACGGTGGAATAGGATTGGAAAAAATTTAAAGACTATCTACAAAAACACTACAAACTGTATGAATGTTAGGAGAATGCACGATTGAAAGTAACACGGCAGCAGAAACTTTGTTGTAAGAAATATGAGAATAAGTGAGGTTTAAGGAAATGATGAAATTTGAAGCAATATTATATTCAAATCAAGCAGTTTAATTTATGATAAAGTTATTTAAAAGTTGGGACATAATATCTGAGATTTACAAAATAAGTATTGAAATAAGGCAATAAATTGCTGTCTATAACTATGTGACTGAGAACGCAGGGAAGGGTGATGCGAGGAAGTCCAAAGATTATGAAAATATGACTTATGAACAATTGTGTTTTATATGTATTCTTCTTTTATTCTTTCTTTATTTCTTAACTTTGCTTTGACTTTTTCTGTCTGTATGGTGATGGTATTTTATATGTTTGGTGGTTTGTTCGTTGTTTAAAAAATTGCAATAAATATTTAATTAAAAAAAAGAGAGAAGTGTACTGTCATTTTGTGACAGAGAAGTTTCCTCCAAGGCAACTGTCCTAGAATGCCAGTCTGCAAAATTTGCCAGTCACCATTAAGTAGATATCTCATTCGCGAAGTCAGTTGTTTCATTTCACAAATGCTGTTTTTGTAAGAGACCCAAACAAATCGGGATGCTCTGCTTACCTTTTGGCGTCAATGCTCAGTGAGGACGTCCAGGTGATGATTGTTCAACTTTGAAGATTGGGTATTGCTGCAGGAGTCTCTGTTTCTCTCGAGGTAAATGATTCCTTAAGCTATTACATTATTTCTAGAGGGTGGAGGAAATGCTTGTGCTTTCGGTTTAGAGAGCGAGGGGGAATTCCGGGGAATTCAAGCAAAGAACGAAGCGTCAAAACAGAGCTTTGTGGCTTGAATATGACTTGATCTCAGTCCAGACAGATCAACCATATGTGGCCAGTTTACAAGCCCCCCTACCCCTGGTACCCTTTCTCCCTGCATTGCTGCTCCAGAACTTTTCACTGCTTAGAAATGTAGGACACAATATTGGATTGTTGCAGGGGTTGGATTCCTATTGGATCGGTTAGTCTAGGCTTAGCAGAGTGAGCAGGGCAGGCAGCCCCTAGTGCCGTATTTACATGTATGCTAAACACGCTATAGTTTAGGGCCCCACTCTCTTGCCCCCCCCCCCCCAATTTAAAGGAAATAAAACCTGGATGTACATTTCCAAAATATAAGGTAGAAAAAATAAAGATAAAACCTACAGACAGCAACAGTGTTTTGTGTTGTGTAGGGACGTGGGTGGTGCTGTGGTCTAAACCACTGAGCCTCTTGGGCTTGCCGATCAGAAGGTCGGCGGTTCGAATCCCCGCGACGGGGTGAGCTCCCGTTGCTCAGTCCCGGCTCCTGCCAACCTAGCAGCTCGAAAGCACGTCAAAGTGCAAGTAGATAAATAGGTACCGCTCCGGCGGGAAGGTAAACGGCATTTCCGTGCGCTGCTCTGGTTCTCCAGAAGCGGCTTAGTCATGCTGGCCACATGACCCGGAAAAACTGTCTGCGGACAAATGCCGGCTCCCTCGGCCTATAGAGCGAGATGAGCGCGCAACCGCAGAGTCGTCCACGACTGGACCTAACGGTCAGGGGTCCCTTTACCTTTTAGCCATCACAAATAATACTGCTTTCTCTCAAAGTTGACACCTTTCACGAAAACTGATAAGTTACCTGTTGTAGGGAATCATTTCTCCTCTTTTCTTAATTTCTCTTTTTCTTAGTCTCTTTTCCACTTACTTAAGCAAACTTAGACAAATTCTTTTTGAAGCATAACAAGGGTTGAGTGGAGGGCTAGATGTTACCTGCTTTTAAAAATTGTGATAGAGCACCAGCTAAATTTTGAGGCACTAGCTGGCTTCACAGTTTTTCCCGCATGGTGATTTTTGCATAGAGCACACACACATACTTTAAGGCTGGGCAATGTATCAATACATTTGGGGTGAGGAAATAAGTTTGAAGTCCACAGCGTGGTAACAGTGCCATAATATTAATCACAATGTGTGCGCGTGCCGTGTAAAAAACCATTATGTGGGAAAAACCGTGAAGCCAGTCATCGCTTCTCTCATGGTTCCTTCTGTCCCTGTTGCTCTGCACTATAAAATAACAGTTGTAAGTGTGTTAAAGCTAAGTAAAAATGTATCTGTTTTAGACCCCTAAGTAGCAGCAGTTTTCAGGACCTTACCCCCTTCACCTCTACATAGAGAACCCCTAGATATGCCTCTGCACGTAAGATGTGATTATGCTGTAGGTACAGTCGTACCTCGGAAGTCGAACGGAATCCGTTCTGGAAGTCCGTTCGTCTTCCAAAATGTTTGGGAACCAAGGCGTGGCTTCCAATCGGAAGCCTCGTAGGCCGCGTTGGACGTTCGGGTTCCAAATAACGTTCGCAAACCGGAACACTCACTTCCGGGCTTGCAGCTTTTGGGAGCCAAAACGTTCGACTTGCAAGGCGTTCGGGATCCAAGATACGACTGTAAATTTATTAGATTGCCACATATTAAACAACTGAATCAAGCAAGAGGAACAAACCACAAGGGCACATTTGGCGGAGAACAGTGAAACTTTATTGCATTTACAAACACACTGGGAAATCAAAGGCAAGCCCCCAAAGCTTGCACCAATTTATGGATTGTACTCTTTTTATTTACTGTTTGCTATATATAAAAAACATCTGCTACTACTTTAAGTGAATGGATAGGACCACATTAGGGTGTCTCAAGAATATGGTGGATAAAATGCTAATGATTTGTGTTGCTGTACTGTAAAGGATGGGGGGCGGGATCCAACACATTTTTATATGAACAAGTTTATGCCTAAACATTAATTGTACCCTTTCATTATCTGCTTTTCAAAATCAATCTAGGGTTTCCCACTTTACTCATTTTTGGATACGGCCTTTAAAAAGAAATCCTGGAACACCTCCCCGATTTCTTAGTTATACTGTAAATTTGTAAATAGCTGCTGCAATCGATTTTAGCTCATGGAAACAAGTATCATGTTATATATATTATATATGTTTTCCATTTTTAAAAACTTTGTGTCAAGCTAAAAACCCTGTGCATCAAAACCGTGGTCAGTTTAGCAGTGATGCCCGAGACAAGTGACTGTCCTTGAAGGATATCAAATTACACGGTAGGCGGGTTCCATTCAAGCTGCTGCAGGTGCAGAAGTCTGCTTCAGAAGCTGCCATTTGGGATCATCTGGGAAGTGCTAATAATCAGAACAGGGTGGTTGAGGAAGTAAATCACATGGTACCTGAAAAAGAGAGGTCAATAGTGCAGTATTTAGCAACACTATCTAAATCAGCAATAGGGGCAAACAAAGGTATCTAAGGTAGAGCATGGAATACTTACAGACCCAGTTCAGATGTCAAGTGAAACCATGGTTTAGTATGCTGGGAATGAGCCAAAGCAAGCCTTGGGCTCACACATTCCCCCCCTCCTCCCTCTACACAAGCGGTGAAGAGTTTGGAAACTACATCCTCGTTAGGCTTAACCACAGCTTGTTGCCTCACCCAAACCTGATGAACTATGCTTATTGTTAACCCTGGTTGATTGGTTTGATAAGCCATCTTTAAACCATGGCTCATCCAGCTAGCTTGTTTAAACTCTTAATCTCAGGGTCGTGGGTTGGAGCCTCACACGGGGCAAAAATAATAATCCTGCATTGCTGGGGGTTAGGCAAAATGACACTTGTGGTCCCTTCCAACTCTATAATAACTCTATAACTTTATAACGTTAACCACAGCTGAGAGTCTGGGGTGGTGTGCTAAACCAGCCTTCGCCAATCTGATTTCCTCCAGATGTTGCTGAATTCTTATGTCCCATCAACCACATGATAGTCAGGGATGATGGGACATCATCATCATCATCATCATCATCATCATCATCATCATCATTTATTACTTATACCCGGCCCGCCCGCCCAGCCAGGTCTCCCCAGCCACTCTGGACGGCTTCCAACAGGAGCTTAAAAATACATTAAAACATCAGTCATTAAAAAACATCCCTAAACATCAGATAGTTGTTTATTCCTTTGACATCTGATGGGAGGGCGGTCCACAGGACGGGAGCCACTACCGAGAAGGCCCTCTGTCTGGTTCCCTGTAACTTGGCATCTCGTAGTGAGGGAACCGCCAAAAGGCCCTCGGCGCTGGACCTCGGTGTCCGGGCAGAACGATGGGGGTGGAGACTCTCCTTCAGGTCTACTGGACCGAGGCCGTTTAGGCGGCTTTCAAGGTCAGCACCAACACTTTGAATTGTGCTCGGAAATGGACTGGGAGCCAATGTAGGTCTTTCAAGTTCTGTGGTCTGGGCGGCCGCTCCCAGTCACCAGTCTAGCTGCCGCATTCTGGATAAGTTGTAGTGCAGGACCTCTGAAAGGGCCTCTGGTTCTCCATCCCTGTTATATACACTGCAGTAACAGCTTGTACATGAGGCTGATTGTGGATGTAACTGTGATATCATAGAGTTGGAAGAGACCACAAGGGCCATCGAGTCAAAGGGAACAAGACAGATGCTTCTAATTGACTTTACCCATTTTCAGTGGTTGATGTTCTTATGACTGCGACGGTCAGTCCTTCTGCATTTAAGTCAGATCATGCTGATGCTCCAGTGTCACCGTCTGTTTCAGAAGCTGCCACTTGGGGTCCTCAGGGAAGTGCTTCTTAATAAACAGAGCGGGGTGAGTAAGGAAGTAAAACTCATCGTACCTGCAAAAGGAGAAGGCGCAATAGTCTAGTATTTCATAATAATGCCTAAATCAGCACCAGGGCCAGACAGGCAAACAGAGTGGTGATCCAGAGCAGCTGGAGGGCATCTGGTTGAGGAAGCTGCTGTGTTGCAACAATCCAGCCTCCAGAATCCCCAGATTTTACACATGTAGCCCGGAATAAGCACAACACTCCAGAACTGTTCAAAGAGGATGAATAGATGGTATCTATCCCTGCCATCAGGACACTCCATGCCCATGGCATAATAATAATAATAATAATAATAATAATAATAATAATAATAATAATAATAATAATAATAATAATAATAATAATGAAATATTACTTACACCCCCGCCCATCTGGCCGGGCCTCCACAGCCACTCTGCACGGAATAACACTTCAAACATGAAAAACTTCCCTAAACAGGGCTGCCTTCAGATGTCTTCTAAAAGTCAGATAGTTATTGTATTTCCTTGACATCTGATGGGAGGGCGTTCCACAGGGCGGGCGCCACTACTGAGAAGGCCTGGTTCCCTGTAACCTCACTTCTCACAGTGAGGGAACTGCCAGAAGGCCCTCAGAGCTGGACCTCAGGCTGAAGGATGGGGGTGGAGACACTCCTTCAGGTATACTGGGCCGAGGCCATTTAGGGCTTTAGAGGTCAGCACCAACACTTTGAATTGTGCTTGGAAATGTACTGGGAGCCAATGTAGGTCTTTCAGGGCCGGTGTTATAGGGTCTCGGCGGCCGCTCCCAGTCACCAACCTAGCTGCAGCATTCTTATTGCACTTGCTTACATTAATCAGCCCTGCGGCCATCAAACTGCAAACTCTGACAAGTGGTCCAAGCAAAACAAAACCGCCTGAAAGCAAATGAAGTTAACTGTGAGAGCCAGTGTGGTGTAGTGGTTAAGAGAACTGGGTTCGCTTCCCTGCTCCTCCACCTGCAGCTGCTGGGTGACCTTGGGCTAGTCACACTTCTCTGAAGTCTCTCAGCCCCACTCACCTCACAGAGTGTTTGTTGTGGGGGAGGAAGGGAAAGGAGATTGTTGGCCGCTTTGAGACTCCTTAGGGTAGTGAGAAAGCGGGATATCAAATCCAAACTCTTCTTCTTCTGCTATCCCCTCAGTGTGTCCCACGCTCTGCCTGGTCTGCCTAACAGCGTACCTGAAAGTGAACTTGCTAAAAGCAGTATTCACAGAGCCACTTCCCCAGGTGCAGTCTAAGAGATGCCACCTTCCATCAATGCGGACAGCATTCCAGGCATGGTCGCTCTTCCCCTTTACGCTGCAGCTGCCTATCAAATACTGGCACTGTATCCCTGCAATACTGAGAGGGGAAGGAAGGTATTCAGGAACAGTGTTGCTACCAAGAGGACAAGTGGTTGCTTTCACCGCTTTGATAGGCTGGATTGGCCGTCCTTCATTTTGCTGGATCAGAGAAAACAGCAATCAGGTTCTCCACAGATTCTCATTTGCTCCAATTTGGCAGGAAAACACAAGTTTTCCTGGGATGAAACAACAACAACAACATTTGGACACGGACCTGGAAAGCCAGGACCTGTGCCTATAAAGCACAGAGCAAAGGTAAGTATGGATGAGGAACTAAGTCACACAGGGAAGAGACCCATTAAATTCAAGTAATTTTTAAGTCTATGGATTCCAGTGGATCTACTCAATTCAATGAAGCCCTATATATGCAAGTTTGCTTCAGGATCATTCACAGTGTGGGCATTCCTCCACTTACATGGTGGGTCATGTTCCGGAACCCCATGCACATAAGCAAAAATTGTGTAAGTAGGGTAAAGGTAAAGGTAAAGGACCCCTGAAAGTTAAGTCCAGTCACAGAAAACTCTGGGGTTGCGGCACTCATCTCACTTTACAGGCCGAGGGAGCTGGCGTTTGTCCGCAGACAGTTTTTCCGGGTCATGTGGCCAGCCTGACAAAGCCGCCTCTGGAGCAGCAGAAAACCGAAACCAGAGCAGCGCACGGAAACGCCGTTTACCTTCCCGCCCGAGCAGTACCTATTTATCTACTTGCACTTTTTGGCATGTTTTCGAACTGCTAGGTTGGCAGGAGCTGGGACCGAGCAAAGGGAGCTCACCCCGTCGTGGGGATTTGAACCGCCAACCTTCTGATCGGCAAGCCCAAGAGGCTCAGTGGTTTAGACCACAGCGCCACCCGTGTCCCTGTGTAAGTAGGGAGCACACACTAAAAAAAGCTCATTTTTTCCTGCTCTCCAGCTCTCTCTCCCCACAACACTCTTTTCAACTAGAGGTGAAGCTCTGGAGCTGGCTGGAGGACCTGTGGAAAAGCAACAGCAGCTGCCATGCTGTGACGTGTGTCAGCTACTAGGTGGGGAGGCTGAGCAGCCTAAACAAAGCCCCACTGTGCCTCCGTTCTCTTTGGGGCTTCCTCCGCTCCCACTGAAGTCCTCTTTGGGTTCTGGGGAGGGTCTCCTCATGAGCCATGAGGACTCTCCAGCTCTCTCCCGCCATTTTCTGCTTAGAATCTATTGATTTACTTATTTCCGAGGGCTGTCACGTGCGAGTTGATCACGCCTAAGCATGGAGATAGCTGCCTAGGGTAAGGGGTGGGGAACCTGTGGCTCTCCAGATCTCCTATTGCTACAGCCAAGTAACAACCACTTGCCACAATGGCTGGAGCCAACAGAAGTTACCTGCACATTTCTTGAAAGAGTCGAGCATATCCACCGCAAATAGCCTTTCCTGACTGAAGGACATCAGCTGGTTTAAATGACACCTTGTCCAGGTTATAGCAGCCTTCCACATCATATTCTGTAGAAATAAAGACAATGAGCACCCATTCTGATTTGCTTGTGGGGTGGCAACACTTTGCAACACTTTCCATCGTGTTTCTCGATATCTTTCCTGGTTGCCAAAATCTGATTGGGGGGTGGGGTGGCTTGTCTTGCAAGAGCTCCAAATGAACTTTTGATTGCACAACATGAATTTGCCCATATGTGATTGAATCGCACCTCGAAAGAGAAAGTCTGGAAGCACTCGTAAATCTGCTTTGTGTAGACCCAGGGTCTTGTTGCCAAATAAAAATGCACACTGGTGCAAGGGTTAGGAGTCGGGAGACACCTCCTCTCCTCCCGTGCTGCGACCTTTACTTTATTTTGACAAGGTAATAAGAATAAATAAATAAGAATAAAAATGTGCACCCCACCAGCGAGACCATTCCATTGTAACTATCCAACCTCCCAAAATTTCAACACCTCTAGCGATGGTTTGACCCCTTTCCGTTGTAACAGTACAAATTCTACAGACACCCTCCATATCTCCTCAAAATCATTCCTCCTGCATATTCCCCGTCTTACCTTAATGGCACATGTTCATTTATCATTAATAGCTATATCTCCCACACCTCTTCATACCATTTTTCCATTTTATATTCTGCTTGAACCTTCCACTTGCTAGCTATCATAATTTGTGCAGCTTTCAATAAATTTGTGAGCGAGTCCTTCATAGCCTGCAAACCTTCCACCCCATCGTAAATTGATAATGATGCTACCGCGGCACTTTCAGTGAGCTTTAACCCAGTGATTTCTGTTATCAGTGAGCACCTCCTGATCCCTTCTGAGATTCGTGGCTGAACAGAGATCCCAGTCAAGCTCTGTGTGAGCCAAACACCAAATCACTGATCCACACAGGTTACAATCCAAAATCATTTGTGCAAATGGAGCTGACATGACTGGCTATGAAATGGTGAAAATGCCCGAGACAGCTGCAAAGAAGCCATGCTCGGAGTAGACCCACTAAATTTAATGTCCATGAGTTACTTACATCCTTTGATTTCAGCCGGTCTACTCTGAATATAACTTGCTTTGATATGACCTTACGTATCCATCTTCCTTGGCTGGCAATCACTGGACTGGGTGTCTGCTAAAGAACTCTGCTACAGAGCTGGATTCATGGGCGCAGGACAGTGACAAAGGCTGATCTTTTAATACCGGAAGTTGTCAGAGGCAAGGGGACTCAAGTATGCAGAAAGGTGGTACCCCCACCTACCTATATGGTGGCAGATCCACATCCAAATGGCTCGCACTTTCTCCAGGTCACTGTGGGCTTTTTGGAGCAAGACACTCACCAGGTTTTTCACGCTATTCCTGACATTCACCTGTTTCACAGAAGGTAAATAGACTTGGAAGCAGTTAATATGGACGAGGGGGTACCAGTTCCTTTCTTCTACCTAAGTCCACTTGTTTAAAGAAATTTTAGGGTGCAATCCTGCGTGCACTTACAAGAGTGTCTCTTGCTGAATTCACTGGGATTGCACAGTTAGTCGATTAAGTGTATGTGTTTTACTTGATTGATCAAAGAATTTATTATACTTGCCAAAAATGTGCCCTTGGGGGGGAAGTTGTTCTGAAGGGAGGCGCATGATTAACCTTTCCTTTTTCCAGGGTTCACGGGCATGTTATTTCTACAATCTTCAGCTGAAACCCAAATCCTCTTTGCTACTGTCTCCCCACAAGTGCAGAGTTCCCCCATTGCTACTGGCAGAGGAACGGGGGGGAGCGCACTGCCCCCGGCACCATCGGGGAGGGGGTACCCTTGCGGCTGCACCCGACATGCGCCGCGCCCCCCCACCGTGCCGCGCGCCACGCCCCCAGGATGCATGTCACGCCCCCGCAGGTGATGTGCCACGCCCCCAGGATGCACGCCAGCCACGCCCCTGCCTGCTCTCCGCCCCTGGTGCCAGAGCATGCAGCTTCGCCACTGCCCATTGCACCTTTGGGTGGGTGGAAGTACAACTGGGGGGGGGGCATTCTGGGGGCAGGGAGGGACCAAGGCAACCCTGGATCCTGAGCCGGCCCTACTGTTGTCACTTGACAGCCCTGGGGGGAACCCAGGGCTGATTACTGCACCAGTATATTAATTTTATGCCAGTTTAATACTGGCGAGGCCCCCCAGAGATTCCTGGGAGTTTTGGTTTGGCAAGGGCACTGAGAATTTTCTGTTAATGACTGCTAGCCTTGTTCACAGAAGTACAGTACTCGGAGTTCCCTGAGGAGAGGAAATAACTACCAAATCAATTTCAGTCTGTAGTATAAATACGATCGAAAGTGAATTGTGAAAGAGAGAGGAGTCGTTCAAACCCTTTCATATTGCCTATGATTGCTAGCTCTCCTCCGAACTGACTTTGGAGCTATCTCCTGAATTTTTAAAGCAAAGCAATGCTGCAAAATAACTAAATATGGGTGTATATATATGCATTTAATTCACGCGCACACACAGAGAGAAAGAGAATCCTGTGGTTTGTTAAGGGTTCTAGGATTTGTAGCTCTGTGAGGGGAAAACTACAGCTCCCATAGTTCTTTTGGGGAGTTGGTGTTCTTTAAAGGCATGGTGTGTGCAGCGCTTGTGAATAGGTGCTCCACCGTGTTAGTTTTCTGGAAAACAGGAGCAGGGTCTTGTGACTCATGATGTTCCCAGTTTGGACCTTCCATCTGAACAGAAGTAATTGCCTCCTATCAGGAGAGGACACTTGAAAGCACTCTCAAATTCCAAATGCACCTTAAAAACCCCAGCATCCTAGCAAATTCCTTGCTGCATATATCACAATAAGAGACAGCATACCTTCTGTGCATAGGCATCCAGTTCCTTAAACTTTGCCAAGTCTATTTGTATTGATTTCTGATTGGATTTATCCCATGGATAATCTAGGAACAAAAATGGAAAAGTCATTCTTGAAACAGTGGGGAAAGGGAGGGGGAGCAAAGGATGACCTATGATGTGATTTAAAGGGTTGGAATACAGGGAACCAATAGGGAATAGAGATAGGGAGCCTTTTCTGCTTCTCCCCAAGGGAAATACAGCAGCAGGGAGTAGACCAACGTTGCTCTGCTTAAAAGGACACAGACAGAAGGAAGGAGAGGGAGAATGCTGAACCAGGTAGGATTTTGATCTGATCTTGCAAGACCATTTTGAGTACAGTACACAAGGCGTATGGCATGGTTTGCACTTCCCACTGGAAGAGCTGGTACCTCCTTAGAGAAGCCCTCTTCGCACCAAACATCTGGCTTTGATAGGAATCCCTTAACCCCGGCTGCAAATTTCACTGCATCCGCCTGCAATATGCATTCAACAGAACGCCAACTGCCAGCTCATTTCAGGAACTATAATGGTAGCATAACAAGAACACAAACAGGGCTGCTTGAGGTGAGGGAGAAAATGTACCCACCCACCCACATGCCACATATTGAAGCTCCAGCCTTAGAGGAAAAAAATATAGTGCAGCTTTTCCCCCCAGCCAGAACTCACTGGAGCTGAGTTCTGGCACTTCTCAGGTTGGTGCCATTGCCATTGTAAAAGAACAAGGGAAGCGTTCGTGGTGAGTTCTGGCACCTCTTTTTCTAGAAAAATAACACTGAGCGCAGTTAATTTTTACCATTCAAGCCTTGTTCCCAGGATATCCCAAGAGGTGGGTGCAGAGATGTAGCTGGGTGGGGGAGGGGGGCACTGGGCGCCACACCACAGGGGGCAGCACTTCCCGCGGGGCCAGAAGCGCGCCCGAGCCACGCATCTCTCCTGGGAGTGACGTGGTGGCTTGGGCCCCTGAGCGGCTAGCTACGCCACTGGGTGGTTGAGTGACGGGCTCATAAAATGATTTCCTAAGATACGCAGCACTACTAAGTAGTATTAATATATACAGCAGGTGTAGGGGATCTTTGGCCCTCCAGATGCTGGGGAACTACAGCTCCCATAATCCCTGGCCATGCTTGCTGGGACTAACAGGTGTTGTCACCCAACAACATCTGGAGGGCCAAAGGTTCCCTGCAGCTGACACAGAGGATCCAGATCAATAGCCATACATAAGCTTCTATTTACCATACAGATCTTCTTCCTGAGGCAGCATTGATGCTTGTACTCCTCCCATCTTGAAAGCCTACTTGAAAGGCGCTCCTTGGAGGAACAGTTAAGTGCTTCGAGCCAGGAATGAAATGCCCAACTGGAGGGATGAGGGAAGAGCATGGCTTGATCTGGGTTTATCAAACCCTTGCTTGGAGACCTTGGCATTAGGAGACGAGTAGCAGGAAGAGCATCCATGAAGTCAAAACAAAGGGGGAAAGCATAAGCTGTTTGAGCAAACCAGCGCTGGAGTGTGTCAAAGTTCCCTGCGTGGGGAAGAGCAGATACAGAAGGTGTCCCCATTGCTCATTTCCTCTCCCCTCCTGTGGTTTCCAGCAACTGGTATTCAGAAGCATTTCTGCCTCCAGCTGTGAAGGCAGAGCATAGCCATCAATGCTAGTAGCCATTGATAGCCCTCTCCTCCAAGGACGTGTCTAATGCTCTTTTAAAGCCATCGATGTTTCGAGGCCTTCACTGTCTCTTGTGGGAACAAGTTCCATAGTTTAACTATGTGCTCCATGAAAAAGAATATATATTTAGTAATTAGATGCTTTTTTTAGGTTAGCTATCAGGCGCATCAGCCTTGTGAGAATTTCTCTTTCGCTGCCAGGCCCCCACCCTATTTCTTGAAGCATCTAGATAGAAGCTTGTGCCAGCTTCCTCAGGTTGGCTCTCTCCAGCTAGGCTGAATAGGTGGGAAACTTTTGGACTCCGTGTGCCAGATCCTTATTGGGATCTGTATCTTGGGTCAAAATCCCTTTCACTACTGTAATATACTCAGAGTCGCAAAGTGATTTCATGCTCTTTATTCAGCTCATAGTGGTGAGGAGGAATGAATGAATGTCCCCTCAAAGTATCTGCTTTATATACATTATTTACACAATGGGCTGCACATGATTGGTTAATTCTGGAATTCTACTGTAAGCCAATCAGGTTGTGGACTCACTTATATCTGGAGCATGATTGGGTGGCTCCTGCCAACCAATCATACTGCTGCATTGTTCCTGGACCCATCAGACTGCTGCATTCTGAATCCCATTGTTCTAGGACCAAGCAGACTGCTGCAATTTGGATCCTATTGTTCTAGGACCAATCAGACTGCTGCAGTTTGGATCCTGGAAACGGTGGAAACGGTGGAGAACGGTGCGGAGGTGGTCCTTGCTCCACGAGCCGGTCCAATTCCTCGTCTATACGGCCGGTCCAATTCCTCGTCTATACGGGGTTTCAGGGCGAACGGGACCCGGCGGGCCTTGAGCCTGACAGGTCGTACTGCGGGGTCAAGCTGTAGAGCAATGGGGGGCCCCGTATACTGTCCCAATTTCCCATCGAAAACCCCTGGAAATTCCTTGCAGATGGCATCCACGTCCACTTGTAAGGTAGTGTGGTTCACCCCGGTGATGGCTAGCCCCAGTGGTCCAAACCATGCCAATCCCAGTAAGCTAATGTAGGGGCCCTTGACCACGAGCAAGTCCAGTTGCCGCGTCGGCCCTCGATATTGCACCCTGAAGGTCCCCACCCCCATTGTGGGGACCTTACATTTCTGGAAGTCCCGGAGGGTGAATGGGGCTGGCCTGAGTTTGGGACCCCCAGTAGGACACAGTTTCCTTAAGGTCCTTGCCGAGATTATGGATAGAGTTGAACCCGTGTCAAGCTCCATGCGGCATGGGGCCCCCTCTATCTGTACCTCTACATAAATTTTCTCTACGTTGGGGTGGGGCAACTGGTATACCTGGAAGTCCGTGAGCTCCGTTGAGTTGCCTTGGTGCGTTGGGCCCCGGGACCTGGGGCTCTTGGATTGGTCATCTGATGCCTGGTGTCGGGTGGGCCGAGCTCGACACACCCGGGCGATGTGTCCCAATTTTCTGCACTGCCTGCACTCTGCATTGCGGAAACGGCAGGTCCTCCTCTCGTGAGTTTCCCCGCAGCTTGCGCAGTTCCCTCCTTCTCGTCGAGGCAGCTGTGGTCTGTGTGCTGCTTGAGTGCGCTGCTGTACTCGGTGCACCTCCTCCCTGTCAGATCCTGAGTCGTCGGTGAGGTCTTCGTGGTGGACCCTCGGTTGGGGTGGCAGGCTCGGCCGTGCCTCTTGCGTCGACCTCTTGGCAGCTTCCGTTGCCAGGGCCTCCTCCAGAGCGACCTGGAACGTTAGGTCCTTCTTGGCGTAGAGGCGTCGTTGCAGCTTCTCATCCTTCAGGCCACCGACGAGGCGGTCACGAAGCATGTTCTCCAGCTCTGAGAAGTTGCAGAACCGGGCAGCTTGGCGGAGAGAGGTCACAAACCCAGTTATGGTTTCCCCAGGGGCTTGCCGCTTTGCTCAACTCAGTACACAACAACTACCAACAAAGAGGCATCAGGCCTAAAAGGGAGGAGGGAAAGAGCCTAATATCACTACAGTCTTTTTTTTTTTTTTTGAAAAGATATTTATTAAAGTTTTTAAAGTATAACAGTAAAAATGAAAAATAAAAAGAAACATACAAAATAAAAACAGTTAAAAAACACATTGATTCTCCATAACATATCTTCTTACACTTATTTCCCCGGACCTCCTCGTACCTCCCTTTTTTGTATTCCACTTCAGTTTGTTAGTTCAGCAAATCCTTACCATTAAGCTTTTACACTTTTGTAAACCTTTTTTCCTATCTCTTAAAGCATTACAGCTGGAAACCACTTAGTTTCTATCCAACATCCTTCTAGCATTCATTAATTTTGCAATATTTCTGTAAATAGTCTTTAAATTTCTTCCAGTCTTCTTTCACCGACTCTTCTCCCTGGTCTCGGATTCTGCCAGTCATTTCTACCAGTTCCATATAGTCCATCACCTTCATCTGCCATTCTCTAATATCACTACAGTCTTGGAGAGTCTCCCCCTTTTAGGACTGCAGTGAGATCAGGCTTAAAGGAAGGAGGGGAAGCCTTTGGGAGCCCCCACCTCTCTCTTGGAGAGCTCAGCAAGCTTGGGCTTCACAGGGAAGGGAAGAAACCTCTCCCTCCTTTTTTAGTGCTCAGAAGGATCTGAAGGGATGGGCAATTCTACTTAGTACTGAGTATTGGCTCGCCAAAGAGCTCTCTGCCAGGAGTGCCATGGCTCAGCCCAACTGAATGGGATGTTCTGCGCTGATATGAAGGGGGAGCCATCCTGCTTAGCAATGGGTCCCTGGTTTCTGCATTTCTTCAGAGGATCCTGACAACTAGTCCCATGCTTTGAGGGCTGTGCAAAGAAAGCAGCTTTGGAAAGCCATGTCCTATCAGTCAAGCCTCACCCCTTACCTGCATGTGAGAATGGCCTCATGGACCAAATGGGGAAGACTTGGGGAGGGGGCAAGATGTGCTCAGAGGTCAGACGTTCCCCACCCCAAAATTTCACCTCAGGAACTGATGGACTCTTACTTTGCCTCACAATCGTTTTGAAATGTGCCGGGTTTTCAACGTTCGGGAGCCGAAACGTTCCAAAACGCAGGCGTTCGGGAGCTGAGGTTTGACTGTAATATATTGGCGTCCGCATGAAATCCGCCCCATCCCATTGTTGTCCCGTGTCTTTAAATGCAGGGTTTCCCCATCCTTTGGAAGTCCAAAAGGGGCATGATCTTTGTACTTAGCACACGACTGAGTGCTAGCAGTAGGAGGAAGTGCAGGGGCTGAGCCCCAGAACAAAATTTCCCCCATCACTGATTCTTGTTTCTTTTCTTATCAAGGCAAAATCCTACCTGTCTTTGCTTTTCGAAAGATCTCCAAGGGTACAAGGGGATCCCTCAGCTCAATTCTAGCAGGCGGGACAGTTCTTGAGTTTTGTGGTTACACATCAATAGTCAGCCAGTCTCCTGAAAATGCCATGGGGCCTGTTATGTATTCAGTGGTCTCGAGTCTGGACTAAGGATTCTGAGCTCCTGTGTTCTGATTCGATACATGATATCCAATCACAGAACATTTCTGGATTGGGGCTCTGCCATTGGCCCTTAAACTCTGAGTCCTGATTCACAGCTTGGAAGTTTAGACAGCCAATCACGTGGGGAGTGGGAGTGGCCCAGGCCTTCAGAAATGTCTATAAGCAGTTGCTTCGACCCTGTTGTCCAGTTCAGTTACCAATCAACTCCTGTTTTTGCTTATCTTTAATCTTTTCCGAGAGACTATCTATCACACAGGATCTTAGAAAGTTGTCCCAAAACAAAGTTTGTCCTCAATACTGTCCTCTTCACATATATGGGGACATTCACCACCTGCACAGGCTCAATGTTTCCACATATTAAAGTAGCAAAAGTCCACATTAGTGGTGAATGTGAATTGCCACAAGCAATCTCGATTGCTTCTTAGCCCTCTCTAAGCAACAGGATGAGAACAGAAATCGTGCGGCGGCAGGAGACCCCATTAGCTAACGTGGTACCTCAGGTTAAGAACAGTTTCAGGGTAAGAACAGACCTCCAGAACAAATTAAGTTCTTAACCCGAGGTACCACTGTAAAAAATGTGGGCTGTGTAGTGACGAAGATGTAGACTGTCTCGCCAGAGTGGTGCATGCTCTGGTTATCTCCTGCTTGGACTACTGCAATGTGCTCTATGTGGGGCTACCTTTGAAGGTGACCCGGAAACTACAACTAATCCAGAATGCGGCAGCTAGACTGGTGACTGGGAGTGGCTGCCGGGACCACATAACGCCGGTCCTGAAGGACCTACATTGGTTCCCAGTACGTTTCCGAGCACAATTCAAAGTGTTGGTGCTGACCTTTCAAGCCCTAAACAGCCCTGGCCCAGTATACCTGATGGAGCGTCTCTACTCCCATCCTTCAGTCCAGACACTGAGGTCCAGCTCCGAGGGCCTTCTGGTGGTTCCCTCACTGCAAAAAGTAAAGCTACAGGGAACCAGGCAGAGGGCCTTCTCAGTGGTGGTGCCCACCCTGTGGAATGCCCTCCCATCAGATGTCAAGGAAATAAGCACTTGACCTTTAGAAGACATCTGAAGGCAACCTTGTTTAGGGAAGTTTTAAATGTTTGATGTTTTATTTTTTAATTATTATTATTATTCATATTCTGTTGGGAGCCGCCCAGAATGGCTGGGGAAACCCAGCCAGACGGACGGGGTATAAATTTTTATTTTTTTAATTATTATTATTATTATTATTCCAGGAGTGCCCCCAACTATGCCCTGGCTCCTTCAGGGGGAGTGCAACCACATCCAGAACAGGAAACCTGTCAATTTCTGGAACATGAGAACCACCCACCAAGCTACTCCATCGCCCCAGGATTCAAATGCAGTTTATTGTCCCTCATCCAGTCCACCAGTGCATCCTGACACTGACCCAGTCTAACTGCTACCAAATCTATTTACCTTTTGTGAAACAGGTGAATGTCAAGGATAGCGTGGAAAACCTGGTGAGCGTCTTGCTCAAAAAAGCCCACAGTGACCTGGAGAAAGTCCGAGCCATTTGGATGCAGATCTGCCATCATATAGGTGGTGTGTTACACAATAAACTTTTGCTATTTCATTAAGGAAAAAAGATATATGTTCATTGAATTGATTGATCACTCGCATCTTCTGAATGTTTGTGACCCACACGTGACTTTTGCAGACCCTTGTTCACTATGCATTTTGTGCTTTGGGGTGATAGTTCATAAATGCGTTTATTTCTCCAGAATATGATATGGAAGCCTTCTATGATGAAGCCAAGAGGGCTTCAGAGGCAGCAGATGTCCTGCAGTCAGGAAAAGGAATTTGTACGGGATTTTGTGGACTCTTTGAAGAAATGTGCAGGTGACTTCTTTCAGCCCCAGTTATCAGGTCAAGCAGTGGTTTCGTGGCAGGGATGATGGGAGTTCTGGGGAGCCACAGGTTCCCCAACCCCGCTCAATGGTTTGAATGTTCCTGAAACAAATTTGCCAGTATAGGGTTGTGTTGAATTCAGCTTTGAGCAGATCCACTGAAATCAATGGACTGTTTCGTGGGGAGAGGGGGCAGGCAGGTGTGGTGGACACCCTGGTCCTGAATGGGATAACTGTGCCAATAAAGGACCAGGTGCAAAGGACCGCCATGCTTATATAGCAGGCATGCAGAACCTTTGGCCCTCCAGACGTTGCTCAGCTGCAACTCCCATCAGGCCAAGCAAGCTTAGCCAATGGCCAGAAATGACAGGAGCTATACTTCAGCAACATCTGGATGGCCAAAGATTTCCTACATCTGTAATATGAAACAAAACAAACAAACAAACGAAATAAATAAATTCCTTCCAGTAGCACATTAGAGACCAACTAAGTTAGTTATTGGGATGAGTGTTCGTGTGCATGCACACTTCTTCAGATACCATGCACACGGAAGCTCATACCAATAACAAACTTAGTTAGTCTCTAAGGTGCTACTGGAAGGCATTTTTTTATTTTGTTTCAACTACGGCAGACCAACATGGCTACCTACCTGTAAATCAGCCACCATAGCCATTAGAGGGCCGTGAAAATTTGTGTCCTGGGCTTTTTAGACTCATCTAAAAAGACTCCCCCTTCATGGATCACTGCCTTGCTGTGGCGAAGGGGCTTGAATAACTCAGGGAAGCTAGGAGCTATGCCATGCAGGGCCACCCAAGATGGACAGGTCATAGTGGAGAGTTTTGACCAAACGTGATCACCTGGAGCAGGAACCGGCAAGCCACTCCAGTATCCCTGCCAAGAAAACTTCATGGACAAAGACAACAGGCACATAAACGTTATGATGCTGGAAGATGAGCCCCTCAGGTCAGAAGGCGTCCAAGGAAGAGGAATGCTACTGAGGAAGAGCGGAGGACAAGTACAAGTAGATTCAGAGCTGATGAAGTGGCTGGGCCAAAGCCGAAAGGACGCTCAGTTGCGGATATGCCTGGAAGCAAAAGGAAAGTCCAATGCTGTAAAGAAAAATATTGCATAGGAACCTGGAATGTAAGAACCATGAACCTGGGTAAGTTGGATGTGGTCAAAAATGAGATGGCAAGAATAAATATTGACATCCTGGGCATCAGTGAACTAAAATGGACGGGAATGGGCGAATTCAGTTCGGACGACCATCATATCTACTACTGTGGGCAAGAAACACGTAAAAGAAATGGAGTGGCCCTCATAATCAACAAAAGAGTGGCAAAACCTGTACTGGGATGCAATCTCAAAAATGATAGAATGATCTCGATACGAATCCAAGGCAGACCTTTTAACATCACAGTAACCCAAGTTTATGCACCAACTACTGGTGCTGGAGAAACTGAAATTGAGCAATTCTATGAAGACTTACAACACCTTATAGAAGTGACACCAAAGAAGGATGTTCTTCTCATTATAGGGGATTGGAATGCTAAAGTAGGGAATCAAGAGATAAAAAGAACAACTGGCAAGTTTGGCCTTGGAGATCAAAACGAAGCAGGGCAAAGGCTAATAGAGTTCTGTCAAGAGAACAAGCTGGTCATCACAATCACGCTTTTCCAGCAACACAAGAAATGACTCTACATGGACATCACCAGATGGGCAGCATCAAAATCAGATTGATTATATTCTCTTCAACCAAAGATGGAGAAGCTCTATACAGTCAGCAAAAACAAGACCTGGAGCTGACTGAGGCTCAGATCATCAGCTTCTTATAGCAAAATTCAAGCTTAAACTGAAGAAAGTAGGAAAAACCACTGGGCCGGTAAGATGCAATCTAAATCAAATCCCGTATGAATACACAGTGGAAGTGAGGAACAGGTTTAAGGATTTAGATTTGGTGGACAGAGTGCCTGAAGAACTATGGATGGAGGCTCACAACATTATACAGGAGGTAGCAACGAAAACCATCCCAATGAAAAGGAATTGGAAGAAAACAAAGTGGCCTTACAAATAGCGGGGGAGAGAAGGCAAGCAAAATGCGAGGGAGATAGTGAAAGATACAGGAAATTGAATGCAGATTTCCAAAAAATAGCAAGGAAAACAACAGAATGGGAAGAACCAGAGATATGGCTGTTTCGTACACCCCAGGTAGTGTGGTTGCTGACCTTGAGCCAGACATCCTGGAGAGTGAAGTCAAATGGGCCTTAGAAAGCACTGCAAATAACAAGGCCAGTGGAAGTGATGGTATTCCAGCTGAACTATTTAAAATTTTAAAAGATGATGCTATTAAGGTGCTACACTCAATATGCCAGCAAGTTTGGAAAACTCAGCAGTAGCCAGAGGATTGGAGAAGATCAGTCTACATCTGAATCCCAAAGAAGGGCAGTGCCAAAGAATGCTCCAACTACCGCACAATTGCACTCATTTCACACGCTAGCAAGGTTATGCTTAAAATTCTACAAGGCAGGCTTAAGCAGTATGTGGACCGAGAAATCCTTGCAGACAACTTCATTGTCCAGAAAGTGGGAGAAGCAACAAGAGGAACAGCCATTTTAGATCTAGTCCTAACCAATGTTGATGACCTGGTTAGTGGGGTAGAAGTGGAAGGATCATTAGGCGCGAGTGATCATGCTCTTCTGAAGTTTACTATACAGCGGAAAGGAGCAGCCAAGCATACTAGGACTCAATTTCTTGACTTTAAGAAAGCCGACTTCATAAAACTTAGGGAAGTGCTGGGTGAGATCCCATGGACAGTAATACTAAAAGGAAAGGGAGTTCATGATGGCTGGGAGTTTGTTAAGAGGGAGATAGTAAAAGCACAACGTCAGGCAATATCAATGAGACGGAAACATGGAAGGTGCCTAAAGAAGCCAGGGTGGCTATCTAAAGAACTTTTAACTGAATTAAGATTAAAAAAGGATGTGTACAAAAAATGGAAAAGGGGGGAAACCACCAAAGAGGAATTCAAACAAATAGCCAGCACGTGTAGACACAAAGTCAGAAAAGCTAAAGCACAGAATGAACTCAGGCTTGCTAGAGAGGTTAAAAGCAACAAAAAAGGCTTTTATGGGTATGTTCGTAGCAAAAGGAAGAACAAAGAAACAGTGGGGTCACTCAGAGAAGATGGTGAAATGCAAACAGGGGACACAGAAAGGGCTGAACTCCTCAATGCCTTCTTTGCCTCAGTCTTCTCCGATAAAGAAAACAATGCCCGACCTGAAGAATTTGGAGCAAATGATTCAGCAAAGGAAACACAGCCCAGAATAACTAAGGAGATAGTACAATAATATTTGGCTAGTTTAGATGTATTCAAGTCTCCAGGGCCAGATGAACTGCATCCAAGAGTATTAAAAGAACTGGCAGATGTGATCTCAGAACCACTGGCAGTCATCTTTGAGAATTCCTGGAGAACAGGCGAAGTCCCGGCAGACTGGAGGAGGGCAAATGTTGTCCCTATTTTCAAAAAGGGGAAAAGAGAGGACCCAAATAATTACCGCCCAGTCAGTCTGACATCAATACCAGGGAAGATTCTGGAGCAGATCATTAAGCAAACAGTCTGTGAGCACCTAGAAAGGAATGCTGTGATCACCAATAGTCAGCATGGATTTCTGAAAAATAAGTCATGTCAGACTAACCTGATCTCGTTTTTTGACAGAATTACAAGACTGGTAGATGAAGGGAACGCAGTGGATGTAGCCTACCTTGATTTCAGCAAGGCATTTGACAAAGTGCCCCATGATATTCTTGTAAAGAAGCTGGTAAAATGCGGTCTTGACTATGCTACCACTCAGTGGTTTTGTAACTGGCTGACTGACCGAACCCAAAGGGGGCTCATCAATGGTTCCTCTTCATCCTGGAGAAGAGTGACTAGTGGGGTGCCACAGGGTTCTGTCTTGGGCCCGGTCTTATTCAACATCTTTATCAACGACTTGGATGATGGACTCAAGGGCATCCTGATCAAATTTGCAGATGACACCAAACTGGGAGGGGTGGCTAACACCCCAGAGGACAGGATCACACTTCAAAACGACCTTGACAGATTAGAGAACTGGGCAAAAACAAACAAGATGAATTTTAACAGGGAGAAATGTAAAGTATTGCACTTGGGCAAAAAAAATGAGAGGCACAAATACAAGATGGGTGACACCTGGCTTGAGAGCAGTACATGTGAAAAGGATCTAGGAGTCTTGGTTGACCACAAACTTGACATGAGCCAACAGTGTGACGCGGCAGCTAAAAAAGCCAATGCAATTCTGGGCTGCATCAATAGGAGTATAGCATCTAGATCAAGGGAAGTAATAGTGCCACTGTATTCTGCTCTGGTCAGACCACACCTTTAGTACTGTGTCCAGTTCTGGGCACCACAATTCAAGAAGGACACTGACAAACTGGAAAGCGTCCAGAGGAGGGCAACCAAAATGGTCAAAGGCCTGGAAACAATGCCTTATGAGGAACGGCTAAGGGAGCTGGGCATGTTTAGCCTGGAGAAGAGGAGGTTAAGGGGTGATATGATAGCCATGTTCAAATATATAAAAGGATGTCACATAGAGGAGGGAGAAAGGTTGTTTTCTGCTGCTCCAGAGAAGCGGACACGGAGCAATGGATCCAAACTACAAGAAAGAAGATTCCACCTAAACATTAGGAAGAACTTCCTGACAGTAAGAGCTGTTCGACAGTGGAATTTGCTGCCAAGGAGTGTGGTGGACTCTCCTACTTTGGAGGTCTTTAAGCAGAGGCTTGACAACCATATGTCAGGAGTGCTCTGATGGTGTTTCCTGCTTGGCAGGGGGTTGGACTCAATGGCCCTTGTGGTCTCTTCCAACTCTATGATTCTATGATTCATTTGCCAGGCCAACAATTTCCCACATTTGTTAGCTGATTCAAATGTTTTTTGTCTCATTTGTTTAATTTTCCATTCTATTTCCTGGTTCATTATTTCCATGTATTGTACTTGATATAGTTTTATTTCTCTCAAAATCTCCCGGGACTTTGGTTTTGCTCTCAATTTCTTCTCACTTTCTTTTATTTTTTCCAAAATTTTATCTTTCTTCTCATTTTGACTTCTCTTCTTTATAGCGTTCTGTTGTATCAAGAACCCTCTCATAACAGCTTTGCTAGCATCCCAGATTACTCTCTTCTCCACATTAATATTCATATTTAATTCAAAGTAATCTCTCAATGTTTTTTGAGCCTTCTTTAAAACTTCCTCATCTCTAAATAAGGTGTCATTCATCCTCCATCTGAAGGAGCCAGTTGATATTAATCTCATCTCCATCTTAACAGCATTATGGTCAGAGCAGGTTTTCGGGCAGATTTCCACTTTCCTGGTCTTCGGTGCCATTCCTCTAGTTACCCATATTTGGTCAATTCTAGTCCATGTCATTTTGGCTTCAGAGAAGAAGGTTCCCTCCTTAGCCAAGGGGTTCTTTATTCTCCAAATGTCCACTAGATCCAAGTTGTCTGTCATCTCAAAAAAGGTCTTCGGTAGTCTACCATCCTTGGTGACTACCTGTTTTTGTGCCTTGTCCATATAAGTAGATACCACGCCATTCATATCTCCCATCAAAACTACATTGTAATCCAAATAGTCCATCAGGATCTCATGCAACTTTTTAAAGAAATCAGATTTTCCCTCGTTTGGTGCATAAACACCTACTATCAAAAAATTTTCTCCCTGTATTTGAATTTCAACTGCCACAAATCTTCCTTGGTCATCTTTAAATAAAAACTTTGGTTGCAATCTTTCTTTTACATAAATCACAACTCCTCTTTTTTTTACCTTGTCCGATGAAATAAACTCCTGACCAAGTCTTTTGTTCACCAATAATTTCCTGTGTAATCTTGTTATATGAGTTTCTTGTAAGCAAATCAGGTCCAATTGCTCCTTTTTTAATAGATGAAACACAGATCTCCTTTTCTGAGGGGAGTTCAAACCGTGGCAGTTCCAAGTTAAAAGTTGCAGAGCCATGATGTAGGTACTATGCTTCTCCTCCAACAGCACCCAGTGCTTGTTCCTGTTCTGTCGGTGGTATCACCTTCTTTAAGCGCTCTCTCAGTTCAGGAGAGAGATCTGGAATGTCTAGAGTTTCACTTACAAGAGTTCTTAACTCTCCTTTGGCTTTCTTCTGCAGGTCTTCTCCGTGGTCTCTCCAAAATTTAATTTTGTCGTCCTCTGATCTTATCTTTATCTTTTTGCCTTTATAGCTAAAAGACAAACCTTCAGGAAATTCCCACCTAAAAAAGATTCCGTTGCCTCTCAATTGTGCAACCAAGTCCTTGTAGTTGGATCTGAGGTCCAAAAGATGTTTCGGAATATCTTTAAATATCTCCACTCTTGATTGATGTATTACCAAGGTCCTTTGGAAGTGTAGGCTCAGGATTCTGTCTCTCTCCTCTTTTGTTCGAAGGGTGATCAGACAGTCTCTCACTCTGTCTTTTCTCCCTCCCTTTCCAAGTCTAAAAGCTCTCACTATCTTGAGTTTTAGAACTGATTAATGAGTTTGGTCGGGTGGCGGGATTTAAGCTGAATAAGCAAAAAACTAAGGTTTGGGGGGAAAACTTGACATCTTTAGAAGCAGAGGGGTTTCAGAAAGAGACAGAGCTAAATGTGGTTAAAAAAGTGAAATACCTAGGGGTTAATTTGTCTGCTAAAAATTTGAATTTATTCAAAGATAATTATGAAAAATGTTGGTTAGAAATTAAAAAGGATTTAGAAATTTGGTCAAGATTGAAACTTTCCTTGTTGGGTAGAATTGCAGCTATAAAAATGAATGTATTGCCAAAGATGTTGTTTTTGTTTCAAACCCTACAGATTGTGGACAGAGTGGAATGTTTTGGAAAGTGGCAGAAAGATATCTCTAAGTTTGTCTGGCAGGGCAAAAAGCCCAGAATAAAATTTAAAATTCTAACTGATGTAAAGGAAAGAGGGGGATTTGCCCTGCCGGACTTAAGGTTATATTATGAAGCTGCAGCTTTCTGCTGGATGAAGGACTGGCTACTCCTAGAGAACACTGATGTCCTAGATCTGGAAGGGTTTAATAATGCTTTTGGATGGCATGCATATTTGTGGTATGACAAGGTAAAGGTTCACAAAATGTTTAAAAATCATATTGTCAGAAAAGCAATATTTATTGTCTGGACAAAATACAAGGACTTATTAGAAAACAAGACCCCGAGATGGTTATCACCAATGGAGGCTAAGGCCCGAAAAAGACTCAATATGGAGGCCGGCTGGCCGAAATATTGGGAGATAATAGAAAAAATTGGAGACAATTGGAGGTTGCAGAGCTTAGAAAAATTAAAGCACAAGGTGTGAGATTGGTTACATTACGCTCAAATTCAAGAGGTTTTCAAACTGGATAAAAAAATAGGATTCCAGGTGGAAAAATCGAAACTAGAGACAGAATTGCTTGAACCAAAAACTAAGGTACTTTCGAGAATGTATAACTTGCTGCTTAAATGGAACACTCAGGATGAGACAGTCAAATCAGCCATGATAAAATGGGCGCAGGATATTGGGTATAACATCATGTTTGAGGACTGGGAAAGGTTAGGGACCACCGGAATGAAATTCACGGCATGTAATGCCTTGAAGGAAAATATTATGAAAATGATATATAGGTGGTACATGACCCCAGTCAAACTTGCAAAAATATATCACCTGTCTGATAACAAATGTTGGAAATGTAAAGAGACTGAAGGGACATTCTTTCACCTCTGGTGGACTTGTCCAAGAGTGAAGGCCTTCTGGGAAACGATCTATAATGAGTTAAAAAAGGTATTTAAATATACCTTTACCAAGAAACCAGAGGCCTTCCTCTTGGGCATTGTTGGCCAGAAAGTGCTAAAGAAGGACAGAACTTTCTTTATGTATGCGACTACAGCAGCAAGAATACTCATCACAAAATATTGGAAGACACAAGATTTGCCCACACTGGAAGAGTGGCAGACGCAATTGATGGACTATATGGAACTGGCTGAAATGACTGGCAGAATCCGAGATTTGGGAGAAGAAACAATGGAAGAGGACTGGAAAAAATTCAAGGACTATTTACAAAAACATTATAAGTTGTATGAATGTTAAGAGCTTGCACGATTCGGAAACTATAGCTACTGCAATTAGACTTTGTGGAACAGGAAACTAAGTTTTAAATACGAAAAGGTCGAAATTTAAAGTAATACTATGTTTAATTCAAGGTATAAGTAATTGATAAAAAGTACTTTAAATTCAGAAATACAACATTTGAAAAGTACAAAATAAGGTACGAAACAAGGTAATAATTTGCTGATATTTTTATTATAAAGAAGGCAGGGTAGGGGAGATGCGAGGAAGTTCAGTTAGGTATATAAAAATGTCTTGAACGGTTGGATTTTCTTTTTTTCTTTTTTTTCTTCTTTTTTATTTCTTTTTTATATTTCTTTCTTCTGTGTATATTCTTAACTTTGTATCTGGAAAATTTTATAAACTATTTTATGGAAAGAAAAAAAAAGCTCTCACTATCTTGAAACTCTCCTTCTCCAGATCTGGGTTCCAAAAGTCTGTAAATTCCTTTGTAAGAAAGTCAATCAAGTTATTTTTCTCCAGTTCAGGGACTGCCCTGATCCTTAAATTTGCCTGTTTCTCCCTCAACTCAATCAAAGAGAGGGTTGATTTATGTTCTTGTAGTTCTTTATGTATTGGTGGGATCTTCTTCTCTACAACAGTGGCTGTATATTTCGCAATTTCTTTCGCCTCGTCCGCTGTCTTTCGTATTGAACTTGATTCCTGTACTAATCTCTGAATGGTCTCGGTGTTAACATTCACTTTCTGAGCCAAAGTATTAATACTTGTAGTATTTTGGTTAATACTTGTAGTGTTTTGATCTATTTTATTCGATGTCTCAGCTAGTTGTTTACTTATTTTGTCCAAAGTCTCATTTATTTTGCTGAGAGCCTGAGCCACTTCATCAGCAGCCATACCTTTAGACTTAGGTTGTGCCAATGAGGTTGTAATTGGCAAGCCAGAAGGGCTAGATATCGAAGCTCTCCTTTGAAGCCCAACGTCTGTGCGTAGTACTTTCCCAGATCTGGTTGCTTTTTGAGACTCTAGTTTGTCTTGCCCATCAGCCATAACCATCCAGATAAGAACCAAATTCGGTCACGTACTCCAACAAAGTCAGAACCTGTCAAGGTCAGTCACACGCTCAGAGGCAAAGAGAACAAGGATTGTTTTGCAGTGGAAAATTCCCTTAATCCAGCCACAGTTGCAGCAATTTCGCAGTTCCT
This sequence comes from Podarcis bocagei, assembly GCF_964188305.1. Lineage (NCBI taxonomy): Eukaryota > Metazoa > Chordata > Lepidosauria > Squamata > Lacertidae > Podarcis > Podarcis bocagei. Next base: position 35,116,244 of record NC_138131.1, read on the forward strand.
CTAGGGGGACATAGTATCAGTAATAGTCAATGGTGGTCCCCCCCCCCCTATTTTTTCAAGTAACTTATTTTACCTTCCGTCCCCCAATCTCCAAAAGACGACAGTCCCAGATTATTTATTGCTTGATACTTTAAGACCAGGAGAGACCAGTCAGTAATATTGTATCTTGATCGTGTCCTCAAACGCAGAGTTAACTGTTGCAAAGGAAAGATACTTTCAGTGACAGCACACTTCCTGGTACGGCTTTTAGCTGATCTCAAACATTAGTCTCAGGGATTTGAGCAGTGAATTTAGTTGCTCTGGTTCTCTCTTTTAGCAGGGAAATACTGATTCAAGTCCTTCCCCCCTCCTCCCCTGCCTCAGAAGAGGGGCTAGCACTGTTAGATGTTCGGATTATACTCCTTCAAGACGTCCTTTAAGTTTTCCGCTTACGAACTCATTGCTTAACTAGTTACTTTACAAAAAAACGGGAGGCAGACTTCCTTTTTATACCTCTCCGTGTTCAGTGCCAAATCTTTAAAGACAGTTCCTTTACTTGCCAAATAACCTACTCACGGGTCGTTGACCTTGTTGCCAAATTTGAAGGAAGAAGGCAGCGCTCTCCGGCAACGACTTTGCGGCTTCACTCCACGGAAGAAGCAGACGACTCATAGCACAGCGCCACTTCCCCGCTCTGCTCCGGAGTCCAAAACCGAGCTCCTTAGCGGATTGGGGGGGGGCGCAAAGAGGTGCCCGTCGAGTCCCACGGCCACAGGCTTCACCCGCCTGTGGGTTTTAAGGGTTCCCGCTGCGCCGTAGCGGTAAAAACCCGATTTTCCGCGGAGCAAATTCCCTCCGTTTTAGAGGGAGTCAGCCATTTTCCGATCGCGCCACCCCAGAAGTACAATAAAATAAAAGCAATCCAATCTTCTTCCAGCGTCCCCTCCCCCCGGTCCCGGGATTGTCAGTCTTTTTTTGTCCCATTAGTCTGTCACATTAACCTGGTGCTCTTATATCCAAGGCCTTCAAATCTCTTCCATGTCCCTTTCGCAGCTCTTCTTCATATTTCCCCTTCACTCACGGGAACTCCAGCTTAATAGTGTTTTTGACCCTTTTCAGCAAATCAGCCCTTTTCTCACAGTCCAGACTAAGCTCCATGTGATGTTTAAGAACATATTTCAAATTCCCTCCAAAATTCCCTCCAAAAATTCCCTCCAAAATTAAAAGAGCTCCAAACCTCTGACGGCCCATTACCAGGAGCGACCTCGGAAACGAAGAAGGGACCCCGTAAGGGGTTCCGGAACGTGGAGGGGGTAGCGGTGCTGTGAATCCATCGCTCTTTCCGCGGAAGTGAAGCCGCGCGGCTGCTGCTGATGAGCGCTGACCTTTCTTCTTTGAACATCTGATTTGAAACAACATACTCGTGAGTAAGAAATCCGAGACTTTATTGGAACTCAAATTTGTGAATTTCGGCTGAAAGCGGGAGATGCTAAAAAGGAAGTCAGTCTTCCGGCTCTGTTTAAAGTATTGAGCAAAGACTTACTAAAGCGGAAGCGTTGAAAGGAGTTCAAAAGAAGTTGGAATATACCCTGCAAATTCGGACTTGACTGCTTAAAAGCTAAAGAAAAGTTAAAAACTGTATTATAAGCGGACAGAGACTGTGATTTCTCTTTCTACCCTTTGTGGATTACAAAGTTACGAAACCCAGCTCTCGGGCTGTCTGGATACAAAGTAACATCAGACTGCGGCAACTGTATATAAAAACATAAAGTCACTTCGGGCTACTTTGTAAGTTATAAAAAAGGAACTGTTGCATGCACCTTTGTAAAGAACTTTTACTCTCTGCAGTTAAAAAGTGAATCTAGAGGGTTCCCCCCCCCTGTCTTGGATTTTGACTAACTTTTCCTTTGGGAACTTAATGGTGGAATTTTTTTATCCTTCTCCCTAATTTCTGGGGAGCTCCCCCTGCTGGATTGTGGAATTATTAGTCTCTGAGAACTGCTGGTTGTTTTGGAACTTTTATGTCTGGATGTTTACTTTTTGGATTGCTTTTCCCATGGGATTTACAATTTGACCTTGATACTTGGACAGCTGTGGAATGAGTGGTGCAGCAAAAACAAGGGCTGCCAAGAAAGCAAAACAAACTGAACTGTTGCAATCAACTTTGCCTGTGCAGCCACGTAGATCATCTGTTCCAATTGTGACAGGTCTGCAAGAAGGACAACCTAAACAGCCAGCTCTTGGGGATATGGCTGCAGGAGGGCTAGACCCTGTCTCTAAAGAAATATTGGACCAGCTGGCAGCATTAAATAAGAAAGCTGATGAACAAGCGGCTAAATTTGATGAACAAGCGGCTAAATTTGACCAGGTGACAGCTACAATTAATAGACTGACAGACCAAGTCACTCAAAATACACAGGCAATAGGTAACATTGAAAAGACTACAGCAGAAAATCGAAAACTAGCCGAGGAAGTAAATACAAAAGCAGACCAAAATAAAAAGAGGATAGAGGAATTAAGAGGGGAAGTAAGACCACTGAGTAGACAGGTTACTGAACAGCAAGCGTACCTGTCCATGGCGGAATTGAAAAACAGGGAAAGTAATCTCAGGCTTAGAAATATCCCAGAACTAGAAAAAGAAGATCTGATTGGCTTTTTGACAACAGAAATATCCAAGTTCTGGGGTCTGGCAGAAGAGAAGGACTTTAAAATTGTCACCGCCTTTAGATTGGGAAGACTGGCCAAGAAGGACAAACCAAGAGACTGCTTGATCATTTTGAGATCCAAGCAAGAAAAAGATAATATACTCGGCCTGCATTTTAAAAATTCATTGGTGATTCAGGGAAAGACAGCAGAAATCTTCAGAGATATACCAAAACAGTTGCTGGATTTAAGAACTACATATAAAGACCTGGCAAGCTTATTGAGAAACAACACAATCCCTTACAGGTGGGAATTTCCTCAAGGACTATCCTTTACCTTGAAAGGGAGGAAGGTAAGAATCAGAACAGCAGAGGAGCAAGAAAAGTTCCTAAACGACCACGGGGAGGACCTTCGGAAAGGAATAGCAGGTACTTGGCCACCTCCTACGCCTGGTGCAAAACCAGATCCACTTCCAGGCATAGACGACAAGGGAGACAACCCTATTGGTTGACAAATTGGTCCAGGATGTCTCTGCAGCTTTTTAGTTGGAACATTCATGGCGCAAATTCTCCCGAAAAAAGGAAAAGGATTTTTCATATATTGAGGAAGGAACAATTAGACGTCATTTGCCTTCAAGAAACACATGTGACTAGGCTCCACAGGAGAGTGTTAATCAACAAGAGACTAGGCCAAGAATTTATTTCTTCAGACAAGGTTAAAAAAAGAGGAGTAGTGATATATGCAAAGGAGAGCCTAGCACCAAAGTTTGTGTTTAAAGATGAACAAGGAAGAATTTTGGCGATCGAAATACAATCACAAGGAGAAAAATTTTTGATAGTAGGAATCTACGCACCAAACGAGGGGAAATCGGAATTTTATAAGAAGCTGCATGAGATAATGCTGGACCATATTGACTATACTAACATCATTCTGATGGGAGATATGAATGGAGTTGTCTCCACTTACATGGATAAGTCACAAAATCAAAACTTGACTAAAGATGGCAGACTACCAAAGACTTTCTTTGAACTTACAGACAATATGGACTTGATTGATATTTGGAGGACAAAGAACCCTCTAGGTAAAGAGGGAACATTCTTTTCTGAGGCCCACCTATCCTGGACAAGAATCGACCAAATCTGGATGTCTAGAGGACTGGCACCTAAGACTAAAAAAATAGAGATCTGCCCCAAAACCTGCTCCGACCATAACGCTTTGAAAATAGACTTGAGACTTACACCAGCTGGATCCTTCAGATGGAGAATGAATGACTCTTTGTTTAGAGATCAGGAGATTGTGAAGAAGGCCCAAAAAACGTTGAAAGATTACTTTGAAATAAATTTGAATACTTCGGTGGAAAAGAAAATAATCTGGGACGCGAGTAAAGCTGTTATGAGAGGGTTCCTGATACAACAGAATACTATTAAGAAAAAACTCTGGAATGGTAAAAAGGACAAGATTTTGGAGAAGATAAGAGACGGAGAGAAAAAGTTGAGACTAAATCCAAAATCAAAAGAAGTTTTAAGAGAAATAAAATTCCATCAAGCACAATATGCGAAATTGATAAATCAGGAAGTTGAATGGAAAATTAAACAGATGAAACAAAGATCATTCGAATCGGCAAATAAATGTGGGAAGCTGCTGGCATGGCAGCTAAAAAGGAGACAAAAATTGAACTTTGTTACCAATCTGGAGGTTGAAGGAGAATGTATTCAGAAACCAGAAGAAATTAGAAAGTGTTTCCAGAGATACTTTAAAAAATTGTTCACTCAAGGACCCCAAGTAGAGACCGAGATAAACAAATTTTTAAAAAGCCATGGCCTGCAAAAACTAACACAAGATAAACAAACAGCCCTGAATTACAAAATAACACAACAGGAAATTGAAAGTGCCATTCAGAATATGCAATTAGGCAAATCCCCAGGCCCAGATGGACTTACCTCCAAATATTATAAGACATTGAAGGAATATTTGGCCCAGCCACTAATGGAGGTATGTAACCAAATTATGGAAGGGAAGGGGGCACCAGAATCGTGGAAAGAGGCATTCATCACTTTGATACCAAAATTGGAATCTGAAAAGACTCAACTCAAGAACTACCGTCCCATCTCACTCCTAAACGTGGATTACAAAATCTTTGCTGATATTTTGGCAAATAGACTGAAAAAAGTTTTAAACGAAGTAATTCATAAGGACCAAGCAGGCTTTCTCCCTGGTAGGCATTTGTCTGTCAACACCAGGAATATTGTTGATGTTTTGGAGTTACTACAGACAAATTTGAACACGAAAGCAGTTTTGATTTTTATAGACGCTGAGAAGGCCTTTGATAATATATCCTGGAAATTTATGAAGAAAAACTTGGAAGGGATGGGAGTGGGAAGGGCGTTCCAAAATGGTATTGAAGCAATCTATTCAGAACAAAAAGCTAAATTGATAGTAAACAATGTGGTGACAGAGGAGTTCAAAATTGAAAAAGGGACACGACAGGGGTGCCCCTTATCACCCTTGTTATTTATTTCTGTCCTGGAGGTGTTGCTGAACTTGATCAGGAAGGATCAGCAGGTGGAAGGAATACAGGTCGGAGGAAAACAATATAAACTGAAGGCTTTTGCAGATGATTTGGTTTTGACATTACAGGAGCCAGAACCTAGTACAAAAAGAGCTTTAGAACTAATCTCTGAGTTTGGTCGGGTGGCGGGATTCAAGTTGAACAAACAAAAAACTAAGGTCTTGGCAAAAAACTTGACACCTTCAGAAATAGATGGGTTCCAGAAGGAAACAGAATTAAATGTGGTTACAAAAGTGAAATACCTGGGGGTTAATTTGACTGGGAAAAATTTGAATTTGTTCAAAGATAATTATGAAAAATGTTGGTCTGAAATTAAAAAGGACTTAGAAACTTGGTCAAGATTGAAACTTTCCTTGTTGGGAAGAATTGCAGCAGTTAAGATGAATGTATTGCCAAGAATGTTGTTTCTGTTTCAAACCCTTCAGATCGTGGACAGAGTGGAGTGTTTTGGAAAGTGGCAGAGGGACATTATGAAGTTTGTCTGGCAGGGCAAAAAGCCCCGAATAAAATTTAAAATACTAACAGACGCAAAGGAAAGAGGGGGATTTGCCCTGCCGGACTTAAGGTTGTACTATGAAGCTGCATCCTTCTGCTGGATGAAGGATTGGTTTTTGTTAGAAAACACTGATGTCCTAGATCTGGAAGGGTTTAACAATGCTTTTGGGTGGCATGCATATTTGTGGTACGACAAGGTAAAGTTTCACAAATTGTTCAAAAACCATATTGTCAGGAAAGCTTTATTCATTGTCTGGACTAAATATAAGGACTTACTTGAAAATAAGACCCCGAGGTGGTTATCACCGACGGAGGCTAAGGCCATAAAACTACTTAACATGGAGAGTGGCTGGGTAAAATACTGTGAGATAATAGAAAGAGTTGGTGATACTTGGAGGTTGCAGAGTTTTGAAAAATTGAAAGGAAAGGTGCGAGACTGGTTTCACTATGCCCAAATTCTAGAGATCTTTAAAAAGGATAAAAAAATTGGTTTCCAGGTGGAAAAATCAAAATTAGAGTCAGAACTACTTGAACCTAAGACGAAAGTGCTTTCAAGAATGTATAACTTGTTGCTTAAATGGAACACTCAAGATGAGACAGTTAAATCAGCCATGATAAAATGGGCACAAGACATTGGGTACAACATTATGTTTGAAGACTGGGAAAGGTTATGGACCACCGGTATGAAATTTACGGCATGTAGTGCCTTAAAAGAAAACATTATGAAAATGATGTACAGGTGGTACATGACCCCAGTCAAACTTGCAAAGATATACCATCTGTCTGATAATAAATGTTGGAAATGTAAGGAGGCTGAAGGAACATTCTTCCACCTCTGGTGGACATGCCCGAGGGTGAAGGCCTTTTGGGAAATGATTTATAACGAGTTGAAAAAGGTATTTAAGTATACCTTCCATAAGAAACCAGAGGCCTTCCTCCTGGGCATTGTAGGCCAGAGAGTGTCAAAGAAAGATAGAACTTTCTTTTTATATGCAACTACAGCAGCAAGAATCCTTATAGCCAAATATTGGAAGGCACAGGAGCTACCCACGCTGGAAGAGTGGCATACGCAACTGATGGACTACATGGAACTAGCCGAAATGACTGGCAGAATCCGAGACCTGGGAGAAGAGGCAGTGGAAGAGGATTGGAAAAAATTTAAGGACTATCTACAAAAACATTATAAGTTATATGAATGTTGAGAATTTGCTAAGTTTTGGGAAAAACATGCTTCAGTATTGAAATCTGAAAATGATGGAAATTAAGTTATGACTGTGAAAAGTTTAAATTTTAGAGTATATAATTAGATGAAAGTACAAAAACACATGAAACAAGGTATCAATTTGCTGTTTATTTTTTATTGTAAAGAAAGCAGGGGATGGAAGATGTGGGGAAGTCCAGTTGACTATGAAAAAAGATTTGGAAAAGTGAATTTTCTTTTATTTAATTTCTTCTTTCTTTTTGTAAAATCGCTTTTGTTGTGTTATTGAAGATGTATTCTGACCTTGGAAAAAAAGCAATAAAAAATATTATTAAAAACAAAAACAAAATAAAGACAAACAATATACAATACATAGACATACACACATATAAACATATATAATTTCATAACCGTCCTTTCATACACCTTACTTCTCGGACTTCCCCATACCTCCCCTTTTCTGCATCCTTATTTTATATTTCTTCAGCAACTCCTCAATTAACTAATTATTCAATTAAATTTCTTTTAGATTCTTCTTTAACTTATTAATTACAGCTGCAGTTCTCTATTTCCCAACTCCTTGACATTTTAACACTCCTGAATTTTACAACAAGTTCTAAGATATATTTTAAATTTCTTCCAGTCTTCTTCCGCTGTCTCTTTCCCCTGGTCACGGATTCTGCCGGTCATCTCCGCCAGTCCCATGTAGTCAATCACCTTCGTCTGCCATTCTTCCAGCGTGGGTAGTTCTTGTGTCTTCCAATACTTTGCTAAAAGAATCCTTGCTGCTGTGGTAGCATACATAAAAAACGTCCTATCCTTCCTTCTCACCAATTGGCCGACGATGCCCAGGAGAAAAGCCTCAGGTTTTTTAGGGAAAGTCCATTTAAGGACCTTCTTAATTTCATTATAGATCATTTCCCAGAAAGCTTTTATCCTCGGGCAGGTCCACCAGAGGTGGTAAAAGGTACCTTCAGTCTCATTACATTTCCAGCATTTATTATTGGGCAAATGATAAATTTTTGCAAGCTTGACTGGGGTCATGTACCACCTGTACATCATTTTCATAATGTTTTCTCTTAAGGCATTACATGCCGTAAATTTAGTACCGGTGGCCCATAACTGTTCCCAGTCAGCAAACATAATTTCATGACCAATGTCTTGTGCCCATTTAATCATAGCTGATTTCACCGTTTCATCCTGTGTATTCCATTTCAACAGCAAGTTGTACATTCTCGACAAATTCTTAGTATTGGGTTCTAGCAGTTCTGTTTCTAGTTTTGACCTCTCCATCTGGAAGCCTATTTTCCTGTCCTGCTTAAATACTTCGTTTATCTGAAGATAGTGAAACCAGTCTCGTACTTTAAGTTTAAGTTTCTCATAGCTCTGTAACTTGACTTTTTCACCATCTTGCTCTAAAATATCACAGTACTTTGGCCTATTAGGCTCCATATTAATTTTTTTCACTTCCTTGGCTTCCATTGGTGACAACCACCTGGGAGTTTTACTTTCCAATAGATCTTTATAACGCATCCACACATTATACAATGCTTTCCTAACAATATGGTTGTTAAAACCTTTATGCATTTTTACCTTGTCATACCATATATATGCATGCCAACCAAATCTGTTGTCAAACCCTTCCAAATCTAAAATATCCGTGTTCTCAAGAAGTAGCCAATCTTTCAGCCAGCAAAAAGCTGCCGATTCATAATACAGTTTTAAGTCCGGCAGGGCAAACCCCCCTCTATCTTTTGCATCAGTTAGTATCTTAAATTTTATTCTGGGCTTTTTGCCCTGCCAGACAAACTTAGATATATCTTTCTGCCACTTCTTGAAACAATCCATCTTGTCTACAATCTGCAATGTCTGAAACAAAAATAACATTCTTGGCAATACATTCATCTTGATGACAGCAATTCGGCCTAACAAGGAAAGTCGCAATCTTGACCATATTTCTAGATCTTTCTTTACTTCTGTCCAGCATTTATCCTAATTGTCTTTAAATAAGTTCACATTCTTGGATGTTAAATTTATTCCCAGGTATTTCACTTTCTTTGCTACCTGTTTCACTCTGAAACTTCTCTTTTTCAATATCTGTTAAATTTTTTCCTAAAACCTTAGTTTTCCGTTTGTTCAATTTAAATCCTGCTACCTGACCAAATAGATCCATTAATTCTAAAACTCTTTTTGTACTGGTGTCTGGCTGTTGCAAAGTCAATACTAGGTCATCTGCAAATGCTCTCAGTTTATATTGTCTCGCTCCGACCTGAACTCCTTTGACTAGCTGGTCCCCTCTAATCATATTTAACAAAACCTCCAGGACCGAAATGAAAAGCAATGGGGATATAGGGCATCCCTGTTGTGTTCCTTTTTCTATAGATATTTCTTCCGTAACCACATTGTTCACGATTAACTTTGCTTTTTGTTCAGAGTATATTGCACCTATACCGTTCTCAAAACCTTGGCCTACCCCCATTCCTCGAAGATTCTTCTTCATAAAACTCCAGGAAATGTTATCAAAGGCTTTCTCCGCGTCCACAAAAATTAACACAGCTTTCGTATTAATGTTCACTTCTAACAGTTCCATAATGTCTATTATGTTTCTGACATTGTCAGACAAATGTCTGCCTGGAAGAAAGCCAGCCTGGTCCTTATGAATCTCTCCCACCAACACTCTCTTCAGTCTTTTTGCCAAAATGTCTGCAAAAATTTTATAATCCACATTGAGTAAAGATATCGGGCGGTAGTTTTTAACCTGGTTCTTTTCAGTCTCAGTTTTCGGTATAAGTGAAATAAAAGCTTCTTTCCATGATTCGGGTGCCTTTTTCCCCTCCAAGAGTTCATTACAAACTTCCTTCAGTGGTTGTACCAGCCATTCCTTCAATGCTTTATAATATCTAGCAGTCAAACCATCTGGACCTGGAGATTTTCCCAGTTGCATGTTCTGAATGGCACCCTCAATTTCTTGTCCTGTTATTTTCTCATTTAGAGTCTTTTTACTTTGTTCTGAGATTTTTTGTAATCCATGTTTTTTCAAAAATTCTTCTATTTCCTCCTCCTTTACTGGCCCTTGTGCATATAACTTCCTGAAATAACTCTGAAAACAATTACTAATCTCGTTTGGCTTATAAATATTCTTTCCATCCACCACTAAATTCGTAACCGTATTCAGTTTTTGTCTCTTCTTCAATTGCCATGCTAGAAGTTTCCCACATTTGTCTGCCGATTCAAATGTCCTTTGTCTCATTTGCTTAATTTTCCATTCTATCTCTTGGTTCATCAGTTCCATATACTGCGTCTGATAAAACTTGATTTCTCTCAGGATCTCATGAGACTTTGGATTGGATCTTAATTTCTTTTCTCCTTCTTTCATTTTTTCCATTATCTTCTCTTTCTTCTCATTTTGTTTTTTCCTCTTTATAGAGTTCTGTTGTATTAGGAAACCTCGCATCACGGCTTTACGTGCATCCCAAATTGTTCTTTTTTCCACCTCTGTATTCAGATTTATCTCAAAGTAGTCTTTCAAAGTTTTTTGGGCCTTCTTATAGACGTCCTCATCTCTAAAAAGGGTGTCATTCATTCTCCATCTGAAGGAGCCAGCCGTTGTTGGTTTCATCTCCATCTTTACCGCGTTATGGTCGGAGCAAGTCTTTGGGCAGATTTCTACTTTTTTTATCTTTGGAGCCATCCCACTAGTAACCCAAATTTGGTCAATTCTTGTCCATGTCATTTTTGCTTCAGAGAAAAAAGTTCCCTCTCTCTCTAGGGGGTTTCTTGTTCTCCAAATATCTATCAAGTCCATATTTTCAGTCATTTCAGAGAAAGTCTTTGGAAGTCTCCCTTCCTTAGAAATTGTCTGTCTTTGTGCCTTGTCCATATTTGTAGAAACCACACCATTCATGTCTCCCATCATTACTACATTATAATCCAAATAGTCCATCAGAGTTTCATGCAGCTTCTTAAAAAATTCCGCCTTCCCTTCATTTGGTGCATAGATTCCAACTATTAACAGTTTTTCTCCTTGTATTTGTATTTCAATTGCCAGGTATCTTCCTTGTTCATCTTTAAACATCATTTTTGGGACCAATTTCTCCTTTGCATAAATCAACACTCCTCTTTTCTTAACTTTATCCGATGAGATGAATTCCTGTCCTAGTCTTTTATTTATAAGTAGTTTCCTGTGTACCCTGGTCACATGAGTTTCTTGTAAACAGATCAAATCCAATTGTTCTCTTTTCAAAATATGAAAAACTTGGCGTCTTTTCGTGGGAATGTTCAGCCCATTACAATTCCAACTAAGGAATTGCAGGGCCATCTTGTTATTTATCATTTACTCCTCCAACCGCTCCAAGTTGCTGTTCTTCCTCTGACGGTGGTTTAAGTCCGAACGTTAAATTCAGGATATCTTTTGCTCCTTTTACCTCTGAGATTGGGTCTACCGTTCCCTTCTGCAAATCCTCATGGTTTCTCTCCAAAAACTTCTCTTTGTCTTGAACTGATTTTATTTTCACCTTCTTTCCCTTGTAGTTGAAGGACAGTCCTTGTGGAAACTCCCACCTAAAAGGTATGTTGTTCCTCTTCAGCAGGTAGACCAGATCTTTATAGAAGGCTCTCACCTCCAAGATGTATTTAGGGATGTCCTTAAAGATTTGTATATGAGAGTTTTCAATTTCCAAGGCCTTTTGGTAGTGTAGGTTTAGTATTTTGTCTCTTTCTTCCTTGGATCTGAAAGTAATCAGACAATCCCTCAGGGTCTTTCTATCCTGTCTCCTGCCCAGTCTGAATGCTGTTGTAATCTTGAATTCTTCTTCCTCCAATTCTTCCTGCCAAAAATCAGAAAACTCTTGTGTGAGGAACTCCACAAGGCTGTCCCCTTCGCTTTCAGGAACTAATCTTAATTTCAAGTTTCTCTCCTTTCTCTGTAATTCCAACAAAGACAAGGCCGCATCATGTTCATTCACCTTTTTGGAGATCGGTTCTAATTTTCCCTGTGTCTCTTCAGCAATATTTCTGGCGTCCTCTGCAATCTTGCGTGTTGCAGAATTTTCTTCAATCAACTTATTTATAAATTCTGTGTTAGATGTCACGCTTTTCGTATTCAAGTCCAGCCTTGATGTTAATTCTGTTAGTTTTTTTGAGTTTTCTGTACTCTGCTTTGTCAAGGCTTCTAAAGATTCATTTATCTTGAGTAACGCCTGTGTCATTGAATCCATGGAAACAGCTGTCACTTTTTCTTGCCCGACTGCTCCTGCCGGTGTTAAACTTGATATTGAGCCCCTTTTCTTTTGTAATTGTTTTGCTTTAGCTCTGGTTGTTATCTCATCTGCTGGGCCACTCATGTCCCAAGGACGTTCTCACAGGAGCAGTTTCCTGATGGAAAATCCCACTGTCTTGTTCCGTTGTTCTGCAACTGTTACTCCTCAACCGTCTAGAGGGAGCAATCCAAAATGTCCAAGTGAAAGAAACAAAGAACAAAGAAGCCAGGAATCCTCAGTATAAATGCTGCAACACTTTTTCTATATAGTTTCTCTGTCAACACTGTCCAATAAGTTATTGCAGCAAAGTCCCAAAACTTTGTATCAAGTAGAACTTCAACTATGTAACTTTGTAACAAGTTTCTAAATGCAGTTCACTGTCCTGGTGCCTTACTTTGGCAATCCGTCTCAGGAGATTAAGGCAGCGGAAAAACTTTTCTCTTTCAATAAGTCATGCAGGTTGATAAAGTTACTTTTTCTCCCCTCTGCCCCTGCTTCCTAGAGAGGAGGTTCGTGTCCAATGCCAGGATTAAACAGTCATATGGTTATTTTCGTTCAAATGCAGCTTTACACTTTCGTTGCTTTATCTATCATGCAGTCGCGGGAAGGCAGACTTCCTTAATTTTTGCCTCTCCCGTTTCCGGCCGAATTTTAAATTTAATTTTTAAAGTCCCAGATAGTCATTCAGTCCTACTCACGGGTCTTTCGATCCAATTTCAATTTACAGGAAGGAATCGGCGCTCTCCGTTCATGGCGACGCGGCTTCGCTCCGCGGGCTGGGTTGCGACTCTCAGCACCGCGCTCACTCCCGATGCCGTTCCGGAGCCGTTTAAAAAGGCTCTTTCGCAGTAAGGGGGGCGCTTCTGGTGCCCACCGGATCTTCTTGTTCACAGGCTTCGCGCCTGTGATTTTAGGGGTCCCCGGCTTGCCGTAGCGGGTCAGACCCGAACTCACGGAGCAGTCCTCCTCCGGAGCTCGAAGGGAGGACCGCCATTAAACGCTAGCGCCGACCGGAAGTCTCCACGGTTAGTTATTTTCAATGCCAAATTGACCCAGGAAAAAGGCAGCGTTCTCCGGCAACGGCTGTGCGGCTTCGCTCCACAGAAAAAGCAATTGACTCACAGCACCGCGCCACTTCCCCCTCTTCACTTCGGAGCCCGTTTCTGGGTTCCTTAGTGGGTTGGGGGGCGCTAAAGGTGCCCGCCGAGTCCCACGGTCACAGGCTTCATCCGCCTGTGATTTTCAGAAGGGTCCCCGCTACGCCGCAGCGGAAAGGACCCGTTTCGTGCGGAGCTTGTCCCTCCAGTTCAGAGGGAGTCAGCCATCACTGGAGGCGCCACCCCGGAAGTCCCTCCCTCAGGCCTCTTAAGCTGTAGCGGTGAGTGCAGGCTCCGCCCTCTAGGCCAGATGGAATTGGCAGGAAAGGGATCAGCCCACCTAGCACTCACTAGAGCAGCAGCAGCAGTTTCCCGGAAGCCTCCCTCAGGCCTCTAAAGCTGTGGCGGTGAGTGCAGGCTCCGCCCCCTAGGCCAGATGGAGTTGGCAGGAAAGGGAGCGGCCCACCCAGCACTCACTAGAGCAGCAGCAGTGTCCCGGAAGCCTCCCTCAGGCCTCTTACGCTGTGGCGGTGAGTGCAGGCTCCGCCCCCTAGGCCAGATGGAGTTGGCAGGAAAGGGAGCGGCCCACCCAGCACTCACTAGAGCAGCAGCAGTGTCCTGGAAGCCTCCCTCAGGCCTCTTAAGCTGTGGCCGTGAGTGCAGGCTCCGCCCCCTAGGCCAGATGGAGTTGGCAGGAAGGAGAGCGGCCCCCCCAGCACTCACTAGAGCAGCAGCAGCAGCAGTGTCCCGGAAGCCTCCCTCAGGCCTCTTAAGCTGTGGCAGTAAGAGGCCTGAGGGACGCTTCCAGGACATTGCCGCTGCTCTAGTGAGTGCTGGGTGAGCCGCTCCCTTTCCTGCCAGCTACATCAGGCCTAGGGGGCAGAGCCTGCTCTCACCGCCACAGCTTAAGAGGCCTGAGGGAGGCCTCCGGGACACTGCTGCTGCTCTAGTGAGTACTGGGTGGGCCACTCCCTTTCCTGCCAACTGCATCGGGCCTAGGGGGCGGAGCCTGCAATCACCGCCACAGCTTAAGAGGCCTGAGGGAGGCTTCTGGGACACTGCTGCTGCTGCTCTAGTGAGTGCTGGGGGGCCGCTGCCTTTCCTGCCAACTCCATCTGGCCTAGGGGGCGGAGCATGCACTCACTGCCACAGCTTAAGAGGCCTGAGGGAGGATTCCGGGACACTGCTGCTGCTCTAGTGAGTGCTGGGTGGGCCGCTCCCTTTCCTGCCAACTCCATCAGCCCTGGGGGGCGGAGCCTGCACTCACCGTCACAGCTTAAGAGGCTAAGGGAGGCTTCCGGGACACTGCTGCTGCTGCTGCTCTAGTGAGTGCTGGGTGGGCCACTCCCTTCCTGCCAACTCCATCGGGCCTAGGGGGCGGATCCTGCAATCACCGCCACAGCTTAAGAGGCTTGAGGGAGGCTTCTGGGACAATGCTGCTGCTGCTGCTGCTCTAGTGAGTGCTGGGTGGGCCGCTCCCTTTCCTGCCAACTCCATCAGGCCTAGGGGGCGGAGCCTGCACTCACTGCCACAGCTTAAGAGGCCTGAGGGAGGCTTCCGGGACACTGCTGCTGCTCTAGTGAGTGCTGAGTGGGCCGCTCCATTTCCTGCCAACTCCATCAGCCCTGGGGGGCGGAGCCTGCACTCACCGTCACAGCTTAAGAGGCCTGAGGGAGGCTTCCGGGACACTGCTGCTGCTGCTGCTCTAGTGAGTGCTGGGTGGGCGGCTCCCTTTCCTGCCAACTCAATCTGGCCCAGGGGGCAGAGCCTGCACTCACCGCCACAGCTTGAGGGCCTACATCAAGGCCTCCGGGACACTGCTGCTGCTGCTCTAGGGAGTGATGGGTGGGCCGCTCCCTTTCCTGCCAACTTCATCAGGCCTAGGGGGCGGAGCCTGCACTCACCGCCATAGCTTTAGAGGCCTGAGGGATGCTTCCGGGACACTGCTGCTGCTGCTGCTCTAGTGAGTGCTGGGTGGGCGGCTCCCTTTCCTGCCAGCTCCATCTGACCTAGGGGGCAGAGCCTGCACTCACCGCCACAGCTTAAGAAGCCTGAGGGAGGCCTCCGGAACACTGCTGCTGCTCTAGTGAGTGCTGTGTGGGCCGCTCCCTTTCCTGCCAACTCCATCTGAGGCAGGGGAGGAGGGGGGAAGGACTTGAATCAGTATTTCCCTGCTAAAAGAGAGAACCAGAGCAACTAAATTCACTGCTCAAACCCCTGAGACTAATCTTTGCGATCAGCTAAAAGCCGTACCAGGAAGTGTGCTGTTGCTGAAAGTAGCTTTCCTTTGCAACAGTTAACTCTGCGTTTGAGGACACGATCAAGATACAATATTACTGACTGGTCTCTCCTGGTCTTAAAGTATCAA
The DNA here is from genome assembly GCF_964188305.1 of Podarcis bocagei. Lineage (NCBI taxonomy): Eukaryota > Metazoa > Chordata > Lepidosauria > Squamata > Lacertidae > Podarcis > Podarcis bocagei. Next base: position 35,131,854 of record NC_138131.1, read on the forward strand.
GCAATAAATAATCTGGGACTGTCGTCTTTTGGAGATTGGGGGACGGAAGGTAAAATAAGTTACTTGAAAAAATGGGGGGGGGAACCACCATTGACTATTACTGATACTATGTCCCCCTAGAGGAACTGCGAAATTGCTGCAACTGTGGCTGGATTAAGGGAATTTTCCACTGCAAAACAATCCTTGTTTTCTTTGCCTCTGAGCGTGTGACTGACCTTGACAGGTTCTGACTTTGTTGGAGTACGTGACAGAATTTGGTTCTTATCTGGATGGTTATGGCTGATGGGAAAGACAAACTAGAGCCTCTAAAAGCAACCAGATCTGGGAAAGTACTACGCACAGACGTTGGGCTTCAAAGGAGAGCTTCGATATCTAGCCCTTCTGGCTTGCCAATTACAACCTCATTGGCACAACCTAAGTCGAAAGGTATGGCTGCTGATGAAGTGGCTCAGGCTCTCAGCAAAATAAAAGAGACTTTGGACAAAATAAGTAAACAACTAGCTGAGACATCTGGCATAGGGGGCGGAGCCTGCACTCACCGTCACAGCTTAAGAGGCCTGAGGGAGGCATCCGGGACACTGCTGCTGCTGCTCTTGCTGATGCTGCTCTAGTGAGTGCTGGGTGGGCCGCTCCCTTTCCTGCCAACTCCATCAGGCCCAGGGGGCGGAGCCTGCACTCACCGCCACAGCTTAAGAGGCCTGAGGGAGGCTTCCGGAACACTGCTGCTGCTGCTGCTCTAGTGAGTGCTGGGTGGGCCAATCCCTTTCCTACCAACTCCATCTTGCCTGGGGGGCGGAGCCTGCACTCACCGCCACAGCTTAAGAGGCCTGAGGGAGGCCTCCGGGACACTGCTGCTGCTCCAGTGAGTGCTGGGTGGGCCGCTGCCTTTCCTGCCAACTCCATCTGGCCTAGGGGGCGGAGCCTGCACTCACCACCACAGCTTAAGAGGCCTGAGGGAGGCCTCCGGGACACTGCTGCTGCCCTAGTGAGTGCTAGGTGGGCCACTCCCTTTCCTGCCAACTCCATCTGGCCTAGGGGGTGGACCCTGCACTCACTGCCACAGCTTTAGAGGCCTGAGGGAGGCTTACGGGACACTGCTGCTGCTGCACTAGTGAGTGCTGGGTGGGCCGCTCCCTTTCCTGCCAACTCCATCTGGCCTAGGGGGCGGAGCCTGCACTCACCGCAACAGCTTAAGAGGCCTGAGTGTGGCTTCCGGGACACTGCTGCTGCTGCTGCTCTAGTGAGTGCTGGGTACGCCGCTCCCTTTCGTGCCAACTCCATCAGGCCTAGGGGGTGTAGCCTGCACTCACCGCCACAGCTTAAGAGGCCTGAGGGAGGCCTCCGGGACTCTGCTGTTGCTCTAGTGAGTGCTGGGTGGGCCGCTCACTTTCCTGCCAACTCCATCTGGCCTAGGGGGCGGAGCCTGCACTCACTGCCACAGCTTAAAAGGCCTGAGGGAGGCTTACGGGACACTGTTACTGCTGCTCCTGCTGCTGCTCTAGCGAGTGCTGGGTGGGCCGCTCCTTTCCTACAAACTCCATCTGGCCTAGGGGGCGGAGCCTGCACTCACCGCCACAGCTTAAGAGGCCTGAGGGAGGCTCCCGGGACATTGCTGCTGCTGCTGCTCTAGTAAGTGCTGGGTGGGCCGCTCCCTTTCCTGCCAACTCCATCTGGCATAGGGGGCGGAGCCTGCACTCACCGCCACAGCTTAAGATGCCTGAGGGAGGCTTCCGGGACACTGCTGCTGCTTCTCTAGTGAATGCTAGGTGGGCTGCTACCTTTCCTGCTAACTCCATCTGGCCTGGGGGCGGAGCCTGCACTCACCGCCACAGCTTAAGAGGCCTGATGGAGGCCTCCGGGACACTGCTGCTGCTCTAGTGAGTGCTGGGTGGGCCGCTCCCTTTCCTGCCAACTCCATCTGGCCTAGGGGGCGGAGCCTGCAATCACCGCCACAGCTTAAGAGGCCTGAGGGAGGCCTCCGGGACACTGCTGCTGCCCTAGTGAGTGCTAGGTGGGCCGCTCCCTTTCCTGACAACTCCATCTGGCCTAGGGGGCAGAGCCTGCACTCACCGCCACAGCTTAAGAGGCCTGAGGGAGGCCTCCGGGACACTGCTGCTGCTCTAGTGAGTGCTGGGTGGGCCGCTCCCTTTCCTGCCAACTCCATCTGGCCTAAGGGGCGGAGCCTGCACTCACCGCCACACCTTAAGAGGCCTGAGGGAGGCTTCCGGGACACTGCTGCTGCTGCTCTAGTGAGTGCTGGGTGGGCCGCTCCCTTTGCTGCCAACTCCATCTGGCCTAGGGGGCGGAGCCTGCACTCACCGCCACAGCTTAAGAGGCCTGAGGGAGGCCTCCGGGACACTGCTGCTGCTGCTCTAGTGAGTGCTCGGTGGGCCGCTCCCTTTCCTGCCAACTCCATCTGGCATAGAGGGCGGAGCCTGCACTCACCGCCACAGCTTAAGAGGCCTGAGGGAGGCCTCCGGGACACTGCTGCTGCTCTAGTGAGTGCTGGATGGGCCGCTCCCTTTCCTGCCAACTCCATCTGGCATAGAGGGCGGAGCCTGCACTCACCGCCACAGCTTAAGAGGCCTGAGGGAGGCCTCCGGGACACTGCTGCTGCTCTAGTGAGTGCTGGATGGGCCGCTCCCTTTCCTGCCAACTCCATCTGGCATAGAGGGCGGAGCCTGCACTCACCGCCACAGCTTAAGAGGCCTGAGGGAGGCCTCCGGGACACTGCTGCTGCTCTAGTGAGTGCTGGATGGGCCGCTCCCTTTCCTGCCAACTCCATCTGGCCTAGGGGGCGGAGCCTGTACTCACCAACACAGCTTAAGAGGCCTGAGGGAGTCTTCGAGGACACTGCTGCTGCTGCTGCACTAGTGAGTGCTAGGTGGGCCGCTCCCTTTCCTGCCAACTCCATCTGGCCTAGGGGGCGGTGCCTGCATTCACCGCCACAGCTTGAGGGCCTCCATCAAGGCCTCCGGGACACTGCTGCTACTGCTGCTCTAGTGAGTGCTGTGTGGGCCGCTCCCTTTCCTGCCAACTCCATCTGGCCTAAGGGGCAGCGCCTGCACTCACCACCACAGCTTAAGAGGCCTGAGTGTGGCTTCCGGCACACTGCTGCTGCTGCTGCTCTAGTGAGTGTTGGGTGGGCCGCTCCCTTTCCTGCCAACTCCATCTGGCCTAGGGGGCGGAGCCTGCACTCACCGCCGCAGCTTAAGGGGCCTGAGGGAGGCTTCCGGGACACTGCTGCTGCTGCTGCTCTAGCAAGTGCTGGGTGGGCCGCTCCCTTTCCTGCCAACTCCATCTGGCCTAGCGGGCGGAGCCTGCACTCACCGCCACAGCTTAAGAGGCCTGATGGAGGCTTCCGGGACACTGTTGCTGCTGCTCCTGCTGCTGCTCTAGCAAATGCTGGGTGGGCCGCTCCTTTCCTGCAAACTCCATCTGGCCTAGGGGGCGGAGCCTGCACTCACCGCCACAGCTTAAGCGGCCTGAGGGAGGCTTCCGGGACACTACTGCTGCTGCTGCTCTAGTGAGTGCTGGGTGGGCCGCTCCCTTTCCTGCCAACTCCATCTGGCATAGGGGGTGGAGCCTGCATTCACCGCCACAGCTTGAGGGCCTCCATCAAGGCCTCCAGGACACTGCTGCTACTGCTGCTCTAGTGAGTGCTGGGTGGGCCGCTCCCTTTCCTGCCAACTCCATCTGACCTAAGGGGCGGAGCCTGCACTCACCACCACAGTTTAAGAGGCCTGAGGGAGGCTTCCGGGACACTGTTGCTGCTGCTCCTGCTGCTGCTCTGGCGAGTGCTGGGTGAGCAGCTCCTTTCCTGCAAACTCCATCTGGCCTAGGGAGTGGAGCCTGCACTCACTGCCACAGCTTAGGAGGCCTGAGGGAGGCATCCGGAACACTGCTGCTGCTGCTCTTGCTGATGCTGCTCTAGTGAGTGCGGGGTGGGCCGCTCCCTTTCCTGCCAACTCCATCAGGCCCAGGGGGCGGAGCCTGCACTCACCGCCACAGCTTAAGAGGCCTGAGGGAGGCTTCCGGAACACTGCTGCTGCTCCTGCTCTAGTGAGTGCTTGGTGGGCTGCTCCCTTTCCTGCCAACTCCATCTGGCATAGGGGGTGGAGCCTGCACTCACCGCCAGAGCGTAAGAGGCCAGAAGGAGGCTTCCGGGAAACTGTTGCTGGTGCTCCTGGTGCTGCTCTAGAGAGTGCTGGCTGGGCCGCTCCTTTCCCGCAAACTCCATCTGGCCTAGGGGGCGGAGCCTGCACTCACCGCCACAGCTTAAGAGGCCTGAGGGAGGCATCCGGGACACTGCTGCTGCTGCTCTTGCTGATGCTGCTCTAGTGAGTGCTGGGTGGGCCGCTCCCTTTCCTGCCAACTCCATCAGGCCCAGGGGGCGGAGCCTGCACTCACCGCCACAGCTTAAGAGGCCTGAGGGAGGCTTCCGGAACACTGCTGCTGCTGCTGCTCTAGTGAGTGTTGGGTGGGCCGCTCCCTTTCCTGCCAACTCCATCTGGCCAAGGGGGCGGAGCCTGCACTCACCGCCGCAGCTTAAGGGGCCTGAGGGAGGCTTCCGGGACACTGCTGCTGCTGCTGCTCTAGCAAGTGCTGGGTGGGCCGCTCCCTTTCCTGCCAACTCCATCTGGCCTAGCGGGCGGAGCCTGCACTCACCGCCACAGCTTAAGAGGCCTGATGGAGGCTTCCGGGACACTGTTGCTGCTGCTCCTGCTGCTGCTCTAGCAAATGCTGGGTGGGCCGCTCCTTTCCTGCAAACTCCATCTGGCCTAGGGGGCGGAGCCTGCACTCACCACCACAGCTTAAGCGGCCTGAGGGAGGCTTCCGGGACACTACTGCTGCTGCTGCTCTAGTGAGTGCTGGGTGGGCCGCTCCCTTTCCTGCCAACTCCATCTGGCATAATGGGTGGAGCCTGTTGGGAAACTGCCAGGGAGATAACGCCCATCATGAGCCCCCAAGCCGGAGTTCTGGCGTCCATCGGCCTCCCGTAGTCACGCAGATCCAACAGTTAGCGACACGAAGCCTCTGGAAATTCCTAGCCACATTCCTAGGCTTGGTGCACACTGTTTATCAGCAGATAAAAGCACAGCCAAAAGCTTGCACCGCAGAAGAGCAAAAGAGCATATTTACAGACTTTATTTAGGACATGAACAGAACAAAGAAAACACGTCCATTCTCAGTCAGCTTCTCTGTCCGACTGAACAAAACCGAAAGGAATATCTGAACAAAAACATCCTGTGATCAGGACATGCGCAGACTCTGTGACTCCCCAAAGCCTGCTCCCTTTTAAGGTGGAACGGAAATATCCTAACATCCTCCCCCTTTCCGTGTAACCTGTTGTACCTGTGGTTCACCCAATTGCAACTTTTGTACATAAACCTTAAGTTGTTCTCTGTTAACAACCTTAGACAACAGATCAGCAGGAATTTCATTTCCTGGCATGTAGGACACCTGAATCAGTCCTTTTTGAATACACTCTCTTGCACGATGTAGCTTAATCTGCAAGTACTTGGTTCTCTGCTTGCAACTCTCCGAGTTCAGCAAAGCCAAACACGATCTATTGTCTTGATACACTTGTACAGGACATTTCACAGACACCCTGATGTCCTTAAACAGTTGCATCAACCATTCACAATCCATGAGTGAAAATGACAGAGCATTGAGTTCTGCTTCACAGGAACTTAGGCTCACTGTTGTCTGCTTCTTGCACAACCAGTCAAACAGGCAGTGGTTGTACATGTAGCATACTCCAGAAGTGCTTGTACCATCCGTGGTGTCACTTCCAAAACTTGCATCAGCAAAGATTTCAAGACCTCCAGTCTTCTGACTGGTGAACCTCAGCCTGTAGTGCATAGTCCCTTTCAAATAGCGGGCTATGCGCTTCAGAGCTTTCCAATCCTGAACCGTAGGATTGTTGGCATGTCTGCTAAGCAGATTACAGCTTACAGCTATGTCAGGTCTTGAACATCTGGCAATGAAATTCAGCTTGCCTAGAATGCATCTGTACAGCGTTGTGTCAGAAAACGCTTCAGCAGTACAGTCTACCTGGTAACCTGTCACCATCGGTGTGTCTGCTGGGTTTGCATCAACCAAATTCAACCTGGTTAACACATCAGCAATTTTCTGTGTTTGATGTACCAGAAAATTACCTGCTTGGTCCTTCTCCACCTGCAGAGAAAGATAGTTGGATACCTCACCAAGATCCTTCATGTCAAAGTGCTCCTTCAGCTGAGCTAGGGTGCTTTGGTAAAAAGCCTGATTCTTCCAAAACATCAGAAGATCATCAACAAAACATAAACAATACAGTTTGTTTTGCCCCTCCTCCTTGACAAACACACATGGATCAGCTTTGCCCTGGTGAAAACCTAGAGAAAGCAATGTCTCAGTGAGTTTTGTGTTCCAACACCTGGCACTCTGCTTGAGACCATATAAGGATTTCCGCAGTTTACAGACCATTCCCTTCTGTATCTGCATCCCATCAGGTGGAAGCATGTACAGCTCCTCCCCCAAAATCCCGTACAAAAAAGCTGTATTAATGTCGTGGTGGGAAACATGCAGTTTCTCCTCCGCAGCGACCTTGAGCATCAGCCGAATGCTCTCATATTTGACTGTGGGAGAGTAGGTCTCGTGGTAATCCTGTCCTGGTACCTGTGAAAAACCTCTGGCAACCAATCTGGCTTTGTGTCTGACTACCTTGCCATTCTGGTCTGTCTTGGCCTTGAAGACCCATTTGCTGCCAACCAGTCTCATTCCTGGGACTACCGGTACCAATTCCCAAGTTTGGTTCCTGTTCAAGGAATCAACTTCAGCCTTCATGGCATTAAGCCAAGGCTCAGCATCTTTAGAGGTTAACTCCTGAACCTCTTTGAAGCTTGAAGGTTCCCATACCTTCTCTGAGCTACTAAGAACAGCAGTTGCTGTCTTAGCAAACTCATCAGCATACCTCTTTGGAGGTCTGCCTTTGGTCGCCCTTTCAGATCTGCGTGCTAGACGCAAGTCTTCTGGACTCATCTCCTCTTTCTTAGGAGAAAAATGACCAATGGTGAACAGTGGTTCTTCCAGTTCATTGTCAGACGCATCAGATGGTCTGATTGAGGCCTTTGCGCTCTGGTAGTCTGCTGTGTCATCACTGTCACTGACACTAGCAGCAGCAGCAGCGCCGCCCACTGAACTGGAATCCGAACTCTGATCATCATCATCATCATCCTCATCATCCTCATCATCATCATCATCCTCATCATCAGCAGCAGCAGCTTTCTCATCTTTAGCTGCTTGCTTGACATCACCTTCATCCTCCTCTGGGTAACTCTGGAAAATTCCCACATTTTCCGCCCACTTAGGATTGTACTCAACACTCCTTGTGAACTTAATGGACTTAGAGTCAGTCATCCATACCCTGTATGCACCTTTTTCGTACCCCATGAACAAACCATGTGCCCCACGCTTCCCAAGCTTGTTGGTTTGTTGTGTGCGTACCCACATGTCCGAACCAAAGATTCTCATGTGTTTGGTGTTGGGTTTCTTGCCAAACATCTTCTCATAGGGGGTACAACCAATGGGTGATGACAATCTTCGATTAACGGTATAAACCAAATTCCCCAGAGCCTCCCCCCAAAACTTATCAGGGAGATTGGCATCATGCAACAAGGTCTTGATTCCTTGCAGCAATGTTTGATTTGCTCTCTCCGCAAGACCATTCATCCATGGCGATCTGGGCGTTGACATGTCATGCTGGATTCCCTTCTCAGTCAGGAAAGCTTCAAACTGCTGAGAAGTGAACTCCCCACCCCGATCAGTAAAAAAACAAGAAATATGTTTACCGTGCACATTCTCCAACCAAGCACAGAATGCCTTAAACTTTGGAAACGCTTGCGATTTCTGTTCGAGCAAATACACATGAATGTACCTGGAAAAAGAATCAATCAGAATCATGAAGTACCTTGCTCCTCCTATAGAGGGCGCAAGTGGACCAACCAGGTCCGCATGCACTAGCTGGTAGGGCTTGGAGGCCTGCCTGCTAGACTCCTTGCCTTTTGGAGCAACCTTCACCTTGTTCTCTGCACAAGATACACATTTCATGTGAAATTTACAGGGTTTGATGTTCAAACCTTCAACCACCTCTGGCATCTTGGCCAGTGCCTTCCAAGAGAGGTGACCAAACCGTCGATGCGCATCATGAATGCAACCTGCATGAAGAACTTTGTTAGTTTGTGCAACACAACAAGAATCAGCATTAGATACAACAACAGTGTCATCATAAGTTATATGGAACAAACCATCCATAAACTTTGCATGCAAATAGTCCTCTTTGCCTTTACTGATGACACAGACGCTCCTCTTGAAGGAAATCTGAAAACCACGCCCAGTAAGCTGTGGGACGCTCAACAAGTTGCTCGCCGCTCCTGGAACATAAAGTACATTACTGATGGTAGTGTGCAGACTTGCAAGTTTCACAGTCCCTTCTCCTGCAATTTGCAACGTCCTTCCATCAGCCAGGTGGATCTCACCTTCCTGAGGCTTGAAGGAGATAAAGAGATGCCTGTCCTTTGAAATGTGGCGATTCGCACCTGAATCCACAATAAATCTGCCTTTGGCTGTTGGAGCAGTCTTTACAGCAAGCAAACCCTTGTTTTGCAGCTTGCCCCCCTGCCGCTCCTGGCCAGCAGACTTGCCTTTAGCCTTTGGTGAAGCTGTGCCAGCAAGCAAAACCTTGCTTTCCACTGGCGTGGGCTTTTGCAGCTTGCCCCCCTGCTTCTGGTCAGCAGACGTGCCTGTAGCCTTTGGTGAAGCAGTGCCAGCAAACATCGCTTTGTTTGGCGCGGGCTCTTCACCCTCCCTCTGCTTCTGACCATCTGCAGGCGGCTGCCTGTGGCTCTGTTTACCTTTGCCTTTCCGGCCTCTGCAAAGGCGATGGCCTTGGTTCCCATGAGAAACAGAGCTCTCAGCTGCCGACTCCTTGGCTCCCCCTGGAGGCTGGAATGCTGCCTGGGATGACGTGACGGTCAGCTCCCCCTGCAGCTTGCAACCGGTGCCCTCAGCATCCCTGCAATCACCTGCACTCTGGGAAACAGCTAGGACCTCCGATGCAGTCAAACTCTGGGCTGGGATTACTGGCTTGCGAGCTTTTTTCAAAGCAGTCCACATTGCACGTGCAGTGGTGTTGCCAGCCAGCGTCTTAATTTCCTCAAGAGATACAGATAGGACTATTACGTCAATCGCTTTCGAATTCTGTGATTTCCATCTCTCTGTCAGAGGAACTGGGGGGGCTTCAGAAACAACATGCCACACCCCAAACTGACGCAGGAAAGATTCACACCATTTTGCCCAAGTTTCATAATTCTGCCCATCCAACTTAGGACACGGAGCATCTCCAGAAGCTTGGAAAAATTCCATTCCAGCTTTTACTTTAGCCGTGAGTCGAGAGACTCCTTATCTTGGCAGCCATTAATCACGAAGCCTTTTTGGCTCAGCTCCCAGGCCAATTTAGCCTTGCCGGAGATCAAAGGCTCTTTGCCGAGGTAAAACAGGAAAACGTCCCTTCCTTTCGCTTTCCCCACATACCTCTCAAACGCAGTCTGTTGCAGCTTTACTCTCCTGTAGGTGCCGTGAATCTGGGCCCATAACCTTGTTGTTGGGAAACTGCCAGGGAGATAACGCCCATCATGAGCCCCCAAGCCGGAGTTCTGGCGTCCATCGGCCTCCCGTAGTCACGCAGATCCAACAGTTAGCGACACGAAGCCTCTGGAAATTCCTAGCCACATTCCTAGGCTTGGTGCACACTGTTTATCAGCAGATAAAAGCACAGCCAAAAGCTTGCACCGCAGAAGAGCAAAAGAGCATATTTACAGACTTTATTTAGGACATGAACAGAACAAAGAAAACACGTCCATTCTCAGTCAGCTTCTCTGTCCGACTGAACAAAACCGAAAGGAATATCTGAACAAAAACATCCTGTGATCAGGACATGCGCAGACTCTGTGACTCCCCAAAGCCTGCTCCCTTTTAAGGTGGAACGGAAATATCCTAACAGAGCCTGCATTCACCGCCACAGCTTGAGGGCCTCCATCAAGGCCTCCGGGACACTGCTGCTACTGCTGCTCTAGTGAGTGCTGGGTGGGCCGCTCCCTTTCCTGCCAACTCCATCTGACCTAAGGGGCGGAGCCTGCACTCACCGCCACAGTTTAAGAGGCCTGAGGGAGGCTTCCGGGACACTGTTGCTGCTGCTCCTGCTGCTGCTCTAGCGAGTGCTGGGTGAGCAGCTCCTTTCCTGCAAACTCCATCTGGCCTAGGGAGCGGAGCCTGCACTCACTGCCACAGCTTAGGAGGCCTGAGGGAGGCATCCGGGACACTGCTGCTGCTGCTCTTGCTGATGCTGCTCTAGTGAGTGCGGGGTGGGCCGCTCCCTTTCCTGCCAACTCCATCAGGCCCAGGGGGCGGAGCCTGCACTCACCGCCACAGCTTAAGAGGCCTGAGGGAGGCTTCCGGAACACTGCTGCTACTGCTGCTCTAGTGAGTGCTGGGTGGGCCACTCCCTTTCCTACCAACTCCATCTGGCCTGGGGGGCGGAGCCTGCACTCACCGCCACAGTTTAAGAGGCCTGAGAGTGGCTTCCGGAACACTGCTGCTGCTGCTGCTCTAGTGAGTGCTGGGTGGGCCGCTCCCTTTCCTGCCAACTCCATCTGCCCTAGGGGGCAGAGCCTGCACTCACCGCCACAGCTTTAGAGGCCTGAGGGAGGCTTCCGGGACACTGCTGCTGCTGCTGCTGCTGCTCTAGCAAGTGCTGTGTGGGCCGCTCCCTTTCCTGCCAACTCCATCTGGCCTAGGGGGCGGAACCTGCACTCACCGCCACAGCTTAAGAGGCCTGAGGGAGGCTTCCGGGACACTGCTGCTGCTGCTGCTGCTGCTCTAGCAAGTGCTGTGTGGGCCGCTCCCTTTCCTGCCAACTCCATCTGGCCTAGGGGGCGGAACCTGCACTCACCGCCACAGCTTAAGAGGCCTGAGGGAGGCTCCCGGTATATTGCTGCTGCTGCTGCTCTAGCAAGTGCTGTGTGGGCCGCTCCCTTTCCTGCCAACTCGATCTGGCATAGGGGGCGGAGCCTGCACTCACCGCCACAGTTTAAGAGGCCTGAGGGAGGCTTCCGGAACACTGCTGCTGCTTCTCTAGTGAATGCTAGTTGGGCCGCTACCTTTCCTGCTAACTCCATCTGGAATAGGGGGCGGAGACTGCACTCACCGCCACAGCTTAAGAGGCCTGAGGGAGGCCTCCGGGACACTGCTGCTGCCCTAGTGAGTGCTAGGTGGGCCACTCCCTTTCCTGCCAACTCCATCTGGCCTAGGGGGCGGACCCTGCACTCACTGCCACAGCTTAAGAGGCCTGAGGGAGGCTTACGGGACACTGCTGCTGCTGCACTAGTGAGTGCTGGGTGGGCCGCTCCCTTTCCTGCCAACTCCATCTGGCCTAGGGGGCGGAGCCTGCACTCACCGCAACAGCTTAAGAGGCCTGAGTGTGGCTTCCGGGACACTGCTGCTGGTGCTGCTCTAGTGAGTGCTGGGTACGCCGCTCCCTTTCGTGCCAACTCCATCAGGCCTAGGGGGTGTAGCCTGCACTCACTGCCACAGCTTAAGAGGCCTGAGGGAGGCTTACGGGACACTGTTACTGCTGCTCCTGCTGCTGCTCTAGCGAGTGCTGGGTGGGCCGCTCCTTTCCTGCAAACTCCATCTGGCCTAGGGGGTGGAGCCTGATCACCGCCACAGCTTAAGAGGCCTGAGGGAGGCTCCCGGGACATTGCTGCTGCTGCTGCTCTAGTAAGTGCTGGGTGGGCCGCTCACTTTCCTGCCAACTCCATCTGGCATAGGGGGCGGAGCCTGCACTGACCGCCACAGCTTAAGATGCCTGAGGGAGGCCTCCGGGACACTGCTGCTGCTCTAGTGAGTGCTGGGTGGGCCGCTCCCTTTCCTGCCAACTCCATCTGGCCTAGGGGGCGGAGCCTGCAATCACCGCCACAGCTTAAGAGGCCTGAGGGAGGCCTCCGGGACACTGCTGCTGCCCTAGTGAGTGCTAGGTGGGCCACTCCCTTTCCTGCCAACTCCATCTGGCCTAGGGGGCGGACCCTGCACTCACTGCCACAGCTTAAGAGGCCTGAGGGAGGCTTACAGGACACTGCTGCTGCGGCTTCTCTACTGAGTGCTGGGTGGGCCGCTCCCTTTCCTGCCAACTCCATCTGGCCTAGGGGGTGTAGCCTGCACTCACCGCCACAGCTTCAGAGGCCTGAGGGAGGCCTCCGGGACACTGCTGTTGCTCTAGTGAGTGCTGGGTGGGCCGCTCCCTTTCCTGCCAACTCCATCTGGCCTAGGGGGCGGTGCCTGCACTCACTGCCACAGCTTAAGAGGCCTCAGGGAGGCTTCCGGGACACTGCTGCTGCTCTAGTGAGTGTTGGGTGGGCCACTCCCTTTCCTGCTAACTCCATCTGGCCTAGGGGGCGGTGCCTGCACTCACTGCCACAGCTTAAGAAGCCTGAGGGAGGCATCCGGGACACTGCTGCTGCTGCTCTTGCTGATGCTGCTCTAGTGAGTGCTGGGTGGGCCGCTCCCTTTCCTGCCAACTCCATCAGGCCCAGGGGGCGGAGCCTGCACTCACTGCCACAGCTTCAGAAGCCTGAGGGAGGGTTACGGGACACTGCTGCTGCTCTAGTGAGTGCTGGGTGGGCCGCTCCCTTTCCTGCCAACTCCATCGGGCCTAGGGGGCGGAGCCTGCACTCACTGCCACAGCTTAAGAGGCCTGAGGGAGGCTTCCGGGACACTGCTGCTGCTGCTGCTCTAGTGAGTGTTGGGTGGGCCACTCCCTTTCCTGCCAACTACATCGGGCCTAGGGGGCGGAGCCTGCACTCACCGCAACAGCTTAAGAGGCCTGAGGGAGGCTTCCGGGACACTGCTGCTGCTGCTGCTCTAGTCAGTGCTGGGTAGGCCGCTCCCTTTCGTGCCAACTCCATCTGGCCTAGGGGGTGTAGCCTGCACTCACCGCCACAGCTTCAGAGGCCTGAGGGAGGCCTCCGGGACACTGCTGTTGCTCTAGTGAGTGCTGGGTGGGCCGCTCCCTTTCCTGCCAACTCCATCTGGCCTAGGGGGCGGAGCCCGCACTCACCGCCACAGCTTAAGAAGCCTGAGGGAGGCATCCGGGACACTGCTGCTGCTGCTCTTGCTGATGCTGCTCTAGTGAGTGCTGGGTGGGCCGCTCCCTTTCCTGCCAACTCCATCAGGCCCAGGGGGCGGAGCCTGCACTCACTGCCACAGCTTCAGAAGCCTGAGGGAGGGTTACGGGACACTGCTGCTGCGGCTGCTCTAGTGAGTGCTGAGTGGGCCGCTTGCTTTCCTTTAAACTGCATCTGGCCTAGGGGGCGGAGCTTGCACTCACCGCCACAGCGTAAGAGGCCTGAGGGAGGCTTCCGGGACACTGCTGCTGCTCTAGTGGGTGCTGGGTGGGCTGCTCCCTTTCCCGCCAACTCCATCTGGGGTAGGGGGCGGAGCCTGCACTCACCGCCACAGCTTAAGAGGCCTGAGGGAGGCTTACGGGACACAGCTGCTGCTCTTACTGCTGCTCCTATAGTGAGTGCTAGGTGGGCCGCTCTCTTTCCTGCCAACTCCATCTGGCTTAGCGGTCGGAGCCTGCACTCACTACCACAGTTTAGAGGCCTATGCAGCTCCCTGCAGCAAGTGACAAAATGGTTTTAAATGTTTGAAGTGCTTTTAATTTGCTGCACTTTAAATTGTGGTGGTTGTTTTTTATAATATTCTATAATTTTATTGTTTTATTTCTGATTGGGGTTGGATAAGTATTTAGTCAAGCTGGGGAGTAGTTTAATTTTAGCACTATTGTTTCTTGCTTTGCTTCTTTTTTATTATTCTGTTAAGTTATTATATAGTTTGTATTTTGCTTTTTAAGGGGAAGGGGCTGCCTGGGAGTGGGCCTCAGCCAATAGAATGGCTGGGGCAGGTTCCACGGGGGGAATGTATTGGGACACCCGATCTCAGTGATCACGGGCAGGAGGAGGAGTTACGCTAAGACCAGACCATGTCATTACCGAGGAGGCGGAGTTAGTCGTTGTTTGAGGACTATCCCTGCCTCCCGGTCTGGTCCTGACCAGAAGGATACTGGAATCAGCAAGGGAAACCCACATGACCTGAAAGTGTTGCTGTGCAATGCCAGGTCAATGATGAATAAAACCACTGCCATCCATGACCTGATTGTGGATGGAGGCTTTGACCTGGCATGTGTGACAGAGACCTGGTTGGATGAAGCAGATGGGCCTGTCCTTGCCGCTTTCCCACCAGGTTTCTCTTACGCACAGCAACCCAGGTCATGTGGGCGGGGAGGGGGGGTTGCAGTGATTTTTAGGAAGTCATTAGTCTGCACCAGGCGTCCTGTTGGGAAGACCCAGTTCTCTGAGTGCATGTTCTGGAAGTTGGGCAATAGGGGCAGTACAGGATTCCTATTGGTGTACCGACCTCCCCGCTGCACCAAGGATTCCCTGCCCGAGCTGCTTCAGGTCGTGGCGGATATGCTCCTGGAGACACCTAGCTTGGTTGTCCTGGGGGATTTTAACATCCATGCCGACACGACCTTACAAGGGGCCGCTCGGGACTTTGTGGAAAGCATGGCCTCCATGGGGCTGTCCCTGAATACGTTTTGGCCCAAATCATAGCCACGGACATGCCTTAGACTTGGTGTTTACCTCTACGGATGTTGGTGATCTGACACTAACAAAAGCGAAACAAAAGAAGTGTCATGGTCAGATCACTTCCTGGTGCAACTTGACTTCTCCGCGACCCATCCCCTCTGCAGGGAGGTGGGACCGATTCGGATGGTCCGCCCCCGCTACTTAATGGATCCAACTGGTTTCCAGAGAGTGATAGGGGATGTTTTATCCCAAGTTGATGGCGTCTCAGCTGATTCCCTGGTGGCCCGCTGGAATGCGGAGTTAACCAGGGCGATTGACTGTCTGACTCCGAAGCGCCCTCTCCGATTGCATGGAGCCCGGACAGCCCCGTGGTTTTCCCTGGAGCTGAGGGTGATGAAACAATCTTTGAGACGGCTAGAGAGCCAGTGACGGAAAACTCATTCTGAATCAGACCGGACACGGGCTAGAGCTCAACGTCGAGCCTACCAAGTGGCAATGGCGACGGCGAAGAGGGCCTTCTTCACTGCCTCCATTGCATCTACAGAAAACAGCAGCAGGAGACTTTTTCAGGTGGTTCACAATCTATCGGAACCACCTGCACCACCGGGGCCTGGTAGGGACCCCAAGATCTCCTGCAATGCTTTTGCAAAGTTTTTTTGCAGATAAAGTCGCTCAGATTTTGAAGGAGGTAGACTCCACCGTGGGAGCAGGGCCAGGGTGGGAGAGTGCTGGAGTTCTGTCTAGTCCTCTTATATGGGATCAGTTCCAATCTGTTACCTCCGAGGATGTGGACAGGCTGCTTGGACAAGTGAAACCGACCACCTGTCTCCTTGATCCTTGCCCATCCTAGCTGATAAAAGCGAGCCGGGAAGGGCTGGGCGATGGGCTCTGAGGGGTGGTGAATGCTTCCCTCTGTGAGGGAGCCTTCCCAGACCCGCTGAAAGAGGCGGTCATTAAACCGCTTCTTAAAAAAACATCTTTAGACCCAATCAATTTGGCTAACTATTGCCCAGTCTCAAATCTTCCATTCTTGGGCAAGGTGATTGAGCGGGTGGTTGCCGAACAACTCCAAGCACGTCTGGAGGATGCGGACCATTTGGATCCCTTCCAATCGGGATTCAGGCCTCACCATGGGACTGAAACTGCCTTGGTCGCGCTGGTTGATGATCTCCGGCGGGCTAGGGACAAAGGCGAGAGCTGTTTCCTAGTTCTGCTGGATCTCTCAGCGGCCTAGAATCATCGAATCAGAGAGTTGGAAGAGACCACAAGGGCCATCGAGTCCAACCCCCTGCCAAGCAGGAAACAGCATCAGAGCACTCCTGACATATGGTTGTCAAGCCTCTGCTTAAAGACCTCCAAAGAAGGAGACTCCACCACACTCCTTGGCAGCAAATTCCACTGTCGAAAAGCTCTTACTGCCAGGAAGACAGTCAGGAAGACAGATGGCCTTTCACACCATCAACCATAACATCCTTCTGGGCCGTCTTGAGGGGCTGGAAGCTGGGGGCACTGATATATGGTGGTTCTGCTCCTTTCTCCTGGGCCGTGTCCAGAAAGTGGTGTTGGGGGATGAGTGTTCAGACCCCTGGGCTCTCACTTGTGGGGTGCCTCAGGGTTCCATCCTCTCCCCCATGCTTTTTAATATCTATATGAAGCTGCTGAGAGAGATCATCAGGGGGTTTGGGCTGGGTGTTCATCAGTATGCAGATGACACCCAGCTCTACCTCTCCTTTAAATCAGAACCAGTGAAGGCGGTGAAGTTCCTGTGTGAGTGCCTGGAGGTGGTTGGAGGATGGATGGCGGCTAACAGATTGAGGTTGAATCATGACAAGACAGAAGTACTGTTTTGGGGGGACGGGGCGGGTGGGTGTGGGGGATTCCCTGGTCCTGAATGGGGTAACTGTGCCCCTGAAGGACCAGGGGCGCAGCCTGGGAGTCATTTTGGACTCACAGTTGTCCATGGAGGCACAGGTTAATTCTGTTTCCAGGGCAGCTGTCTACCAGCTCCACCTGGTACGCAGGTACCCTACCTGCCCGCGGACTGTCTCACCAGAGTGGTGCATGCTCTGGTTATCTCCTGCATGGTCTACTGCAATGCGCTCTATGTGGGGCTACCTTTGAAGGTGACCCAGAAACTGCAATTAATCCAGAATGCGGCAGCTAGACTGGTGACTGGGAGTGTCCGCCGGGACCATATAACACCGGTTCTGAGAGATCTGCATTGGCTCCCAGTACGTTTCCAAGCACAATTCAAAGTGTTGGTGCTGGAGACTTCCGGGGTGGCGCCTCTGGCAATGGCGAACTCCCTCTGAACTGGATGGACTAGCTCCACATGAAACAGGTCTTTTCCGCTGCGGCGTAGCGGGGACCCTTCTGGAAATCACAGGCGGATGAAGCCTGTGACCGTGGGACTCGGCGGGCACCCTTAGCGCCCCCCCAACCCACAAAGGAACCCATAAACGGGCTCCGAAGTGAAGAGGGGGAAGTGGCGCGGTGCTGTGAGTTAATTGCTTTTTCTGTGGAGCGAAGCCGCATAGCCGTTGCCGGAGAGCGCTGCCTTTTTCCTGGGACAATTTGGCATCTAAAATAACCAACCGTGAGTACTGGAACATTAAATATTTGGACTTTAAATAAGAACTGGCGAAATAAAAGGTATTTGGACTTTAAAATTAACCCTAATTTGGTACTGAAACGGGAAGGTTTAAACAGGAAGTCACCCTTCCGTTTCCTTGTAGTCAGAACAAAGCAAAGACAACGCAAATTAGAGCCTTAAAAATCACTTTTAAAGGATCGACTTTCATCATTTAAAATCGCGAAACCCCCCTTCGGTGGCAGGAGAAGAAGGGGGACGTTTCCTGAGCTGTTTAAACCTGCAGAAATGAAGCTAAAGCAAAGTAATTTTCCACCGTCCTGACCCTGGAGTGGGGTGTCAGATTTGATGTTTGAAGCTCATTGACCAGAAATAAATGCTTTGACAGATAGTTAAAAGGAGAGAAACATTGTGATTCCATTGTTTCCTTTCATAGAATCATAGAATAGAATCATAGAATCATAGAGTTGGAAGAGACCACAAGGGCCATCGAGTCCAACCCCCTGCCAAGCAGGAAGCACCATCAGAGCACTCCTGACATATGGTTGTCAAGCCTCTGCTTAAAGACCTCCAAAGTAGGAGAGTCCACCACACTCCTTGGCAGCAAATTCCACTTTCGAATAGCTCTTACTGTCAGGAAGTTCTTCCTAATGTTTAGGTGGAATCTTCTTTCTTGTAGTTTGGATCCGTTGCTCCGTGTCCGCTTCTCTGGAGAAGCAGAAAACAACCTTTCTCCCTCCTCTATGTGACATCCTTTTCTATATTTGAACATGGCTATCATATCACCCCTTAACCTCCTCTTCTCCAGGCTAAACATGCCCAGCTCCCTTAGCCGTTCCTCATAAGGCATCGTTTCCAGGCCTTTGACCATTTTGGTTGCCCTCCTCTGGACACGTTCCAGTTTGTCAGTGTCCTTCTTGAACTGTGGTGCCTAGAACTGGACACAGTACTCCAGGTGTGGTCTGACCAGAGCAGAATACAGTGGCACTATTACTTCCCTTGATCTAGATGCTATACTCCTATTGATGCAGCCCAGAATTGCATTGGCTTTTTTAGCTGCCGCGTCACACTGTTGGCTCATGTCAAGTTTGTGGTCAACCAAGACTCCTAGATCCTTTTCACATGTACTGTTCTCAAGCCAGGTGTCACCCATCTTATATTTGTGCCTCTCCTTTTTTTTGCCCAAGTGCAATACGTTACATTTCTCCCTGTTAAAGTTCATCTTGTTTGTTTTTGCCCAGTTCTCTAATCTGTCAAGGTCGTTTTGAAGTGTGATCCTGTCCTCTGGGGTGTTAGCCACCCCTCCCAGTTTGGAGTCATCTGAAAATTTGATCAGGATGCCCTTGAGTCCATCATCCAAGTAGTTGATAAAGATGTTGAATAAGACCTGGCCCAAGACAGAACCCTGTGGCACCCCACTAGTCACTCTTCTCCAGGATGAAGAGGAACCATTGATGAGCACCCTTTGGGTTCGGTCAGTCAGCCAGTTACAAATCCACTGAGTGGTAGCGTAGTCAAGACCGCATTTTACCAGCTTCTTTACAAGAATATCATGGGGCACCTTGTCAAATGCCTTGCTGAAATCAAGGTAGGCTACATCCACTGCATTCCCTTCATCTACCAGGCTTGTAATTCTGTCAAAAAGTGAGATCAGGTTAGTCTGACATGACTTATTTTTCAGAAATCCATGCTGACTATTGGTGATCACAGCATTCCTTTCTAGGTGCTCACAGACTGTTTGCTTAATGATCTGCTCCAGAATCTTCCCAGGTATTGATGTCAGACTGACTGGGCGGTAATTATTTGGGTCCTCTCTTTTCCCCTTTTTGAAAATAGGGACAGCATTTGCCCTCCTCCAGTCTGCCGGGACTTCGCCTGTTCTCCAGGAATTCTCAAAGATGACTGCCAGTGGTTCTGAGATCACATCTGCCAGTTCTTTTAATACTCTTGGATGCAGTTCATCTGGCCCTGGAGACTTGAATACATTTAAACTAGCCAAGTATTCTTGTACTATCTCCTTAGTTATTCTGGGCTGTGTTTCCTTTGCTGAATCATCTGCTCCAAATTCTTCAGGTCGGGCATTGTTTTCTTTATCGGAGAAGACTGAGGCAAAGAAGGCATTGAGGAGTTCAGCCCTTTCTGTGTCCCCATCTTCTCCTCTGAGTGACCCCACTGTTTCTTTGTTCTTCCTTTTGCTACGAACATACCCATAAAAGCCTTTTTTGTTGCTTTTAACCTCTCTAGCAAGCCTGAGTTCATTCTGTGCTTTAGCTTTTCTGACTTTGTGTCTACACGTGCTGGCTATTTGTTGAATTCCTCTTTGGTGGTTTCCCCCCTTTTTCATTTTTTGTACACATCCTTTTTAAATCTTAACTCAGTTAAAAGTTCTTTAGATAGCCACCCTGGCTTCTTTAGGCACCTTCCATGTTTCCGTCTCATTGATATTGCCTGACGTTGTGCTTTTACTATCTCCCTCTTAACAAACTCCCAGCCATCATGAACTCCCTTTCCTTTTAGTATTACTGTCCATGGGATCTCACCCAGCACTTCCCTAAGTTTTATGAAGTCGGCTTTATTAAAGTCACGAAATTGAGTCCTAGTATGCTTGGCTGCTCCTTTCCGCTGTATAGTAAACTTCAGAAGAGCATGATCACTCGCGCCTAATGATCCATCCACTTCTACCCCACTAACCAGGTCATCAACATTGGTTAGGACTAGATCTAAAATGGCTGTTCCTCTTGTTGCTTCTCCCACTTTCTGGACAATGAAGTTGTCTGCAAGGATTTCTCGGTCCACATACTGCTTAAGCCTGCCTTGTAGAATTTTAAGCATAACCTTGCTAGCGTGTGAAATGAGTGCAATTGTGCGGTAGTTGGAGCATTCTTTGGCACTGCCCTTCTTTGGGATTCAGATGTAGACTGATCTTCTCCAATCCTCTGGCTACTGCTGAGTTTTCCAAACTTGCTGGCATATTGAGTGTAGCACCTTAATAGCATCATCTTTTAAAATTTTAAATAGTTCAGCTGGAATACCATCACTTCCACTGGCCTTGTTATTTGCAGTGCTTTCTAAGGCCCATTTGACTTCACTCTCCAGGATGTCTGGCTCAAGGTCAGCAACCACACTACCTGGGGTGTACGAAACATCCATATCTCTGGTTCTTCCCATTCTGTTGTTTTCCTTGCTATTTTTTGGAAATCTGCATTCAATTTCCTGTATCTTTCACTATCTCCCTCGCATTTTGCTTGCCTTCTCTCCCCCGCTATTTGTAAGGCCACTTTGCTTTCTTCCATTTCCTTTTCATTGGGATGGTTTTCGTTGCTGCCTCCTGTATAATGTTGTGAGCCTCCATCCATAGTTCTTCAGGCACTCTGTCCACCAAATCTAAATCCTTAAACCTGTTCCTCACTTCCACTGTGTATTCATACGGGATTTGATTTAGATTGCATCTTACCGGCCCAGTGGTTTTTCCTACTTTCTTCAGTTTAAGCTTGAATTTTGCTATAAGAAGCTGATGATCTGAGCCTCAGTCAGCTCCAGGTCTTGTTTTTGCTGACTGTATAGAGCTTCTCCATCTTTGGCTGAAGAGAATATAATCAATCTGATTTTGATGCTGCCCATCTGGTGATGTCCATGTAGAGTCATTTCTTGTGTTGCTGGAAAAGCGTGATTGTGATGACCAGCTTGTTCTCTTGACAGAACTCTATTAGCCTTTGCCCTGCATCGTTTTGATCTCCAAGGCCAAACTTGCCAGTTGTTCTTTTTATCTCTTGATTCCCTACTTTAGCATTCCAATCCCCTATAATGAGAAGAACATCCTTCTTTGGTGTCACTTCTATAAGGTGTTGTAAGTCTTCATAGAATTGCTCAATTTCAGTTTCTCCAGCACCAGTAGTTGGTGCATAAACTTAGGTTACTGTGATGTTAAAAGGTCTGCCTTGGATTCGTATCGAGATCATTCTATCATTTTTGAGATTGCATCCCAGTACAGCTTTTGCCACTCTTTTGTTGATTATGAGGGCCACTCCATTTCTTTTACGTGTTTCTTGCCCACAGTAGTAGATATGATGGTCGTCCGAACTGAATTCGCCCATTCCCGTCCATTTTAGTTCACTGATGCCCAGGATGTCAATATTTATTCTTGCCATCTCATTTTTGACCACATCCAACTTACCCAGGTTCATGGTTCTTACATTCCAGGTTCCTATGCAATATTTTTCTTTACAGCATTGGACTTTCCTTTCGCTTCCAGGCATATCCGCAAGTGAGCGTCCTTTCGGCTTTGGCCCAGCCACTTCATCAGCTCTGAATCTACTTGTACTTCTCCTCCGCTCTTCCTCAGTAGCATTCCTCTTCCTTGGACGCCTTCTGACCTGAGGGGCTCATCTTCCAGCATCATAACGTTTATGTGCCTGTTGTCTTTGTCCATGAAGTTTTCTTGGCAGGGATACTGGAGTGGCTTGCCGGTTCCTGCTCCAGGTGATCACGTTTGGTCAAAACTCTCCACTATGACCTGTCCATCTTGGGTGGCCCTGCATGGCATAGCTCCTAGCTTCCCTGAGTTATTCAAGCCCCTTCGCCACGGCAAGGCAGTGATCCATGAAGGGGGAGTCTTTTTAGATGAGTCTAAAAAGCCCGGGACACAAATTTTCACGGCCCTCTAATAGCTATGGTGGCTGATTTACAGGTAGGTAGCCATGTTGGTCTGCCGTAGTTGAAACAAAATAAAAAAATGCCTTCCAGTAGCACCTTAGAGACTAACTAAGTTTGTTATTGGTATGAGCTTCCGTGT
Organism: Podarcis bocagei; assembly: GCF_964188305.1. NCBI lineage: Eukaryota > Metazoa > Chordata > Lepidosauria > Squamata > Lacertidae > Podarcis > Podarcis bocagei. The sequence continues at coordinate 35,153,923 of NC_138131.1, forward strand.
GCATGGTATCTGAAGAAGTGTGCATGCACACGAACACTCATCCCAATAACTAACTTGGTCTCTAAGGTGCTACTGGAAGGAATTTATTTTGTTTGTTTGTTTGTTTTGTTTCATATTACAGATGTATGAAATCTTTGGCCATCCAGATGTTGCTGAAGTATAGCTCCTGTCATTTCTGGCCATTGGCTAAGCTTGCTTGGCCTGATGGGAGTTGCAGCTGAGCAACGTCTGGAGGGCCAAAGGTTCTGCATGCCTGCTATATAAGCATGGCGGTCCTTTGCACCTGGTCCTTTATTGGCACAGTTATCCCATTCAGGACCAGGGTGTCCACCACACCTGCCTGCCCCCTCTCCCCACGAAACAGTCCATTGATTTCAGTGGATCTGCTCAAAGCTGAATTCAACACAACCCTACACTGGCAAATTTGTTTCAGGAACATTCAAACCATTGAGCGGGGTTGGGGAACCTGTGGCTCCCCAGAACTCCCATCATCCCTGCCACGAAACCACTGCTTGACCTGATAACTGGGGCTGAAAGAAGTCACCTGCACATTTCTTCAAAGAGTCCACAAAATCCCGTACAAATTCCTTTTCCTGACTGCAGGACATCTGCTGCCTCTGAAGCCCTCTTGGCTTCATCATAGAAGGCTTCCATATCATATTCTGGAGAAATAAACGCATTTATGAACTATCACCTCAAAGCACAAAATGCATAGTGAACAAGGGTCTGCAAAAGTCACGTGTGGGTCACAAACGTTCAGAAGATGCGAGTGATCAATCAATTCAATGAACATATATCTTTTTTCCTTAATGAAATAGCAAAAGTTTATTGTGTAACAAACCACCTATATGATGGCAGATCCTCATCCAAATGGATCAGACTTTCTCCAGGTCACTGTGGGCTTTTTTGAGCAAGACGCTCACCAGGTTTTCCACGCTATCCTTGACATTCACCTGTTTCACAAAAGGTAAATAGATTTGGTAGCAGTTAGACTGGGTCAGTGTCAGGATGCACTGGTGGACTGGATTAAGAGAGTTTGTGTACTGGTCCAGTAAACGCTTCCGCTGCGCCACCAGCAACAGCTCTCTTTACAGAGCATTAATTAAGTCCAGTGCAGAGATTCTTGTTGCAGTACAAGCTTCAGAGTCTCAGCAGCAAAGAAATAACGACACAGGGAAGCCTGTCTTTTCAAAGACAGGTTTATTGCAGAAAGATAACAGAAACACCTCCGGAGCTTTCGGACATTTTTGCTTCACGCCCCACACACAGAAAACAAACACTCTTTATATACTAAGCAACTTAACAACTTAACGAGCTTGACTACTTAAAGTTACATGACATTGCTAACTTGCCAGCGTCTTAGGTTTCACACCCTAACACCCCCTCTCGCTGGCAATACAAAAAAACAAAAATTACTTCAGACCCATTTCTTCACAAAAGTTTTCATGCCGCTGAAACCCAAGCAGTTTTGTAAAACCATCAGCTTGATTTTCATGACTGGGACAGTAATTTAATTTAACAATTCCTGCTTTTACCGTTTGACAAACATTTTGAAAGCGGATATCCAAATGTTTTGTACGACCTTTAAACTGCCCATTTTGTGCCAACTTAAGACACGGTTGATTATCACCCCATACAGTGATTGGAGTGATGGCCTTTTCATACATCTCTTGTGCCAAGCATTTGTAAAATTCTAGATCTCTACATAACTCAGACAAGGCACAGAACTCAGCTTCTGTTGACGACAAAGCAATCAGGTTCTGTTTCTTGGATCTCCACCCAATCAGAGAGTTACCAAATTTTATTACACAGCCAGACACTGATTTTCTATCCTTTAAATTTGCCCAATCACTATCTGCCCAACAAGTAATCTGTGCTTGTCCTTCCGAAGACAATTCAAGGCAAAAATCTTTGGTGTATTGTAAATATCTTAACACTCTTTGAATTCCTTTCCATGCATTTACACTAGGTTTCGAAGCTTCTCTGCTGAGTAAGTTAACAGCGTAAGCAATATCTGGTCTACTCCATTGCGAAAGATGAAGTAAGCTTCCCAGTGCTGACTGAAAGATTTCTGCACGCTTGAATTCAGCACTATCCTTGAACTCATTGTCTTTTACAAAACCCATTTCCATTGGTGTTCTAACACCTGCACACTCCGTCATGTTAAACTTTTTCAACATTTGCAATATCTTGCCTTTTTGATTCAGTAGAAAACTGCCATTTTTGGTCCTATCTATCTGAACACCAAGATAGACCTTCACATCACCAAGATTCTTAACTTTGAAGTGTTTATTTAACTCTTTGGCTAGTTTTTTTACTTGTTCTTGTGTCTTTGAAGTATAAATCAGGTCATCTACATAAACAAGCAAAGATTCTTGAGCATCTCCTGAACTTCTGAAATATAAGCAATTGTCAGCCTTGCTCCTGCTAAAACCAATGCCTACCAAAACGTCATTCAAACACTCATTCCAATTATGAGCAGATTGCTTGAGTCCATAAATAGATTTATGTAGTTTCCATACCTGATTTGATTTACCAACTTTCAATCCTGGCGGTAGCTCCATATAGAGCTCTTCAGCCAAGTCTGAATGAAGATAAGCTGTAGAGACATCAAATTGATTCACTTTGAACCCTTTCTGAGCAGCAACTGCTAATAGTGCCCGTAGGGTTTCACTCCTTGAAGTGGGTGCATAGACTTCGGAATAATGTAACCCCTTTCTTTGCGTAAAACCTCGAGCTACAAGTCTTGCTTTGTACTCTGGTTTCCCCATCGCTGTTGTCTTTATCCTGTACACCCACCTACAACTTACTGCCTTGGTACCTTCTGGCAGTTTGGTGATGGAAAACACACCCAGTTCTTTCATAGAATTCAACTCCTTTTGCATGGCCTCACGCCACCTACTGGCCTCCTCCTGGGGTAATTGCTCAACCTCCTCAAAACTTTCAGGTTCGCAATTTGCCAAACCAGCCCAAACACTGATAGCTTGGTACCTTTCAGGAGGTTTACCTTTGTTGGCACGCTTAGAACGCCTTAACAGTTCCTGCGATGTTCCTTCAGTTTCCCCCTCTGACCCAGAATCACTAGTCGTCACCTGTTTGTCACTAGTAGTTGAAGAACTTTCTGATTCTGACTTTACACGTCTCTCTTGCTGTACAGGTGAACTTTTAGAGCTAGAAGATTCTGACTTTACAGACTTGGGTGAACTAGGCGATTTCTCACCCTTGTCCTCAGACTCAAATTCCTCAGTCTGTTCTGGAACTAATACCTGCCCTGGGGCCTGAGTTTCATTGCTACTGTTCACCACATCAAATAGTATGTCAGGATTTCCATGAATCTTATTCCAACCATCCTGTTCACAAAATTCTGCACTTCTGCTGATTGTGATTTTTGTTTGATTGCCTTCTACATTTACAAATCTCCAACCTTTTGTGTTTGCTTGATAACCACAGAAAAACATTTCTTTAGACTTAGGATCGCCTTTCCTACGTTGTGCCCTAGGCACCAGCACATAAGCACGACATCCAAAAACTCTTAGATGATCAATTTTTGGTTTTTTCCCAAATAGCATGAAGTAAGGAGTGTTGCCTACTGTGCTATTGTACACTCTGTTAAAAGTATAATTTGCATACAGTGCAGCCTCAGCCCAAAAACGCTGTGGAAGTCCAGAATCAAACAGCAAAGCAGTAATGGCTTCCTGTAATGTTCGAAATTTTCTTTCGGCAACTGCATTCTCCTGTGGTGAATAGGGATTGGTAAGTCTATGAACTATACCTTTCCTTTTTAACCACGTCTCCAGCGTGTGGTTCACATATTCCCCACCACGATCTGATTGTATTTTACGTACCCTGGTGTCAAATTTACATTCGACTTCTTCAATCCAATCTATCAGGATGGAAGCTGCTTGTGATTTTTCTTTCAGAAAGAAAACCCAACTAGCCCTTGAAAAGTCATCCACCAAAATTTGCATAAATCTCGCACCTCCAAGCGATTTGACTGGCATAGGGCCACACAAGTCTGTGTGCACAAGTTCAAAGGGTTTCTTGCTTACTCTATCAGATCTAGGATAGTTACATGTCTTAACCTTAGCATGTTTACAAGCACAACAATCCAGAAAATTTGGACAGGGTTTAATGTTACACTCCTCAGCTAAATCTGGCATCTTGCTTACATACTTAAAGCATATATGAGCTAACCTTCTGTGTAGTAGATGTGCACAACCTGTATGAGGAGCCTTATTTACACACTTAGCTTGTGCTTCACCTGTTGAACATCTACCTGCTGCTAACTGCTCTTCATCCAAAACAAAAAGCCCATCCTCACAGGGAATTTTAACTAACTCCTTCCCCTGTTTCGAAATGGTGCACACATCATTTTCAAACTCAACCTTAAAACCACTTTTTACCAGGCATGACACACTCAAAAGTCCATTCTTCATTCCTGGAAGAACAAAAACAGGAAGGTTAGTTTGCAAACAGTTAACATAAATTGTGCCTTTAAGGTTCATTTCTCGTTTACTATTGTCTGCTATAGTCACGGTTTTTGCAACTGGCAATGTCTTGCAGTTCATCAAGCGGCCACTAGATGTCGCTGGAACTAAACTGTGACTTGCTCCACTGTCAATTATCCACTTCAAAGTTTGTTGGCTCCTTTTAGGACTCTGTTGTGCTGCCATTGCAGATAGTCCCTTATCAGCACCTGCTCCCCCTCTGGATCGTTGATTCTTGTAGTTCTCACGTCGTCTTCCCCTGTAACTCCGGAAACTGGCCTTGGACTGTTGAAATTCCTGTTGCTTTTCTGGACACTTTGCTATCAAATGAAACCTGCTGCCACATCGAAAACATGACTTGCTGGCCATAGCAGACACTTGTGAGGCTTCCTTACAGCTCTGCCTGCTAGTTTCCCCACGCTGGGAATTATCTGAACATCCAACCCTTGGGGTATTTGAATTATCAATACGTTTTCGATGATGTTGATATTCTTGTTCACATAATCTACCAGTCACATAATTCATATTCAGCTGGTCCTCTGGCAAAACTTGTAAAGTTAGTACTAAGTTTTCAAACCCTGCATGCAGGCTGCTAAGCAGAGTATAAACTTTAATATTTTCAGGAAAATTCACACCTAAAGATGACAGTCGGTTGAAATACTCAGTCATCTGTGACGTGTGTTCAACCACACTATCCCCTGGCTTCAATTTCAACTCATACAAAGCACGTATAATGTTCACCTTCTCTCCGGGCGTGGCTCTATGGTGAATTCGTTTAAGAGCTTCCCAAATTTCAAATGCAGACCTTAAATTTTCCACATGAGGTAATTGGGAATCGTCTATCGATACCATCAACATGCATCTAGCTTTAGTGTCCATTTTATCATGTTCCCTGTTCTGGGCATGTGCAGCAGCCCGTTGCTCTGCTGTGGCATCTGCTGCAACAGCCACAAACGGCTTTCGCCTCTGGACATAGTCAGCCCATACTTCTTTGGCTTCCAACCAGACTTGAGCCCTCTTAGACCACTGCACGTAATTAGCAGAGTTCAACTTTGTAAAGGGAACCTGGAAATTTTCCACTGCCATTCTTGGGGTCTGCTGCTACTCCCTCTGTGTGCCCTTTCTTCTCTTTCCCCTTGGGATTTGTCTTACTCACTTTTCAGACGCCTCCAGCCTCTCAGTTCCTTTAAGAGCTGGATTTACGACCAAGCCGGTCTTCTCTCATCCGAAAGCTGCTTTCACTTTCTCTGCACACAATACAGCTGTAGAAACGTAGAAGGAGTCCATAACCTAAGAGAGTTTGTGTACTGGTCCAGTAAACGCTTCCGCTGCGCCACCAGCAACAGCTCTCTTTACAGAGCATTAATTAAGTCCAGTGCAGAGATTCTTGTTGCAGTACAAGCTTCAGAGTCTCAGCAGCAAAGAAATAACGACACAGGGAAGCCTGTCTTTTCAAAGACAGGTTTATTGCAGAAAGATAACAGAAACACCTCCGGAGCTTTCGGACATTTTTGCTTCACGCCCCACACACAGAAAACAAACACTCTTTATATACTAAGCAACTTAACAACTTAACGAGCTTGACTACTTAAAGTTACATGACATTGCTAACTTGCCAGCGTCTTAGGTTTCACACCCTAACATGGATGAGGGACAATAAACTGCATTTGAATCCTGGGGCGATGGAGTAGCTTGGTGGGTGGTTCTCATGTTCCAGAAATTGACAGGTTTCCTGTTCTGGATGTGGTTGCACTCCCCCTGAAGGAGCCAGGGCATAGTTGGGGGCACTCCTGGAATAATAATAATAATAATAATAATTAAAAAAATAAAAATTTATACCCCGTCCGTCTGGCTGGGTTTCCCCAGCCATTCTGGGCGGCTCCCAACAGAATATGAATAATAATAATAATTAAAAAATAAAACATCAAACATTTAAAACTTCCCTAAACAAGGTTGCCTTCAGATGTCTTCTAAAGGTCAAGTGCTTAGTTCCTTGACATCTGATGGGAGGGCATTCCACAGGGTGGGCACCACCACTGAGAAGGCCCTCTGCCTGGTTCCCTGTAGCTTTACTTTTCGCAGTGAGGGAACCGCCAGAAGGCCCTCGGAGCTGGACCTCAGTGTCTGGACTGAAGGATGGGAGTAGAGACGCTCCATCAGGTATACTGGGCCAGGGCTGTTTAGGGCTTGAAAGGTCAGCACCAACACTTTGAATTGTGCTCGGAAACGTACTGGGAACCAATGTAGGTCCTTCAGGACCGGCGTTATGTGGTCCCGGCAGCCACTCCCAGTCACCAGTCTAGCTGCCGCATTCTGGATTAGTTGTAGTTTCCGGGTCACCTTCAAAGGTAGCCCCACATAGAGCACATTGCAGTAGTCCAAGCAGGAGATAACCAGAGCATGCAGCACTCTGGCGAGACAGTCTACATCTTTGTCACTAGACAGCCCACGTTTTTTACAGTGGTACCTCGGGTTAAGAACTTAATTTGTTCTGGAGGTCTGTTCTTACCCTGAAACTGCTCTTAACCTGAGGTACCACGTTAGCTAATGGGGTCTCCTGCCGCCGCACGATTTCTGTTCTCATCCTGTTGCTTAGAAAGGGCTAAGAAGCAATCGAGATTGCTTGTGGCAATTCACATTCACCGCTAATGTGGACTTTTGCTACTTTAATATGTGGAAACATTGAGCCTGTGCAGGTGGTGAATGTCCCCATATATGTGAAGAGGACAGTATTGAGGACAAACTTTGTTTTGGGACAACTTTCTAAGATCCTGTGTGATAGATAGTCTCTCGGAAAAGATTAAAGATAAGCAAAAACAGGAGTTGATTGGTAACTGAACTGGACAACAGGGTCGAAGCAACTGCTTATAGACATTTCTGAAGGCCTGGGCCACTCCCACTCCCCACGTGATTGGCTGTCTAAACTTCCAAGCTGTGAATCAGGACTCAGAGTTTAAGGGCCAATGGCCGAGCCCAAATCCAGAAATGTTCTGTGATTGGATATCATGTATCGAATCAGAACACAGGAGCTCAGAATCCTTAGTCCAGACTCGAGACCACTGAATACATAACAGGCCCCATGGCATTTTCAGGAGACTGGCTGACTATTGATGTGTAACCACAAAACTCAAGAACTGTCCCGCCTGCTAGAATTGAGCTGAGGGATCCCCTTGTACCCTTGGAGATCTTTCGAAAAGCAAAGACAGGTAGGATTTTGCCTTGATAAGAAAAGAAACAAGAATCAGTGATGGGGGAAATTTTGTTCTGGGGCTCAGCCCCTGCACTTCCTCCTACTGCTAGCACTCAGTCGTGTGCTAAGTACAAAGATCATGCCCCTTTTGGACTTCCAAAGGATGGGGAAACCCTGCATTTAAAGACACGGGACAACAATGGGATGGGGCGGATTTCATGCGGACGCCAATATATTACAGTCAAACCTCAGCTCCCAAACGCCTGCGTTTTGGAACGTTTCGGCTCCCGAACGTTGAAAACCCGGCACATTTCAAAACGATTGTGAGGCAAAGTAAGAGTCCATCAGTTCCTGAGGTGAAATTTTGGGGTGGGGAACGTCTGACCTCTGAGCACATCTTGCCCCCTCCCCAAGTCTTCCCCATTTGGTCCATGAGGCCATTCTCACATGCAGGTAAGGGGTGAGGCTTGACTGATAGGACATGGCTTTCCAAAGCTGCTTTCTTTGCACAGCCCTCAAAGCATGGGACTAGTTGTCAGGATCCTCTGAAGAAATGCAGAAACCAGGGACCCATTGCTAAGCAGGATGGCTCCCCCTTCATATCAGCGCAGAACATCCCATTCAGTTGGGCTGAGCCATGGCACTCCTGGCAGAGAGCTCTTTGGCGAGCCAATACTCAGTACTAAGTAGAATTGCCCATCCCTTCAGATCCTTCTGAGCACTAAAAAAGTAGGGAGAGGTTTCTTCCCTTCCCTGTGAAGCCCAAGCTTGCTGAGCTCTCCAAGAGAGAGGTGGGGGCTCCCAAAGGCTTCCCCTCCTTCCTTTAAGCCTGATCTCACTGCAGTCCTAAAAGGGGGAGACTCTCCAAGACTGTAGTGATATTAGAGAATGGCAGATGAAGGTGATGGACTATATGGAACTGGTAGAAATGACTGGCAGAATCCGAGACCAAGGAGAAGAGTCGGTGAAAGAAGACTGGAAGAAATTTAAAGACTATTTACAGAAATATTGCAAAATTAATGAATGCTAGAAGGATGTTGGATAGAAACTAAGTGGTTTCCAGCTGTAATGCTTTAAGAGATAGGAAAAAAGGTTTACAAAAGTGTAAAAGCTTAATGGTAAGGATTTGCTGAACTAACAAACTGAAGTGGAATACAAAAAAGGGAGGTACGAGGAGGTCCGGGGAAATAAGTGTAAGAAGATATGTTATGGAGAATCAATGTGTTTTTTAACTGTTTTTATTTTGTATGTTTCTTTTTATTTTTCATTTTTACTGTTATACTTTAAAAACTTTAATAAATATCTTTTCAAAAAAAAAGAGACTGTAGTGATATTAGGCTCTTTCCCTCCTCCCTTTTAGGCCTGATGCCTCTTTGTTGGTAGTTGTTGTGTACTGAGTTGAGCAAAGCGGCAAGCCCCTGGGGAAACCATAACTGGGTTTGTGACCTCTCTCCGCCAAGCTGCCCGGTTCTGCAACTTCTCAGAGCTGGAGAACATGCTTCGTGACCGCCTCGTCGGTGGCCTGAAGGATGAGAAGCTGCAATGACGCCTCTACGCCAAGAAGGACCTAACGTTCCAGGTCGCTCTGGAGGAGGCCCTGGCAACGGAAGCTGCCAAGAGGTCGACGCAAGAGGCACGGCCGAGCCTGCCACCCCAACCGAGGGTCCACCACGAAGACCTCACCGACGACTCAGGATCTGACAGGGAGGAGGTGCACCGAGTACAGCAGCGCACTCAAGCAGCACACAGACCACAGCTGCCTCGACGAGAAGGAGGGAACTGCGCAAGTGCGGGGAAAGTCACGAGAGGAGGACCTGCCGTTTCCGCAACGCAGAGTGCAGGCAGTGCAGAAAATTGGGACACATCGCCCGGGTGTGTCGAGCTCGGCCCACCCAACGCCAAGCATCAGATGACCAATCCAAGAGCCCCAGGTCCCGGGGCCCAACGCACCAAGGCAACTCTACGGAGCTCACGGACTTCCAGGTATATCAGTTGCCCCACCCCAACGTAGAGAAAATTTATGTAGAGGTACAGATAGAGGGGGCCCCATGCCGCATGGAGCTTGACACGGGTTCAACTCTATCCATAATCTCGGCAAGGACCTTAAGGAAACTGTGTCCTACTGGGGGTCCCAAACTCAGGCCAGCCCCATTCACCCTCCGGGACTTCCAGAAATGTAAGGTTGGCCCACAATGGAGGTGGGGACCTTCAAGGTGCAATATCGAGGGCCGATGCGGCAACTGGACTTGCTCGTGGTCAAGGGCCCCTACATTAGCTTACTGGGATTGGCATGGTTTGGACCACTGGGGCTAGCCATCACCGGGGTGAACCACACTACCTTACAAGTGGACGTGGATGCCATCTGCAAGGAATTTCCAGGGGCTTTCGATGGGAAATTGGGACAGTATACGGGGCCCCCCATTGCTCTACAGCTTGACCCCGCAGTACGACCTGTCAGGCTCAAGGCCCGCCGGGTCCCGTTCGCCCTGAAACCCCGTATAGACGAGGAATTGGCCCGGCTCGTGGAGCCTAATGCCCCCTGGGAAACCCCAATCGTCACACCCGTCAAGCCTAATGGTTCGGTCCGTATCTGTGCAGACTACAAATGTACCATAAACAAGGCCCTCACGGCCCACGCATACCCAGTGCCAGTGGTCAGCCATGTCCTTGCCACCCTGGCTGGGTCGAAAATTTTTGGCAAGCTGGACTTGGCCCAAGCATATCAACAGCTGCCAGTAGATGAGGCCACAGCAGAGGCACAGATGATTGTGACGCACAGAGGAGCGTTCAGGGTAAAGTGGCTGCAATTCGTTGTCAGTGTGGCACCAGGCATATTCCAGAATCTAATGGACTCGCTCCTTAAAGGGATTCCTGGCGTCACCCCCTTCTTCGATGATGTGTTGATTGCTGGGCCCACACCAGAGGAGTTTGAGGACCGCCTCCGCACCGTTCTGCACCGTTTCCAGACGGCGGGTCTCAAGGTGAAGCGGGGAAAATGTCTACTAGGACTGCCTCAGGTGGACTTTCTGGGATTTATGGTGGACGCAGAAGGGGTCCACCCGACTGGGGACAAGGTATGGGCCATTTGTGATGCCCCAGCACCCAAGAGCAAGACTGAACTTCAGGCCTTCTTGGGACTATTGAACTTTTACCATTCCTTCCTTCCCCACAAGGCGGCGGTAGCGGAGCCCCTACACAGACTCCTGGACAAGCGGGCCCCTTGGGTGTGGGGCCAGCGCCAGGAGGCCGCATTCCAGGCAGTCAAGGACTTGCTTGTCTCAAACGCGGTCTTGGCACACTTTGACGAGAGGCTGCCGGTGGTGCTAGCATGCGACGCCTCGCCCTATGGCATTGGCGCTGTCCTGGGACACCAACTCCCGGATGGAAGAGAGGTACCGGTGGCATACTTTTCCCAGACACTCAACGCAACCGAGCGGAACTACTCGCAAATAGACAAGGAGGGTCTGGCAATCGTGAAGGGAGTAAAAAAATTCCATGATTTCTTGTACGGGCGGCCCTTCACCGTGGTGACTGACCACAAGCCGTTGCTTGGCTTGTTTGCCCCCAAAAAGCAGACCCCCCAAGTGCTGTCTCCTCACGTCCTCAGGTGGTCAATTTTCCTTGCCAGCTACCAGTATGCACTGATTCACCGCCCGGGGAAGGCGATGGGTCATGCGGACGCCCTCAGCAGGCTACCACTACCGGAAACAGGCCCCGACCCAGCACCTGCACAAGAGGTTATGAGCCTGGAGCTACTTCCCGACTGCCCCATTCAGGCACAAGAAGTTGCACACCATTCCAAGAAAGATAGGGTCATCTCCCGGGTCCTGGACTGGGTGTGGAGGGGATGGCCCAGCAGCAGCCCTGGGCCAGAATTCTCTGGCTACACAACCCGCAAACATGAACTGTCGGCCCACAAGGGGTGCCTGTTATGGGGAAGCAGGGTCGTTGTTCCCCAGCCCCTCCGCAAAAGGGTCCTCACAGCCCTACACGAGACACACCCAGGGGTAGTAAGAATGAAGGCCCTTGCCAGGAGTTATGTGTGGTGGCCAGGGATCGACGGAGAGATAGAGGCCTGGGTCAAACACTGCCAGGCCTGCCAAGAATCCTGCCCAGATCCCCCAAGGGCCCCAGTCCAGTCCTGGGAGTCCGCCCGAGCACCATGGTCACGCCTGCATGTGGACTTCGCTGGCCACTTTCAGGGGTAAACATTCTTCATAGTGGTGGACTCCTACACCAAATGGCTGGAAGTCGCACTGGTACTGTCCACTTCTACATCCGCAGCCATCCGGGTACTACGCAGGCTGTTTGCAACCCACGGGCTCCCTGACACTCTCGTCTCAGACAACAGGACTGCATTTACTTCAGGAGAATGCCAAACCTTCACAGTGCAGAACGCCATCCGCCACATCCGTTCGGCGCCGTTCCACCCTGCCACCAATGGCCAAGCAGAACGCATGGTGCGGACCACCAAGGACACCCTTCGCCGCATGACGCAAGGGGATTGGGAGTACCGCCTTGCCACATTCCTCCTAGCACAGCACAGCACCCCCAGCTCAACGACTGGCCGGAGCCCCGCTGAACTACTAATGGGTCGGCGCCTTGCAATCAGATTGGACCGCCATCTCCCCGATAGAGCTCAGGATGAGGTAGTGGTGGGGGAAGGCAGGAACCCCCGGACCTTTGAGGCCCAGGACCCAGTGTACGCAAAGAATTTTGGGGCAGGCCCAGCATGGGTACCCGCCACAGTCACCAGGGTCGCTGGCCCCGTGTCGTACGAGGTGCTAACGGATGGGGGGCAATGCTGCCGCCGCCACTGCGACCAGATTCCCAGGAGAAAACCAGGAGGAGGAAAGGTCAGAGGAGTCCCAAGGGAACAGAGGGGCAGTGAGGCCCATAGACCAGGAGGGGCCAGCAGGAGAGGCAGAATCAGTAAATACAGAGAGGACCTGCGAGGCCGAAAGGACACCGGAACCAGAACCACGACTGAGCAAGCCGGTTGCGCCAGACCAAACAGGCCCATCACAGCCAGCATCCTTGGAACACGAGCCAGAACCTGAACCCTGGACTAGGGAACACCACAGGCCGTAAGGCACACGTAGGCCGCTGGCGTACCTCGAGGACTATGAATGCGACCTCCCGGGCAGGACTGGAACTTAGAGGGGAGGGGTGTTGTGTACTGAGTTGAATAGGATCCAAACTGCAGCAGTCTGATTGGTCCTAGAACAATAGGATCCAAATTGCAGCAGTCTGATTGGTCCTAGAACAATGGGATTCAGAATGCAGCAGTCTGATGGGTCCAGGAACAATGCAGCAGTATGATTGGTTGGCAGGAACCACCCAATCATGCTCCAGATATAAGTGAGTCCACAACCTGATTGGCTTACAGTAGAATTCCAGAATTAACCAATCATGTGCAGCCCATTGTGTAAATAATGTATATAAAGCAGATACTTTGAGGGGACATTCATTCATTCCTCCTCACCACTATGAGCTGAATAAAGAGCATGAAATCACTTTGCGACTCTGAGTATATTACAGTAGTGAAAGGGATTTTGACCCAAGATACAGATCCCAATAAGGATCTGGCACACGGAGTCCAAAAGTTTCCCACCTATTCAGCCTAGCTGGAGAGAGCCAACCTGAGGAAGCTGGCACAAGCTTCTATCTAGATGCTTCAAGAAATAGGGTGGGGGCCTGGCAGCGAAAGAGAAATTCTCACAAGGCTGATGCGCCTGATAGCTAACCTAAAAAAAGCATCTAATTACTAAATATATATTCTTTTTCATGGAGCACATAGTTAAACTATGGAACTTGTTCCCACAAGAGACAGTGAAGGCCTCGAAACATCGATGGCTTTAAAAGAGCATTAGACACGTCCTTGGAGGAGAGGGCTATCAATGGCTACTAGCATTGATGGCTATGCTCTGCCTTCACAGCTGGAGGCAGAAATGCTTCTGAATACCAGTTGCTGGAAACCACAGGAGGGGAGAGGAAATGAGCAATGGGGACACCTTCTGTATCTGCGCTTCCCCACGCAGGGAACTTTGACACACTCCAGCGCTGGTTTGCTCAAACAGCTTATGCTTTCCCCCTTTGTTTTGACTTCATGGATGCTCTTCCTGCTACTCGTCTCCTAATGCCAAGGTCTCCAAGCAAGGGTTTGATAAACCCAGATCAAGCCATGCTCTTCCCTCATCCCTCCAGTTGGGCATTTCATTCCTGGCTCGAAGCACTTAACTGTTCCTCCAAGGAGCGCCTTTCAAGTAGGCTTTCAAGATGGGAGGAGTACAAGCATCAATGCTGCCTCAGGAAGAAGATCTGTATGGTAAATAGAAGCTTATGTATGGCTATTGATCTGGATCCTCTGTGTCAGCTGCAGGGAACCTTTGGCCCTCCAGATGTTGTTGGGTGACAACACCTGTTAGTCCCAGCAAGCATGGCCAGGGATTATGGGAGCTGTAGTTCCCCAGCATCTGGAGGGCCAAAGATCCCCTACACCTGCTGTATATATTAATACTACTTAGTAGTGCTGCGTATCTTAGGAAATCATTTTATGAGCCCGTCACTCAACCACCCAGTGGCGTAGCTAGCCGCTCAGGGGTCCAAGCCACGACGTCACTCCCAGGAGAGATGCGTGGCTCGGGCGCGCTTCTGGCCCCGTGGGAAGTGCTGCCCCCTGTGGTGTGGCGCCCAGTGCCCCCCTCCCCCCCCCAGCTACATCTCTGCACCCACCTCTTGGGATATCCTGGGAACAAGGCTTGAATGGTAAAAATTAACTGCACTCAGTGTTATTTTTCTAGAAAAAGAGGTGCCAGAACTCACCACGAACGCTTCCCTTGTTCTTTTACAATGGCAATGGCACCAACCTGAGAGGTGCCAGAACTCATAGAATCATAGAATCATAGAATCATAGAATCATAGAATCATAGAGTTGGAAGAGACCACAAGGGCCATCGAGTCCAACCCCCTGCCAAGCAGGAAACACCATCAGAGCATTCCTGACATATGGTTGTCAAGCCTCTGCTTAAAGACCTCCAAAGTAGGAGACTCCACCACGCTCCTTGGCAGCAAATTCCACTGTCGAACAGCTCTTACTGTCAGGAAGTTCTTCCTAATGTTTAGGTGGAATCTTCTTTCTTGTAGTTTGGATCCATTGCTCCGTGTCCGCTTCTCTGGAGCAGCAGAAAACAACCTTTCTCCCTCCTCTATGTGACATCCTTTTATATATTTGAACATGGCTATCATATCACCCCTTAACCTCCTCTTCTCCAGGCTAAACATGCCCAGCTCCCTTAGCCGTTCCTCATAAGGCATCGTTTCCAGGCCTTGGACCATTTTGGTTGCCCTCCTCTGGACACGTTCCAGTTTGTCAGTGTCCTTCTTGAATTGTGGTGCCCAGAACTGGACACAGTACTCCAGGTGTGGTCTGACCAGAGCAGAATACAGTGGCACTATTACTTCCCTTGATCTAGATGCTATACTCCTATTGATGCAGCCCAGAATTGCATTGGCTTTTTTAGCTGCCGCGTCACACTGTTGGCTCATGTCAAGATTGTGGTCAACCACGACTCTTAGATCCTTTTCACATGTACTGCTCGCAAGCCAGGTGTCACCCATCTTGTATTTGTGCCTCTCATTTTTTTTGCCCAAGTGCAATACTTTACATTTCTCCCTGTTAAAATTCATCTTGTTTGTTTTTGCCCAGTTCTCTAATCTGTCAAGGTCGTTTTGAAGTGTGATCCTGTCCTCTGGGGTATTAGCCACCCCTCCCAGTTTAGTGTCATCTGCAAATTTGATCAGGATGCTCTTGAGTCCATCATCCAAGTCGTTGATAAAGATGTTGAATAAGACCGGGCCCAAGACAGAACCCTGTGGCACCCCACTAGTCACTCTTCTCCAGGATGAAGAGGAACCATTGATGAGCACCCTTTGGGTTCGGTCAGTCAGCCAGTTACAAATCCACTGAGTGGTAGCATAGTCAAGACCGCATTTTACCAGCTTCTTTACAAGAATATCATGGGGCACCTTGTCAAATGCCTTGCTGAAATCAAGGTAGGCTACATCCACTGCGTTCCCTTCATCTACCAGGCTTGTAATTCTGTCAAAAAACGAGATCAGGTTAGTCTGACATGACTTATTTTTCAGAAATCCATGCTGACTATTGGTGATCACAGCATTCCTTTCTAGGTGCGCACAGACTGTTTGCTTAATGATCTGCTCCAGAATCTTCCCTGGTATTGATGTCAGACTGACTGGGCGGTAATTATTTGGGTCCCCTCTTTCCCCCTTTTTGAAAATAGGGACAACATTTGCCCTCCTCCAGTCTGCCGGGACTTCGCCTGTTCTCCAGGAATTCTCAAAGATGACTGCCAGTGGTTCTGAGATCACATCTGCCA
This sequence comes from Podarcis bocagei, assembly GCF_964188305.1. Classification (NCBI taxonomy): domain Eukaryota; kingdom Metazoa; phylum Chordata; class Lepidosauria; order Squamata; family Lacertidae; genus Podarcis; species Podarcis bocagei. The sequence continues at coordinate 35,169,999 of NC_138131.1, forward strand.
GTTCTTTTAATACTCTTGGATGCAGTTCATCTGGCCCTGGAGACTTGAATACATCCAAACTAGCCAAATATTCTTGCACTATCTCCTTAGTTATTCTGGGCTGTGTTTCCTTTGCTGAATCATTTGCTCCAAATTCTTCAGGTCGGGCATTGTTTTCTTTATCGGAGAAGACTGAGGCAAAGAAGGCATTGAGGAGTTCAGCCCTTTCTGTGTCCCCTGTTTGCGTTTCACCATCTTCTCCTCTGAGTGACCCCACTGTTTCTTTGTTCTTCCTTTTGCTACGAACATACCCATAAAAGCCTTTTTTGTTGCTTTTAACCTCTCTAGCAAGCCTGAGTTCATTCTGTGCTTTAGCTTTTCTGACTTTGTGTCTACACGTGCTGGCTATTTGTTTGAATTCCTCTTTGGTGGTTTCCCCCCTTTTCCATTTTTTGTACACATCCTTTTTTAATCTTAACTCAGTTAAAAGTTCTTTAGATAGCCACCCTGGCTTCTTTAGGCACCTTCCATAAAAATCATTTGCCATCAATTAATTTGAATATTATCAAGAAATTTTCAGTGAGCTTCTCATGAGTGGGGTGCAGGATTTTGTCCTGCCTGCCTTATTTTTAAGGTGGCCAAGGAGTAGTTCTGGAAGTCCTTTCTCTCAATCTAAAATCATCCACCCAGTGGTCTGGGCTCTGCTGACTTCCTGCGTGCCCAAGTTTCAATGAAAGCCCATGGGGAAGAGATCAGGAGGGAACACAACAGACTGCTGGATCAGGCAAAAGGGACCACCTAGTCCAGCCCCACAGGGGCCACTCAGATGCCCCAGTGAGAAGCCCACAAGTGAGTTCTGGCTGGGGGGAAAAGCTGCACTATATTTTTTTCCTCTAAGGCTGGAGCTTCAATATGTGGCATGTGGGTGGGTGGGTACATTTTCTCCCTCACCTCAAGCAGCCCTGTTTGTGTTCTTGTTATGCTACCATTATAGTTCCTGAAATGAGCTGGCAGTTGGCGTTCTGTTGAATGCATATTGCAGGCGGATGCAGTGAAATTTGCAGCCGGGGTTAAGGGATTCCTATCAAAGCCAGATGTTTGGTGCGAAGAGGGCTTCTCTAAGGAGGTACCAGCTCTTCCAGTGGGAAGTGCAAACCATGCCATACGCCTTGTGTACTGTACTCAAAATGGTCTTGCAAGATCAGATCAAAATCCTACCTGGTTCAGCATTCTCCCTCTCCTTCCTTCTGTCTGTGTCCTTTTAAGCAGAGCAACGTTGGTCTACTCCCTGCTGCTGTATTTCCCTTGGGGAGAAGCAGAAAAGGCTCCCTATCTCTATTCCCTATTGGTTCCCTGTATTCCAACCCTTTAAATCACATCATAGGTCATCCTTTGCTCCCCCTCCCTTTCCCCACTGTTTCAAGAATGACTTTTCCATTTTTGTTCCTAGATTATCCATGGGATAAATCCAATCAGAAATCAATACAAATAGACTTGGCAAAGTTTAAGGAACTGGAAGCCTATGCACAGAAGGTATGCTGTCTCTTATTGTGATATATGCAGCAAGGAATTTGCTAGGATGCTGAGGTTTTGAAGGTGCATTTGGAATTTGAGAGTGCTTTCAAGTGTCCTCTCCTGATAGGAGGCAATTACTTCTGTTCAGATGGAAGGTCCAAACTGGGAACATCATGAGTCACAAGACCCTGCTCCTGTTTTCCAGAAAACTAACACGGTGGAGCACCTATTCACATGCGCTGCACACAACATGCATTTAAAGAACACCAACTCCCCAAAAGAACTATGGGAGCTGTAGTTTCCCCCTCACAGAGCTACAAATCCTAGAACCCTTAACAAACCACAGGATTCTCTTTCTCTCTGTGTGCGTGCGTGAATTAAATGCATGTATATACACCCATATTTAGTTATTTTGCAGCATTGCTTTGCTTTAAAAATTCAGGAGACAGCTCCAAAGTCAGTTCGGAGGAGAGCTAGCAATCATAGGCAATATGAAAGGGTTTGAACAACTCCTCTCTCTTTCACAATTCACTTTCGATCGTATTTATACTACAGACTGAAATTGATTTGGTAGTTATTTCCTCTCCTCGGGGAACTCCGAGTACTGTACTTCTGTGAACAAGGCTAGCAGTCATTAACAGAAAATTCTCAGTGCCCTTGCCAAACCACAACTCCCAGGAATCTCTGGGGGGCCTCGCCAGAATTAAACTGGCATAAAATTAATATATTGGTGCAGTAATCAGCCCTGGGTTTCCCCCAGGGCTGTCAAGTGACAACAGTAGGGCCGGCTCAGGATCCAGGGTTGCCTTGGTCCCTCCCTGCCCCCATAATGCCCCCCCAGTTGTACTTCCACCCACCCAAAGGTGCAATGGGCAGTGGCGAAGCTCTGGCGTGGCTGGCGTGTGTCCTGGGGGCGTGGCACATCGCCTGTGGGAGCGTGACATGCACCCTGAGGGCGTGGCGTGCGGCACGGTCGGGGGGGCGCGGGTGCAGCTGCGGGTGCAGCCGCAATGGTACCCCCTCCCCGATGGTGCCGGGGGCAGTGCGCTCCCCCCCCCCCCGTTCCTCTGCCAGTAGCAATGGGGGAACTCTGCACTTGTGGGGAGACAGTAGCAAAGAGGATTTGGGTTTCAGCTGAAGATTGTAGAAATAACATGCCTGTGAACCCTGGAAAAAGGAAAGGTTAATCATGCGTCTCCCTTCAGAACAACTTCCCCCCCAAGGGCACATTTTTGGCAAGTATAATAAATTCTTTGATCAATCAAGTAAAACACATACACTTAATCGACTAACTGTGCAATCGCAGTGAATTCAGCAAGAGACACTCTTGTAAGTGCACGCAGGATTGCACCCTAAAATTTCTTTAAACAAGTGGACTTAGGTAGAAGAAAGGAACTGGTACCCCCTCGTCCATATTAACTGCTTCCAAGTCTATTTACCTTCTGTGAAACAGGTGAATGTCAGGAATAGCGTGAAAAACCTGGTGAGTGTCTTGCTCCAAAAAGCCCACAGTGACCTGGAGAAAGTGCGAGCCATTTGGATGTGGATCTGCCACCATATAGGTAGGTGGGGGTACCACCTTTCTGCATACTTGAGTCCCCTTGCCTCTGACAACTTCCGGTATTAAAAGATCAGCCTTTGTCACTGCCCTGCGCCCATGAATCCAGCTCTGTAGCAGAGTTCTTTAGCAGACACCCAGTCCAGTGATTGCCAGCCAAGGAAGATGGATAGGTAAGGTCATATCAAAGCAAGTTATATTCAGAGTAGACTGGCTGAAATCAAAGGATGTAAGTAACTCATGGACATTAAATTTAGTGGGCCTACTCCGAGCATGGCTTCTTTGCAGCTGTCTCGGGCATTTTCACCATTTCATAGCCAATCATGTCAGCTCCATTTGCACAAAGGATTCTGGATTGTAACCTGTGTGGATCAGTGATTTGGTGTTTGGCTCACACAGAGCTTGACTGGGATCTCTGTTCAGCCACGAATCTCAGAAGGGATCAGGAGGTGCTCACTGATAACAGAAATCACTGGGTTAAAGCTCACTGAAAGTGCCGCGGTAGCATCATTATCAATTTACGATGGGGTGGAAGGTTTGCAGGCTATGAAGGACTCGCTCACAAATTTATTGAAAGCTGCACGAATTATGATAGCTAGCAAGTGGAAGGGGCAAGCAGAATATAAAATGGAAAAATGGTATGAAGAGGTGTGGGAGATATAGCTATTAATGATAAATGAACATGTGCCATTAAGGTAAGACGGGGAATATGCAGGAGGAATGATTTTGAGGAGATATGGAGGGTGTCTGTAGAATTTGTACTGTTACAACGAAAAGGGGTCAAACCATCGCTAGAGGTGTTGAAATTTTGGGAGGTTGGATAGTTACAATGGAATGGTCTCGCTGGTGGGGTGCACATTTTTATTCTTATTTATTTATTCTTATTACCTTGTCAAAATAAAGTAAAGGTCGCAGCACGGGAGGAGAGGAGGTGTCTCCCGACTCCTAACCCTTGCACCAGTGTGCATTTTTATTTGGCAACAAGACCCTGGGTCTACACAAAGCAGATTTACGAGTGCTTCCAGACTTTCTCTTTCGAGGTGCGATTCAATCACATATGGGCAAATTCATGTTGTGCAATCAAAAGTTCATTTGGAGCTCTTGCAAGACAAGCCACCCCACCCCCCAATCAGATTTTGGCAACCAGGAAAGATATCGAGAAACACGATGGAAAGTGTTGCAAAGTGTTGCCACCCCACAAGCAAATCAGAATGGGTGCTCATTGTCTTTATTTCTACAGAATATGATGTGGAAGGCTGCTATAACCTGGACAAGGTGTCATTTAAACCAGCTGATGTCCTTCAGTCAGGAAAGGCTATTTGCGGTGGATATGCTCGACTCTTTCAAGAAATGTGCAGGTAACTTCTGTTGGCTCCAGCCATCGTGGCAAGTGGTTGTTACTTGGCTGTAGCGATAGGAGATCTGGAGAGCCACAGGTTCCCCACCCCTTACCCTAGGCAGCTATCTCCATGCTTAGGCGTGATCAACTCGCACGTGACAGCCCTCGGAAATAAGTAAATCAATAGATTCTAAGCAGAAAATCTCCTTTCCCTTCCTCCCCCACAACAAACACTCTGTGAGGTGAGTGGGGCTGAGAGACTTCAGAGAAGTGTGACTAGCCCAAGGTCACCCAGCAGCTGCAGGTGGAGGAGCAGGGAAGCGAACCCAGTTCTCTTAACCACTACACCACACTGGCTCTCACAGTTAACTTCATTTGCTTTCAGGCGGTTTTGTTTTGCTTGGACCACTTGTCAGAGTTTGCAATTTGATGGCCGCAGGGCTGATTATTGTAAGCAAGTGCAATAAGAATGCTGCAGCTAGGTTGGTGACTGGGAGCGGCCGCCGAGACCCTATAACACCGGCCCTGAAAGACCTACATTGGCTCCCAGTACATTTCCAAGCACAATTCAAAGTGTTGGTGCTGACCTCTAAAGCCCTAAATGGCCTCGGCCCAGTATACCTGAAGGAGTGTCTCCACCCCCATCCTTCAGCCTGAGGTCCAGCTCTGAGGGCCTTCTGGCAGTTCCCTCACTGTGAGAAGTGAGGTTACAGGGAACCAGGCCTTCTCAGTAGTGGCGCCCGCCCTGTGGAACGCCCTCCCATCAGATGTCAAGGAAATACAATAACTATCTGACTTTTAGAAGACATCTGAAGGCAGCCCTGTTTAGGGAAGTTTTTCATGTTTGAAGTGTTATTCCGTGCAGAGTGGCTGTGGAGGCCCGGCCAGATGGGCGGGGGTATAAGTAATATTTCATTATTATTATTATTATTATTATTATTATTATTATTATTATTATTATTATTATTATTATTATTATTATTATTATGCCATGGGCATGGAGTGTCCTGATGGCAGGGATAGATACCATCTATTCATCCTCTTTGAACAGTTCTGGAGTGTTGTGCTTATTCCAGGCTACATGTGTAAAATCTGGGGATTCTGGAGGCTGGATTGTTGCAACACAGCAGCTTCCTCAACCAGATGCCGTCCAGCTGCTCTGGATCACCACTCTGTTTGCCTGTCTGGCCCTGGTGCTGATTTAGGCATTATTATGAAATACTAGACTATTGCGCCTTCTCCTTTTGCAGGTACGATGAGTTTTACTTCCTTACTCACCCCGCTCTGTTTATTAAGAAGCACTTCCCTGAGGACCCCAAGTGGCAGCTTCTGAAACAGACGGTGACACTGGAGCATCAGCATGATCTGACTTAAATGCAGAAGGACTGACCGTCGCAGTCATAAGAACATCAACCACTGAAAATGGGTAAAGTCAATTAGAAGCATCTGTCTTGTTCCCTTTGATATCACAGTTACATCCACAATCAGCCTCATGTACAAGCTGTTACTGCAGTGTATATAACAGGGATGGAGAACCAGAGGCCCTTTCAGAGGTCCTGCACTACAACTTATCCAGAATGCGGCAGCTAGACTGGTGACTGGGAGCGGCCGCCCAGACCACAGAACTTGAAAGACCTACATTGGCTCCCAGTCCATTTCCGAGCACAATTCAAAGTGTTGGTGCTGACCTTGAAAGCCGCCTAAACGGCCTCGGTCCAGTAGACCTGAAGGAGAGTCTCCACCCCCATCGTTCTGCCCGGACACCGAGGTCCAGCGCCGAGGGCCTTTTGGCGGTTCCCTCACTGCGAGATGCCAAGTTACAGGGAACCAGGCAGAGGGCCTTCTCGGTAGTGGCTCCCGTCCTGTGGAACGCCCTCCCATCAGATGTCAAAGGAATAAACAACTATCTAATGTTTAGGGAAGTTTTTTAATGACTGATGTTTTAATGTATTTTTAAGCTCCTGTTGGAAGCCGTCCAGAGTGGCTGGGGAGACCTGGCTGGGCGGGCGGGCCGGGTATAAGTAATAAATTATGATGATGATGATGATGATGATGATGATGATGTCCCATCATCCCTGACTATCATGTGGTTGATGGGACATAAGAATTCAGCAACATCTGGAGGAAATCAGATTGGCGAAGGCTGGTTTAGCACACCACCCCAGACTCTCAGCTGTGGTTAACGTTATAAAGTTATAGAGTTATTATAGAGTTGGAAGGGACCACAAGTGTCATTTTGCCTAACCCCCAGCAATGCAGGATTATTATTTTTGCCCCGTGTGAGGCTCCAACCCATGACCCTGAGATTAAGAGTTTAAACAAGCTAGCTGGATGAGCCATGGTTTAAAGATGGCTTATCAAACCAATCAACCAGGGTTAACAATAAGCATAGTTCATCAGGTTTGGGTGAGGCAACAAGCTGTGGTTAAGCCTCACGAGGATGTAGTTTCCAAACTCTTCACCGCTTGTGTAGAGGGAGGAGGGGGGGAATGTGTGAGCCCAAGGCTTGCTTTGGCTCATTCCCAGCATACTAAACCATGGTTTCACTTGACATCTGAACTGGGTCTGTAAGTATTCCATGCTCTACCTTAGATACCTTTGTTTGCCCCTATTGCTGATTTAGATAGTGTTGCTAAATACTGCACTATTGACCTCTCTTTTTCAGGTACCATGTGATTTACTTCCTCAACCACCCTGTTCTGATTATTAGCACTTCCCAGATGATCCCAAATGGCAGCTTCTGAAGCAGACTTCTGCACCTGCAGCAGCTTGAATGGAACCCGCCTACCGTGTAATTTGATATCCTTCAAGGACAGTCACTTGTCTCGGGCATCACTGCTAAACTGACCACGGTTTTGATGCACAGGGTTTTTAGCTTGACACAAAGTTTTTAAAAATGGAAAACATATATAATATATATAACATGATACTTGTTTCAATGAGCTAAAATCGATTGCAGTAGCTATTTACAAATTTACAGTATAACAAAGAAATCGGGGAGGTGTTCCAGGATTTCTTTTTAAAGGCCGTATCCAAAAATGAGTAAAGTGGGAAACCCTAGATTGATTTTGAAAAGCAGATAATGAAAGGGTACATTTAATGTTTAGGCATAAACTTGTTCATATAAAAATGTGTTGGATCCCGCCCCCCATCCTTTACAGTACAGCAACACAAATCATTAGCATTTTATCCACCATATTCTTGAGACACCCTAATGTGGTCCTATCCATTCACTTAAAGTAGTAGCAGATGTTTTTTATATATAGCAAACAGTAAATAAAAAGAGTACAATCCATAAATTGGTGCAAGCTTTGGGGGCTTGCCTTTGATTTCCCAGTGTGTTTGTAAATGCAATAAAGTTTCACTCTTCTCCGCCAAATGTGTCCTTGTGGTTTGTTCCTCTTGCTTGATTCAGTTGTTTAATATGTGGCAATCTAATAAATTTACAGTCGTATCTTGGCTCCCGAACGCCTTGCAAGTCGAACGTTTTGGCTCCCAAAAGCTGCAAGCCCGGAAGTGAGTGTTCCGGTTTGCGAACGTTATTTGGAACCCGAACGTCCAACGCGGCCTACGAGGCTTCCGATTGGAAGCCACGCCTTGGTTCCCAAACATTTTGGAAGACGAACGGACTTCCAGAACGGATTCCGTTCGACTTCTGAGGTACGACTGTACCTACAGCATAATCACATCTTACGCGCAGAGGCATATCTAGGGGTTCTCTATGTAGAGGTGAAGGGGGTAAGGTCCTGAAAACTGCTGCTACTTAGGGGTCTAAAACAGATACATTTTTACTTAGCTTTAACACACTTACAACTGTTATTTTATAGTGCAGAGCAACAGGGACAGAAGGAACCATGAGAGAAGCGATGACTGGCTTCACGGTTTTTCCCACATAATGGTTTTTTACACGGCACGCGCACACATTGTGATTAATATTATGGCACTGTTACCACGCTGTGGACTTCAAACTTATTTCCTCACCCCAAATGTATTGATACATTGCCCAGCCTTAAAGTATGTGTGTGTGCTCTATGCAAAAATCACCATGCGGGAAAAACTGTGAAGCCAGCTAGTGCCTCAAAATTTAGCTGGTGCTCTATCACGATTTTGAAAAGCAGGTAACATCTAGCCCTCCACTCAACCCTTGTTATGCTTCAAAAAGAATTTGTCTAAGTTTGCTTAAGTAAGTGGAAAAGAGACTAAGAAAAAGAGAAATTAAGAAAAGAGGAGAAATGATTCCCTACAACAGGTAACTTATCAGTTTTCGTGAAAGGTGTCAACTTTGAGAGAAAGCAGTATTATTTGTGATGGCTAAAAGGTAAAGGGACCCCTGACCGTTAGGTCCAGTCGTGGACGACTCTGCGGTTGCGCGCTCATCTCGCTCTATAGGCCGAGGGAGCCGGCATTTGTCCGCAGACAGTTTTTCCGGGTCATGTGGCCAGCATGACTAAGCCGCTTCTGGAGAACCAGAGCAGCGCACGGAAATGCCGTTTACCTTCCCGCCGGAGCGGTACCTATTTATCTACTTGCACTTTGACGTGCTTTCGAGCTGCTAGGTTGGCAGGAGCCGGGACTGAGCAACGGGAGCTCACCCCGTCGCGGGGATTCGAACCGCCGACCTTCTGATCGGCAAGCCCAAGAGGCTCAGTGGTTTAGACCACAGCACCACCCGCGTCCCTACACAACACAAAACACTGTTGCTGTCTGTAGGTTTTATCTTTATTTTTTCTACCTTATATTTTGGAAATGTACATCCAGGTTTTATTTCCTTTAAATTTGGGGGGGGGGCAAGAGAGTGGGGCCCTAAACTATAGCGTGTTTAGCATACATGTAAATACGGCACTAGGGGCTGCCTGCCCTGCTCACTCTGCTAAGCCTAGACTAACCGATCCAATAGGAATCCAACCCCTGCGACAATCCAATATTGTGTCCTACATTTCTAAGCAGTGAAAAGTTCTGGAGCAGCAATGCAGGGAGAAAGGGTACCAGGAGTAGGGGGGCTTGTAAACTGGCCACATATGGTTGATCTGTCTGGACTGAGATCAAGTCATACTCAAGCCACAAAGCTCTGTTTTGACGCTTCGTTCTTTGCTTGAATTCCCCAGAATTCCCCCTCGCTCTCTAAACCGAAAGCACAAGCATTTCCTCCACCCTCTAGAAATAATGTAATAGCTTAAGGAATCATTTACCTCGAGAGAAACAGAGACTCCTGCAGCAATACCCAATCTTCAAAGTTGAACAATCATCACCTGGACGTCCTCACTGAGCATCGACGCCAAAAGGTAAGCAGAGCATCCCGATTTGTTTGGGTCTCTTACAAAAACAGCATTTGTGAAATGAAACAACTGACTTCGCGAATGAGATATCTACTTAATGGTGACTGGCAAATTTTGCAGACTGGCATTCTAGGACAGTTGCCTTGGAGGAAACTTCTCTGTCACAAAATGACAGTACACTTCTCTCTTTTTTTTAATTAAATATTTATTGCAACTTTTTAAACAACGAACAAACCACCAAACATATAAAATACCATCACCATACAGACAGAAAAAGTCAAAGCAAAGTTAAGAAATAAACAAAGAATAAAAGAAGAATACATATAAAACACAGTTGTTCATAAGTCATATTTTCATAATCTTTGGACTTCCTCGCATCACCCTTCCCTGCGTTCTCAGTCACATAGTTATAGACAGCAATTTATTGCCTTATTTCAATACTTATTTTGTAAATCTCAGATATTATGTCCCAACTTTTAAATGGAGGGCTTTAAACTGACTAATGTGGGGGAGGGAGACAGTGCTCCTGAAGGTAGGAGTCTATCAATTAATGAAGATGATCATCCAAATGTCATAGACCAAATGGAGCAAACAGCACGCGGACCTAGTGGTGGGAGGAAAAAATCCTTAAATAAGAGACACGGGGGAATGGTTAATGGACTTCAATGTCTGTACACTAATGCGCAAAGCATGGGAAATAAACAAGATGAGCTTGAGCTCTTGGTACAGCAAACTAAATATGACATAATAGGCATCACTGAAACCTGGTGGGATAAGTCCCACGATTGGAATGTAATAATGGGGGGATACAATCTATTTCAGAGAAACAGACCAGACAAGAAAGGAGGAGGAGTGGCGTTATATGTCAGGGATGTGTATACCTGTGAAGAGATCCAAGATTTAGATCCTCAAAGCCAAAGTGAGAGCATTTGGGTCAAAATTAAGGGAGAGAAGAATAACAGAGACCTCATTGTGGGAGTTTACTATAGATCCCCAAGCCAAACGGAGGACATAGATGATGCCTTCCTGGAACAGATGGCCAAGCATGCAAAAGGAAGGGAGATAGTAGTAATGGGGGACTTCAATTACCCGGATATTTGTTGGACGTCAAACTCAGCCAAGAGCATAAGGTCAAACAGATTCCTCACTGCCCTTGCAGACAACTTCATTGTCCAGAAAGTGGGAGAAGCAACAAGAGGAACAGCCATTTTAGATCTGGTCCTAACCAATGTTGATGACCTGGTTAGTGGGGTAGAAGTGGAAGGATCATTAGGCACGAGTGATCATGCTCTTCTGAAGTTTACTATACAGCGGAAAGGAGCAGCCAAGCATACTAGGACTCAATTTCTTGACTTTAAGAAAGCCGACTTCATAAAACTTAGGGAAGTGCTGGGTGAGATCCCATGGACAACAATACTAAAAGGGAAGGGAGTTCATGATGGCTGGGAGTTTGTTAAGAGGGAGATAGTAAAAGCACAACGTCAGGCAATACCAATGAGACGGAAACATGGAAGGTGCCTAAAGAAGCCAGGGTGGCTATCTAAAGAACTTTTAACTGAATTAAGATTAAAAAAGGATGTGTACAAAAAATGGAAAAGGGGGGAAACCACCAAAGAGGAATTCAAACAAATAGCCAGCACGTGCAGACACAAAGTCAGAAAAGCTAAAGCACAGAATGAACTCAGGCTTGCTAGAGAGGTTAAAAGCAACAAAAAAGGCTTTTATGGGTATGTTCGTAGCAAAAGGAAGAACAAAGAAACAGTGGGGTCACTCAGAGGAGAAGATGGTGAAATGCAAACAGGGGACACAGAAAGGGCTGAACTCCTCAATGCCTTCTTTGCCTCAGTCTTCTCCGATAAAGAAAACAATGCCCGACCTGAAGAATTTGGAGCAAATGATTCAGCAAAGGAAACACAGCCCAGAATAACTAAGGAGATAGTACAAGAATATTTGGCTAGTTTAGATGTATTCAAGTCTCCAGGGCCAGATGAACTGCATCCAAGAGTATTAAAAGAACTGGCAGATGTGATCTCAGAACCACTGGCAGTCATCTTTGAGAATTCCTGGAGAACAGGCGAAGTCCCGGCAGACTGGAGGAGGGCAAATGTTGTCCCTATTTTCAAAAAGGGGAAAAGAGAGGACCCAAATAATTACCGCCCAGTCAGTCTGACATCAATAGCAGGGAAGATTCTGGAGCAGATCATTAAGCAAACAGTCTGTGAGCACCTAGAAAGGAATGCTGTGATCACCAATAGTCAGCATGGATTTCTGAAAAATAAGTCATGTCAGACTAACCTGATCTCGTTTTTTGACAGAATTACAAGCCTGGTAGATGAAGGGAACGCAGTGGATGTAGCCTACCTTGATTTCAGCAAGGCATTTGACAAGGTGCCCCATGATATTCTTGTAAAGAAGCTGGTAAAATGCGGTCTTGACTATGCTACCACTCAGTGGATTTGTAGCTGGCTGACTGACCGAACCCAAAGGGTGCTCATCAATGGTTCCTCTTCATCCTGGAGAAGATTGACTAGTGGGGTGCCACAGGGTTCTGTCTTGGGCCCGGTCTTATTCAACATCTTTATCAACAACTTGGATGATGGACTCAAGGGCATCCTGATCAAATTTGCAGATGACACCAAACTGGGAGGGGTGGCTAACACCCCAGAGGACAGGATCACACTTCAAAACAACCTTGACAGATTAGAGAACTGGGCAAAAATAAACAAGATGAATTTTAACAGGGAGAAATGTAAAGTATTGCACTTGGGCAAAAAAAATGAGAGGCACAAATACAAGATGGGTGACACCTGGCTTGAGAGCAGTACATGTGAAAAGGATCTAGGAGTCTTGGTGGACCACAAACTTGACATGAGCCAACAGTGTGACGCGGCAGCTAAAAAAGCCAATGCAATTCTGGGCTGCATCAATAGGAGTATAGCATCTAGATCAAGGGAAGTAATAGTGCCACTGTATTCTGCTCTGGTCAGACCACACCTGGAGTACTGTGTCCAGTTCTGGGCACCACAATTCAAGAAGGACACTGACAAACTGGAACGTGACCAGAGGAGGGCAACCAAAATGGTCCAAGGCCTGGAAACGATGCCTTATGAGGAACGGCTAAGGGAGCTGGGCATGTTTAGCCTGGAGAAGAGGAGGTTAAGGGGTGATATGATAGCCATGTTCAAATATATAAAAGGATGTCACATAGAGGAGGGAGAAAGGTTGTTTTCTGCTGCTCCGGAGAAGCGGACACGGAGCAATGGATCCAAACTACAAGAAAGAAGATTCCACCTAAACATTAGGAAGAACTTCCTGACAGTAAGAGCTGTTCGACAGTGGAATTTGCTGCCAAGGAGTGTGGTGGAGTCTCCTACTTTGGAGGTCTTTAAGCAGAGGCTTGACAACCATATGTCAGGAGTGCTCTGATGGTGTTTCCTGCTTGGCAGGGGGTTGGACTCGATGGCCCTTGTGGTCTCTTCCAACTCTATGATTCTATGAAATAACTTTATCATAAATTAAACTGCTTGATTTGAATATAATATTGCTTCAAATTTCATCATTTCCTTAAACCTCACTTATTCTCATATTTCTTACAACAAAGTTTCTGCTGCCGTGTTACTTTCAATCGTGCATTCTCCTAACATTCATACAGTTTGTAGTGTTTTTGTAGATAGTCTTTAAATTTTTTCCAATCCTATTCCACCGTCTCTTCTCCCAGGTCCCGAATTCTGCCAGTCATTTCAGCCAGTTCCATGTAGTCTATCAGTTGCGTCTGCCATTCTTCCAGTGTGGGTAAATCTTGGGTCTTCCAGTGTTTTGCGATGAGTATTCTTGCTGCTGTAGTTGCATACATAAAAAAGGTTCTATCTTTCTTTAACACCCCTTGGCCGACAATGCCCAAAAGGAAGGCCTCTGGTTTCTTAAGGAAGGTATACTTAAATACCTTTTTTAACTCATTATAGATCATTTCCCAGAAAGTCTTAACCCTTGGGCACGTCCACCAGAGGTGAAAGAATGTTCCTTCAGTTCCTTTACATTTCCAACATTTATTATCAGGCAGATGATATATTTTTGCCAGTTTGACTGGGGTCATGTACCACCTGTATATCATTTTCATAATGTTTTCTTTCAAGGCCTTACATGCCGTGAACCTCACTCCGGTGGTCCATAACTTTTCCCAGTCAGCAAACATAATATTATACCCAATGTCCTGTGCCCATTTTATCATAGCTGATTTAACAGTTTCATCCTGTGTGTTCCATTTCAACAGCAAGTTATACATTTTTGAAAGTACCTTGGTCTTAGGTTCTAACAGTTCTGTTTCTAATTTTGATTTTTCCACCTGGAAACCTGTTTTTCTATCTGCCTTAAAGACCTCCCTAATCTGAGCATAGTGTAACCAATCTCGCACTTTGTCCTTTAATTTCTCAAAACTCTGCAATCTCCAAGTATCTCCTTCTTTTTCTAATATTTCCCAATACTTCGGCCAATTGGCCTCCATATTGAGTCTTTTCTGAGCCTTAGCTTCCATGGGTGACAACCACCTTGGGGTCTTGTTTTCTAATAAGTCTTTGTATTTTGTCCAGACATTAAACACAGCCTTCCTGACAATATGGTTCTTAAAAGCCTCATGGATTTTTACCTTGTCATACCACAAATATGCATGCCATCCGAAAGCAATATTGAACCCTTCCAGATCTAGGACATCAGTGTTCTCAAGAAGAAACCAATTTTTGAGCCAGCAGAAAGCTGCAGATTCATAATACAACCTCAAATCTGGCAGGGCAAACCCCCCTCTCTCCTTAGCATCAGTTAGTATTTTGAATTTTATTCGGGGCTTTTTGCCCTGCCAGACAAACTTAGAAATATCTCTCTGCCACTTTGTAAAACATTTCACTCTGTCCACAATCTGTAGGGTCTGAAACAGAAACAACATTTTTGGCAATACATTCATCTTAATCGCAGCAATTCGGCCCAACAAGGAAAGTTTAAGTCTTGACCAACTTTCTAAGTCCTTTTTAATTTCTGTCCAACACTTTTCATAATTGTCCTTAAATAAATTCAGGTTTTTGGCAGTCATGTTAACCCCTAGGTATTTCACCTTTTTAACCACTTTTAGATCTGTCTCTTTCTGAAACCTTTCTGATTCCACAGTTGTCAATTTCCCCCAAAAAACCTTAGTCTTTTGCTTGTTTAATTTAAAACCCGCCACCCGACCAAACTCATGTATCAGTTCTAAAACCCTTTTCGTGCTAGATTCTGGCTCCTGCAATGTCAAAACCAAGTCATCTGCGAAAGCTTTGAGTTTATACTGTTTGGCTCCGACCTGAATCCCTTCAACCAACCGGTCCCCTCTAATCATATTCAGGAGCACCTCCAGGACCGAAATAAATAACAAAGGGGAAATAGGGCAGCCTTGTCGTGTTCCTTTCTCAATCTTGAACTCTTCTGTCACCACATTGTTAACTATTAATTTAGCCTTTTGTTCTGAATAGATTGCCTCTATGCCATTTTCAAACCCCCGTCCCACTCCCATCCCTTCAAGATTTTTCTTCATAAACTTCCAAGAAATATTATCAAAGGCCTTCTCCGCATCTATAAAAATCAACACTGTTTTTGTATTAATGTTCGTTTGTAATAGTTCCAAAATGTCAGTAATGTTTCTAGTGTTATCAAACAAATGTCTGCCTGGGAGAAAGCCTGCCTGGTCTTTATGAATTACTTCATTTAGCACTTTTTTGAGTCTACTTGCCAGAATATCAGCAAAAATTTTGTAATCCACATTCAGGAGGGAGATGGGATGGTAGTTCTTAAGTTGTGTCTTTTCAGTTTCCAATTTGGGTATCAATGTGATGAAAGCTTCTTTCCACGATTCCGGTGCCCTCTTCCCCTCCATAATCTCGTTGCAAACCTCCATTAATGGTTGTGTCAGATAATCTTTCAATATCTTATAGTACTTGGAGGTAAGCCCATCTGGCCCTGGAGATTTGCCCAGTTGCATATTCTGAATGGCACCTTCAATCTCTTGTTGTGTTATTTTATAATTCAGGATTGTTCTATTTTCTTGAGACAATTTTGGTAGGCCATTCCTTCTCAAAAATTGGTCTATCTCAATCTCATTTTGCGGCCCTTGAGTGTAAAGTTGTTTAAAGTATCTCTGGAAGCACTTTCTAATCTCCACAGGATTCTGAATGTTTTTCCCTTCCATCTCTAAGTTGGTAACCGTATTTAGTTTTTGTCTCTTTTTCAGCTGCCATGCTAAAAGCTTTCCACATTTATTTGCCGATTCAAATGATCTTTGTTTCATTAACTTGATTTTCCACTCCATTTCCTGATTTATCAATTTAGAGTATTGTGCTTGGTAGAGTTTAGTTTCTCTCAGAATCTCCTGTGACTTCGGTTTCGATCTTAACTTTCTCTCGCATTCCCTAATTTTCTCCAAAATCTTTTCCTTTTTCTCATTCTGTGTTCTTTTCTTTATGGTGTTCTGTTGTATCAGAAACCCCCTCATTACAGCTTTGCTTGCGTCCCAGATTACTCTTTTTTCCACCGTGGTGTTCAAATTTATTTCAAAATAGTCCTTCAAAGCTTTTTGGGCCTTTTTGATAATCTCCTGGTCTCTGAGCAGGGTGTCATTCATCTTCCATCTAAAGGAGCCGGTTGTAGTTAGTCTCATATCCATCTTTACTGCGTTATGGTCGGAGCAAGTCTTTGGGCAGATTTCCACTTTTCTGATCTTGGGTGCCAGACCTCTAGTTATCCAGATTTGGTCGATTCTTGTCCATGTCAGTTGGGCTTCAGAAAAGAATGTTCCCTCTCTTCCTAGGGGGTTTTTTGTCCTCCAAATATCAATCAAGTCCATATTGTCAGTCAGTTCAAAAAAAGTTTTAGGTAGTCTGCCATCTTTTGTCAAACTTTGGCCATGTGACTTGTCCATATTTGTAGACACCACCCCATTCATATCTCCCATCATAATGATGTTATTATAGTCCAAATAGTCCAGCATTGTCTCATGCAGCTTCTTATAAAATTCCGATTTCCCTTCGTTCGGTGCATAGATTCCCAATATCAAGAATTTTTCACCCTGGGTTTGAATTTCAATTGCCAAAATTCTTCCTTGTTCATCTTTAAAAAGGAATTTTGGTGATAGGCTCTCCTTTGCATAAATCACCACTCCTCTCTTTTTGACTCGGTCTGATGAAATAAATTCTTGGCCTAATCTTTTGTTAATTAGCACTTTTCTGTGGAGCCTAGTCACATGTGTTTCCTGTAGGCAAATAATGTCCAATTGTTCTTTCTTTAATATATGGAATATCCTTCTCCTTTTTTCCGGGGAATTTCCGCCATTAATGTTCCAGCTAAGAAGTTGCAGAGACATCCTGGGCAAATCTGTTATTCTGTAGAAGGTGGTGTTTCTTTCTTCTGTTCCTCAGATCCCAAAGGTGTAGGTGCAGGTGGTGGCGGTGGCCAAGCCTCAGGCCCTGTAATCCCTTTCTGAAGGTCTTCTCCGTAATCATGCAGGAACTTATCTTTATCCTCGGGTGTTTTAATTTTCACCTTCTTCCCTCTGAATGTGAAAGATAATCCTTGAGGAAATTCCCACCTGAAAAGGATTGAGTTACTTCTCAACAGTTTGGTTAGTTCTGTATAGGTGGTTCTTAGATCCAAAAGTTGTTTAGGGATATCTTTGTAAATTTCCGCTCTCCTTCCCTGGATTACAAGTGATTTTTCGTAATGTAAGCTTAGTATTTTATCCTTCTCTTCCTTAGATCTCAAAGTAATCAAACAGTCTCTGGGTCTGTCCTTCCTTGCAACTCTTCCAAGTCTGAAGGCACTAACGATTTTAAAGTCCTTGTCTTCCTCCAAGTTCCAAAACTTGGAAAGTTCTTTTGTCAAATATTCCGTTAAATTCCCTTGTTCCAGTTCTAAAATTGATCTCAGCCTCAGATTATTTTCCCGACTGCGTAATTCAATCATAGACAGGTAGGCCTGATGTTCACCAATCTGTTTAGTCAGTGGTTTAACCTCCTCCTTCACTGCTTCCACTTTCTGGTTAACTTCCTCAGCCAATTTACGATTCTCTGTGGTAGCTTTACGATTCTCTGTAGTAGCTTCAAAAAGCTTCCCAATTGATTGTGCATGTAAGGTCACTTGTTCAGTTAATTTATTTAGGCTGGCAGTATTTTGGTCAATCTTTGCCGATTGTACATCCACTTTTTTGTCCAATGTTTCCAACTTCTCCAAGATTTTGTCTAGTACTGATTCATTTCCTCCAGCTGCCATGCCTTCTGATAAAGTCAGCTCAGTTTCTAATTCTTGTGTTCCCAAAACAGTAGGAACAGATGATCTGCGCAACTGGGAAGTAAATGTTGATTGAGTTAATTGTTTAGCTTTAGCTTTGGCCGATCTTGTTTTCCCAGTGCCACTCATTCCACTCCTGTCTACGTGCCAAGGTCAAATTTAGTATGCTCCCATGGGAATCCACAAGCTCAGAGAGTAAACAACAAGTTAAAGGAAGAAAAAAGAGAAAAAACAAGTCCCAACCAGTTGTAAATCCAAAGTCCACCAGGGGGAGTTCAAACAAATCTTGAGGAGAACAAAGGAAATTTTACCAATAGTTGTTCCAAAGCTTAAAAGCTTAAAAAAGTTTTGCCAAACTCCAACAGTATCCAACCACTCATAAATTTCAAGAAAGACCTTCCGCTCTTCTTTATAACCAGCAGAGTGAGTCCTTATTTAAACAAAGTTTCAGGAAAAGTGCCAGATAATAGTGTTTCAAAGTAGCTAGTCCAGTAACACTCTAAAGTAACAGTTCAAAGTAGCAAAAAATCAAGTCCGCAAACTGACAGCTCTAATAGTTTGGCAGTCAAGTACCTGGGTTTCTTTAAATAATTTTGTAAATCCATAGGGAGAGGAAAAACTAAGTTCAAAGCAAAGCAGAAAAAAAAAGTTTAAATCCCTTAGTACCTATAGCGACAGTTCAGGTCATGCACAAAATTGAAACTTTTAAATTCCTCTTCAAGGCTTCAGATCAAAGTCGTTGCTTTAAAACTTTTAGCAGAACCAGGAGACAGACTTCCTGGTTACATCTCCCGCATTGGCCAAATTTTAAAATTAATTTAGTCCAGTTATTTTAGTCCCATTTACTCACGGGTTGCTGTTTCCAAATCCAATAGTCCAGGAAAAAAGGTCAGCGCTCACCGACAGCAGCTATGCGGCTTCGCTCACACGGAAAGAGCGATCGACTCACAGCACCGCGCCAGCCCTTCCACGTTCCGAAACCCCTTACGGGGTCCCTTCTTCGCTTCGGGGGGCGCTTCTGGTGCCCGCCGAGTCCCACGGCCACAGGCTCACTCTGCCTGTGGTTTTCCGACGTGGGTCTCCGCTTCGCCGTAGCGGACGACCCGTTTTCGCGGAGCTTCCCCTTCACAGAGCGAAGGAGACCGCCATTGCCGTTCGCGCCGCCTCCGGAAGTCCGACAGTACACTTCTCTACTTAATGAAGTCAAGGCGAACAAGTGAAAGGTTGAGGGCTAGTCACTTGTGAGCTTATTTGCAAAGCTACGGTAGACCCTGCATTATTTTCAGCATGGTGGCTAAGTTTTGATTTGTAACCAGAAATTCCTAGAGGTCTTTCCTAAAGCAAGGACACATAGAATTGTGCTGTTCCTCTGTAAGAAAAAGAAATAATAATCTTTTGTTAGTTTTATCTGTCTCCTAAATATGATGGGGGAAATTTATTCTGGGGCTCAGCACTAATACATGTTTCTTGTACTACGTGCAAAGGGGTTTCTCGATCATGCCCATTTTGGACTTTCTGAGGACTGAAAAAACCCTGAATTTAAAGGGCAAAAGGCCCAGGAGAACAATGGGGTGGGAAGTATCTCATCTGAAGGCCCATATATTCATGGGGAGACAGGGTGATGCAAATCTACTCTAGACTGCAAATTCTGCTCTGGTGCAGGCAAGTCCTAAGTTCATAGTGTGGACACAGCCAGCCTCCAAAGTTGCTTTAGGCTGCAAATCTAAACCCACTTGCCTGAGAGTAAGCCCCACCAAATTCAATCAGACTTACAGTTGTACCTTGGTAGTCAAACGGCTTGGCTCCCAAACGCCGCAAATCCAGAAGTGAGTGTTCCAGTTTTTCGGAAGCCAAACGTCCGACACGGCTTCCGCTTGAGTGCAGGAAGCTCCTGCAGCCAATCGGAAGCTGCGCCTTGGTTTTCAAATGGTTTTGGGAGGCGAATGGACTTCCGGAACGGATTAAGTTTGAGAAGCAAGGTACCACTGTATTGAAAACATAATATCACAATTAAATTATATGAAAATGATATGAAGTGGAATTATGAATGATATATAACTTATACTTTTAGAAGATACCTGAAGGCAGCCCTGTTTAGGGAAGTTTTTAATGTTTGATGTTTTATTGTATTTTTAATATTTTGTTGGAAGCCTCCCAGAGTGGCTGGGGAAACCCAGCCAGATGGACGGGGTATAGGTAATAAATGATGATGATGAAAATAGTATAGGAATTAATACCAAAAAATACTACACCCCACTCCCTGCAAAAAGAAGGACGCCCTAAAAACAAACTGAGCACACCTCTTATATCAATCGACAATGGGAACAGGAGATGGACCTTTCCATTAATTATATGTGGGCAGATCCACATAAAACATAGACTATGAACTGCCGAAATCTGCCTGGCAGGGGAGGAAATGTGCAATTGGGACTCCAGGGAACTTTGACACACTGCTGTGCTGTTTTGTCCAAACTTGTTCTGCTTTCACTTTTGTTTGGGCGCCGTAAGTGCTGTTCCTGTTTCTCTTATCATAATGCCAAGGTCTCCATCAAAAGCAGAAATTGCGTGCACGAAAGTTGAAGCAACTTCTACGGAACAGAAACACAACGTGGCATTGTCTCATCGGTCTTGATCCATCAAGGGTGCTCTATTGTGTGCACGAAACATACCAGAGCTGCTGGGTGCGATGGCTATCAGGGCTTCAAGTAAAAGTAGTGATTATTTATTTCACCACTGAGGGAGGGTGGCACTCTGCGCATGCTCAGGCACTCACTCGTTTATGATGGCTTGAACATGAGAGGTAAGCGGAACAGCCGTGCACAAAGGCAGCATACCTCTAACGTAAGAACATAAAAAGAGCCTGCTGGATCAGGCCAATGGCCCAACTATTCAAGCATCCTGTTCTCACAGAAGCTGAGCAGATGTGTGTGGAAAACCCATAAAAATAAAATATCAGGGACGGGCAATCTGTGGCCATACAGATGGTCTCAGCCAGCATGGCTAATGGTCAGGGATGGTGGGCATTGCAGTATATGTTTTAATGTACATATTGTCTCATCCCAAGGATAACCATTTTGTAGCCTTTCAAGAGGAAAGGAGAACAAGGATCAACTCTGTCCCAGAAACAATCTGATGGGATGCCCATGTGTTGAAGGCATGCTGTCTCTTATTGTGATATATACAGTGTGGAATTATAGTCCTGTAAGGAATCTGCTAGAATGCTGAGGGTTTTTTTCCATGTGGATGTGGAATTTGATAGTACAGTGGTACATTGGTTCTCGAATGTAATCCGTTCCGGAAGTCCATTCGACTTCCGAAACACATACATTTAATTGACCAGCTGTGCAACCCTGAGCAGTTTTACTCACTGAGTAGCCCCACTGAGTTCAGCAAGATTGACCCTCTTGTAAGTGCCTGTAAAAATGCACCCCACATTTTCTTTAAACAAGTGTCAGGCTTAGAGAGAAAAAGGTAAAGGTAAAGGGACCCCTGACCTTTAGGTCCAGTCGTGGCCAACTCTGGGGTTGCGACGCTCATCTCGCTTTATTGGCCGAGGGAGGCAGCGTACAGCTTCCAGGTCATGTGGCCAGCATGACTAAGCCGCTTCTGGCGAACCAGAGCAGCAGAACTATTACTTTAGCAAATAATAATTGCTGTTGTGCAAGAAACTGATTTCTGCAGTTATTGCTATACCATCCAATTGTAATCGTGACTGATAGCTTTTCAAATAAAGTTTCTCAAGACAAAAGCAAGAATGTCATGTTTAAATGCATATTGTATTTTGTAAACATAATTATAGTAAGTTGGGAACCCAAATAAAGCAGAAGCACGAGGGCCAACTTGTGTTTTTGGCAATCTAGTAAGGTAAAGTCAGGGAAGTGATTATGGCAGTCCTAAAAAGAGGTTTAAATCAGTGTTTCCCAACCGGTGTTCCCCGGCACACGAGTGTGCCGTGAGACACCGGCTGGTGTGCCGCGAGATGCCTGGAGGGAGGCGGGCGAGTCGGGCGGCGAGAGGCGGGGCGGGGGCGGCGAGGAGAGGCCGCGCCTCCTGCTGCTGCCTGGCGCTCCTCCTCGCAGCCGGCAGCGCTGCCTGGGCGCCTCCGCGCGACTCTGTCTCGCTGGGTTTGGTCTCCCAGCAGAGACGGGTCACACGCGCCCCTCCCTCCCTCCCTCAGCCTGCGCGGAGGGAGAGCCAGAGAGAGGCATCCCTCCTGCGCTCCGAGGCGGATTGAGCGCAGCTGAGAGGAGCTGCCGAGGGAAAAAACGTTCACTTTTGTGCGTCCCTCCCGGCGTGACGCTGCGCGCTGACGTCACGGGGCGGGGCTTTAATGGTGGTGTGCCGCGAGATTTTTTTTTAGTACACAGGTGTGCCGTTGCCCAAAAACGTTTGGGAAACACTGGTTTAAATGACACACATGACAACATTTTTATGCTAGGTAAGTTGCACATTGTGGTGTTATGTTGATCAAAAGAAATACTGCATGTAAAGCACATTTCAAGTAGCATCTCATCATATTTCTTAACACTAAGAACTCCAAAGAAGAGAATAAAGTTAAAACATATGGCTTTTTCTTTTCATTTGTTGAGTGTGTGTGTGTGTGTGTGTGTATTTGTGACAAGCATAATATGCTAAACTCTCATGAGTTTATTTTCGTAAGCTCATCTGATTGTGTTCCCCATATTGCTCACATGCAGGGCTCCAAACCCAGAAATAGCCCTAAAACGTCATATAGACGTCACAAAAAGGAGTGAAAAAAGGAGTGAACATGCGGTCCGCCAAGCTGCACAGAGGTCCGGAACTAAACCCTTACGCAAAACGAGGATTGCCTGTACCATACTCTGGACTTCTAAGCCAGTGGTTCCCAAACTTTCTGGGGCTGCTGCCCGCTTGGTTCCATAGACTCATCCCCAGTGCCTCCTACAGTCCCACTCTATAAAAAGCATTACAGGGGAACCTTGGTTCTTGAATACTTCGGAAGCCGAACAATTCAGAACCTGAACGCCGACAACCCGGAAGCGAATGCTTCCATTTTTGAATGCACCTCGGAAGTCGAATGGAACTCCATTTTTTAAAAAGAATTTGCCGATCGGCAATTGATCCTTGGTTGTCAAATGTTTCGGAAGTCGAACGGTCTTCCGGAATGGATTATGTTCAACAACCGAGGTTCCACTGTACAGCCGTACCTTGGAAGTCGAACGGAGTCCGTTCCAGAAGTCCATTTGACTTCTGAAACGTTTGGAAACCAAAGTGCGGCTTCTGATTGACCTCAGGAAGCTCCTGCAGCCAATCAGAAGCCGTGGAAGCCCCACTGGACGTTCGGCTTCCAAAAGAACGTTTGACTCCTGTCAGGGAACTGCCATCAGTTTCCAAGGGAGAGACCAAGCTCCAAAGGGATCCCAGAGAGCGTCCCGGGAGTGGGAGAGGCAGCCCATCTTCTGGGGAAGGGAATCAGCGTAGCTCCAGTGGAGAAGGGGGGCAGATGGGGGAATCGGCGAGTCGGTCCCATGACTCCTTGCCGGGGACCAGCGGGGAGAGGAAGAGTCCTCCGCTGCCTACGCCCTCCTTGCGCAGAAGGCTTCCGCGCAGGGAGAGTAGGAGGAGACTGGGTGTCAAAGAGCTTCTTTGCTGGAAGAAGTTTAAGAAACGCCCACTGACAGATTCTGCCAGCGATTGAGACAGCCACGGGTGAGTGGCTGCTCGGACAGGAAAGGTTCACTCAGGCAACCCAGCCAGGTGTTGGGACAAGCTTACGCACGAGCAACCCCTAGAACCATTACAGCAATCCGTCAGTCCCTGATGTTGCTTGTGCGCAGCCCCGGACAGGCAGCAAGATGAGCCAAACAGAGCCGGCCGGAGGGACAGAGCAAGAAGCCCTGGTGCGAGGTCTGGCCGAGAGGAACCGAGACCTGGAGGCGCATGTAGCTACCCTGACGGCGCGGCTGGAGGAGAGACGGGTTCAGGATGCACAGGTCAGAGCCACCCCGATAGGAAGGAAGGTTCAGGGGCTGGTACACAAGTTTGGTGGAAAGCCCCAAGACTACAATGCCTTCCGAACGGAAATTCAGTACGCTTTGGAATTGCAGAAAAATGACTTTGATGTTGGCGGGGAGAGGGTGGCTTACATTGTGGGACATCTGCAGGATGGGGCGCGTGAATGGATCAGGCCCCTAATGGCGACGCAGAATGATGCATTGAAAGATCTTAAGAAATTCTACCAAGGGATGGACGCGATGTTCTCCGGCGAGGTGGACCAAAGCACGACGAGACGGGAGCTGATGGGGTGCAAGCAGGGAAGCCTGTCCGTCAGAAACTACTGGTCGCGTTTTGCGATGTTAGTCCACAGGCTCAGGTGGGATCTGGACTCTGAACCAATGCAAATATTGTTTGAAGCGGGTTTGTCCCCCAAAGTGAAAGACGAGTTGTCCCGAGTGCCCCGCCCACGGTCAATGGATGAACTCACAAAGACTGTGCTTGCGATCGGTGTACACCAGGAAACGCGGGCTCAAGAGAAGCGGGAGATAAGGGCGGAATGTTTCCATGACAACCGCATTCCAGAGATGCCGAGGGAGCCTTCCCAGGCGGCGGAGCTGATGGAAATTGAGGGAGCGCGCGTGTGTGAAGTTTCAAACGCTAGTGAAGGGCGGAAAAGGGAGGGGAAGGAGTGTAAAACTACCAAGAAGTGTTTCCTCTGTCTGCGACTGGGACATTTTGCAAAGGTCTGCCCTCAACGAAAGGCCTGGCAAGGCATGATGGGGGCTGCAGACCACGACGAGAAGGGGGAGGAGGGGCAGGTGCAGGGAAACGACAACGCCTGGCTGCCAACCAGCAGGGGCAGCAGCCAGGCCAGCAACCAATAGAAGTGCCCCAGCCTGACCCCCCCCCCAAGGCAGCTATAGCCATAGAGGTGGTGCTAGAACTCCCAAACGGGCACCCCGTCAAAGTGAAGGGACTGCTAGATTCTGGCAGCTCGTGTGATTTCTTCAGCAGAGACTTTGCTCTGGAGCACCAACTCCACCTGTTGTCACTAGATTTTCCCTTGCAGGTGACCACCATCGATGGCAGGGAACTCCTGGGAGGGGAAGTGACACACCAGACACCGCCAATGAGAATGAGGGTCTCCAGGCACACGGAAACCATTGCCTTTCACGTGGCCACGCTGGCAGGACCCCCAATAATACTGGGAATGAGCTGGCTGGCAATGCATGACCCAGTGGTGTCATGGCATCAGCGGTCGGTCACCTTTGGGTCAGCTTACTGCTTAGAGCAGTGTCTGGGAAGGAAGGAACCAAGAATGACTGTGGCCAGGGTGGCTGGGTTGGCCCTGGGGCAAAAAGGGGAGGTGCCACCACAATATGCTGATTTGAAGGAGGTCTTCAGCGAGAGGGAGGCAGATAAGCTGCCCCCCCACAAGCCCTTTGACTGCCAAATCAACCTGCTTCCAGGGGCTCAGTTACCAGTGGGTAAGCTGTATGCCATGTCCGACCGGGAGCTGCAGGAGCTGCGGCAGTTTATTGACAAGAACCTGAAGAGAGGTTTCATAAGGGAATCTAAGGCGGTGGGGGGCAATCCAGTGTTCTTTGTGGACAAAAAGGAGACTAATCAGCCCAGATTAGTTGTGGATTACCGGGCCCTAAACCTGGTATCAGAACCCGTGACTTTCCCAATGCCCAGGATTGACGATATTTTGACACGTGTGAGGCAGGGGAAGATTTTTATCAAGCTGGACCTCAGGGGAGCCTACAATCTGATTAGTATAAGGGAGGGGGACGAATGGAAAATGACCATGTTCACCCCTGGGGGCTTTTGAGTACTTAGTCATGCCATTTGGATTACAATCGGGCTCTGCCTGCTTTCAAGCCTTCATGCATCATGTGTTGGGGCCCCTGCTGTACAAGAATTGCATAGCCTTTTTGGACGACGTCTTAATCTATTCGGACAATGAAAAGCAACACGTCAGAGACATCAGGGAGGTGCTACAGAGATTGAAGAAGCATCAGTTGTGGGTCAAGCTGGAAAAATGCCAATTCCACGCCCGGGAGGTCGAGTTCCTGGGGTACAGGCTGTCAGACAAAGGACTAGCCATGGATCCGGGCAAGGTGAAGGCAGTGCTGGAATGGAAAGCCCCCCAAAACAGAAAGGACGTGCAAAGGTTCCTAGGCTTCAGCAACTTCTACAGGAAGTTCATAAAGAACTTTGCTCACTTGACGGCGCCCATAACGGATTGTCTTAGTAGCAAAAAGAAGTTCGCGTGGACAGAGGGTGCGCAGCAATCCTTTGAAAAACTGAAGAGGGCGTTCGCCTCGGAAGAGCAGCTCCTGCACGTGGATCCGGAGAAGCCCATGAGACTGGAGACAGATGTGTCCGACCGCGCCGTTGGAGCGGTCCTTTTGCAGCCCGGGGCCAAGCAGAACTGGAGGCCGTGTGCCTTTTTCTCTAGGAAGCTGAGCAAGTCAGAGCAAAACTACACAGTGTATGACTGAGAACTGCTTGCGATCTATGCGGCATTTCGGCAATGGAAACATCTGTTGATAGGGGCGCGGCACAAGTTCCAGGTCCGAACTGACCACAAGAACTTGGAATACTGGTGGACCGCGCGAGTGCTCAATCAGAGACAGATCAGGTGGTCCCAGGAGTTCGCCAAGTTTTCCTTCGAGATCCGATACGTGCCGGGAGAGGAAAACGTAAGGGCAGACACTCTCTCCCGGAAACCGGAGTACATGGAAGGAGAGGGGCCACCAGAGACCAGGCACGTATTACCCGAGGACCGGTGGGTGTAGGGGGGGCGTTGGTTGGCAAACGAGAACTGGCAGGGCTCACCAGAGACGATGAGTTTGCTCAGACAAAAATTAGGGAACTCAGGGACGGAAAGGAAGTCCATGGAGGGTTTGAGGAAAAGGAAGGGCTACTGTACTATAAGGGGGCGCTGTATGTACCGGGGAAGACATTGAGGGGGAAGGTACTCAAGCAACTCCTTGACAACCCAACAGCTGGGCACTTTGGACAGCACAAGACCATGCTACTTGTCACCAGGCAGTTCTGGTGGCCAAAGGTGAGGGAAGACGTACGAGAATATGTACGAGGGTGCGACCGATGCCAGAGGGCTAAGGGGGAAAGGGCCACCCCCGCGGGGTTACTGCAACCCTTACCCACACCGGGAAGGCCCTGGGAGGTGGTGTCCATTGATTTTATGACAGATCTGCCCAAGTCAAGGGGAAAGACAGCGGTCATGGTAGTAGTCGATCTACTGACTAAAATGTGCCATTTCGTAGCTTGCTCACATGCAGCAACGGCAGAGGAGACCGCCAGGCTGTTTGTGGATCACATTTTCAGACTGCATGGGGCTCCCTTGAGGGTAATCTCGGATCGCGGGAAACAATTTACTTCCCGGTTCTGGCGGAAACTCATGAGCTTGCTACAGGTTGAGGTGAGCTTCTCGACGGCGAGGCACCCAGAAACCAACGGACAAGCCGAAAGAGCGAACGGCATACTCCAGCAATACCTACGCTGCTATGTCAGTGAGAGACTGAACGATTGGGTAGTGAAATTAGCTTTGGCTGAATTTGCGTACAATAACGCTGAACACGTGTCCACGGGAATGAGCCCTTTCATGGTGTCACCCCAGGGCATTCCCGGGGGAGGAAGAATGGAGTGTACCTGCGGCTGAGCAATTTGTGGAGGAAATGGAGGCCTTACACCACCAGCAACTAAGGCTGAACTTGGAGCGGGCCAAGGAAGTTTACAAGAGGCAGGCGGACAGGCACCGTCAGGAGGGGGAGGCCATACGGGTGGGAGACCGGGTGTGGTTGTCATACCAAGGGTTGCCCCTAAAGGGAGGGTGCAAGAAGTTGCAGCCGAGGCGGCTGGGGCCTTTTGAGGTAATACAGCAGGTGAACCCAGTGGCATTTAAACTCAAGTTGCCTGACAGCATGAAGATACATCCGGTGTTCCATAGGTCCCTACTTTCACCTTACAGGAAGCGGCGGGAATTCCCGGGACGGGAGGGAGGGGTTACCACCCACCCGCGGGTAGAGGAGAGGGAACACTGTAACGAAGCCACGGAAATACTCGATTCAAGGTGGCGAGGTCGCCAGGTAGAGTACTCGGTAGCCTGGGAGGGGGAACCTAGGTCGGAAAACACTTGGGTCCCTGCTGAATCAATCACTGACGGGTATCTGGTGGAAGAATTCCACAGTTTGTTCCCGGATAAGCCCAAACCATTAGCGAGATTCTGGGAGGAGGAATTTGGACCCATGGATGACGAAGGGGATTTTGTGGGTTTTCCTGCCTCCGAAGAGGAGGGAGAGGAGGTGTCCAAGGGAGAAGAATCAGACTGGGAGGTTCAACCAGCGGGAAGAGATCCGAGCGGATGGGAGGCTGGTTTTGAATCCTCAGAAGATGATGCCAGCTCTTTCAGGGGATTCCCCGCATCGTCTGCCGAGGAGAGGGAGGAGGTTGTGCCGGAAAATCGCGCCCGGGGTGGGAGGGGTCCTGAGGAGGAGGTGGATGTCTGGGAACTTCCATCAGGGTCCGAGGGAGAGAGCAAGCTCCAAAGGGATCCCAGAGAGCGTCCCGGGAGTGGGAGAGGCAGCCCATCTTCTGGGGAAGGGAATCAGCGTAGCTCCAGTGGAGAAGGGGGGCAGATGGGGGAATCGGCGAGGCGGTCCCATGACTCCTTGCCGGGGACCAGCGGGGAGAGGAAGAGTCCTCCGCTGCCTACGCCCTCCTTGCGCAGAAGGCTTCCGCGCAGGGAGAGTAGGAGATTGGGCGTCAAAGAGCTTCTTTGCTGGAAGAAGTTTAAGAAACGCCCACTGACGGATTCTGCCAGCGATTGAGACAGCCACGGGTGAGTGGCTGCTCGGACAGGAAAGGTTCACTCAGGCAACCCAGCCAGGTGTTGGGACAAGCTTACGCACGAGCAACCCCTAGAACCATTACAACTCCCAAGGCATTCGGGAGCAGAGGTACAACGGTATCCAGAATAGTGGTTTGCATGACCAACTAAGGAAGATAATAACGCAATAAAATTCAAAACAGCAACGATCAATTGCACATTTATTCCAAATCCAGTTAAAACTATTTAGTTCAATTAAATCAGTAAAATCGATGAGCTTGATCGAGTGATACCAGTTTTTCAAATTCTGACAGTTATACCCCCAATGCCCCTCTTGCCTCCTAGCACCATCTGGTTAATCCCACAGCCTGTGCCCACTCTGGGAACCCCTGTTCTAAGCAGTGAAAAACTATGGGGCGGCAATACAGAAAGAAAGTGCTTTTTTAAAAAGCCAGTCCTTTTTTAAAAAAAAAATATGTTTAGGGGTACTCTCATTTTCCTAGGCATATTGAAATACTGCCCCGCAATGAGGCCAAACGTAGATTCACAAGATGTTTAGGGGTATGCGTATGCCCCTCGCGTCCCCTCAGGAAAAAAAGCACTGGGTAGGACAATATGCAGGCCACATCTGGGTGATCTTTCCTCCTGACGGAGTTCAAGCCACGTTAATCCCTCACTCCTCCCCTTTGGGACTTTATTCCTTGATTACACAAATGCAGAGTTCCCCGTTACTCTCCAAATTCACACTGCTATGCCGTTGTGATGGTGACACACCTTGGCTGTATAAATTTCTTTCCCTAAGCAACCTCTATAAATAATATGATTGCTTGCATTTGCATTGTGTGAGAGAGATAAAGTTCAGCCTTTCTCCAGCAAGGAAATGAAACAACTTACCTGTTTCTCCTAGGTGCACTGAGAAGTCTTCTCCAAGGGAGAAGAATCATTACCTGGATGTCCCTGCTGAGCATCTATGCCGAAAAGGTAACCAGAGCATCTTGATTTGTTTGGGCCTCTTACAAAAGCAGGGTTTGTGAAATGAAGCAACTGACTGGTCCATGGAGTGTCTATTTACCAGGAACTGGTAAGCCTGGCAGACCGGAATCCTAGGATAGTTAGGAAGCAGAAGCTCATTCCAGGCACAGCCCCTGGAGGGAACTTTTCAGGTCACAGAATAACAGTTCAGTGAATTCTCCAGAGTGTTTCTCTCCAGTTTTATACAAATGAACGGTGAGGGATGGATGGGAATGGCAAAGAAAAGCAGGTAAGGGCAGTGGTGAGTTTATGCTCTCGGGCCCTTTTGGCAGGCCCTATTCATTCACCTTAATAAACCAGACTATGTCTGAAAATACAATGGATTTAAAAGCTGGTTTGGCCTCATTGAGGGGCCGTGTTTAAATATGAGTAAGAAAATGAGAGTACCCCTAAACATTGAATAGATAGATAGATAGATAGATAGATAGATAGATAGATAGATAGATAGATAGATAGACAGATAGTCTCCAGAACCAGACTCTGGGACAGACTACAGGGTACCAATATAGATAGAAAGCTTCTGCTCTTAATTCAGGCACTCCACACAAACACGGCTCTTAGAGTCAGGTGTAGCCGCCTAGGACACCTAACAGACCCCATTAAAACCTTCAAAGGAGTCAGGCAAGGGTGCCTATTGGCCCCTCTACTATTCAATTTCTATTTAAATAATTTAGTATCTGCACCCAATGACTCAGAACTCCACCCTCCGAAGCTCGCAAATCAGCATATTTCGGTCCTGCTATATGCCAATGAGGCAGTAATTCTATCTAGAACCCCCATTGGACTCAAAAGAGCGCTAAGGAAGCTCGCAGCATACTGTGAAACTGAATGTCTCAAAATCAACTATCAAAAGACCAAGATACTTGCTTTTGGGGCAAAACCAAAGCTTAGAAGCTGGGAACTCTAAGGCCATAAATTAGAACAAGTCACAAATTATAAGTATCTAGGAATGGTGGTACAGGCCTCAGGAACCAACAAACTTCACATAAACTCCATCGGGAACTCAGCAGGAAAAACCGCAAACTGTATCCTTAAATTTTTCAGAGCACAAGGGGGCTTCGTCATCCCCGCGGCTCTAAAATTATACAAGGCCAAAACTTTGGCACAGCTCCTTTATGGATCCTTTCTGGGCCCGCCTTCCTCTGCTTTCTCCCCACTTGAGAGAGTGCAATCCAAACTTCTTAGAGCTCTCCTACAAGTCCCCAGATGTGTTTCAAACGCATGGGTTAGACTCGAAACGGGGATGATGAGAGTGGAGGCTTATATCTGCCTAACATCAATCTACAAATGGCTGACATTGAATCTGCTCCCCCGAGGGATAGCCCCATTGATCCTCTGCGATCAATTCCAGTCAGGCTGGCAGACTGCAGACCTGAACACCCTTCAGAAACTGGGTTTTGCCCCTCAAGCCCTTCTGAGCCTGGGGTTGGGCCAGGCAAAAGCCACGGTCAGGCAAAGAATCTTAGACACCGAGAGACAACAGGACTGCGCAAGGTGCCCCGACTATAAAATTTGAGAAATCGAGAGATATATAGCTGCACCGGCAGCATATCCCTTCTTTCTTGTATCTAAAAATGCAAGAAGAGCCTTTACACTCGCCAGAAGATCGGCTCTGCCCTCGCCGGTCCTGGAAGGAGCCTTTAAAAAGTCCCATATGCTCAGAGTCTTTGCGCCTGTCCATTGGGAGAGATAGGAAGCCCAGAGCACTTGTTCTTTAGATGTCTCTTTTATGAAGAGGCACGTAGTAAGACCATTGATCCCCTGCTGGTGAGGCTCGCCAACCTCCCGGAAAAGCAAAAACTTGACCTTTTCCTGTTAGGCAAAGATCAGAAGACGACCTGGATGGTCGCCAGATTCTGTGTACAGATCTGTAGGCACAGACCATCTCCCAACTCAAACTAGTTTGTTATGAAAATCCCCAAACTCGGTTCCATGGGTGACTCTGGGTCAACTCCCTGCGATAGTTTATTGTTGTACATTGTTTTTAAATTTATTGTTGTACATTTTTTAATTCTCTGTTTTTCTTCTGTGACTGTACCCCCAAGTGCGTTTTATGAGTTGGTCTCCAACCGTAATAAATTAGATAGATAGATAGATAGATAGATAGATAGATAGATAGATAGATAGATAGAAAGAAAACATGGACATGGGTACCTAAAGGAAGTCAGTGTGAGCAAGTGAAATGTTGAGGACTAGTAACTTGTGGCAGAGGCAGATCTAGGGCAGTGCAGCCAGTTCTGCCAAACTGGGCATCAAGCCAAGGGGGGCACTGCAGGGTGTCGCAACTATGATGTAGGGAATTGAGCAGAGCAGGTGGTGAGGCAGGGAGCTGCTGGATTTTGACCTTGCGCAGAGCGCCTCTGAAATCTGAAAGATCAAAGTTCCCCCCACCTCACTTGTGGGCTGATTTGCAAAGCTACAATAGGCCCCACTGCATTTTCAGGACAGTGGCCTTTTTTTAACCTATAACCACAATAATCAAGAATTATTGTTCCAGTTGCTAGAACTGAGCTGAGGGAGTCTCCTTGTACCTCTTTCCTAAAGCAAAGACATGAAGGATCTCGCTCCATGAGAACCTACCCGGACCCTGAAATAAACATCAGAGGCCCTTCTTTGTGTGCCTCCCCCACGAGAGGGCCAAAGGGTGGCAACACAACAGCGGCGTAGCGTGAGTTGTCAGCACCCGGGGCAACACAAGTAATTTGCGCCCCCTAACCCGGGGCAAGGCACGTAATTTGCGCCCCCCCTAACCCCTAACCTGCGAGTTGCCGCTGGCGCTGCTGCCCAAACGACGCCGCTTGCCCGGAGGAGGAGGGGGGCAGAGAGGCGAGGAAAATGCAACGGCCCAGCAGCAGCAGCAGCAGCAGCGGCGGAGGCGGGGCTGTGAGGAGGGGCTGCCTGGCGCGTCCTCCGCGGTGAGCGCTGAGAGCCGCTGCCTGCCGGGCGCCTTCAGCCGGGCGCCGCGAGACATGCGGCTCTGCTACAGCCTGCGCCCAAGGCTCTTCGGCGACTCCGGAGGCAGCGAGCGCGCCCCCCCCCCCAGATGTTGCGCCCGGTGCGGCTTGCACCCCTTGCACCCCCCACGCTACGCCACTGCAACACAAGAACGGGCCTTATCTGCAGTGGCTCCCTGTTTGTGGAATGCTTGCCTGGCACCTTCATCATACACCTTTAGGCACCAGGCAAAAAAGGGAAATAGATTCAGGAGCAGTTGAGACGAATAAGGAGTACCCAGTTCCCTTTTTCTCTCTAAGCCTGACATTGTTTAAAGAAAATGTGGGGTGCATTTTACAGGCACTTACAAGAGTGATCTTGCTGAACTCAGTGGGGCTACTCAGTGAGTAAAACTGCTCAGGGTTGCACAGCTGGTCAATTAAATGTATGTGTTTTAGCTGATTGACCACTTAATTTCTTAAATTTGGCAAAAACTTGCCCCTGGGTAAAAAGTATTCTGAAAGATGCTTAAGCTTTCCTTTTTCTTGGGTACACAGGTGTACACCTGTAAACAGGTGCCCTATTGTGTTAGAGCATGTGCAAGACAGGAGCATGGTCTTGTGTGACCCACATTGTTCCCCATTGGGACCTTCAATGTGAACAGAAGAAGTTGCCTCCTATCCGGAGAGGACACTTGAAGGCACAGTGGAACCTTGGGTCTCAAATGGCTCAGTTGACGAACAAATCGGAACCCGAACGCCGCAAACCCAGAAGTTAAATGCTTTGGTTTGCAAACTTTTTTCGAAAGCCGAATGCCCGATGTGGCTGTCGGCTATTGTTTCCAGAGCGCCGGCGCCAATTGGAAGCCGCACCTTGGTTTTAGAACGTTTCGGAAGTCGAATGGACTTCCGGAACGGATTACATTCGAGAACCAATGTACCACTGTACTATCAAATTCCAAATCCACATGGGAAAAAACCCTCAGCATTCTAGCAATGGTTTCCGTGTGCCTGGAGACCCTCATTCTCATTGGCGGTGTCTGGTGTGTCACTTCCCCTCCCAGGAGTTCCCTGCCATCGATGGTGGTCACCTGCAAGGGAAAATCTAGTGACAACAGGTGGAGTTGGTGCTCCAGAGCAAAGTCTCTGCTGAAGAAATCACACGAGCTGCCAGAATCTAGCAGTCCCTTCACTTTGACGGGGTGCCCGTTTGGGAGTTCTAGCACCACCTCTATGGCTATAGCTGCCTTGGGGGGGGGGTCAGGCTGGGGCACTTCTATTGGTTGCTGGCCTGGCTGCTGCCCCTGCTGGTTGGCAGCCAGGCGTTGTCGTTTCCCTGCACCTGCCCCTCCTCCCCCTTCTCGTCGTGGTCTGCAGCCCCCATCATGCCTTGCCAGGCCTTTCATTGAGGGCAGACCTTTGCAAAATGTCCCAGTCGCAGACAGAGGAAACACTTCTTGGTAGTTTTACACTCCTTCCCCTCCCTTTTCCGCCCTTCACTAGCGTTTGAAACTTCACACACGCGCGCTCCCTCAATTTCCATCAGCTCCGCCGCCTGGGAAGGCTCCCTCGGCATCTCTGGAATGCGGTTGTCATGGAAACATTCCGCCCTTATCTCCCGCTTCTCTTGAGCCCGCGTTTCCTGGCGTACACCGATCGCAAGCACAGTCTTTGTGAGTTCATCCATTGACCGTGGGCGGGGCACTCGGGACAACTCGTCTTTCACTTTGGGGGACAAACCCGCTTCAAACAATATTTGCATTGGTTCAGAGTCCAGATCCCACCCGAGCCTGTGGACTAACATCGCAAAACGCGACCAGTAGTTTCTGACGGACAGGCTTCCCTGCTTGCACCCCATCAGCTCCCGTCTCGTCGTGCTTTGGTCCACCTCGCCGGAGAACATCGCGTCCATCCCTTGGTAGAATTTCTTAAGATCTTTCAATGCATCATTCTGCGTCGCCATTAGGGGCCTGATCCATTCACGCGCCCCATCCTGCAGATGTCCCACAATGTAAGCCACCCTCTCCCCGCCAACATCAAAGTCATTTTTCTGCAATTCCAAAGCGTACTGAATTTCCGTTCGGAAGGCATTGTAGTCTTGGGGCTTTCCACCAAACTTGTGTACCAGCCCCTGAACCTTCCTTCCTATCGGGGTGGCTCTGACCTGTGCATCCTGAACCCGTCTCTCCTCCAGCCGCGCCGTCAGGGTAGCTACATGCGCCTCCAGGTCTCGGTTCCTCTCGGCCAGACCTCGCACCAGGGCTTCTTGCTCTGTCCCTCCGGCCGGCTCTGTTTGGCTCATCTTGCTGCCTGTCCGGGGCTGCACACAAGCAACATCAGGGACTGACGGATTGCTGTAATGGTTCTAGGGGTTGCTCGTGCGTAAGCTTGTCCCAACACCTGGCTGGGTTGCCTGAGTGAACCTTTCCTGTCCGAGCAGCCACTCACCCGTGGCTGTCTCAATCGCTGGCAGAATCTGTCAGTGGGCGTTTCTTAAACTTCTTCCAGCAAAGAAGCTCTTTGACACCCAGTCTCCTCCTACTCTCCCTGCGCGGAAGCCTTCTGCGCAAGGAGGGCGTAGGCAGCGGAGGACTCTTCCTCTCCCCGCTGGTCCCCGGCAAGGAGTCATGGGACCGACTCGCCGATTCCCCCATCTGCCCCCCTTCTCCACTGGAGCTACGCTGATTCCCTTCCCCAGAAGATGGGCTGCCTCTCCCACTCCCGGGACGCTCTCTGGGATCCCTTTGGAGCTTGGTCTCTCCCTCGGAAACTGATGGCAGTTCCCTGACAGGAGTCAAACGTTCTTTTGGAAGCCGAACGTCCAGTGGGGCTTCCACGGCTTCTGATTGGCTGCAGGAGCTTCCTGAGGTCAATCAGAAGCCGCACTTTGGTTTCCAAACGTTTCAGAAGTCAAATGGACTTCTGGAACGGACTCCGTTCGACTTCCAAGGTACGGCTGTACAGTGGAACCTCGGTTGTTGAACATAATCCATTCCGGAAGACCGTTCGACTTCCGAAACATTTGACAACCAAGGATCAATTGCC
The DNA here is from genome assembly GCF_964188305.1 of Podarcis bocagei. Classification (NCBI taxonomy): domain Eukaryota; kingdom Metazoa; phylum Chordata; class Lepidosauria; order Squamata; family Lacertidae; genus Podarcis; species Podarcis bocagei. The sequence continues at coordinate 35,205,811 of NC_138131.1, forward strand.
GATCGGCAAATTCTTTTTAAAAAATGGAGTTCCGTTCGACTTCCGAGGTGCATTCAAAAATGGAAGCATTCGCTTCCGGGTTGTCGGCGTTCAGGTTCTGAATTGTTCGGCTTCCGAAGTATTCAAGAACCAAGGTTCCCCTGTAATGCTTTTTATAGAGTGGGACTGTAGGAGGCACTGGGGATGAGTCTATGGAACCAAGCGGGCAGCAGCCCCAGAAAGTTTGGGAACCACTGGCTTAGAAGTCCAGAGTATGGTACAGGCAATCCTCGTTTTGCGTAAGGGTTTAGTTCCGGACCTCTGTGCAGCTTGGCGGACCGCATGTTCACTCCTTTTTTCACTCCTTTTTGTGACGTCTATATGACGTTTTAGGGCTATTTCTGGGTTTGGAGCCCTGCATGTGAGCAATATGGGGAACACAATCAGATGAGCTTACGAAAATAAACTCATGAGAGTTTAGCATATTATGCTTGTCACAAATACACACACACACACACACTCAACAAATGAAAAGAAAAAGCCATATGTTTTAACTTTATTCTCTTCTTTGGAGTTCTTAGTGTTAAGAAATATGATGAGATGCTACTTGAAATGTGCTTTACATGCAGTATTTCTTTTGATCAACATAACACCACAATGTGCAACTTACCTAGCATAAAAATGTTCTCATGTGTGTCATTTAAACCTCTTTTTAGGACTGCCATAATCACTTCCCTGACTTTACCTTACTAGATTGCCAAAAACACAAGTTGGCCCTCGTGCTTCTGCTTTATTTGGGTTCCCAACTTACTATAATTATGTTTACAAAATACAATATGCATTTAAACATGACATTCTTGCTTTTGTCTTGAGAAACTTTATTTGAAAAGCTATCAGTCACGATTACAATTGGATGGTATAGCAATAACTGCAGAAATCAGTTTCTTGCACAACAGCAATTATTATTTGCTAAAGTAATAGTTCTGCTGCTCTGGTTCGCCAGAAGCGGCTTAGTCATGCTGGCCACATGACCTGGAAGCTGTACGCTGCCTCCCTCGGCCAATAAAGCGAGATGAGCGTCGCAACCCCAGAGTTGGCCACGACTGGACCTAAAGGTCAGGGGTCCCTTTACCTTTACCTTTTTCTCTCTAAGCCTGACACTTGTTTAAAGAAAATGTGGGGTGCATTTTTACAGGCACTTACAAGAGGGTCAATCTTGCTGAACTCAGTGGGGCTACTCAGTGAGTAAAACTGCTCAGGGTTGCACAGCTGGTCAATTAAATGTATGTGTTTCGGAAGTCGAATGGACTTCCGGAACGGATTACATTCGAGAACCAATGTACCACTGTACTATCAAATTCCACATCCACATGGAAAAAAACCCTCAGCATTCTAGCAGATTCCTTACAGGACTATAATTCCACACTGTATATATCACAATAAGAGACAGCATGCCTTCAACACATGGGCATCCCATCAGATTGTTTCTGGGACAGAGTTGATCCTTGTTCTCCTTTCCTCTTGAAAGGCTACAAAATGGTTATCCTTGGGATGAGACAATATGTACATTAAAACATATACTGCAATGCCCACCATCCCTGACCATTAGCCATGCTGGCTGAGACCATCTGTATGGCCACAGATTGCCCGTCCCTGATATTTTATTTTTATGGGTTTTCCACACACATCTGCTCAGCTTCTGTGAGAACAGGATGCTTGAATAGTTGGGCCATTGGCCTGATCCAGCAGGCTCTTTTTATGTTCTTACGTTAGAGGTATGCTGCCTTTGTGCACGGCTGTTCCGCTTACCTCTCATGTTCAAGCCATCATAAACGAGTGAGTGCCTGAGCATGCGCAGAGTGCCACCCTCCCTCAGTGGTGAAATAAATAATCACTACTTTTACTTGAAGCCCTGATAGCCATCGCACCCAGCAGCTCTGGTATGTTTCGTGCACACAATAGAGCACCCTTGATGGATCAAGACCGATGAGACAATGCCACGTTGTGTTTCTGTTCCGTAGAAGTTGCTTCAACTTTCGTGCACGCAATTTCTGCTTTTGATGGAGACCTTGGCATTATGATAAGAGAAACAGGAACAGCACTTACGGCGCCCAAACAAAAGTGAAAGCAGAACAAGTTTGGACAAAACAGCACAGCAGTGTGTCAAAGTTCCCTGGAGTCCCAATTGCACATTTCCTCCCCTGCCAGGTAGATTTCTTCTTTTTTTTAAAGAAATAAATTTTTATTAATTTTCCAAACACATAATAAAAACAAACTATAAATAAGACAATAACAATAACATACAAACAAATAAACACGTATAATTTCTTAGCCTTATTTTCATACACCTTGCTTCCCGGACTTCCCCATACCTTCCCTTTTCTGCATCCTTGTTTCACATTTCTTCAGCAACTTCTTAAATCTAATTTAAACCAATCACTTTCATTAGATTTTTTTTCTTTAACTTATTGGTTTCAGCTGCAATTCTCTATTTCTTTGTTCCTTAACATCTTAACACTCCTCAATTTTACAACAGTTTTTAAGATATGTTTTAAATTTCTTCCAATCTTCTTCCACTGTCTCTTTCCCCTGGTCACGGATTCTGCCGGTCATCTCTGCCAGACCCATGTAGTCGATCACCTTCGTCTGCCATTCTTCCAGAGTGGGTAGTTCTTGTGTCTTCCAATACTTTGCCAGAAGAATTCTCGCTGCTGTAGTAGCGTACATAAAAAACGTCCTATCCTTCCTTGGCACCAATTGGCCGACCATGCCCAAGAGGAAAGCCTCAGGTTTTTTAGAAAAAGTCCACTTAAGGACTTTCTTGATTTCATTATAGATCATTTCCCAAAAGGCTTTGATCTTCGGGCAGGTCCACCAAAGGTGATAAAAAGTACCTTCAGTCTCATTACATTTCCAACATTTATTATTGGGCGAATGGTAAATTTTTGCAAGCTTGACTGGGGTCATGTACCACCTGTAGGTCATTTTCATTATGTTTTCTCTTAAGGCGTTACATGCCAGGTAGATTTCGGCAGTTCATAGTCTATGTTTTATGTGGATCTGCCCACATATAATTAATGGAAAGGTCCATCTCCTGTTCCCATTGCCGATTGATATAAGAGGTGTGCTCAGTTTGTTTTTAGGGCGTCCTTCTTTTTGCAGGGAATGGGGTGTAGTATTTTTTGGTATTAATTCCTATACTATTTTCATCATCATCATCATCATCATCATCATCATCATCATCATCATCATTTATTACTTATACCCCGTCCATCTGGCTGGGTTTCCCCAGCCACTCTGGGAGGCTTCCAACAAAATATTCTGGGGAATTCAAGCAAAGAACGAAGCGTCAAAACAGAGCTTTGTGGCTTGAGTATGACTTGATCTCAGTCCAGACAGATCAACCATATGTGGCCAGTTTACAAGCCCCCCTACCCCTGGTACCCTTTCTCCCTGCATTGCTGCTCCAGAACTTTTCACTGCTTAGAAATGTAGGACACAATACTGGATTGTCGCAGGGGTTGGATTCCTATTGGATCGGTTAGTCTAGGCTTAGCAGAGTGAGCAGGGCAGGCAGCCCCTAGTGCCGTATTTACATGTAAGCTAAACACGCTATAGTTTAGGGCTATAGTGCTCGGTCCCGGCTCCTGCCAACCTAGCAGTTCGAAAGCACGTCAAAGTGCAAGTAGATAAATAGGTACCGCTCCGGCGGGAAGGTAAACGGCATTTCCGTGCGCTGCTCTGGTTCTCCAGAAGCGGCTTAGTCATGCTGGCCACATGACCCGGAAAAACTGTCTGCGGACAAATGCCGGCTCCCTCGGCCTATAGAGCGTGATGAGTGCACAACCACAGAGTTGTCCGCGACTGGACCTAACGGTCAGGGGTCCCTTTACCTTTTAGCCATCACAAATAATACTGCTTTCTCTCAAAGTTGACACCTTTCACGAAAACTGATAAGTTACCTGTTGTAGGGAATCATTTCTCCTATTTTCTTAATTTCTCCTTTTCTTAGTCTCTTTTCCACTTACTTAAGCAAACTTAGACAAATTCTTTTTGAAGCATAACAAGGGTTGAGTGGAGGGCTAGATGTTACCTGCTTTTCAAAATCGTGATAGAGCACCAGCTAAATTTTGAGGCACTAGCTGGCTTCACAGTTTTTCCCGCATGGTGATTTTTGCACACACACATACTTTAAGGCTGGGCAATGTATCAATACATTTGGGGTGAGGAAATAAGTTTGAAGTCCACAGCGTGGTAACAGTGCCATAATATTAATCACAATGTGTGCGCGTGCCGTGTAAAAAACCATTATGTGGGAAAAACCGTGAAGCCAGTCATCGCTTCTCTCATGGTTCCTGTCCCATTAAACTTTAATTAGTTTAATGCTTATCAAATGTCCAGTGCGCTTCCAATGCCACAATGTCCCATTACAGCAGAGCATTTCGCACAGCGGCTCAAGAAGGGCTGGAGAGTCAGCATCTTTTCAAGAAAAGGAATCTTGGAGCAAGCGGTTTGGAACTTAAATAAAAGGTTTATTTACACAAAACAAAAAAACCCTGGTGAAGAATCACACATTTCAGCAAACACGCCCCAAAAGAAAAAGGAAGGGGGAAGGGGGCAAACACACGAGTGAGTTGACTATTTATACAAACTCACATTCCTGGAAGCCTAACTACCTCCAGCTGCTCAGTGATTAGAGCGTCTTGATTAGAGCTTCTTAACCCTTTAATACCAACACCCCCTCTCGCTCGTAACACTGAGCTGTACCAACCTTAATTCAAATTTAAACCTGAACAGAAACATTTATGAGATTGCGGACTCAAAGCTTTTGTAAAACCGTCTGCGAGATTTTCTTGGCTTGGACAATACTTTAGTTCAATTAAACCTTGTTTTACACTTTGGCATACATTTTGATAACGGATATCCAAATGTTTTGTGTGTGCCTTGAATTGACCTGATTTAGCTAGTTTAATACAAGGTTGATTGTCTTCCCACACTCTGATAGGTAGGGAACATTCTCCAAACAATTCTTGTACCAGTTGTTTATAAAATTCCAGTTCTCTACATACATCTGATAATGCATTGAACTCAGATTCAGTTGAACTTAAAGCTATAAGTGATTGCTTTCTTGATCTCCAACCAATTAGTGCATTTCCAAATTTTATCGCCATTCCTGACACTGATTTTCTATCTGGTCCAGCATCAGCCCAACTGCTGTCAGCCCAACATTCAAGTTGTGTGCTGCCCTCTGCTGATAGTTTTAAGCGAAACGTTTTGGTAGTTTGGAGATACCTTAAAACTCTTTTTACTCCTTGCCAAGCATGCATTGATGGTTTTTCAGCTTGCCTACACTGCATGTTGACAGCATATGTTATATCGGGCCGAGTCCACTGTGCGATGTGGAGTAGACTGCCTATCGCTGACTGGTAAACCCCGGGATTACAGAACTCTGTCTGTTGCTCAGTTTGAGCATCCTTTGTGTAACTTAACTCCATTGGGGTTTTAACACCAGCACAGTTGTCCATTTTAAACCTTTCCAGCAACTGCTGGATCTTAGCTTCTTGGCAGAGCCAATAGTTCCCATCTTCATCTTGCTGAATTTTAACTCCTAGATAAACAGATACATTGCCTAGTGATTTTATCTGAAACCTTTCTCCAAGCTTTGTGGCAAATTGTTGTGCAAGTTTATCGTCCTTTCCACTGTATAATAAATCGTCAACAAATATCAAGACTGCTTCTTGTTCACATCCCGAGCCTTTTAGATAAAGACACGCATCTGCTGCGCTCTTTCTGAACCCCATGCTCTCTAGAGCATCGTTTAAGCAGGAATTCCAATTACGGGCAGACTGTTTCAACCCATAAATGGATTTGTGTAATCGCCAGACCTGGTTTGGCTTGTCTCCTTCAAAACCTGGCGGTGGTGTCATATAGTCTGCATTTAAATAAGCCACATTGACATCAAAATGAAACAGCTTATTTTCCCTTCTTAGCTGAAGAGGCTAAAAGCATTCTTAATGACTCTGGTCTTGAAGTAGGGGCATAGATTTGAGAATAGTGAACTCCTTTGCGCTGTGAAAACCCTTTTGCAACTAGTCGGGCTTTATATTGCAACTCATCAGTAGTTGTGGGCTTTAAACGATATACCCATCGACAACCTACAGCTTGTTGGCCTTTTGGAAGCTCTGTACTTGTAAACACACCGAGAGACTTCATTGAAGCCATCTCTTTTTCCATTGCTTCCTGCCACTTTACGGCTTCTGAGCTTGGAAGCTGTTGTACCTCTACATAGCTATCTGGCTCACACTGTGCCATATTTACGTATACACTTGTCACCTTAAACCGCTCTGGCGGCTTGCCCTTTGTGGCACGTTTTGACCTGCGCAATTGCTCCTCTTGTGCCCCCTCTGACCGTTGGCTGTCAGAATCTGTCTCAGACGGGTGTGTCTCGTGTAGGGCTGTGAGGACCCTTTTGCGGAGGGGCTGGGGAACAACGACCCTGCTTCCCCATAACAGGCACCCCTTGTGGGCCGACAGTTCATGTTTGCGGGTTGTGTAGCCAGAGAATTCTGGCCCAGGGCTGCTGCTGGGCCATCCCCTCCACACCCAGTCCAGGACCCGGGAGATGACCCTATCTTTCTTGGAATGGTGTGCAACTTCTTGTGCCTGAATGGGGCGGTCGGGAAGTAGCTCCAGGCTCATAACCTCTTGTGCAGGTGCTGGGTCGGGGCCTGTTTCCGGTAGTGGTAGCCTGCTGAGGGCGTCCGCATGACCCATCGCCTTCCCCGGGCGGTGAATCAGTGCATACTGGTAGCTGGCAAGGAAAATTGACCACCTGAGGACGCGAGGAGACAGCACTTGGGGGGTCTGCTTTTTGGGGGCAAACAAGCCAAGCAACGGCTTGTGGTCAGTCACCATGGTGAAGGGCCGCCCGTACAAGAAATCATGGAATTTTTTTACTCCCTTCACGATTGCCAGACCCTCCTTGTCTATTTGCGAGTAGTTCCGCTCGGTTGCGTTGAGTGTCTGGGAAAACTATGCCACCGGTACCTCTCTTCCATCCGGGAGTTGGTGTCCCAGGACAGCGCCAATGCCATAGGGCGAGGCGTCGCATGCTAGCACCACCGGCAGCCTCTCCTCGAAGTGTGCCAAGAACGCGTTTGAGACAAGCAAGTCCTTGACTGCCTGGAATGCGGCCTCCTGGTGCTGGCCCCACACCCAAGGGGCCCGCTTGTCCAGGAGTCTGTGTAGGGGCTCCGCTACCGCCGCCTTGTGGGGAAGGAAGGAATGGTAAAAGTTCAATAGTCCCAAGAAGGCCTGAAGTTCAGTCTTGCTCTTGGGTGCTGGGGCATCACAAATGGCCCGTACCTTGTCCCCAGTCGGGTGGACCCCTTCTGCGTCCACCATAAATCCCAGAAAGTCCACCTGAGGCACTCCTAGTAGACATTTTCCCCGCTTCACCTTGAGACCCGCCGTCTGGAAACGGTGCAGAACGGTGCGGAGGCGGTCCTCAAACTCCTCTGGTGTGGGCCCAGCAATCAACACATCATCGAAGAAGGGGGTGACGCCAGGAATCCCTTTAAGGAGCGAGTCCATTAGATTCTGGAATATGCCTGGTGCCACACTGACAACGAATTGCAGCCGCTTTACCCTGAACGCTCCTCTGTGCGTCACAATCATCTGTGCCTCTGCTGTGGCCTCATCTACTGGCAGCTGTTGATATGCTTGGGCCAAGTCCAGCTTGCTAAAAATTTTCGACCCAGCCAGGGTGGCAAGGACATGGCTGACCACTGGCACTGGGTATGCGTGGGCCGTGAGGGCCTTGTTTATGGTACATTTGTAGTCTGCACAGATACGGACCGAACCATTAGGCTTGACGGGTGTGACGATTGGGGTTTCCCAGGGGGCATTAGGCACCGGCTCCAGCACTCCTTGCTCCACGAGCCGGTCCAATTCCTCGTCTATACGGGGTTTCAGGGTGAACGGGACCCGGCGGGCCTTGAGCCTGACAGGTCGTACTGTGGGGTCAAGCTGTAGAGCAATGGGGGGCCCCGTATACTGTCCCAATTTCCCATCGAAAACCCCTGGAAAATCCTTGCAGATGGCATCCACGTCCACTTGTAAGGTAGTGTGGTTCACCCCGGTGATGGCTAGCCCCAGTGGTCCAAACCATGCCAATCCCAGTAAGCTAATGTAGGGGCCCTTGACCACGAACAAGTCCAGTTGCCGCATCGGCCCTCGATATTGCACCTTGAAGGTCCCCACCCCCATTGTGGGCCGACCTTACATTTCTGGAAGTCCCGGAGGGTGAATGGGGCTGGCCTGAGTTTGGGACCCCCAGTAGGACACAGTTTCCTTAAGGTCCTTGCCGAGATTATGGATAGAGTTGAACCCGTGTCAAGCTCCATGCGGCATGGGGCCCCCTCTATCTGTACCTCTACATAAATTTTCTCTACGTTGGGGTGGGGCAACTGGTATACCTGGAAGTCCGTGAGCTCCGTAGAGTTGCCTTGGTGCGTTGGGCCCCGGGACCTGGGGCTCTTGGATTGGTCATCTGATGCCTGGCGTTGGGTGGGCCGAGCTCGACACACCCGGGCGATGTGTCCCAATTTTCTGCACTGCCTGCACTCTGCGTTGCGGAAACGGCAGGTCCTCCTCTCATGACTTTCCCCGCAGCTTGCGCAGTTCCCTCCTTCTCGTCGAGGCAGCTGTGGTCTGTGTGCTGCTTGAGTGCGCTGCTGTACTCGGTGCACCTCCTCCCTGTCAGATCCTGAGTCGTCGGTGAGGTCTTCGTGGTGGACCCTCGGTTGGGGTGGCAGGCTCGGCCGTGCCTCTTGCGTCGACCTCTTGGCAGCTTCCGTTGCCAGGGCCTCTTCCAGAGCGACCTGGAACGTTAGGTCCTTCTTGGCGTAGAGGCGTCGTTGCAGCTTCTCATCCTTCAGGCCACCGACGAGGCGGTCACGAAGCATGTTCTCCAGCTCTGAGAAGTTGCAGAACCGGGCAGCTTGGCGGAGAGAGGTCACAAACCCAGTTATGGTTTCCCCAGGGGCTTGCCGCTTTGCTCAACTCAGTACACAACAACTACCAACAAAGAGGCATCAGGCCTAAAAGGGAGGAGGGAAAGAGCCTAATATCACTACAGTCTCTTTTTTTTTGAAAAGATATTTATTAAAGTTTTTAAAGTATAACAGTAAAAATGAAAAATAAAAAGAAACATACAAAATAAAAACAGTTAAAAAACACATTGATTCTCCATAACATATCTTCTTACACTTATTTCCCCGGACCTCCTCGTACCTCCCTTTTTTGTATTCCACTTCAGTTTGTTAGTTCAGCAAATCCTTACCATTAAGCTTTTTTTGGCCTCATGGACCAAATGGGGAAGACTTGGGGAGGGGGCAAGATGTGCTCAGAGGTCAGACGTTCCCCACCCCAAAATTTCACCTCAGGAACTGATGGACTCTTACTTTGCCTCACAATCGTTTTGAAATGTGCCGGGTTTTCAACGTTCGGGAACTGAAACGTTCCAAAACGCAGGCGTTTGGGAGCTGAGGTTTGACTGTAATATATTGGCGTCCGCATGAAATCCGCCCCATCCCATTGTTGTCCCGTGTCTTTAAATGCAGGGTTTCCCCATCCTTTGGAAGTCCAAAAGGGGCATGATCTTTGTACTTAGCACACGACTGAGTGCTAGCAGTAGGAGGAAGTGCAGGGGCTGAGCCCCAGAACAAAATTTCCCCCATCACTGATTCTTGTTTCTTTTCTTATCAAGGCAAAATCCTACGTGTCTTTGCTTTTCGAAAGATCTCCAAGGGTACAAGGGGATCCCTCAGCTCAATTCTAGCAAGCGGGACAGTTCTTGAGTTTTGTGGTTACACATCAATAGTCAGCCAGTCTCCTGAAAATGCCATGGGGCCTGTTATGTATTCAGTGGTCTCGAGTCTGGACTAAGGATTCTGAGCTCCTGTGTTCTGATTCGATACATGATATCCAATCACAGAACATTTCTGGATTTGGGCTCTGCCATTGGCCCTTAAACTCTGAGTCCTGATTCACAGCTTGGAAGTTTAGACAGCCAATCACGTGGGGAGTGGGAGTGGCCCAGGCCTTCAGAAATGTCTATAAGCAGTTGCTTCGGCCCTGTTGTCCAGTTCAGTTACCAATCAACTCCTGTTTTTGCTTATCTTTAATCTTTTCCGAGAGACTATCTATCACACAGGATCTTAGAAAGTTGTCCCAAAACAAAGTTTGTCCTCAATACTGTCCTCTTCACATATATGGGGACATTCACCACCTGCACAGGCTCAATGTTTCCACATATTAAAGTAGCAAAAGTCCACATTAGCGGTGAATGTGAATTGCCACAAGCAATCTCGATTGCTTCTTAGCCCTCTCTAAGCAACAGGATGAGAACAGAAATCGTGCGGCGGCAGGAGACCCCATTAGCTAACGTGGTACCTCAGGTTAAGAGCAGTTTCAGGGTAAGAACAGACCTCCAGAACAAATTAAGTTCTTAACCCGAGGTACCACTGTAAAAAACGTGGGCTGTCTAGTGACAAAGATGTAGACTGTCTCGCCAGAGTGCTGCATGCTCTGGTTATCTCCTGCTTGGACTACTGCAATGTGCTCTATGTGGGGCTACCTTTGAAGGTGACCCGGAAACTACAACTAATCCAGAATGCGGCAGCTAGACTGGTGACTGGGAGTGGCTGCCGGGACCACATAACGCCGGTCCTGAAGGACCTACATTGGTTCCCAGTACGTTTCCGAGCACAATTCAAAGTGTTGGTGCTGACCTTTCAAGCCCTAAACAGCCCTGGCCCAGTATACCTGATGGAGCGTCTCTACTCCCATCCTTCAGTCCAGACACTGAGGTCCAGCTCCGAGGGCCTTCTGGCGGTTCCCTCACTGCGAAAAGTAAAGCTACAGGGAACCAGGCAGAGGGCCTTCTCAGTGGTGGTGCCCACCCTGTGGAATGCCCTCCCATCAGATGTCAAGGAAATAAGCACTTGACCTTTAGAAGACATCTGAAGGCAACCTTGTTTAGGGAAGTTTTAAATGTTTGATGTTTTATTTTTTAATTATTATTATTATTCATATTCTGTTGGGAGCCGCCCAGAATGGCTGGGGAAACCCAGCCAGACGGATGGGGTATAAATTTTTATTTTTTTAATTATTATTATTATTATTATTCCAGGAGTGCCCCCAACTATGCCCTGGCTCCTTCAGGGGGAGTGCAACCACATCCAGAACAGGAAACCTGTCAATTTCTGGAACATGAGAACCACCCACCAAGCTACTCCATCGCCCCAGGATTCAAATGCAGTTTATTGTCCCTCATCCAGTCCACCAGTGCATCCTGACACTGACCCAGTCTAACTGCTACCAAATCTATTTACCTTTTGTGAAACAGGTGAATGTCAAGGATAGCGTGGAAAACCTGGTGAGTGTCTTGCTCAAAAAAGCCCACAGTGACCTGGAGAAAGTCCGAGCCATTTGGATGCAGATCTGCCATCATATAGGTGGTTTGTTACACAATAAACTTTTGCTATTTCATTAAGGAAAAAAGATATATGTTCATTGAATTGATTGATCACTCGCATCTTCTGAACGTTTGTGACCCACACGTGACTTTTGCAGACCCTTGTTCACTATGCATTTTGTGCTTTGGGGTGATAGTTCATAAATGCGTTTATTTCTCCAGAATATGATATGGAAGCCTTCTATGATGAAGCCAAGAGGGCTTCAGAGGCAGCAGATGTCCTGCAGTCAGGAAAAGGAATTTGTACGGGATTTTGTGGACTCTTTGAAGAAATGTGCAGGTGACTTCTTTCAGCCCCAGTTATCAGGTCAAGCAGTGGTTTCGTGGCAGGGATGATGGGAGTTCTGGGGAGCCACAGGTTCCCCAACCCCGCTCAATGGTTTGAATGTTCCTGAAACAAATTTGCCAGTATAGGGTTGTGTTGAATTCAGCTTTGAGCAGATCCACTGAAATCAATGGACTGTTTCGTGGGGAGAGGGGGCAGGCAGGTGTGGTGGACACCCTGGTCCTGAATGGGATAACTGTGCCAATAAAGGACCAGGTGCAAAGGACCGCCATGCTTATATAGCAGGCATGCAGAACCTTTGGCCCTCCAGACGTTGCTCAGCTGCAACTCCCATCAGGCCAAGCAAGCTTAGCCAATGGCCAGAAATGACAGGAGCTATACTTCAGCAACATCTGGATGGCCAAAGATTTCATACATCTGTAATATGAAACAAAACAAACAAACAAACAAAATAAATTCCTTCCAGTAGCACCTTAGAGACCAAGTTAGTTATTGGGATGAGTGTTCGTGTGCATGCACACTTCTTCAGATACCATGCACACGGAAGCTCATACCAATAACAAACTTAGTTAGTCTCTAAGGTGCTACTGGAAGGCATTTTTTTATTTTGTTTCAACTACGGCAGACCAACATGGCTACCTACCTGTAAATCAGCCACCATAGCCATTAGAGGGCCGTGAAAATTTGTGTCCCGGGCTATTTAGATTCATCTAAAAAGACTCCCCCTTCATGGATCACTGCCTTGCCGTGGCGAAGGGGCTTGAATAACTCAGGGAAGCTAGGAGCTATGCCATGCAGGGCCACCCAAGATGGACAGGTCATAGTGGAGAGTTTTGACCAAACGTGATCACCTGGAGCAGGAACCGGCAAGCCACTCCAGTATCCCTGCCAAGAAAACTTCATGGACAAAGACAACAGGCACATAAACGTTATGATGCTGGAAGATGAGCCCCTCAGGTCAGAAGGCGTCCAAGGAAGAGGAATGCTACTGAGGAAGAGCGGAGGACAAGTACAAGTAGATTCAGAGCTGATGAAGTGGCTGGGCCAAAGCCGAAAGGACGCTCACTTGCGGATATGCCTGGAAGCGAAAGGAAAGTCCAATGCTGTAAAGAAAAATATTGCATAGGAACCTGGAATGTAAGAACCATGAACCTGGGTAAGTTGGATGTGGTCAAAAATGAGATGGCAAGAATAAATATTGACATCCTGGGCATCAGTGAACTAAAATGGACGGGAATGGGCGAATTCAGTTCGGACGACCATCATATCTACTACTGTGGGCAAGAAACACGTAAAAGAAATGGAGTGGCCCTCATAATCAACAAAAGAGTGGCAAAAGCTGTACTGGGATGCAATCTCAAAAATGATAGAATGATCTCGATACGAATCCAAGGCAGACCTTTTAACATCACAGTAACCTAAGTTTATGCACCAACTACTGGTGCTGGAGAAACTGAAATTGAGCAATTCTATGAAGACTTACAACACCTTATAGAAGTGACACCAAAGAAGGATGTTCTTCTCATTATAGGGGATTGGAATGCTAAAGTAGGGAATCAAGAGATAAAAAGAACAACTGGCAAGTTTGGCCTTGGAGATCAAAACGATGCAGGGCAAAGGCTAATAGAGTTCTGTCAAGAGAACAAGCTGGTCATCACAATCACGCTTTTCCAGCAACACAAGAAATGACTCTACATGGACATCACCAGATGGGCAGCATCAAAATCAGATTGATTATATTCTCTTCAGCCAAAGATGGAGAAGCTCTATACAGTCAGCAAAAACAAGACCTGGAGCTGACTGAGGCTCAGATCATCAGCTTCTTATAGCAAAATTCAAGCTTAAACTGAAGAAAGTAGGAAAAACCACTGGGCCGGTAAGATGCAATCTAAATCAAATCCCGTATGAATACACAGTGGAAGTGAGGAACAGGTTTAAGGATTTAGATTTGGTGGACAGAGTGCCTGAAGAACTATGGATGGAGGCTCACAACATTATACAGGAGGCAGCAACGAAAACCATCCCAATGAAAAGGAAATGGAAGAAAGCAAAGTGGCCTTACAAATAGCGGGGGAGAGAAGGCAAGCAAAATGCGAGGGAGATAGTGAAAGATACAGGAAATTGAATGCAGATTTCCAAAAAATAGCAAGGAAAACAACAGAATGGGAAGAACCAGAGATATGGATGTTTCGTACACCCCAGGTAGTGTGGTTGCTGACCTTGAGCCAGACATCCTGGAGAGTGAAGTCAAATGGGCCTTAGAAAGCACTGCAAATAACAAGACCAGTGGAAGTGATGGTATTCCAGCTGAACTATTTAAAATTTTAAAAGATGATGCTATTAAGGTGCTACACTCAATATGCCAGCAAGTTTGGAAAACTCAGCAGTAGCCAGAGGATTGGAGAAGATCAATCTACATCTGAATCCCAAAGAAGGGCAGTGCCAAAGAATGCTCCAACTACCGCACAATTGCACTCATTTCACACGCTAGCAAGGTTATGCTTAAAATTCTACAAGGCAGGCTTAAGCAGTATGTGGACCGAGAAATCCTTGCAGACAACTTCATTGTCCAGAAAGTGGGAGAAGCAACAAGAGGAACAGCCATTTTAGATCTAGTCCTAACCAATGTTGATGACCTGATTAGTGGGGTAGAAGTGGAAGGATCATTAGGCGCGAGTGATCATGCTCTTCTGAAGTTTACTATACAGCGGAAAGGAGCAGCCAAGCATACTAGGACTCAATTTCGTGACTTTAATAAAGCCGACTTCATAAAACTTAGGGAAGTGCTGGGTGAGATCCCATGGACAGTAATACTAAAAGGAAAGGGAGTTCATGATGGCTGGGAGTTTGTTAAGAGGGAGATAGTAAAAGCACAACGTCAGGCAATATCAATGAGACGGAAACATGGAAGGTGCCTAAAGAAGCCAGGGTGGCTATCTAAAGAACTTTTAACTGAGTTAAGATTTAAAAAGGATGTGTACAAAAAATGAAAAAGGGGGGAAACCACCAAAGAGGAATTCAACAAATAGCCAGCACGTGTAGACACAAAGTCAGAAAAGCTAAAGCACAGAATGAACTCAGGCTTGCTAGAGAGGTTAAAAGCAACAAAAAAGGCTTTTATGGGTATGTTCGTAGCAAAAGGAAGAACAAAGAAACAGTGGGGTCACTCAGAGGAGAAGATGGGGACACAGAAAGGGCTGAACTCCTCAATGCCTTCTTTGCCTCAGTCTTCTCCGATAAAGAAAACAATGCCCGACCTGAAGAATTTGGAGCAGATGATTCAGCAAAGGAAACACAGCCCAGAATAACTAAGGAGATAGTACAAGAATACTTGGCTAGTTTAAATGTATTCAAGTCTCCAGGGCCAGATGAACTGCATCCAAGAGTATTAAAAGAACTGGCAGATGTGATCTCAGAACCACTGGCAGTCATCTTTGAGAATTCCTGGAGAACAGGCGAAGTCCCGGCAGACTGGAGGAGGGCAAATGCTGTCCCTATTTTCAAAAAGGGGAAAAGAGAGGACCCAAATAATTACCGCCCAGTCAGTCTGACATCAATACCTGGGAAGATTCTGGAGCAGATCATGAAGCAAACAGTCTGTGAGCACCTAGAAAGGAATGCTGTGATCACCAATAGTCAGCATGGATTTCTGAAAAATAAGTCATGTCAGACTAACCTGATCTCACTTTTTGACAGAATTACAAGCCTGGTAGATGAAGGGAATGCAGTGGATGTAGCCTACCTTGATTTCAGCAAGGCATTTGACAAGGTGCCCCATGATATTCTTGTAAAGAAGCTGGTAAAATGCGGTCTTGACTACGCTACCACTCAGTGGATTTGTAACTGGCTGACTGACCGAACCCAAAGGGTGCTCATCAATGGTTCCTCTTCATCCTGGAGAAGAGTGACTAGTGGGGTGCCACAGGGTTCTGTCTTGGGCCAGGTCTTATTCAACATCTTTATCAACTACTTGGATGATGGACTCAAGGGCATCCTGATCAAATTTTCAGATGACTCCAAACTGGGAGGGGTGGCTAACACCCCAGAGGACAGGATCACACTTCAAAACGACCTTGACAGATTAGAGAACTGGGCAAAAACAAACAAGATGAACTTTAACAGGGAGAAATGTAACGTATTGCACTTGGGCAAAAAAAAGGAGAGGCACAAATATAAGATGGGTGACACCTGGCTTGAGAACAGTACATGTGAAAAGAATCTAGGAGTCTTGGTTGACCACAAACTTGACATGAGCCAACAGTGTGACGCGGCAGCTAAAAAAGCCAATGCAATTCTGGGCTGCATCAATAGGAGTATAGCATCTAGATCAAGGGAAGTAATAGTGCCACTGTATTCTGCTCTGGTCAGACCACACCTGGAGTACTGTGTCCAGTTCTAGGCACCACAGTTCAAGAAGGACACTGACAAACTGGAACGTGTCCAGAGGAGGGCAACCAAAATGGTCAAAGGCCTGGAAACGATGCCTTATGAGGAACGGCTAAGGGAGCTGGGCATGTTTAGCCTGGAGAAGAGGAGGTTAAGGGGTGATATGATAGCCATGTTCAAATATAGAAAAGGATGTCACATAGAGGAGGGAGAAAGGTTGTTTTCTGCTTCTCCAGAGAAGCGGACACGGAGCAACGGATCCAAACTACAAGAAAGAAGATTCCACCTAAACATTAGGAAGAACTTCCTGACAGTAAGAGCTATTCGAAAGTGGAATTTGCTGCCAAGGAGTGTGGTGGACTCTCCTACTTTGGAGGTCTTTAAGCAGAGGCTTGACAACCATATGTCAGGAGTGCTCTGATGGTGCTTCCTGCTTGGCAGGGGGTTGGACTCGATGGCCCTTGTGGTCTCTTCCAACTCTATGATTCTATGATTCTATTCTATGATTCTATGAAAGGAAACAATGGAATCACAATGTTTCTCTCCTTTTAACTATCTGTCAAAGCATTTATTTCTGGTCAATGAGCTTCAAACATCAAATCTGACACCCCACTCCAGGGTCAGGACGGTGGAAAATTACTTTGCTTTAGCTTCATTTCTGCAGGTTTAAACAGCTCAGGAAAACGTCCCCCTTCTTCTCCTGCCACCGAAGGGGGGTTCCCGCGATTTTAAATGATGAAAGTCGATCCTTTAAAAGTGATTTTTAAGGCTCTAGTTTGCGTTGTCTTTGCTTTGTTCTGACTACAAGGAAACGGAAGGGTGACTTCCTGTTTAAACCTTCCCGTTTCAGTACCAAATTAGGGTTAATTTTAAAGTCCAAATACCTTTTATTTCGCCAGTTCTTATTTAAAGTCCAAATATTTAATGTTCCAGTACTCACGGTTGGTTATTTTAGATGCCAAATTGTCCCAGGAAAAAGGCAGCGCTCTCCGGCAACGGCTATGCGGCTTCGCTCCACAGAAAAAGCAATTAACTCACAGCACCGCGCCACTTCCCCCTCTTCACTTCGGAGCCCGTTTATGGGTTCCTTTGTGGGTTGGGGGGGCGCTAAGGGTGCCCGCCGAGTCCCACGGTCACAGGCTTCATCCGCCTGTGATTTCCAGAAGGGTCCCCGCTACGCCGCAGCGGAAAAGACCTGTTTCATGTGGAGCTAGTCCCTCCAGTTCAGAGGGAGTTCGCCATTGCCAGAGGCGCCACCCCGGAAGTCTCCAGCACCAACACTTTGAATTGTGCTTGGAAACGTACTGGGAGCCAATGCAGATCTCTCAGAACCGGTGTTATATGGTCCCGGCGGACACTCCCAGTCACCAGTCTAGCTGCCGCATTCTGGATTAATTGCAGTTTCTGGGTCACCTTCAAAGGTAGCCCCACATAGAGCGCATTGCAGTAGACCATGCAGGAGATAACCAGAGCATGCACCACTCTGGTGAGACAGTCCGCGGGCAGGTAGGGTACCTGTGTACCAGGTGGAGCTGGTAGACAGCTGCCCTGGAAACAGAATTAACCTGTGCCTCCATGGACAACTGTGAGTCCAAAATGACTCCCAGGCTGCGCCCCTGGTCCTTCAGGGGCACAGTTACCCCATTCAGGACCAGGGAATCCCCCACACCCACCCGCCCCGTCCCCCCAAAACAGTACTTCTGTCTTGTCATGATTCAACCTCAATCTGTTAGCCGCCATCCATCCTCCAACCGCCTCCAGGCACTCACACAGGAACTTCTCCGCCTTCACTGGTTCTGATTTAAAGGAGAGGTAGAGCTGGGTGTCATCTGCATACTGATGAACACCCAGCCCAAACCCCCTGATGATCTCTCTCAGCAGCTTCATATAGATATTAAAAAGCATGGGGGAGAGGATGGAACCCTGAGGCACCCCACAAGTGAGAGCCCAGGGGTCTGAACACTCATCCCCCAACACCACTTTCTGGACACGGCCCAGGAGAAAGGAGCAGAACCACCATATAACAGTGCCCCCAGCTTCCAGCCCCTCAAGACGGCCCAGAAGGATGTTATGGTTGATGGTGTGAAAGGCCATCTGTCTTCCTGACTGTCTTCCTGGCAGTAAGAGCTTTTCGACAGTGGAATTTGCTGCCAAGGAGTGTGGTGGAGTCTCCTTCTTTGGAGGTCTTTAAGCAGAGGCTTGACAACCATATGTCAGGAGTGCTCTGATGCTGTTTCCTGCTTGGCAGGGGGTTGGACTCGATGGCCCTTGTGGTCTCTTCCAACTCTCTGATTCGATGATTCTAGGCCGCTGAGAGATCCAGCAGAACTAGGAAACAGCTCTCGCCTTTGTCCCTAGCCCGCCGGAGATCATCAACCAGCGCGACCAAGGCAGTTTCAGTCCCATGGTGAGGCCTGAATCCCGATTGGAAGGGATCCAAATGGTCCGCATCCTCCAGGCGTGCTTGGAGTTGTTCGGCAACCGCCCGCTCAATCACCTTGCCCAAGAATGGAAGATTTGAGACTGGGCAATAGTTAGCCAAATTGATTGGGTCTAAAGATGTTTTTTTAAGAAGCGGTTTAATGACCGCCTCTTTCAGCGGGTCTAGGAAGGCTCCCTCACAGAGGGAAGCATTCACCACCCCTCAGAGCCCATCGCCCAGCCCTTCCCGGCTCGCTTTTATCAGCTAGGATGGGCAAGGATCAAGGAGACAGGTGGTCGGTTTCACTTGTCCAAGCAGCCTGTCCACATCCTCGGAGGTAACAGATTGGAACTGATCCCATATAAGAGGACTAGACAGAACTCCAGCACTCTCCCACCCTGGCCCTGCTCCCACGGTGGAGTCTACCTCCTTCTGAATCTGAGCGACTTTATCTGCAAAAAAACTTTGCAAAAGCATTGCAGGAGATCTTGGGGTCCCTACCAGGCCCCGGTGGTGCAGGTGGTTCTGATAGATTGTGAACCACCTGAAAAAGTCTCCTGCTGCTGTTTTCTGTAGATGCAATGGAGGCAGTGAAGAAGGCCCTCTTCGCCGTCGCCATTGCCACTTGGTAGGCTCGACGTTGAGCTCTAGCCCGTGTCCGGTCTGATTCAGAATGAGTTTTCCGTCACTGGCTCTCTAGCCGTCTCAAAGATTGTTTCATCACCCTCAGCTCCAGGGAAAACCACGGGGCTGTCCGGGCTCCATGCAATCGGAGAGGGCGCTTCGGAGTCAGACAGTCAATAGCCCTGGTTAACTCCGCATTCCAGCGGGCCACCAGGGAATCAGCTGAGACGCCATCAATTTGGGATAAAACATCCCCTATCACTCTCTGGAAACCAGTTGGATCCATTAAGTAGCGGGGGCGGACCATCCGAATCGGTCCCACCTCCCTGCAGAGGGGATGGGTCGCGGAGAAGTCAAGTTGCACCAGGAAGTGATCTGACCATGGCACTTCTTTTGTTTCGCTTTTGTTAGTGTCAGATCACCAACATCCGTAGAGGTAAACACCAAGTCTAAGGCATGTCCGTGGCTATGATTTGGGCCAAAACGTATTCAGGGACAGCCCCATGGAGGCCATGCTTTCCACAAAGTCCCGAGCGGCCCCTTGTAAGGTCGTGTCGGCATGGATGTTAAAATCCCCCAGGACAACCAAGCTAGGTGTCTCCAGGAGCATATCCGCCACGACCTGAAGCAGCTCGGGCAGGGAATCCTTGGTGCAGCGGGGAGGTCGGTACACCAATAGGAATCCTGTACTGCCCCTATTGCCCAACTTCCAGAACATGCACTCAGAGAACTGGGTCTTCCCAACAGGACGCCTGGTGCAGACTAATGACTTCCTAAAAATCACTGCAACCCCCCCTCCCCGCCCACATGACCTGGGTTGCTGTGCGTAAGAGAAACCTGGTGGGAAAGCGGCAAGGACAGGCCCATCTGCTTCATCCAACCAGGTCTCTGTCACACATGCCAGGTCAAAGCCTCCATCCACAATCAGGTCATGGATGGCAGTGGTTTTATTCATCATTGACCTGGCATTGCACAGCAACACTTTCAGGTCATGTGGGTTTCCCTTGCTGATTCCAGTATCCTTCTGGTCAGGACCAGACCAGGAGGCAGGGATAGTCCTCAAACAACGACTAACTCCGCCTCCTCGGTAATGACATGGTCTGGTCTTAGCGTAACTCCTCCTCCTGCCCGTGATCACTGAGATCGGGTGTCCCAATACATTCCCCCCGTGGAACCTGCCCCAGCCATTCTATTGGCTGAGGCCCACTCCCAGGCAGCCCCTTCCCCTTAAAAAGCAAAATACAAACTATATAATAACTTAACAGAATAATAAAAAAGAAGCAAAGCAAGAAACAATAGTGCTAAAATTAAACTACTCCCCAGCTTGACTAAATACTTATCCAACCCCAATCAGAAATAAAACAATAAAATTATAGAGTATTATAAAAAACAACCACCACAATTTAAAGTGCAGCAAATTAAAAGCA
Source organism: Podarcis bocagei (assembly GCF_964188305.1). Lineage (NCBI taxonomy): Eukaryota > Metazoa > Chordata > Lepidosauria > Squamata > Lacertidae > Podarcis > Podarcis bocagei. Next base: position 35,226,474 of record NC_138131.1, read on the forward strand.
CTTCAAACATTTAAAACCATTTTGTCACTTGCTGCAGGGAGCTGCATAGGCCTCTAAACTGTGGTAGTGAGTGCAGGCTCCGACCGCTAAGCCAGATGGAGTTGGCAGGAAAGAGAGCGGCCCACCTAGCACTCACTATAGGAGCAGCAGTAAGAGCAGCAGCTGTGTCCCGTAAGCCTCCCTCAGGCCTCTTAAGCTGTGGCGGTGAGTGCAAGCTCCGCCCCCTACCCCAGATGGAGTTGGCGGGAAAGGGAGCGGCCCACCCAGCACCCACTAGAGCAGCAGCAGTGTCCCGGAAGCCTCCCTCAGGCCTCTTACGCTGTGGCGGTGAGTGCAAGCTCCGCCCCCTAGGCCAGATGCAGTTTAAAGGAAAGCAAGCGGCCCACTCAGCACTCACTAGAGCAGCCGCAGCAGCAGTGTCCCGTAACCCTCCCTCAGGCTTCTGAAGCTGTGGAAGTGAGTGCAGGCTCCGCCCCCTGGGCCTGATGGAGTTGGCAGGAAAGGGAGCGGCCCACCCAGCACTCACTAGAGCAGCATCAGCAAGAGCAGCAGCAGCAGTGTCCCGGATGCCTCCCTCAGGCTTCTTAAGCTGTGGCGGTGAGTGCGGGCTCCGCCCCCTAGGCCAGATGGAGTTGGCAGGAAAGGGAGCGGCCCACCCAGCACTCACTAGAGCAACAGCAGTGTCCCGGAGGCCTCCCTCAGGCCTCTGAAGCTGTGGCGGTGAGTGCAGGCTACACCCCCTAGGCCAGATGGAGTTGGCACGAAAGGGAGCGGCCTACCCAGCACTGACTAGAGCAGCAGCAGCAGCAGTGTCCCGGAAGCCACACTCAGGCCTCTTAAGCTGTTGCGGTGAGTGCAGGCTCCGCCCCCTAGGCCCGATGTAGTTGGCAGGAAAGGGAGTGGCCCACCCAACACTCACTAGAGCAGCAGCAGCAGCAGTGTCCCGGAAGCCTCCCTCAGGCCTCTTAAGCTGTGGCAGTGAGTGCAGGGTCCGCCCCCTAGGCCAGATGGAGTTGGCAGGAAAGGGAGTGGCCCACCTAGCACTCACTAGGGCAGCAGCAGTGTCCCGGAGGCCTCCCTCAGGCCTCTTAAGCTGTGGCGGTGATTGCAGGCTCCGCCCCCTAGGCCAGATGGAGTTGGCAGGAAAGGGAGCGGCCCACCCAGCACTCACTAGAGCAGCAGCAGTGTCCCGGAGGCCTCCCTCAGGCCTCTTAAGCTGTGGCGGTGAGTGCAGTCTCCGCCCCCAGGCCAGATGGAGTTAGCAGGAAAGGTAGCAGCCCACCTAGCATTCACTAGAGAAGCAGCAGCAGTGTCCCGGAAGCCTCCCTCAGGCAACTTAAGCTGTGGCGGTCAGTGCAGGCTCCGCCCCCTATGCCAGATGGAGTTGGCAGGAAAGGGAGCGGCCCACCCAGCACTTACTAGAGCAGCAGCAGCAGCAATGTCCCGGGAGCCTACCTCAGGCCTCTTAAGCTGTGGCAGTGAGTGCAGGCTCCGCCCCCTAGGCCAGATGGAGTTGGCAGGAAAGGGAGCGGCCCACCCAGCACTCACTAGAGCAGCAGCAGCAGCAATGTCCCGTAAGCCTCCCTCAGGCCTCTTAAGCTGTGGCAGTGAGTGCAGGCTCCGCCCCCTAGGCCAGATGGAGTTGGCAGGAAAGGGAGCGGCCCACCCAGCACTCACTAGAGCAGCAGCAGAGTCCCGGAGGCCTCCCTCAGGCCTCTTAAGCTGTGGCAGTGAGTGCAGGCTCCGCCCCCTAGGCCAGATGGAGTTGGCAGGAAAGGGAGCGGCCCACCCAGCACTCACTAGTGCAGCAGCAGCAGCAGTGTCCCGGAAGCCTCCCTCAGGCCTCTTAAGCTGTGGCGGTGAGTGCAGGCTCCGCCCCCTAGGCCAGATGGAGTTGGCAGGAAAGGGAGCGGCCCACCCAGCACTCACTAGTGCAGCAGCAGCAGTGTCCCGTAAGCCTCCCTCAGGCCTCTTAAGCTGTGGCAGTGAGTGCAGGGTCCGCCCCCTAGGCCAGATGGAGTTGGCAGGAAAGGGAGTGGCCCACCTAGCACTCACTAGGGCAGCAGCTGTGTCCCAGAGGCCTCCCTCAGGCCTCTTAAGCTGTGGTGGTGAGTGCAGGCTCCGCCCCCTAGGCCAGATGGAGTTGGCAGGAAAGGGAGCGGCCCACCCAGCACTCACTGGAGCAGCAGCAGTGTCCCGGAGGCCTCCCTCAGGTCCCTTAAGCTGTGGCGGTGAGTGCAGTCTCCGCCCCCTATTCCAGATGGAGTTAGCAGGAAAGGTAGCGGCCCACCTAGCATTCACTAGAGAAGCAGCAGCAGTGTTCCGGAAGCCTCCCTCAGGCCTCTTAAACTGTGGCGCTGAGTGCAGGCTCCGCCCCCTATGCCAGATGGAGTTGGCAGGAAAGGGAGCGGCCCACACAGCACTTGCTAGAGCAGCAGCAGCAGCAATGTCCCGGGAACCTCCCTCAGGCCTCTTAAGCTGTGGCGGTGAGTGCAGGTTCCGCCCCCTAGGCCAGATGGAGTTGGCAGGAAAGGGAGCGGCCCACCCAGCACTCACTAGAGCAGCAGCAGCAGCAGTGTTCTGGAAGCCACTCTCAGGCCTCTTAAACTGTGGCGGTGAGTGCAGGCTCCGCCCCCCAGGCCAGATGGAGTTGGTAGGAAAGGGAGTGGCCCACCCAGCACTCACTAGAGCAGCAGCAGCAGCAGTGTTCCGGAAGCCTCCCTCAGGCCTCTTAAGGTGTGGCGGTGAGTGCAGGCTCTGCCCCTTAGGCCAGATGGAGTTGGCAGGAAAGGGAGCGGCCCACCCAGCAGTCACTAGAGCAGCAGCAATGTCCTGGAAGCCTCCCTCAGGCCTCTTAAGCTGTGGCGGTGAGTGCAGGCTCCGCCCCCTAGGCCAGATGGAGTTGGCAGGAAAGGGAGCGGCCCACCCAGCAGTCACTAGAGCAGCAGCAATGTCCCGGAAGCCTCCCTCAGGCCTCTTAAGCTGTGGCGGTGAGTGCAGGCTCCGCCCCCTAGGCCAGATGGAGTTGGCAGGAAAGGGAGAGGCCCACCCAGCACTCACTAGAGCTGCAGCAGCAGCAGCAATGTCCCGGAAGCATCCCTCAGGCCTTTTAAGCTATGGCGGTGAGTGCAGGCTCCGCCCCCTAGGCCATATGGAGTTGGCAGGAAAGGGAGTGGCCCACCCAGCACTCACTAGAGCAGCAGCAGCAACAGCAGTGTCCCGGAGGCCTTGATGGCGGCCCTCAAGCTGTGGCGGTGAGTGCAGGCTCCGCCCCCTAGGCCAGATGGAGTTGGCAAGAAAGGGAGCGGCCCACCTAGCACTCACTAGTGCAGCAGCAGCAGTGTCCCAGAAGCCTCCCTCAGGCCTCTTATGCTGTGGCGGTGAGTGCAGGCTCCGCCCCCTAGGCCAGATGGAGTTGGCAGGAAAGGGAGCGTCCCACCCAGCACTCACTAGAGCAGCAGCAGCAGTATCCCGGAAGCCTCCCTCAGGCCTCTTAAGCTGTGGCGGTGAGTGCAGGCTCCGGCCGCTGGGCCAGATTGAGTTGGCAGGTAAGGGAGCAGCCCACCCAACACTCACTAGAGCAGCAGCAGCAGTGTCCCGGAAGCCTCCCTCATGCGTCTTAAACTGTGGCGGTGAGTGCAGGCTCCGCCCCCTAGGCCAGATGGAGTTGGCAGGAAAGGGAGCGGCCCACCCAGCACTCACTAGAGCAGCAGCAGCAGCAGTGTTCCGGAAGCCTCCCTCAGGCCTCTTAAGCTGTGGCGGTGAGTGCAGGCTCCGCCCCCTAGGCCAGATGGAGTTGGCAGGAAAGGGAGCGGCCCACCCAGCACTCACTAGAGCAGCAGCAGCAGCAGTGTTCCGGAAGCCTCCCTCAGGCCTCTTAAGCTGTGGCGGTGATTGCAGGCTCCGGCCCCTCAGGCCAGATGGAGTTGGCAGGAAAGGGAGTGGCCCACCCAGCACTCACTAGAGCAGCATCAGCAGTGTCCCGGAAGCCTCCCTCAGGCGTCTAAAGCTGTGGCGGTGAGTGCAGGCTCCGCCCCCTAGGCTAGATGGAGTTGTCAGGAAAGGGAGCGGCCCATCCAGCACTCACTAGAGCATCAGCAGCAGCAGCAGTGTCCCGGAAGCCTCCCTCAGGCCTCTTAAGCTGTGGCGGTGAGTGCAGGCTCCGCGCCCTAGGCCAGTTGGAGTTGGCAGGAAAGGGAGCGGCCCACCCAGCACTCACTAGAGCAGCAGCAGCAGCTGTATCCCAGAAGCCTCCCTCAGGCCTCTTAAGCTGTGGCGGTGAGTGCAGGCTCCGCCCCCTAGGCCAGATGGAGTTGGCAGGAAAGGGAGCGGCCCACACAGCACTCAATGGAGCAGCAACAGTGTCCCGGAAGCCTCCCTCAGGCCTCTTAAGCTGTGGTGGTGATTGCATGCTCCGCCCCCTAGGCCAGATGGAGTTGGCAGGAAAGGGAGCGGCCCACCCAGCACTCACTAGTGCTGCTGCAACAGCAATGTTCCGGAAGGACCCCTCAGGTCTCTTAAGCTGTGGCGCTGAGTGCAGGCTCCGCCCCTTAGGCCAGATGGAGTTGGCAGGAAAGGGAGCGTCCCACCCAGCACTCACTAGAGCAGCAGCACCAGTATCCCAGAAGCCTCCCTCAGGCCTCTTAGGCTGTGGCGGTGAGTGCAGGCTCCGCCCCCTAGGCCAGATGGAGTTGGCAGGAAAGGAAGCGGCCCACCCAGCACTCACTAGAGCAGCAGCAGCAGTGTCCCGGAAGCCTCCCTCAGGCCTCTTAAGCTGTGGCGGTGAGTGCAGGCTCCGCCCCTTAGGCCAGATGGAGTTGGCAGGAAAGGGAGTGGCCCACCCAGCACTCACTAGAGCACCAGCAGCAGTGTCCCGGAAGCCTCCCTCAGGCCTCTTAAGTTGTGGCGGTGAGTGCAGGTTCCGCCCCTTAGGCCAGATGGAGTTGGCAGGAAAGGGAGCGGCCCACCCAGCACTCAATGGAGCAGCAACAGTGTCCCGGAAGCCTCCCTCAGGCCCCTTAAGCTGTGGCGGTGAGTGCATGCTCCGCCCCCTAGGCCAGATGGAGTTGGCAGGAAAGGGAGCGGCCCACACAGCACTCACTAGAGCGGCAGCCGGGTCCCGGAAGCCTCCCTCAGGCAACTTAAGCTGTGGCGGTCAGTGCAGGCTCCGCCCCCTATGCCAGATGGAGTTGGCAGGAAAGGGAGCGTCCCACCCAGCACTCACTAGAGCAGCAGCAGCAGTATCCCGGAAGCCTCCCTCAGGCCTCTTAAGCTGTGGCGGTGAGTGCAGGCTCCGGCCGCTGGGCCAGATTGAGTTGGCAGGTAAGGGAGCAGCCCACCCAACACTCACTAGAGCAGCAGCAGCAGTGTCCCGGAAGCCTCCCTCATGCGTCTTAAACTGTGGCGGTGAGTGCAGGCTCCGCCCCCTAGGCCAGATGGAGTTGGCAGGAAAGGGAGCGGCCCACCCAGCACTCACTAGAGCAGCAGCAGCAGCAGTGTTCCGGAAGCCTCCCTCAGGCCTCTTAAGCTGTGGCGGTGAGTGCAGGCTCCGCCCCCTAGGCCAGATGGAGTTGGCAGGAAAGGGAGCGGCCCACCCAGCACTCACTAGAGCAGCAGCAGCAGCAGTGTTCCGGAAGCCTCCCTCAGGCCTCTTAAGCTGTGGCGGTGATTGCAGGCTCCGGCCCCTCAGGCCAGATGGAGTTGGCAGGAAAGGGAGTGGCCCACCCAGCACTCACTAGAGCAGCATCAGCAGTGTCCCGGAAGCCTCCCTCAGGCGTCTAAAGCTGTGGCGGTGAGTGCAGGCTCCGCCCCCTAGGCTAGATGAAGTTGTCAGGAAAGGGAGCGGCCCATCCAGCACTCACTAGAGCATCAGCAGCAGCAGCAGTGTCCCGGAAGCCTCCCTCAGGCCTCTTAAGCTGTGGCGGTGAGTGCAGGCTCCGCGCCCTAGGCCAGTTGGAGTTGGCAGGAAAGGGAGCGGCCCACCCAGCACTCACTAGAGCAGCAGCAGCAGCTGTATCCCAGAAGCCTCCCTCAGGCCTCTTAAGCTGTGGCGGTGAGTGCAGGCTCCGCCCCCTAGGCCAGATGGAGTTGGCAGGAAAGGGAGCGGCCCACACAGCACTCAATGGAGCAGCAACAGTGTCCCGGAAGCCTCCCTCAGGCCTCTTAAGCTGTGGTGGTGAGTGCAGGTTCCGCCCCTTAGGCCAGATGGAGTTGGCAGGAAAGGGAGCGGCCCACCCAGCACTCAATGGAGCAGCAACAGTGTCCCGGAAGCCTCCCTCAGGCCCCTTAAGCTGTGGCGGTGAGTGCATGCTCCGCCCCCTAGGCCAGATGGAGTTGGCAGGAAAGGGAGCGGCCCACACAGCACTCACTAGAGCGGCAGCCGGGTCCCGGAAGCCTCCCTCAGGCCTCTTAACCTGTGGCGGTGAATGCAGGCTCCGCCCCCTAGGCCAGATGGAGTTGGCAGGAAAGGGAGCGGCCCACCCAGCACTCACTACAGCAGCAGCAGTGTCCCGGAAGCCTCCCTCAGGCCTCTTTTTTTTTTTTTTTTTTAATGATATTTATTGAAACAAAAAAATTTAAAATCACACCTGTCAGAGCTGCTTGAAGATCCTAGCTCACAGAGGATCACGCTAGCCAGCGATCATTAAGTAAAAGTCTTTATTGAATTACAGTTTCCATTCTCACGCTGCTGCGCGCAAACTCTACGTCTAGTAGCTAGATCGGCGAAGCTCCGTCTGAATCTCCGCCCCTTGTGCACCAACTTAATATCCTAGCCTTGCTCCACCTTTTCCGCCTGACTGTCCTCCTCTGGGTCCCTCTACCCCCCGGGGCTTCTTCCTTCCGGGATTCTTCTGACGCTGACCCGGACCCTCCTGCCTCCTTGCGCCGGGCTTTAGGACCTGGTTCCCTTTCGGGGCTGCTTACTGCGCCGCCTTCCTCTGCATTTGAACTTGGCGCGCGCGCCCAACCTTCCACCTTCCTCTTAACCGTTTCTTCGCTCCCCGATGGAGGTGTGGCCACTCCTGACTCATGCCCTCCCTCCTGTGGCGAGCTGCCAGCGCTTCCCCCCTGGCTCCCTTCCTCTTCCCTGCTTCCTGGCGGTGACGCTGGTCCCGATTTCCAGCTGCTCCCCCCTGAGTCCCTTCTGGCTCTATCTTCCTGGGGTGCCCCCCTTGACTCCCCCCTTGCCCTGGCCACTGGTGCTCCTTTCTGTGAATCCTCTGATTCACTGGAAAGACTAGGAGATCTCGGGTCGTCGTCATCACTCATCTTTTCTTCTGCTTCCTCCCCTTCGCTCTCTGTTTCCTCCCTTGCCCGTGCCTCTGCTCCTAAACCCCTGACATCCATCCCCCCCTCGAAGCCCCCCATTCCCCCCTCCCCTCCTTCCGGTGCTGGAGCTGGGGGCTGCTGTTGCAAAGGGACGAACGTCGGATATCGGTCGCTTCCCGTGGCGGGCCTCCATCTGAAGTCTTCCGGTTCTTCCTCCCTGCTCTCGTCGACGACAGTCACCTCCGCTTCCATCTCTGTGCCGCCGTGCTCGAAACCAGGGTCGTCCCCGAAAATGTCCATGTCCGTCTCTCCCTCACTTCCTCCTGGCGGCGTTGCTCGTCCTGGACCCTCCAGCCACTTCCTGCGCCACTGCTCCTCTGGTCTATCGTCCCACCAATACGAGGGTTCTGAGGCAGATCCCGAGGGTGACCCCTCCGGGGAACGGACGTCTCGTGTCGGTTCCTCGTCCGAGTCGAACCCCCGGAACGTGCTGGCCGAAAGCGTGGGCGTGAAAAGCCAGTCGTCGAAAAAGTCTGCTGGCATAGGTCTATGTGGGAAGAGGGCATGAAACTCGTCTTTGAGCAGAGGTTCGTCTAAGGCGTAGCCCGGCACCCAGCTGTTCGCACTGGCCGGGGTGCCCTCCTTGGCGAGAAAGTATTCTACCCCCTCTTCCCCCCATCTGGAGTCCAAAATCTCCGTGACTTCGTTGATGCGCTCCTTCTGTGCCACTCCCGCGTGCCCTGTTCTGTCTCTGGCCGGACTCGGCGCCGTTCCGGGTTCCTGGAACCTGTGCGGTGCCTTGTAGGGAGTGAGCACCGATCTGTGGAATACCGGATGCATTCTGGAACCCTCCGGAAGTGCCAGTCTGAAAGCTACCGGGTTGACCTGCTCTTCGACTTGGTAGGGCCCCAGTTGCTTATGCCCTAGTTTCTTCTTGGCCAACGACCTGGCCGGCACTGCGTGGGCTGCTAACCAAACCCAGTCTCCCACGTGGAGCTCTTCTCCAACCCTTCTGTGCTTGTCTGCTTGTACCTTGTATGCATGCTTGGCCAGCTCCAGGTGGCGCCTCAGCTGATCGTGGACTTCCTGCAGCTCCGACGCGAACGCATCTGCTGTCTGCGGCTCCCCCTCCCCCATTCTTTCCAGTCCCGGGAAGGTTCTGGGGTGCCTCCCGTTGTTGGCGAAGAACGGCGTGACCCCCGTGGACACGTGCTTCGTGTTGTTGTAGGCGAACTCGGCAAGCGGCAGGTAATCCACCCACGTCGCAGGCTGTTGATTTGCATAACATCTCAGGTACTGCTGCATGATGGCATTGACCCGCTCCGCCTGCCCGTTGGTCTGCGGGTGTCTCGCCGACGCCAGGTTGATCTTGACGTTCAGGAAGCCCATCAGCTTCTGCCAGAAATTCGAGATGAACTGCCGCCCCCGGTCGGACAGAATAGACCGTGGCAGACCGTGAACCTTGAACACGTGGTCTATGAACAGTTTGGCGGTTTGCTCCGCCGTGGCCACCTTAGCACACGGAATGAAATGGGCCATCTTGGAAAACATGTCCACCACCACCAGCACTGCCGTCTTGCCCCTTGAGCTGGGCAGATCCGTGACAAAGTCCAGGGCCACCCTTTCCCAAGGTTCGACCGGAGTTTGCAGCGGTTCCAACAGTCCGGCCGGCGGTTTGTGCACTGGCTTGGCCCTCTGGCAGGTGTCACACCTCGCCACGTAGTCTGCGACCTCCCCTCTCATTCCAGGCCACCAGAAATCCCTGGCTACTAATTCCACCGTCTTCTCCTTGCCAAAGTGCCCGGCCGTGGGCGCGTCGTGCAGCTGCTGCAGCACCTTGGCTCGAAGTTCGTCTCCCGGCACGTAGATGGCCCCTTTACGGATGAGCAATCCATCTCTTAGCTGGAAACCGTCGGCCGCTGCCTTGCCCCTTTGCACCTCTGCCATCTTTGCTTGTGCGAAGGAGTCCCCCTGCAACGCTCGTCGCACCGCCTCTAGGTCCACGGTCGCCGCGGCGCACGCCCACACTGTCGGTGCGAAGATGTGCATGGCGGCCGCTGGTGTTGCGTTCTCCAGATACTGTGGCTTACGGGAGAGAGCGTCTGCCATGATGTTGGTGTCCCCCGGGACATACTCTATTCGGAAGTCGAAGTTCGCAAAGAACTCAGCCCAACGTATCTGCCTCTGGTTCAGGAACTGTGCCGTGCGCCAGTGCTCTAGATTCTTGTGGTCCGTGCAAACCTGCACCGTGTGCTTGGCGCCGATTAGAAAGTGCCTCCACGCCTTGAACGCTGCGTGAATGGCCAGCAACTCCCTGTCCCATATGGTGTAGTTCTGCTCGGACTTGCTGAGCTTCCTGGAGTAAAACGCTCCCGGTCGCCACACCCCCTGCGGGTCTTTCTGCAGCAGGACCGCCCCCACGGCTCTGTCCGAAGCGTCTGTCTCCACCCTCATCGGCTTGCTGGGGTTGACATGAAGCAGCTGCTCTTCCGACGCGAAGAGACGCTTGAGTGCCTGGAAGGACTGCTCCGCCTGCTCTGTCCAAATGAACTTCTTTTTCTTGGAGCTAAGCGTGTCAGTGATGGCCGCCGTCTGCATCGCGAAGCCCTTGATAAACTTGCGATAGAAGTTCGCAAAGCCGACAAACCGTTGGACCTCCTTCCGGTTGCGCGGGCTCTTCCAATCCAACACCGCTCGAACCTTGGCGCTGTCCATGGCGAGCCCCTTGTCAGACAGCTTGTAGCCCAGAAAATCCACCTCCGTCACGTCGAATTGGCACTTCTCCAGCTTGGCGTAGAGCCTATGTTGCTTTAGCCTGCTCAGCACTTCCTTGACGTGTTTGTCATGCTCCTGCTGCGACTCCGAAAAGATCAGGATGTCATCTAAGAAACAGACGCACGTCTTGTAGAGAAGTCCCGCCAACACGTGATGCATAAATGCTTGAAAAACGTGGGAGCCATTTTGCAATCCAAAAGGCATAACTCTATATTCGTAGGTCCCCAGTGGCGTGAACATGGCTGTCTTCCACTCATCACCCTCCCGCATGCGAATGAGGTTGTACGCCCCCCGCAGGTCCAACTTGGTGAACACTCTGCCCTTCCGTACCTTTGCGAGGAGGTCGTCAATTCGGGGCATGGGGAAGTCCGATGGCCTAGTCACACTGTTCAAAATCCTGTAATCCACTACGAGTCTCTTTTGGGGCGTGTCCCGCTTCTTAACAAAGAATACGGGACTGCCCCCCACTGCCTTGGACTCCCGGATGAAGCCGCGCTGCAAATTATGATCAATGAACTCCTTGAGTTCTTGCAGTTCGTCCTCTGACATGGAATACAGTCTCCCTTTAGGCAGCGCCGCCCCCGGCAGCAGGTCAATTTTGCAGTCATATGGTCTGTGAGGGGGTAGCCTGTCTGCCTCCTTCTCGCAGAAAACTTCCAAAAATTCAGCGTACTTGTGGGGAATCGCTTGCAGCGTGCCTAGCAGCAGCTGTGACTCCTCTTCCTCTCCTTCCTGCCTGGGCACAATGCAGTGTTCAGCACAAAAGGAAGAGCCGAAGGTCAGCTGCCTCTGGTACCAAGCCATCGTTGGGCTGTGCTTGTCCAGCCAACTCATGCCCAATACAACGGGCGTGTCAGATAGTTGAGTGACGTTGAAGCTGATGATTTCTCTGTGATTCCCAAGTCGCATCACCATTGGTGGCGTCTGCTTCACCACTTGCCCCCCGAGCAGCTCCCTGCCATCCACCGTGACAACCTGCAGGGGCAGTGTGGCCGGCAGCAACTGCACAGCGTGCCTGTCGACAAAGTCCTGCCCTATAAAGTCCGCATTGCTGCCTGAGTCAATGGTGATTGGCACGTCTATGGTGATTCCATTGGGCAGCTGGAGAGATGCTGTGAGCCTCACTACTGGTTTGGGCGGGAGGGGGTTCACGGGCTGTAAAATCTCTGGGGACTGCGTCACTAACACGTCTGGCTGGGCCCCAGTGCCTCTTCCTCCAGCCAGACTGCGTCGTTTCCCTGCTGTGGTCCTCCTTGCTGCGTTGCTGCAGTCACCATTGCTGAGGCTGCAGTGAGCTTGTGGGGCCTCTGGGGACACTCTTTTGCCATATGCCCTGGTTCCTCACAGACGTAACACTTCCTGTTCCCTCTAGGAGGCTTCGCTTTCACTGCTGCCGGTGCTAGGGCTCTGGTTGCTGACTGAGCCCTTGCACCTCCAACCTCCATAGGTTCGGCTCCTCCTCCTGGCGGAGGCGTGGATTGCGCCCGCGCTGCTTCTCTGGGAAGGAAGGAGGGGCCCCCGGCTGGTTCGCGCCCTCCATGCCCTTCGTCCTTGCTCCACGGACGTCCTTCCAGCCTCACCCCCACTGCCAGTGCCCTCTGAACGACCTCCTGGGTGGTTCGGGGTCTCTCCCCCCTCGCGATCTCATCTTTAATCGCGTTGTGCAGCCCCTCCCAAAAGAGGTCTCTTACAGGAGCCGAATCTCTGTCCCATTCCAGGGCACTGACCAAGGCGAAAAAGCGGGCATGATACTGCCTGACGCTGGCCCTCCCTTGTCTCAGCCCATGCACCTCCTTCCGTGCCAGATCCACGTCAATACTTGATAAAAAGCACCCATCCATCGCTTTAATAAAGGCATCCGCATTCTGGAGCGCCGGATCCTTATCTCTCCATAAATTACGTAGCCATGCTTTCGCATCCCCATGCAGATGGGACATGATGAACCCCACTCTCTCTTGTTCATCTCTAAAGTCTTTATGCAGCAGTTGCAGTGCGCACAGTACGTCGGCTCTAAAGTTGGGATACTGTTGCAGGTTCCCATCGAAGTGAGAGACCAGCCCGCCTGTCCGTCTCGCCAACCCAATTCCCTCCTGCCGGGGTGTCTGCTTTGTCAGCACGTCTAACCTGACCTGGAGATCCCTGCAGGCGGCAGCTGCCTCCTCCTCTCCCTGGATGCGAGAACCTCGGCGTTCAGTTGTGCCACTGCTTTTCTGAGGTCCTCTATCTGCTGCTCAGCCGTCATGTCGTCTGCCGTTCGTGAGCTCGCTAGTAGGCACCTGTTTCTCTCCCCTCCTCGAGGCTGTAGATGCCCACAATGGGGAGACGGAGCTTACTGTCAGAGCTGCTTGAAGATCCTAGCTCACAGAGGATCACGCTAGCCAGCGATCATTAAGTAAAAGTCTTTATTGAATTACAGTTTCCATTCTCACGCTGCTGCGCGCAAACTCTACGTCTAGTAGCTAGATCGGCGAAGCTCCGTCTGAATCTCCGCCCCTTGTGCACCAACTTAATATCCTAGCCTTGCTCCACCTTTTCCGCCTGACTGTCCTCCTCTGGGTCCCTCTACCCCCCGGGGCTTCTTCCTTCCGGGATTCTTCTGACGCTGACCCGGACCCTCCTGCCTCCTTGCGCCGGGCTTTAGGACCTGGTTCCCTTTCGGGGCTGCTTACTGCGCCGCCTTCCTCTGCATTTGAACTTGGCGCGCGCGCCCAACCTTCCACCTTCCTCTTAACCGTTTCTTCGCTCCCCGATGGAGGTGTGGCCACTCCTGACTCATGCCCTCCCTCCTGTGGCGAGCTGCCAGCGCTTCCCCCCTGGCTCCCTTCCTCTTCCCTGCTTCCTGGCGGTGACGCTGGTCCCGATTTCCAGCTGCTCCCCCCTGAGTCCCTTCTGGCTCTATCTTCCTGGGGTGCCCCCCTTGACTCCCCCCTTGCCCTGGCCACTGGTGCTCCTTTCTGTGAATCCTCTGATTCACTGGAAAGACTAGGAGATCTCGGGTCGTCGTCATCACTCATCTTTTCTTCTGCTTCCTCCCCTTCGCTCTCTGTTTCCTCCCTTGCCCGTGCCTCTGCTCCTAAACCCCTGACAACACAGAAAAAAGATAAAATTACAAAAAAGAAAAAAAAAAACAGAAGCATAAGAAGATAAAGAAAAAATAAAACCATCGCTTTCAAATTCTCCAATTTCCGTTACCTTCTTTCCACGACCTCCTCCTCCTCCCATCTCTTGTATCTTGATTAATAATTATCACAGCAAATCCTTTCCATAATTCATAATATTTTATCATTACGTTACCTTACTCTATTATCATCTTGTCTTATAAAAACGACCTTAGAGCTTTAAACTTAAATCTTTTTTACCAACTTCTCATAACCATTACCTTTTTGCCAAATTCTTTAAACAATTTTACAAGAGCCAAGTAATTTCATTTCAACATTTCCCCAACATTCATAAAACATTTCTAGTAATAGTAATATAAAAAGTACCATAAAATAAAAGCAATCCAATCTTCTTCCAGCGTCCCCTCCCCCCGGTCCCGGGATTGTCAGTCTTTTTTTGTCCCATTAGTCTGTCACATTAACCTGGTGCTCTTATATCCCAGGCCTTCAAATCTCTTCCATTTCCCTTTCGCAGCTCTTCTTCATATTTCCCTTTCACTCGCGGGAACTCCAGCTTAATAGTGTTTTTGACCCTTTTCAGCAAATCAACCCTTTTCTCACAGTCCAGACTAAGCTCCATGTGATGTTTATTTTATTTTTTTATAAATATTTATTAAAGTTTTCACAATATTACAAAACGAAAAAGAAAAAGAAAAAAAAATACAAAATAAAAAGCAGTTAAAAACAATTCCAACTTTTTGTCACTTATCTTTCATTTACTTATTTCCCAGACCTCCTCATACCTCCCTTTTTTGTATTCCAGTTCAATTGATTAGTTCAGCAATTCCTTTCCCTCCTTATTTTATCCTGATCTTTAATCTAGATATATTGTAGCATTAAATTTTTACCTGTTAATAATCCATTTATTTTTCATATTCCTTTATACCATTACAGCTAGAAGCCACTTAACCTCAATCCGACATCATTCTAGCATTCATTAATTTTGCAATATTTCTGTAAATAGTCTTTGAATTTCTTCCAATCTTCTCTCACCGTCTCTTCCCCCTGGTCTCGAATTCTGCCAGTCATTTCTGCCAATTCCATGTAGTCAATCACTTTCATCTGCCATTCCTCCAAGGTGGGTAGATCTTGTGTTTTCCAATACTTTGCGATGAGTATTCTTGCTGCTGCTGTAGCATACATGAAAAAAGTTCTACCCTTCTTTTGCACCAATTGGCCAACAATGCCCAAGAGAAAGGCCTCTGGTTTCTTCAGGAAAGTGTATTTAAATACCTTTTTCAGTTCATTATATATCATTTCCCAGAAAGCCTTAATCTTTGGGCACGTCCACCATTGGTGAAAGAATGTACCTTCAGCTTCTTTACATTTCCAACATTTGTTATCGGGCAAGTGATAAATTTTTGCAAGCTTGACTGGGGTCATGTACCACCTGTATATCATTTTCATAATATTCTCTCTTAAGGCATTACATGCCGTAAACTTTATACCTGTGGTCCATAACTGTTCCCAGTCAGCAAACATAATATTATGTCCAACATCCTGTGCCCATTTAATCATAGCAGATTTGACTGTTTCATCCTGAGTATTCCATTTCAACAGCAGGTTATACATTCTTAACAAATTCTTAGTTTTGGGTTCTAACAGTTCTGTTTCTAATTTTGACTTTTCCACCTGGAAACCAATTTTCTTATCCAAATTATATGTCTCCATTATCTGATAATAATGAAGCCAATCTCTCACTTTATTTTTTAATTTTTCAAAACTCTGCAATTTCAATTTATCTCCTTCTTGTTCCAAGATTTCAGAATAAGTCGGCCATTTGGTCTCCATATTGAGCCTTTTTAAAGCTTTTGCTTCCATTGGCGACAGCCACCTTGGTGTTTTATTTTCCAATAAATCCTTATATCTTATCCAAACATTAAACAATGCTTTCCTGACGATATGATTTTTAAATGCCTTATGGGCTTTAACCTTGTCATACCATAGATATGCATGCCATCCGAACACATTGTTAAAACCTTCTAAATCCAAAATGTCTGTGTTTTCAAGAAGTAGCCATTCTTTCAACCAGCAGAAACTTGCTGATTCATAATAAAGTTTAAGGTCTGGCAGGGCGAATCCACCCCTTTCCTTTGCATCTGTCAATATCTTAAATTTTATTCTGGGCTTCTTGCCCTGCCAGACAAATCTAGAAATATCTCTTTGCCACTTCTCAAAACAATCCATCATGTCCATAATTTTCAATGTCTGAAATAAGAACAACATTCTCGGCAATACATTCATCTTTATCACAGCAATTCGGCCCAACAATGATAGCTTCAAATTTGACCAACTTTCTAGATCTTTTTTCACTTCAGCCCAGCATTTTTCATAATTATCTTTGAACAGGTTCACATTTTTTGCTGTCATATTAACCCCCAGGTATTTCACTTTCTTTACCACAGTCAATCCTGTCTCATTCTGAAACCTATCTCTTTCAATCGGTGTTAAATTTTTCTCTAAAACCTTAGTTTTTAACTTATTCAATTTAAAGCCTGCCACTTGACCAAATTCCTGAATTAGTTCTAGAACCCTTTTAGTGCTAGATTCTGGCTCCTGTAACGTCAATACTAAGTCATCTGCAAATGCTCTCAGTTTATATTGTTTGGCTCCAACCTGTATACCCTTGATCAACCGGTCCCTTCTAATCATATTTAGCAAGACCTCCAGGACCGATATAAAAAGCAGTAGGGAAATTGGGCACCCTGTCGTGTCCCTTTTTCTATTTTAAATTCTTCCGTAACCACATTATTTACAATTAATTTAGCCTTTTGTTCAGAGTATATAGCACCTATACCATTTTCAAAACCTTGGCCTACCCCCATCCCATGTAAGTTCTTCTTCATAAAGCTCCAAGAGATATTATCAAAAGCTTTCTCCACATCCACAAATATCAAAACTGCTTTAGTGTTTATATTCACTTCTAGTTTTTCCAGAATATCTATTATATTCCTCAAATTATCAGACAAGTGCCTTCCTGGGAGAAAGCCCGCTTGGTCTTTATGAATCTCTTCCATCAGTACTTTTTTCAGTCTCTTGGCCAAAATGTCAGCAAAAATTTTGTAATCCACATTAAGTAACGATATAGGGCGGTAGTTCTTGAGCTGAGTCTTTTCAGTCTCTGTTTTCGGTATAAGTGTAATGTACGCTTCTTTCCACGACTCTGGTGCCCTTTTCCCCTCCAATATTTCATTACAGACTTCCCTCAAAGGTTGCAATAGCCACTCTTTCAGAGATCTATAGTATCTAGAAGTCAGTCCGTCCGGTCCTGGAGATTTGCCCAGTTGCATATTTTGGATGGCACCTTCAACCTCCTGTTCAGATATTTTGTAGTTCAACCTTAACTTACTTTCCTGAGAGATTTTTTGTAATCCATTTGTCTTCAAAAATTGGTCTATGTCCATTTCTTTCTGAGGCCCTTGCGAGTATAGTTGTTTGAAATACTTCTGAAAGCAATTTTGAATCTCAGATGGGTTGTGTATATTCTTTCCTTCCACTTCTAAATTTGTGATGGTATTTAATTTTTGTCTTTTCTTCATAGATGATGCCTTCCTGGAACAGATGGCCAAGCATGCAAAAGGAAGGGAGATAGTAGTAATGGGGGACTTCAATTACCCGGATATTTGTTGGACGTCAAACTCAGCCAAGAGCATAAGGTCAAACAGATTCCTCACTGGCCTTGCAGACAACTTCATTGTCCAGAAAGTGGGAGAAGCAACAAGAGGAACAGCCATTTTAGATCTGGTCCTAACCAATGTTGATGACCTGGTTAGTGGGGTAGATGTGGATGGATCATTAGGCGCGAGTGATCATGCTCTTCTGAAGTTTACTATACAGCGGAAAGGAGCAGCCAAGCATACTAGGACTCAATTTCTTGACTTTAAGAAAGCCGACTTCATAAAACTTAGGGAAGTGCTGGGTGAGATCCCATGGACAGCAATACTAAAAGGAAAGGGAGTTCATGATGGCTGGGAGTTTGTTAAGAGGGAGATAGTAAAAGCACAACATCAGGCAATACCAATGAGACGGAAACATGGAAGGTGCCTAAAGAAGCCAGGGTGGCTATCTAAAGAACTTTTAATTGAATTAAGATTAAAAAAGGATGTGTACAAAAAATGGAAAAGGGGGGAAACCACCAAAGAGGAATTCAAACAAATAGCCAGCACGTGTAGACACAAAGTCAGAAAAGCTAAAGCACAGAATGAACTCAGGCTTGCTAGAGAGGTTAAAAGCAACAAAAAAGGCTTTTATGGGTATGTTCGTAGCAAAAGGAAGAACAAAGAAACAGTGGGGTCACTCAGAGGAGAAGATGGTGAAATGCAAACAGGGGACACAGAAAGGGCTGAACTCCTCAATGCCTTCTTTGCCTCAGTCTTCTCCGATAAAGAAAACAATGCCCGACCTGAAGAATTTGGAGCAAATGATTCAGCAAAGGAAACACAGCCCAGAATAACTAAGGAGATAGTACAAGAATATTTGGCTAGTTTAGATGTATTCAAGTCTCCAGGGCCAGATGAACTGCATCCAAGAGTATTAAAAGAACTGGCAGATGTGATCTCAGAACCACTGGCAGTCATCTTTGAGAATTCCTGGAGAACAGGCGAAGTCCCGGCAGACTGGAGGAGGGCAAATGTTGTCCCTATTTTCAAAAAGGGGGAAAGAGAGGACCCAAATAATTACCGCCCAGTCAGTCTGACATCAATACCAGGGAAGATTCTGGAGCAGATCATTAAGCAAACAGTCTGTGAGCACCTAGAAAGGAATGCTGTGATCACCAATAGTCAGCATGGATTTCTGAAAAATAAGTCATGTCAGACTAACCTGATCTCGTTTTTTGACAGAATTACAAGCCTGGTAGTTGAAGGGAACGCAGTGGATGTAGCCTACCTTGATTTCAGCAAGGCATTTGACAAAGTGCCCCATGATATTCTTGTAAAGAAGCTGGTAAAATGCGGTCTTGACTATGCTACCACTCAGTGGATTTGTAACTGGCTGACTGACCGAACCCAAAGGGTGCTCATCAATGGTTCCTCTTCATCCTGGAGAAGAGTGACTAGTGGGGTGCCACAGGGTTCTGTCTTGGGCCCGGTCTTATTCAACATCTTTATCAACGACTTGGATGATGGACTCAAGGGCATCCTGATCAAATTTGCAGATGACACCAAACTGGGAGGGGTGGCTAACACCCCAGAAGACAGGATCACACTTCAAAACGACCTTGACAGATTAGAGAACTGGGCAAAAACAAACAAGATGAATTTTAACAGGGAGAAATGTAAAGTATTGCACTTGGGCAAAAAAAATGAGAGGCACAAATACAAGATGGGTGACACCTGGCTTGAGAGCAGTACATGTGAAAAGGATCTAGGAGTCTTGGTTGACCACAAGCTTGACATGAGCCAACAGTGTGACGCGGCAGCTAAAAAAGCCAATGTAATTCTGGGCTGCATCAATAGGAGTCTAGCATCTAGATCAAGGGAAGTAATAGTGCCACTGTATTCTGCTCTGGTCAGACCACACCTGGAGTACTGTGTCCAGTTCTGGGCACCACAATTCAAGAAGGACACTGACAAACTGGAAAGCGTCCAGAGGAGGGCAACCAAAATGGTCAAAGGCCTGGAAACAATGCCTTATGAGGAACGGCTAAGGGAGCTGGGCATGTTTAGCCTGGAGAAGAGGAGGTTAAGGGGTGATATGATAGCCATGTTCAAATATATAAAAGGATGTCACATAGAGGAGGGAGAAAGGTTGTTTTCTGCTGCTCCAGAGAAGCGGACACGGAGCAATGGATCCAAACTACAAGAAAGAAGATTCCACCTAAACATTAGGAAGAACTTCCTGACAGTAAGAGCTGTTCGACAGTGGAATTTGCTGCCAAGGAGTGTGGTGGACTCTCCTACTTTGGAGGTCTTTAAGCAGAGGCTTGACAACCATATGTCAGGAGTGCTCTGATGGTGTTTCCTGCTTGGCAGGGGGTTGGACTCAATGGCCCTTGTGGTCTCTTCCAACTCTATGATTCTATGATTCATTTGCCAGGCCAACAATTTCCCACATTTGTTAGCTGATTCAAATGTTTTTTGTCTCATTTGTTTAATTTTCCATTCTATTTCCTGGTTCATTATTTCCATGTATTGTACTTGATATAGTTTTATTTCTCTCAAAATCTCCCGGGACTTTGGTTTTGCTCTCAATTTCTTCTCACTTTCTTTTATTTTTTCCAAAATTTTATCTTTCTTCTCATTTTGACTTCTCTTCTTTATAGCGTTCTGTTGTATCAAGAACCCTCTCATAACAGCTTTGCTAGCGTCCCAGATTACTCTCTTTTCCACATTAATATTCATATTTAATTCAAAGTAATCTCTCAATGTTTTTTGAGCCTTCTTTAAAACTTCCTCATCTCTAAATAAGGTGTCATTCATCCTCCATCTGAAGGAGCCAGTTGATATTAATCTCATCTCCATCTTAACAGCATTATGGTCAGAGCAGGTTTTCGGGCAGATTTCCACTTTCCTGGTCTTCGGTGCCATTCCTCTAGTTACCCATATTTGGTCAATTCTAGTCCATGTCATTTTGGCTTCAGAGAAGAAGGTTCCCTCCTTAGCCAAGGGGTTCTTTATTCTCCAAATGTCCACTAGATCCAAGTTGTCTGTCATCTCAAAAAAGGTCTTCGGTAGTCTACCATCCTTGGTGACTACCTGTTTTTGTGCCTTGTCCATATAAGTAGATACTGTAATTGCAGAGTCCTGTGCACAACGGAATGATGAGCAGTACGTGCCACATGCTTAATGTTGCTTTATTTTCAGTTCAAAGTGGAGAAATTACAAACATGCATCTTGTCTCTGCGGGAGCAGAGAAGCAACCGTCCTTCTCCTCGGAATAACGAACACCGAGAGAACAGTGAAAAACAGGAAACCAGTGTACGTCACATCCAGTTTCCCATTCCCGTGGGAAAACCCAACAGTACTCTGACTGTGGAATGTAAACATTGTCTTGTGACAAGCACTTCGCTGCACAGTGAAGGAAGCAGAAACCAACATCCTCCCCCTTTCTGTGAACATCACTGGGCAGCGTGTTCGTACAACATCAGTACAAACCCAGCTTCTGTACATAGGTACAGTGTTGATCCCGTGATACAATTTTGGACAATACATCAGCAGGAATTTCATTACCTGGCATATAGGACACCGTTACGAGTCCCTTCTGAATATGTTCCCTAGCATGTTGCACCTTCAATTGCAAGTGCTTCGTGCTTTGCTTACAACCTTCCGAATTCAGCAAAGCCAAACATGCTTTGTTTTCCTGGTAAACCTGGATTGGACATTTGACAGGAATTTTCATGTCTTTGCACAATTGTAACAACCATTCACAATCCTTAAGTGAATAAGACAGTGCATTCAGTTCAGCTTCACAAGTACTTAAGCTAATTGTTGTTTGCTTCTTGCATGACCAATCAAATAGACCCTGACTGTACATGTAGCAAACTCCAGACGTACTTTTCCTGTCTGTATTGTCACTTCCAAAACTTGCATCTGCAAAAATTTCAAGACCACCAGACTTCTGATTGTTAAATCTCAGTCTGTAATGCATAGTGCCTTTCAAATAGCGTGCTATGCGTTTCAGAGCTTTCCAATCCTTAACAGTAGGATTGTTAACTTGTCTGCTTAGCAAATTACAGCTAACAGCAATGTCAGGTCTTGAACATCTGGCAATGAAGTTTAGCTTGCCTAGCACACTTCTGTACAGTGTAGTGTCAGAAAATGCTTCTTCAGTGTCTTCTACTTGATAATCTGTTGTCATCGGTGTGTCTACAGGGTTAGCATCCATCAGGTTCAGTTTGCTTAACACATCAGCAATTTTCCGTGACTGGTGTACTAGAATGTTACCACTTTGATCTTTCTCTATTTCCAGGGATAGGTAGTTGTTTACCTCACCAAGATCTTTCATGTCAAAGTGCTCTTTCAGTTGAGCTAGGGCGTTATTGTACATTGTGACATCTTTCCAAAAGAATAAAATATCATCAACATAAAACAAACAATACAGCTTCTTTTGCCCCTCCTCTTTGACAAATACACATGTGTCAGGGGTTTAGGTGCAGAGGCACGGGCAAGGGAGGAAACAGAGAGCGAAGGGGAGGAGACAGAGGAAAGGATGAGTGATGACGACGACCCGAGATCTCCCAGTCTTTCCAGTGAATCAGAGGATTCACAGAAAGGAGCACCAGTGGCCAGGGCAAGGGGGGAGTCTAGGGAGGCACCCCAGGAAGATAGAGCCAGAGGAGACTCAGGGGGGAGCAGCTGGAAATCGGGACCAGCGTCACCGCCAGGAAGCAGGGAAGAGGAAAGGAGCCAGGGGGGAAGCGCTGGCAGCTCATCACAGGAGGGAGGGCAGGAGTCAGGAGTGGCCACACCTCCATTGGGGAGCGAAGAAACGGTTAAGAGGAAAGTGGAAGGTTGGGCGCGCGCGCCAAGTTCAAATGCAGAGGAAGGCGGCGCAGTGAGCAGCCCCGAAAGGGAACCGGGTCCTAAAGCCCGGCGCAAGGAGGCAGAAGGGTCCGGGTCAGCGTCAGAAGAATCCCGGAAGGAAGAAGCCCCGGGGGGTAGAGGGACCCAGAGGAGGACAGTCAGGAGGAAAAGGTGGAGCAAGGCTAGGATATTAAGTTGGTGCGCACGGGGCGGAGACTCAGACGGAGCCTCGCCGATCTAGCTAGTAGACGTAGAGTTGCAGACAGCAGCGTGAGAATGGAAACTGTAATTCAATAAAGACTTTTACTTAATGACCGCTGGCTAGCGTGATCCTCTGTGAGCTAGGATCTTGAAGCAGCTCTGACAACATGGATCAGCTTTCCCTTGCTGAAAACCTAGAGAAAACAATGCTTCAGTGAGTTTTGTGTGCCAACTCCGTGCACTTTGTTTGAGACCATAAAGGGACTTCTTTAGAGCACAAACAAATCCCTGTTTTACCTGTACGCCATCAGGTGGAAGCATATAAAGTGATTCACCTAGAGATCCGTACAAAAATGCTGCATTTACATCGTGGTGACTAATGTGTAGTTTCTCCTCTGCAGCTAGCTTGAGCATAAGCCTAATGCTCTCATATCTCACAGTGGGTGAGTATGTCTCGTGATAGTCTTCACCTGGTACCTGTGCAAAACCTCTGGCTACCAATCTGGCTTTGTGTCTGACTATCTTGCCATTTTGATCAGTCTTCGCTTTGAAGACCCATTTGCTCCCAAGCAGTTTCATTCCTGGAACTACTGGAACTAGCTCCCATGTTTTGTTCTTTTCTAAGGAATCAAGCTCAGCCTTCATGGCATTTAACCATGGCTCAGCTTCCTTAGAATCCAAATCCTGGATTTCTTGGAAACTTGAAGGTTCAAATACCTTCTTGGAGCTTTTAACAGCTGCTACTGCTGTCTTAGCAAATTCATCAGCAAATCTCTTTGGAGGTCTGCCTTTTGTGGCTCTTTGTGACCTACGAATTAGCCTTTGGTCTTCAACACTCTCCTCTTCCTTCTTAGGAGAAAAGTTGCCTATTGTGAACAATGGTTCTTCCAATTCCTGATCAGAGCTTTCAGAGGGTCGCATAGAGGCTTTCGCACTCTTGAAATCCTCTGAAGTATCCGATTCAGTTTCAGACTCAGAATCAGAACCTTCATCAGTGGGTGTGGGTTGCTGTTGCTTATCCTCAGTCTCATCACTGTCATCAGGATAACATTGGAAAATTCCCACATTCTCCCCCCACTTGGCATTGTACTCAACACTTCTTGTGAGCTTAATTGTCTTAGAGTCAGTCATCATTATTCTGTAAGAACCTTTCTGGTAACCTAGAAAGATACCATGTAATCCACGTTTGCCTAACTTGGAGCTTTGTGGTGAGTGAACCCACATATCAGAACCAAAAATTTTCATGTGTTTGATGTATGGTTTCTTGCCAAACATCTTCTCATAGGGGGTACAACCAATCGCTGAAGATAACCTGCGATTGTAACTGTAAACAAAACATGAGAGAGATTCGGCCCAATAACTCTCTGGAAGATTGGCATCATGCAGCAAGGTTTTTAACCCTTGAAGCAATGTCTGATTTGCCCTTTCGCAAAGTCCATTCTGCCATGGCGAGCGAGGACTGGACAAATCGTGTTGAATTCCTTTCTCAGTCAGAAAAGCTTCAAACTGCTGAGAAGTGAATTCTCCCCCGCGATCAGTGAAAAGAGTTTTTATCTTCTTACCATGCACATTTTCCAACCAAGCACAGAATTCCTTGAACCTTGGAAAAGCCTCTGATTTCTGCTTGAGATTGTACACATAAATATACCTGGAAAACGCATCAATGAGAACCATGAAGTACCTATTTCCACCCAAAGAGGGCGCTAGTGGTCCAACCAAATCAGCATGAACAACCTGGTATGGTTCCGTAGCTTGCCTACTAGACACCTTACCTTTCACAGCCATTTTCACCTTGTTTGCTGCGCATGCCTTGCACTTCATGTGGTACCTGCAGGGTTTAATAGTCATACCTTCAACCAAGGCAGGCATTTTAGATACTGCCTCAAAATGCAAATGACCAAATTTCCTGTGAAAATCATGAATACATCCTGCATGCAAACTTTTGTTAGAACCTGCAATGCAACAAGTCTCATTCTGCACAACATCATCATAATACAAAACAAACAAACTATCAACATTTTCAGCATGCAATACATAATCGTCTTTCTTTGTGATGGTGCATTTCTTGTTCTTGAAGGAAACGTCAATGTTCCGTTCATTCAGCTGCATCACACTTAGAAGATTGTGTGTGGCATCTGGAACGTACAGTACATCCTGTATCGATAAGTCCAAACTGTGAAGAACAACAGTTCCGTAGCCTTGACTGGGGATCGTGTGGTCATCCGCCTGGTGAATCGCACCTTCCTGCGGTGTAAAAGACACGAACAGTCGCTTATCGTTGCACATGTGGTGGGTAGCTGCTGAATCAACAACGAAGAAAGATCTAGACGTCTTCTGGACCTTTGCGACGTTTGGAGTGAAGCGTGAGACCATTGCCTTGTGCTGCGTTGTCCTGGACACTGGACCTTTGCCTTTGCTTTGGCCTTTTCCACGCGATGAGCTTCCGCTGCGCTGCTCTGTCTTGGCCTTGGGATATCTGCATTCCCTCTTCATATGGCCTAGACGTCCACACGAGTAGCATTTCACTGCCTTCAAAGCTTTGGCGCCCTCTGGTGGTTCCACTGCACTCTGGGATGACGTCTTTGAAGACTCCCCCTTACCCATGCAGCTAGCACCCCGGCGATCTGCTTCATTCTGGATCACGGCAGTAACATAGGCTACTGTGAGCTGAGCAGTTGGCTGAACAGCAATCTGAGTGGCAACGGACTCCCAACTTGGACCCAAAGAATGTAGTATCATGAAGGAATACACAGCCTCTGGAAAGTTGAGTCCTCTCTGATGCAACTCATGTCTCAGATTCTGCATCTCCATCAGATGTGTACGCACATCTCCACCCTCAGCAAGAGCCATATCATGCAGCTTGGCATAGTAGTACATTGAGGAACCAGCTTCTGTCCTCAAGTGAGCCTCTCTTAAAGTGTCCCAAATTTCTCTGGCTGTGGTCTTTCCACGCAACAGACAGAGCTCTTCTGGGGATACTATCAACGTAAACGTTCCCCGTGCTTTGGAATCCTTAGTAGTCCATTGAGCTGTAATTGGAGCTGGGGGGTTGTCTGTAATAACATTAAACAGACCTTTCTTCCGCAGAACAGCCTCTGCATAAAGTACCCACTCCGTGTAATTTTTCTTATTGAGCTTAGGAATCCCCAAAGCTTCAACCAGCTTTGCATTAGCCATCTCTGCTACTTTAATCAAGCTGCGTCACAGTACAGCTGCTTCCAAAAGCACTTGTAAAAAGTACTTTCACTTTCCCAGCCACCAAGCCTGTGAGCCTGTGCCTTTGCCTGTATCGCGGCAAAACGGCTTTAAAAGTACAAAGTCCAGCCATAAAGCCATAAACTAGAAGCTGGCAGGCTGCCCGGAGCATGAGCACATACCTCCATCAATCAAACTCGACGCGCAGAGCAGATAACGCGATCCGTTTCTCTGTACCTCTGCCGGCATTCCGACTCGGCTTCTGGAGTCTTCAGTCTTCAGTTTGATTTACGTCTTCTGGGCCCGAAACCAAAAATGTTGTAATTGCAGAGTCCTGTGCACAACGGAATGATGAGCAGTACGTGCCACATGCTTAATGTTGCTTTATTTTCAGTTCAAAGTGGAGAAATTACAAACATGCATCTTGCCTCTGCGGGAGCAGAGAAGCAACCGTCCTTCTCCTCGGAATAACGAACACCGAGAGAACAGTGAAAAACAGGAAACCAGTGTACGTCACATCCAGTTTCCCATTCCCGTGGGAAAACCCAACAGTACTCTGACTGTGGAATGTAAACATTGTCTTGTGACAAGCACTTCGCTGCACAGTGAAGGAAGCAGAAACCAACAGATACCACGCCATTCATATCTCCCATCAAAACTACATTGTAATCCAAATAGTCCATCAGGATCTCATGCAACTTTTTAAAGAAATCAGATTTCCCCTCGTTTGGTGCATAAACACCTACTATCAAAAAATTTTCTCCCTGTATTTGAATTTCAACTGCCACAAATCTTCCTTGGTCATCTTTAAATAAAAACTTTGGTTGCAATCTTTCTTTTACATAAATCACAACTCCTCTTTTTTTTACCTTGTCCGATGAAATAAACTCCTGACCAAGTCTTTTGTTCACCAATAATTTCCTGTGTAATCTTGTTATATGAGTTTCTTGTAAGCAAATCAGGTCCAATTGCTCCTTTTTTAATAGATGAAACACAGATCTCCTTTTCTGAGGGGAGTTCAAACCGTGGCAGTTCCAAGTTAAAAGTTGCAGAGCCATGATGTAGGTACTATGCTTCTCCTCCAACAGCACCCAGTGCTTGTTCCTGTTCTGTCGGTGGTATCACCTTCTTTAAGCGCTCTCTCAGTTCAGGAGAGAGATCTGGAATGTCTAGAGTTTCACTTACAAGAGTTCTTAACTCTCCTTTGGCTTTCTTCTGCAGGTCTTCTCCGTGGTCTCTCCAAAATTTAATTTTGTCGTCCTCTGATCTTATCTTTATCTTTTTGCCTTTATAGCTAAAAGACAAACCTTCAGGAAATTCCCACCTAAAAAAGATTCCGTTGCCTCTCAATTGTGCAACCAAGTCCTTGTAGTTGGATCTGAGGTCCAAAAGATGTTTCGGAATATCTTTAAATATCTCCACTCTTGATTGATGTATTACCAAGGTCCTTTGGAAGTGTAGGCTCAAGATTCTGTCTCTCTCCTCTTTTGTTCGAAGGGTGATCAGACAGTCTCTCACTCTGTCTTTTCTCCCTCCCTTTCCAAGTCTAAAAGCTCTCACTATCTTGAGTTTTAGAACTGATTAATGAGTTTGGTCGGGTGGCGGGATTTAAGCTGAATAAGCAAAAAACTAAGGTTTTGGGGAAAAACTTGACATCTTTAGAAGCAGAGGGGTTTCAGAAAGAGACAGAGCTAAATGTGGTTTAAAAAGTGAAATACCTAGGGGTTAATTTGTCTGCTAAAAATTTGAATTTATTCAAAGATAATTATGAAAAATGTTGGTTAGAAATTAAAAAGGATTTAGAAATTTGGTCAAGATTGAAACTTTCCTTGTTGGGTAGAATTGCAGCTATAAAAATGAATGTATTGCCAAAGATGTTGTTTTTGTTTCAAACCCTACAGATTGTGGACAGAGTGGAATGTTTTGGAAAGTGGCAGAAAGATATCTCTAAGTTTGTCTGGCAGGGCAAAAAGCCCAGAATAAAATTTAAAATTCTAACTGATGTAAAGGAAAGAGGGGGATTTGCCCTGCCGGACTTAAGGTTATATTATGAAGCTGCAGCTTTCTGCTGGATGAAGGACTGGCTACTCCTAGAGAACACTGATGTCCTAGATCTGGAAGGGTTTAATAATGCTTTTGGATGGCATGCATATTTGTGGTATGACAAGGTAAAGGTTCACAAAATGTTTAAAAATCATATTGTCAGAAAAGCAATATTTATTGTCTGGACAAAATACAAGGACTTATTAGAAAACAAGACCCTGAGGTGGCTATCACCAATGGAGGCTAAGGCCCGAAAAAGACTCAATATGGAGGCCGGCTGGCCGAAATATTGGGAGATAATAGAAAAAATTGGAGACAATTGGAGGTTGCAGAGCTTAGAAAAATTAAAGCACAAGGTGTGAGATTGGTTACATTACGCTCAAATTCAAGAGGTTTTCAAACTGGATAAAAAAATAGGATTCCAGGTAGAAAAATCGAAACTAGAGACAGAATTGCTTGAACCAAAAACTAAGGTACTTTCGAGAATGTATAACTTGCTGCTTAAATGGAACACTCAGGATGAGACAGTCAAATCAGCCATGATAAAATGGGCGCAGGATATTGGGTATAACATCATGTTTGAGGACTGGGAAAGGTTAGGGACCACCGGAATGAAATTCACGGCATGTAATGCCTTGAAGGAAAATATTATGAAAATGATATATAGGTGGTACATGACCCCAGTCAAACTTGCAAAAATATATCACCTGTCTGATAACAAATGTTGGAAATGTAAAGAGACTGAAGGGACATTCTTTCACCTCTGGTGGACTTGTCCAAGAGTGAAGGCCTTCTGGGAAACGATCTATAATGAGTTAAAAAAGGTATTTAAATATACCTTTACCAAGAAACCAGAGGCCTTCCTCTTGGGCATTGTTGGCCAGAAAGTGCTAAAGAAGGACAGAACTTTCTTTATGTATGCGACTACAGCAGCAAGAATACTCATCGCAAAATATTGGAAGACACAAGATTTGCCCACACTGGAAGAGTGGCAGACGCAATTGATGGACTATATGGAACTGGCTGAAATGACTGGCAGAATCCGAGATTTGGGAGAAGAAACAATGGAAGAGGACTGGAAAAAATTCAAGGACTATTTACAAAAACATTATAAGTTGTATGAATGTTAAGAGCTTGCACGATTCGGAAACTATAGCTACTGCAATTAGACTTTGTGGAACAGGAAACTAAGTTTTAAATACGAAAAGGTCGAAATTTAAAGTAATACTATGTTTAATTCAAGGTATAAGTAATTGATAAAAAGTACTTTAAATTCAGAAATACAACATTTGAAAAGTACAAAATAAGGTACGAAACAAGGTAATAATTTGCTGATATTTTTATTATAAAGAAGGCAGGGTAGGGGAGATGCGAGGAAGTTCAGTTAGGTATATAAAAATGTCTTGAACGGTTGGATTTTCTTTTTTTCCTTTTTTTTCTTCTTTTTTATTTCTTTTTTATATTTCTTTCTTCTGTGTATATTCTTAACTTTGTATCTGGAAAATTTTATAAAATATTTTATGGAAAGGAAAAAAAAGCTCTCACTATCTTGAAACTCTCCTTCTCCAGATCTGGGTTCCAAAAGTCTGTAAATTCCTTTGTAAGAAAGTCAATCAAGTTATTTTTCTCCAGTTCAGGGACTGCCCTGATCCTTAAATTTGCCTGTTTCTCCCTCAACTCAATCAAAGAGAGGGTTGATTTATGTTCTTGTAGTTCTTTATGTATTGGTGGGATCTTCTTCTCTACAACAGTGGCTGTATATTTCGCAATTTCTTTCGCCTCGTCCGCTGTCTTTCGTATTGAACTTGATTCCTGTACTAATCTCTGAATGGTCTCGGTGTTAACGTTCACTTTCTGAGCCAAAGTATTAATACTTGTAGTATTTTGGTTAATACTTGTAGTGTTTTGATCTATTTTATTCGATGTCTCAGCTAGTTGTTTACTTATTTTGTCCAAAGTCTCATTTATTTTGCTGAGAGCCTGAGCCACTTCATCAGCAGCCATACCTTTAGACTTAGGTTGTGCCAATGAGGTTGTAATTGGCAAGCCAGAAGGGCTAGATATCGAAGCTCTCCTTTGAAGCCCAACGTCTGTGCGTAGTACTTTCCCAGATCTGGTTGCTTTTTGAGACTCTAGTTTGTCTTGCCCATCAGCCATAACCATCCAGATAAGAACCAAATTCGGTCACGTACTCCAACAAAGTCAGAACCTGTCAAGGTCAGTCACACGCTCAGAGGCAAAGAGAACAAGGATTGTTTTGCAGTGGAAAATTCCCTTAATCCAGCCACAGTTGCAGCAATTTCGCAGTTCCTCTAGGGGGACATAGTATCAGTAATAGTCAATGGTGGTCCCCCCCCCCCTATTTTTTCAAGTAACTTATTTTACCTTCCGTCCCCCAATCTCCAAAAGACGACAGTCCCAGATTATTTATTGCTTGATACTTTAAGACCAAGAGAGACCAGTCAGTAATATTGTATCTTGATCGTGTCCTCAAACGCAGAGTTAACTGTTGCAAAGGAAAGATACTTTCAGTGACAGCACACTTCCTGGTACGGCTTTTAGCTGATCGCAAACATTAGTCTCAGGGATTTGAGCAGTGAATTTAGTTGCTCTGGTTCTCTCTTTTAGCAGGGAAATACTGATTCAAGTCCTTCCCCCCTCCTCCCCTGCCTCAGAAGAGGGGCTAGCACTGTTAGATGTTCGGATTATACTCCTTCAAGACGTCCTTTAAGATTTCCGCTTACGAACTCATTGCTTAACTTCTTTACAAAAAAACGGGAGGCAGACTTCCTTTTTATACCTCTCCGCGTTCAGTGCCAAATCTTTAAAGACAGTTCCTTTACTTGCCAAATAACCTACTCACGGGTCGTTGATCTTGTTGCCAAATTTGAAGGAAGAAGGCAGCGCTCTCCGGCAATGGCTTTGTGGCTTCACTCCATGGAAGAAGCAGACGACTCATAGCACAGCGCCACTTCCCCGCTCTGCTCCGGAGCCCAAAACCGAGCTCCTTAGCGGATTGGGGGGGCGCAAAGAGGTGCCCGCCGAGTCCCACGGCCACAGGCTTCACCCGCCTGTGGGTTTTAAGGGTTCCCGCTGCGCCGTAGCGGTAAAAACCCAATTTTCCGCGGAGCAAATTCCCTCCGTTTTAGAGGGAGTCAGCCATTTTCCGATCGTGCCACCCCAGAAGTACAATAAAATAAAAGCAATCCAATCTTCTTCCAGCGTCCCCTCCCCCCGGTCCCGGGATTGTCAGTCTTTTTTTGTCCCATTAGTCTGTCACATTAACCTGGTGCTCTTATATCCAAGGCCTTCAAATCTCTTCCATGTCCCTTTCGCAGCTCTTCTTCATATTTCCCCTTCACTCGCGGGAACTCCAGCTTAATAGTGTTTTTGACCCTTTTCAGCAAATCAGCCCTTTTCTCACAGTCCAGACTAAGCTCCATGTGATGTTTAAGAACATATTTCAAATTCCCTCCAAAATTCCCTCCAAAAATTCCCTCCAAAATTAAAAGAGCTCCAAACCTCTGACGGCCCATTACCAGACTCGGAAAGTCCAAGCATCCCTGCAAAGGGGGGTCAGTCCAACCCCCCATTTCCAGTTCAATCCAAACTTTATCTTTCCAAGCCTGGTTTTTTCCAAGTTCATTTATCAGATCCAAAGGCTCATTTTCCTGCTGGGCCAAAAGTCCCTCCATCCCTGGCGTCCCAGATTCAGCAAAATACTCTTCTTTCTGTTATTCTTGTTGGTTTCTGCTCTCTTCACTGTGCAGCGAAGTGCTTGTCACAAGACAATGTTTACATTCCACAGTCAGAGTACTGTTGGGTTTTCCCACGGGAATGGGAAGCTGGATGTGACGTACACTGGTTTCCTGTTTTTCACTGTTTTTCTCTCGATGTTCGTTATTCCGAGGAGAAGGACGGTTGCTTCTCTGCTCCCGCAGAGGCAAGATGCATGTTTGTAATTTCTCAATACTGAACTGAAAATAAAGCAACTTTAAGCATGTGGCACGTACTGCTCATCATTCCGTTGTGCAAAGGACTCTGCAATTACAACAGTTCTGTCAAGGCACGCTCCTGTTTTAGTTCCTGAATGGGCTCCATATACTTTTCCACTACCTGATCAAAGGTTCTGGCAGCATTAGTCATAAAGACCATCTT
Source organism: Podarcis bocagei (assembly GCF_964188305.1). NCBI lineage: Eukaryota > Metazoa > Chordata > Lepidosauria > Squamata > Lacertidae > Podarcis > Podarcis bocagei. The sequence continues at coordinate 35,257,735 of NC_138131.1, forward strand.
CTGACTTAACTGATCCAATAGGGCGTTTATTTTACAGAAAGCACCCAACAGTGCTTCTGAAGGCATTGTCCTGCAAGGTCACAAAATTCTTTCCCACAGTTGTAATCAGTAACAGCCGAAAGTACCCAGGATTTAGTTACAATTTCATAGTTCCCCTCTAGGGGGAAAAACTTCTGATTGTTCTTTTCCTTGAAGACAATAGCAACAGAGTTTCTTCTTTAAGATATTTTGTCCATAATTGTTCCTTTAAAAGACGAAAGGAAACAATGGAATCACAGTATTTCCCTCTTTTTAACTATCTGTCAAAGCATTTATTTCTGGTCAATGAGCTTCAATCGTCAAATCTGACACCCCGCTCCAGGGTCAGGACAGTGGAAAATTACTTTACTTTAACTTTATTTCCGCAGGTTTAAACAACTCAATAAAAGTCCCCCTTCTTCTCCTGCTTCCGAAGGGGGGTTCCGCAATTTTGAATGATGAAAGACGATCCTTTAAAAGTGATTTTTAAGGCTCTAGTTTACGTTCTCTTTGCTTTGTTATAACTACAAGAAAACGGAACGGTGACTTCCTGATTAGCCTTTTCCATTTCAGTACCAAATTAGAGTAAATTTTAGAGTCCAAGTTCATTTTATTTCGCCTATTCTTATATTAAATCCAGGTATTTAGCGTTCCAGTACTCACGGTTAGTTATTTCCTTTTTTAAAAAATAAATTTTAATTAGTTTTCCAAACACAAAATAAAGACAAACAATATACAATACATAGACATACACACATATAAACATATATAATTTCATAACCGTCCTTTCATACACCTTACTTCTCGGACTTCCCCATACCTCCCCTTTTCTGCATCCTTATTTTATATTTCTTCAGCAACTCCTCAATTAACTAATTATTCAATTCAATTTCTTTTAGATTCTTCTTTAACTTATTAATTACAGCTGCAGTTCTCTATTTCCCAACTCCTTGACATTTTAACACTCCTGAATTTTACAACAAGTTCTAAGATATATTTTAAATTTCTTCCAGTCTTCTTCCGCTGTCTCTTTCCCCTGGTCACGGATTCTGCCGGTCATCTCCGCCAGTCCCATGTAGTCAATCACCTTCGTCTGCCATTCTTCCAGCGTGGGTAGTTCTTGTGTCTTCCAATACTTTGCTAAAAGAATCCTTGCTGCTGTGGTAGCATACATAAAAAACGTCCTATCCTTCCTTCTCACCAATTGGCCGACGATGCCCAGGAGAAAAGCCTCAGGTTTTTTAGGGAAAGTCCATTTAAGGACCTTCTTAATTTCATTATAGATCATTTCCCAGAAAGCTTTTATCCTCGGGCAGGTCCACCAGAGGTGGTAAAAGGTACCTTCAGTCTCATTACATTTCCAGCATTTATTATTGGGCAAATGATAATTTTTTGCCAGCTTGACTGGGGTCATGTACCACCTGTACATCATTTTCATAATGTTTTCTCTTAAGGCATTACATGCCGTAAATTTAGTACCGGTGGCCCATAACTGTTCCCAGTCAGCAAACATAATTTCATGACCAATGTCTTGTGCCCATTTAATCATAGCTGATTTCACCGTTTCATCCTGTGTATTCCATTTCAACAGCAAGTTGTACATTCTCAACAAATTCTTAGTATTGGGTTCTAGCAGTTCTGTTTCTAGTTTTGACCTCTCCATCTGGAAGCCTATTTTCCTGTCCTGCTTAAATAATTCGTTTATCTGAAGATAGTGAAACCAGTCTCGTACTTTAAGTTTAAGTTTCTCATAGCTCTGTAACTTGACTTTTTCACCATCTTGCTCTAAAATATCACAGTACTTTGGCCTATTAGGCTCCATATTAATTTTTTTCACTTCCTTGGCTTCCATTGGTGACAACCACCTGGGAGTTTTACTTTCCAATAGATCTTTATAACGCATCCACACATTATACAATGCTTTCCTAACAATATGGTTGTTAAAACCTTTATGCATTTTTACCTTGTCATACCATATATATGCATGCCAACCAAATCTGTTGTCAAACCCTTCCAAATCTAAAATATCCGTGTTCTCAAGAAGTAGCCAATCTTTCAGCCAGCAAAAAGCTGCCGATTCATAATACAGTTTTAAGTCCGGCAGGGCAAACCCCCCTCTATCTTTTGCATCAGTTAGTATCTTAAATTTTATTCTGGGCTTTTTGCCCTGCCAGACAAACTTAGATATATCTTTCTGCCACTTCTTGAAACAATCCATCTTGTCTACAATCTGCAATGTCTGAAACAAAAATAACATTCTTGGCAATACATTCATCTTGATGACAGCAATTCGGCCTAACAAGGAAAGTCGCAATCTTGACCATATTTCTAGATCTTTCTTTACTTCTGTCCAGCATTTATCCTAATTGTCTTTAAATAAGTTCACATTCTTGGATGTTAAATTTATTCCCAGGTATTTCACTTTCTTTGCTACCACTAAACCTGTTTCACTCTGAAACTTCTCTTTTTCAATATCTGTTAATTTTTTTCCTAAAACCTTAGTTTTCTGTTTGTTCAATTTAAATCCTGCTACCTGACCAAATAGATCCATTAATTCTAAAACTCTTTTTGTACTGGTGTCTGGCTGTTGCAAAGTCAATACTAGGTCATCTGCAAATGCTCTCAGTTTATATTGTCTCGCTCCGACCTGAACTCCTTTGACTAGCTGGTCCCCTCTAATCATATTTAACAAAACCTCCAGGACCGAAATGAAAAGCAATGGGGATATAGGGCATCCCTGTTGTGTTCCTTTTTCTATAGATATTTCTTCCGTAACCACATTGTTCACGATTAACTTTGCTTTTTGTTCAGAGTATATTGCACCTATACCGTTCTCAAAACCTTGGCCTACCCCCATTCCTCGAAGATTCTTCTTCATAAAACTCCAGGAAATGTTATCAAAGGCTTTCTCCGCGTCCACAAAAATTAACACAGCTTTCGTATTAATGTTCACTTCTAACAGTTCCATAATGTCTATTATGTTTCTGACATTGTCAGACAAATGTCTGCCTGGAAGAAAGCCAGCCTGGTCCTTATGAATCTCTCCCACCAACACTCTCTTCAGTCTTTTTGCCAAAATGTCTGCAAAAATTTTATAATCCACATTGAGTAAAGATATCGGGCGGTAGTTTTTAACCTGGTTCTTTTCAGTCTCAGTTTTCGGTATAAGTGAAATAAAAGCTTCTTTCCATGATTCGGGTGCCTTTTTCCCCTCCAAGAGTTCGTTACAAACTTCCTTCAGTGGTTGTACCAGCCATTCCTTCAATGCTTTATAATATCTAGCAGTCAAACCATCTGGACCTGGAGATTTTCCCAGTTGCATGTTCTGAATGGCACCCTCAATTTCTTGTCCTGTTATTTTCTCATTTAGAGTCTTTTTACTTTGTTCTGAGATTTTTTGTAATCCATGTTTTTTCAAAAATTCTTCTATTTCCTCCTCCTTTACTGGCCCTTGTGCATATAACTTCCTGAAATAACTCTGAAAACAATTACTAATCTCGTTTGGCTTATAAATATTCTTTCCATCCACCACTAAATTCGTAACCGTATTCAGTTTTTGTCTCTTCTTCAATTGCCATGCTAGAAGTTTCCCACATTTGTCTGCCGATTCAAATGTCCTTTGTCTCATTTGCTTAATTTTCCATTCTATCTCTTGGTTCATCAGTTCCATATACTGCGTCTGATAAAACTTGATTTCTCTCAGGATCTCATGAGACTTTGGATTGGATCTTAATTTCTTTTCTCCTTCTTTCATTTTTTCCATTATCTTCTCTTTCTTCTCATTTTGTTTTTTCCTCTTTATAGAGTTCTGTTGTATTAGGAAACCTCGCATCACGGCTTTACGTGCATCCCAAATTGTTCTTTTTTCCACCTCTGTATTCAGATTTATCTCAAAGTAGTCTTTCAAAGTTTTTTGGGCCTTCTTATAGACTTCCTCATCTCTAAAAAGGGTGTCATTCATTCTCCATCTGAAGGAGCCAGCCGTTGTTGGTTTCATCTCCATCTTTACCGCGTTATGGTCAGAGCAAGTCTTTGGGCAGATTTCTACTTTTTTTTATCTTTGGAGCCATCCCACTAGTAACCCAAATTTGGTCAATTCTTGTCCATGTCATTTTTGCTTCAGAGAAAAAAGTTCCCTCTCTCTCTAGGGGGTTTCTTGTTCTCCAAATATCTATCAAGTCCATATTTTCAGTCATTTCAAAGAAAGTCTTTGGAAGTCTCCCTTCCTTAGAAATTGTCTGTCTTTGTGCCTTGTCCATATTTGTAGAAACCACACCATTCATGTCTCCCATCATTACTACATTATAATCCAAATAGTCCATCAGAGTTTCATGCAGCTTCTTAAAAAATTCCGCCTTCCCTTCATTTGGTGCATAGATTCCAACTATTAACAGTTTTTCTCCTTGTATTTGTATTTCAATTGCCAGGTATCTTCCTTGTTCATCTTTAAACATCATTTTTGGGACCAATTTCTCCTTTGCATAAATCACCACTCCTCTTTTCTTAACTTTATCCGATGAGATGAATTCCTGTCCTAGTCTTTTATTTATAAGTAGTTTCCTGTGTACCCTGGTCACATGAGTTTCTTGTAAACAGATCAAATCCAATTGTTCTCTTTTCAAAATATGAAAAACTTGGCGTCTTTTCGTGGGAATGTTCAGCCCATTACAATTCCAACTAAGGAATTGCAGGGCCATCTTGTTATTTATCATTTACTCCTCCAACCGCTCCAAGTTGCTGTTCTTCCTCTGACGGTGGTTTAAGTCCGAACGTTAAATTCAGGATATCTTTTGCTCCTTTTACCTCTGAGATTGGGTCTACCGTTCCCTTCTGCAAATTCTCGTGGTTTCTCTCCAAAAACTTCTCTTTGTCTTGAACTGATTTTATTTTCACCTTCTTTCCCTTGTAGTTGAAGGACAGTCCTTGTGGAAACTCCCACCTAAAAGGTATGTTGTTCCTCTTCAGCAGGTAGACCAGATCTTTATAGAAGGCTCTCACCTCCAAGATGTATTTAGGGATGTCCTTAAAGATTTGTATATGAGAGTTTTCAATTTCCAAGGCCTTTTGGTAGTGTAGGTTTAGTATTTTGTCTCTTTCTTCCTTGGATCTGAAAGTAATCAGACAATCCCTCGGGGTCTTTCTATCCTGTCTCCTGCCCAGTCTGACTGCTGTTGTAATCTTGAATTCTTCTTCCTCCAATTCTTCCTGCCAAAAATCAGAAAACTCTTGTGTGAGGAACTCCACAAGGCTGTCCCCTTCGCTTTCAGGAACTAATCTTAATTTCAAGTTTCTCTCCTTTCTCTGTAATTCCAACAAAGACAAGGCCGCATCATGTTCATTCACCTTTTTGGAGATCGGTTCTAATTTTCCCTGTGTCTCTTCAGCAATATTTCTGGCGTCCTCTGCAATCTTGCGTGTTGCAGAATTTTCTTCAATCAACTTATTTATAAATTCTGTGTTAGATGTCATGCTTTTCGTATTCAAGTCCAGCCTTGATGTTAATTCTGTTAGTTTTTTGCGTTTTCTGTACTCTGCTTTGTCAAGGCTTCTAAAGATTCATTTATCTTGAGTAACGCCTGTGTCATTGAATCCATGGAAACAGCTGTCACTTTTTCTTGCCCGACTGCTCCTGCCGGTGTTAAACTTGATATTGAGCCCCTTTTCTTTTGTAATTGTTTTGCTTTAGCTCTGGTTGTTATCTCATCTGCTGGGCCACTCATGTCCCAAGGACGTTCTCACAGGAGCAGTTTCCTGATGGAAAATCCCACTGTCTTGTTCCGTTGCTCTGCAACTGTTACTCCTCCACCCTCTAGAGGGAGCAATCCAAAATGTCCAAGTGAAAGAAACAAAGAACAAAGAAGCCAGGAATCCTCAGTATAAATGCTGCAACACTTTTTCTATATAGTTTCTCTGTCAACATTGTCCAATAAGTTATTGCAGCAAAGTCCCAAAACTTTGTATCAAGTAGAACTTCAACTATGTAACCAGCAGCAGCAGCAATGTCCTGGAAGCCTCCCTCAGGCCTCTTAAGCTGTGGCGGTGAGTGCATGCTCCGCCCCTAGGCAAGATGGAGTTGGCAGGAAAGGGAGCGGCCCCCCAGCACTCACTAGAGCAGCAGCAGCAGCAGCAGTGTCCCAGAAGCCTCCCTCAGGCCTCTTAAGCTGTGGCGGTGATTGCAGGCTCCGCCCCCTAGGCCCGATGGAGTTGGCAGGAAAGGGAGTGGCCCACCCAGTACTCACTAGAGCAGCAGCAGTGTCCCGGAGGCCTCCCTCAGGCCTCTTAAGCTGTGGCGGTGAGTGCAGGCTCTGCCCCCTAGGCCTGATGGAGTTGGCAGGAAAGGGAGCGGCCCACCCAGCACTCACTAGAGCAGCGGCAATGTCCTGGAAGCCTCCCTCAGGCCTCTTAAGCTGTGGCAGTGAGTGCATGCTCCGCCCCCTAGGCCAGATGGAGTTGGCAGGAAAGGCAGCGGCCCCCCAGCACTCACTAGAGCAGCGGCAATGTCCTGGAAGCCTCCCTAAGTCCTCTTAAGCTGTGGCGGTGATTGCAGGCTCCGCCCCCTAGGCCCGATGGAGTTGGCAGGAAAGGGAGTGGCCCACCCAGTACTCACTAGAGCAGCAGCAGTGTCCCGGAGGCCTCCCTCAGGCCTCTTAAGCTGTGGCGGTGAGTGCAGGCTCTGCCCCCTAGGTCTGATGGAGTTGGCAGGAAAGGGAGCGGCCCACCCAGCACTCACTAGAGCAGCGGCAATGTCCTGGAAGCGTCCCTCAGGCCTCTTACTGCCACAGCTTAAGAGGCCTGAGGGAGGCTTCCGGGACACTGCTGCTGCTGCTCCTATAGTGAGTGCTGGGTGGGCCGCTCCCTTTCCTGCCAACTCCATCTGGCCTAGCGGACGGAGCCTGCACTCACCGCCACAGCTTAAGAGGCCTGAGGGAGGCTTCCGGGACACTGCTGCTGCTCTAGTGAGTGCTGGGTGGGCCGCTCCCTTTCCTGCCAACTCCATCTGGCCTAGGGGGCGGAGCCTGCACTCACCGCCACAGCTTAAGAGGCCTGAGGGAGGCTTCCGGGAAACTGCTGCTGCTGCTCTAGTGAGTGCTAGGTGGGCCGATCCCTTTCCTGCCAACTCCATCTGGCCTAGAGGGCGGAGCCTGCACTCACCGCTACAGCTTAAGAGGCCTGAGGGAGGGACTTCCGGGGTGGCGCCTCCAGTGATGGCTGACTCCCTCTGAACTGGAGGGACAAGCTCTGCACGAAATGGGTCCTTTCCGCTGTGGCGTAGCGGGGACCCTTCTGAAAATCACAGGCGGATGAAGCCTGTGACCGTGGGACTCGGCGGGCACCTTTAGCGCCCCCCCAACCCACTAAGGAACCCAGAAACGGGCTCCGAAGTGAAGAGGGGGAAGTGGCGCAGTGCTGTGAGTCAATTGCTTTTTCTGCGGAGCGGAGCCGCACAGCCGTTGCCGGAGAACGCTGCCTTTTTCCTGGGTCAATTTGGCATTGAAAATAACTAACCGTGGAGACTTCCGGTCGGCGCTAGCGTTTAATGGCGGTCCTCCCTTCGAGCTCCGGAGGAGGACTGCTCCGTGAGTTCGGGTCTGACCCGCTACGGCAAGCGGGGGACCCCTAAAATCACAGGCGCGAAGCCTGTGAACAAGAAGATCCGGTGGGCACCAGAAGCGCCCCCCTTACTGCGAAAGAGCCTTTTTAAACGGCTCCGGAATGGCATCGGGAGTGAGCGCGGTGCTGAGAGTCGCAACCCAGCCCGCGGAGCGAAGCCGCGTCGCCATGAACGGAGAGCGCCGATTCCTTCCTGTAAATTGAAATTGGATCGAAAGACCCGTGAGTAGGACTGAATGACTATCTGGGACTTTAAAAATTAAATTTAAAATTCGGCCGGAAACGGGAGAGGCAAAAATTAAGGAAGTCTGCCTTCCCCCGACTGCATGATAGATAAAGCAACGAAAGTGTAAAGCTGCATTTGAACGAAAATAACCGTATGACTGTTTAATCCTGGCATTGAACACGAACCTCCTCTCTAGGAAGCAGGGGCAGAGGGGAGAAAAAGTAACTTTATCAACCTGCATGACTTATTGAAAGAGAAAAGTTTTTCCGCTGCCTTAATCTCCTGAGACGGACTGCCAAAGTAAGGCACCAGGACAGTGAACTGCATTTAGAAACTTGTTACAAAGTTACATAGTTGAAGTTCTACTTGATACAAAGTTTTGGGACTTTGCTGCAATAACTTATTGGACAGTTTTGACAGAGAAACTATATAGAAAAAGTGTTGCAGCATTTATACTGAGGATTCCTGGCTTCTTTGTTCTTTGTTTCTTTCACTTGGACATTTTGGATTGCTCCCTCTAGAGGGTTGAGGAGTAACAGTTGCAGAACAACGGAACAAGACAGTGGGATTTTCCATCAGGAAACTGCTCCTGTGAGAACGTCCTTGGGACATGAGTGGCCCAGCAGATGAGATAACAACCAGAGCTAAAGCAAAACAATTACAAAAGAAAAGGGGCTCAATATCAAGTTTAACACCGGCAGGAGCAGTCGGGCAAGAAAAAGTGACAGCTGTTTCCATGGATTCAATGACACAGGCGTTACTCAAGATAAATGAATCTTTAGAAGCCTTGACAAAGCAGAGTACAGAAAACTCAAAAAAACTAACAGAATTAACATCAAGGCTGGACTTGAATACGAAAAGCGTGACATCTAACACAGAATTTATAAATAAGTTGATTGAAGAAAATTCTGCAACACGCAAGATTGCAGAGGACGCCAGAAATATTGCTGAAGAGACACAGGGAAAATTAGAACCGATCTCCAAAAAGGTGAATGAACATGATGCGGCCTTGTCTTTGTTGGAATTACAGAGAAAGGAGAGAAACTTGAAATTAAGATTAGTTCCTGAAAGCGAAGGGGACAGCCTTGTGGAGTTCCTCACACAAGAGTTTTCTGATTTTTGGCGTGAAGAATTGGAGGAAGAAGAATTGAAGATAACAACAGGGCTGATTTGCTGAAAAGGGTCAAAAACACTATTAAGCTGGAGTTCCCGCGAGTGAAAGGGAAATATGAAGAAGAGCTGCGAAAGGGACATGGAAGAGATTTGAAGGCCTGGGATATAAGAGCACCAGGTTAATGTGACAGACTAATGGGACAAAAAAAGACTGACAATCCCGGGACCGGGGGGAGGGGACGCTGGAAGAAGATTGGATTGCTTTTATTTTATGGTACTTTTTATATTACTATTACTAGAAATGTTTTATGAATGTTGGGGAAATGTTGAAATGAAATTACTTGGCTCTTGTAAAAATGTTTAAAGAATTTGGCAAAAAGGTAATGGTTATGAGAAGTTATTAAAAAAGATTTAAGTTTAAAGCTCTAAGGTCGTTTTTATAAGACAAGGTGATAATAGAGTAAGGTAACGTAATGATAAAATATTATGAATTATGGAAAGGATTTGCTGTGATAATTATTAATCAAGATACAAGAGATGGGAGGAGGAGGAGGTCGTGGAAAGAAGGTAATGGAAATTGGAGAATTTGAAAGCGATGGTTTTATTTTTTCTTTATCTTCCTATGCTTCTGTTTTTTTTTTCTTTTTTGTAATTTTGTCTTTTTTCTGTGTGATTTTAAAATTTTTTGTTTCAATAAATATCTTTTTTTTATAAAAAAAAAGAGGCCTGAGGGAGGCTTCCAGTACACTGCTGCTGCTCTAGTGAGTGCTGGGTGGGCCGCTCCCTTTCCTGCCAACTCCATCTGGCCTAGGGGGCGGAGCATGCACTCACCGCCACAGCTTAAGAGGCCTGAGGGAGGCTTCCGGGACACTGCTGCTGCTGCTGCTCTAGTGAGTGCTGGGTGAGCCGCTTCCTTTCCTGCCAACTCCATCTGGCCTAGGGGGCGGAGCCTGCCCTCAACTCCACAGCTTAAGAGGTCTGAGGGAGGCTTCCGGGACACAGCTGCTGCTGGTCTAGTGAGTGCTGGGTGGGCGGCTCCATTTCCTGCCAACTCCATCTGGCCTAGGGGGCGGAGCCTGCACTCACCACCACAGCTTAAGAGGCCTGAGGGAGGCTTCCGGGACACTGCTGCTGCTGCTGCTCTAGTGAGTCCTGGGTGGGCCTCTCCCTTTCCTGCCAACTCCATCTGGCCTAGGGGGCGGAGCCTGCACTCACCGCCACAGCTTAAGAGGCCTGAGGGAGGCTTCCGGGACACTGCTGCTGCTCTAGTGAGTGCTGGGTGGGCCGCTCCCTTTCCTGCCAACTCTATCTGGCCTAGGGGGCGGAGCCTGTACTCACTGCCACAGCTTAAGAGGCCTGAGGGAGGCTTCCGGGACACTGCTGCTGCTCTAGTGAGTGCTGGGTGGGCCGCTCCCTTTCCTGCCAACTCTATCTGGCCTAGGGGGCGGAGCCTGCACTCACTGCCACAGCTTAAAAGGCCTGAGGGAGGCCTACGGGACACTGCTGCTGCTATAGTGAGTGCTGGGTGGGCCGCTCCCTTTCCTGCCAACTCCATCTGGGCTAGGGGGCGTAGCCTGCACTCACCGCCACAACTTAAGAGGCCTGAGGGATGCTTCCGGGACACTGCTGCTGCTGCTGCTCTAGTGAGTGCTGGGTGGGACGCTCCCTTTCCTGCCAACTCCATCTGGCCTAGGAGGCGGAGCCTGCACTCACCGCCACAGCTTAAGAGGCCTGAGGTAGTCTTCCGGGACACTGCTGCTGCTGCTCTAGTGAGTGCTGGGTGGGCCGCTCCCTTTCCTGCCAACTCCATCTGGCCTAGGGGGCGGAGCCTGCACTCACCGCCACAGCTTAAGAGGCCTGAGGGAGGCTTCCGGGACACTGCTCCTCCTGCTGCTCTAGTGAGTGCTGGGTGGGACGCTCCCTTTCCTACCAACTCCATCGGGCCTAGGGGGCGGAACATGCACTCACCTCCACAGCTTAAAAGGTCTGAGGGAGGCTTCTGGGACACTGCTGCTGCTGCTGCTCTAGTGAGTGATGGGTGGGCCGCTCCCTTTCCTGCCAACTCCATCTGGCCTAGGGGGCGGAGCCTGTACTCACTGCCACAGCTTAAGAGGCCTGAGGGAGGCTTCCGGGACACTGCTGCTACTCTAGTGAGTGCTGGGTGGGCCGCTCCCTTTCCTGCCAACTCCATCTGGCCTAGGGGGCGGAGCCTGCACTCACCACCACAGCTTAAGAAGCCTGAGGGAGGCTTCCGGGACACTGCTGCTGCTGCTGCTCTAGTGAGTGCTGGGTGGGCCGCTCCCTTTCCTGCCAACTCCATCTGCCCTGGGGGGCGGAGCCTGCAATCACCACCACAGCTTAAGAGGCCTGAGGGAGGCTTCCGGGACACTGCTGCTGCTGCTGCTCTAGTGAGTGCTGGGTGGGCCGCTCCCTTTCCTGCCAACTCCATCTGGCCTAGGGGGCGGAGCCTGCACTCACCTCCACAGCTTAAAAGGCCTGAGGGAGGCTTCTGGGACACTGCTGCTGCTGCTGCTCTAGTGAGTGCTGGGTGGGCCGCTCCCTTTCCTGCCAACTCCGTCTGGCCCAGGGGGCGGAGCCTGCACTCACCGCCACAGCTTAAGAGGCCTGAGGGAGGCTTCCGGGCACTGCTGCTGCTGCAGCTCTAGTGAGTGCTGGGTGGGACGCTCCCTTTCCTGCCAACTCCATCTGGCCTAGGGGGCAGAGCCTGCACTCACTGCCACAGCATAAGAGGCCTGAGGGAGGCTTCCGGGACACTGCTGCTACTGCTGCTGCACTAGTGAGTGCTGGATGGGCCGCTCCCTTTCCTGCCAACTCCATCTGGCATAGGGGGCGGAGCCTGCACTCACCGCCACAGCTTAAGAGGCCTGAGGGAGGCTTCCGGGACACTGCTGCTGCTGCTGCTCTAGTGAGTGCTGGGTGGGCCGCTCCCTTTCCTGCCAACTCCATCTGGCCTAGGGGGCGGAGCCTGCACTCGCTGCCACAGCTTAAGAGGCCTGAGGGAGGCTTCTGGGACACTGCTGCTGCTGCTGCTCTAGTGAGTGCTGGGTGGGCCGCTCCCTTTCCTGCCAACTCCATCTGGCCTAGGGGGCGGAGCCTGCACTCAACGCCACAGCTTAAGAGGCCTGAGGGAGGCTTCCGGGGCACTGCTGCTGCTGCTGCTCTATTGAGTGCTGGGTGGGCCGCTCCCTTTCCTGCCAACTCCATCTGGCCTAGGGACGGAGCCTACACTCACCGCCACAGCTTAAGAGGCCAGTGTGGTGTAGTGGTTAAGAGCAGTAGTCTCGTGATCTGGGGAACCGGGTTCTCGTCTCCGCTCCTCCACATGCAGCTGCTGGGTGACCTTGGGCCAGTCACACTTATCTGAAGTCTCTCAGCCCCACTGACCTCACAGAGTGTTTGTTGTGGGGGAGGAAGGGAAAGGAGGGTGTTAGCCGCTTTGAGACTCCTTTGGGTAGTGATAAAACGGGATATCAAATCCAAACTCTTCTTCTTCTTCTTCCGGGAGACTGCTGCTGCTGCTGCTCTAGTGAGTGCTGGGTGGGCCGCTCCCTTTCCTGCCAACTCCATCTGGCCTAGGGGGCGGAGCCTGCACTCACCACCACAGTTTAGAGGCCTATGCAGCTCCCTGCAGCAAGTGACAAAATGGGTTTAAATGTTTTAAGTGCTTTTAATTTGCTGCACTTTAAATTTTGGTGGTTGTTTTTTATAATATTCTATAATTTTATTGTTTTATTTCTGATTGGGGTTGGATTAGTAATTAGTCAGGCTGGGGAGTAGTTTAATTTTAGCACTATTGTTTCTTGCTTTGCTTCTTTTTTATTATTCGGTTAAGTTATTATATAGTTTGTATTTTGCTTTTTAAGGGGAAGGGTCAGGGCTGCCTGGGAGTGGGCCTCAGCCAGTAGAATGGCTGGGGCAGGTTCCACAGGGGGGAATGTATTGGGACACCCGATCTCAGTGATCACGGGCAGGAGGAGGAGTTACGCTAAGACCAGACCATGTCATTACCGAGGAGGCGGAGTTAGTCGTTGTTTGAGGACTATCCCTGCCTCCAGGTCTGGTCCTGACCAGAAGGATACTGGAATCAGCAAGGGAAACCCACATGACCTGAAAGTGTTGCTGTGCAATGCCAGGTCAATGATGAATAAAACCACTGCCATCCATGACCTGATTGTGGATGGAGCATTTGACCTGGCATGTGTGACAGAGACCTGGTTGGATGAAGCAGATGGGCCTGTCCTTGCCGCTTTCCCAGCAGGTTTCTCTTACGCACAGCAACCCAGGTCATGTGGGCGGGGAGGGGGGGTTGCAGTGATTTTTAGGAAGTCATTAGTCTGCACCAGGCGTCCTGTTGGGAAGACCCAGTTCTCTGAGTGCATGTTCTGGAAGTTGGGCAATAGGGGCAGTACAGGATTCCTATTGGTGTACCGACCTCCCCGCTGCACCAAGGATTCCCTGCCCGAGCTGCTTCAGGTCGTGGCGGATATGCTCCTGGAGACACCTAGCTTGGTTGTCCTGGGGGATTTTAACATCCATGCCGACACGACCTTACAAGGGGCCGCTCGGGACTTTGTGGAAAGCATGGCCTCCATGGGGCTGTCCCTGAATACGTTTTGGCCCAAATCATAGCCACGGACATGCCTTAGACTTGGTGTTTACCTCTACGGATGTTGGTGATCTGACACTAACTAAAAGCGAAACAAAAGAAGTGCCATGGTCAGACAACTTCCTGGTGCTACTTGACTTTTCCGCGACCCATCCCCTCTGCAGGGAGGTGGGACCGATTCGGATGGTCCGCCCCCGCTACTTAATGGATCCAACTGGTTTCCAGAGAGTGATAGGGGATGTTTTATCCCAAGTTGATGGCGTCTCAGCTGATTCCCTGGTGGCCCGCTGGAATGCGGAGTTAACCAGGGCTATTGACTGTCTGACTCTGAAGCGCCCTCTCCGATTGCATGGAGCCCGGACAGCCCCATGGTTTTCCCTGGAGCTGAGGGTGATGAAACAATCATTGAGACGGCTAGAGAGCCAGTGACGGAAAACTCATTCTGAATCAGACCAGACACGGGCTAGAGCTCAAAGTCGAGCCTACCAAGTGGCAATGGTGACGGCGAAGAGGGCCTTCTTCACTGCCTCCATTGCATCTACAGAAAACAGCAGCAGGAGACTTTTTCAGGTGGTTCACAATCTATCAGAACCACCTGCACCACTGGGGCCTGGTAGGGACCCCAAGATCTCCTGCAATGCTTTTGCAAAGTTTTTTTGCAGAACTCCCATCATCCCTGCCACGAAACCACTGCTTGACCTGATAACTGGGGCTGAAAGAAGTCACCTGCACATTTCTTCAAAGAGTCCACAACATCCCGTACAAATTCCTTTTCCTGACTGCAGGACATCTGCTGCCTCTGAAGCCCTCTTGGCTTCATCATAGAAGGCTTCCATATCATATTCTGGAGAAATAAACACATTTATGAACTATCACCCCAAAGCACAAAATGCATAGTGAACAAGGGTCTGCAAAAGTCACGTGTGGGTCACAAACGTTCAGAAGATGCGAGTGATCAATCAATTCAATGAACATATATCTTTTTTCCTTAATGAAATAGCAAAAGTTTATTGTGTAACAAACCACCTATATGATGGCAGATCTGCATCCAAATGGCTCGGACTTTCTCCAGGTCACTGTGGGCTTTTTTGAGCAAGACGCTCACCAGGTTTTCCACGCTATCCTTGACATTCACCTGTTTCACAAAAGGTAAATAGATTTGGTAGCAGTTAGACTGGGTCAGTGTCAGGATGCACTGGTGGACTGGATGAGGGACAATAAACTGCATTTGAATCCTGGGGCGATGGAGTAGCTTGGTGGGTGGTTCTCATGTTCCAGAAATTGACAGGTTTCCTGTTCTGGATGTGGTTGCACTCCCCCTGAAGGAGCCAGGGCATAGTTGGGGGCACTCCTGGAATAATAATAATAATAATAATTAAAAAATAATAAAAATTTATACCCCGTCCGTCTGGCTGGGTTTCCCCAGCCATTCTGGGTGGCTCCCAACAGAATATGAATAATAATAATAATTAAAAAATAAAACATCAAACATTTAAAACTTCCCTAAACAAGGTTGCCTTCAGATGTCTTCTAAAGGTCAAGTGCTTATTTCCTTGACATCTGATGGGAGGGCATTCCACAGGGTGGGCACCACCACTGAGAAGGCCCTCTGCCTGGTTCCCTGTAGCTTTACTTTTTGCAGTGAGGGAACCGCCAGAAGGCCCTCGGAGCTGGACCTCAGTGTCTGGACTGAAGGATGGGAGTAGAGACGCTCCATCAGGTATACTGGGCCAGGGCTGTTTAGGGCTTGAAAGGTCAGCACCAACACTTTGAATTGTGCTCGGAAACGTACTGGGAACCAATGTAGGTCCTTCAGGACCGGCGTTATGTGGTCCCGGCAGCCACTCCCAGTCACCAGTCTAGCTGCCGCATTCTGGATTAGTTGTAGTTTCCGGGTCACCTTCAAAGGTAGCCCCACATAGAGCACATTGCAGTAGTCCAAGCAGGAGATAACCAGAGCATGCAGCACTCTGGCGAGACAGTCTACATCTTTGTCACTAGACAGCCCACGTTTTTTACAGTGGTACCTCGGGTTAAGAACTTAATTTGTTCTGGAGGTCTGTTCTTACCCTGAAACTGTTCTTAACCTGAGGTACCACGTTAGCTAATGGGGTCTCCTGCCGCCGCGCGATTTCTGTTCTCATCCTGTTGCTTAGAGAGGGCTAAGAAGCAATCGAGATTGCTTGTGGCAATTCACATTCACCGCTAATGTGGACTTTTGCTACTTTAATATGTGGAAACATTGAGCCTGTGCAGGTGGTGAATGTCCCCATATATGTGAAGAGGACAGTATTGAGGACAAACTTTGTTTTGGGACAACTTTCTAAGATCCTGTGTGATAGATAGTCTCTCGGAAAAGATTAAAGATAAGCAAAAACAGGAGTTGATTGGTAACTGAACTGGACAACAGGGTCGAAGCAACTGCTTATAGACATTTCTGAAGGCCTGGGCCACTCCCACTCCCCACGTGATTGGCTGTCTAAACTTCCAAGCTGTGAATCAGGACTCAGAGTTTAAGGGCCAATGGCAGAGTCCAAATCCAGAAATGTTCTGTGATTGGATATCATGTATCGAATCAGAACACAGGAGCTCAGAATCCTTAGTCCAGACTCGAGACCACTGAATACATAACAGGCCCCATGGCATTTTCAGGAGACTGGCTGACTATTGATGTGTAACCACAAAACTCAAGAACTGTACTATATGGAACTGGTAGAAATGACTGGCAGACTCCGAGACCAGGGAGAAGAGTCGGTGAAAGAAGACTGGAAGAAATTTAAAGACTATTTACAGAAATATTGTAAAATTAATGAATGCTAGAAGGATGTTGGATAGAAACTAAGTGGTTTCCAGCTGTAATGCTTTAAGAGGTAGGAAAAAAGGTTTACAAAAGTGTAAAAGCTTAATGGTAAGGATTTGCTGAACTAACAAACTGAAGTGGAATACAAAAAAGGGAGGTACGAGGAGGTCCGGGGAAATAAGTGTAAGAAGATATGTTATGGAGAATCAATGTGTTTTTTAACTGTTTTTATTTTGTATGTTTCTTTTTATTTTTCATTTTTACTGTTATACTTTAAAAACTTTAATAAATATCTTTTCAAAAAAAAAGAGACTGTAGTGATATTAGGCTCTTTCCCTCCTCCCTTTTAGGCCTGATGCCTCTTTGTTGGTAGTTGTTGTGTACTGAGTTGAGCAAAGCGGCAAGCCCCTGGGGAAACCATAACTGGGTTTGTGACCTCTCTCCGCCAAGCTGCCCGGTTCTGCAACTTCTTAGAGCTGGAGAACATGCTTCGTGACCGCCTCGTCGGTGGCCTGAAGGATGAGAAGCTTCAATGACGCCTCTACGCCAAGAAGGACCTAACGTTCCAGGTCGCTCTGGAGGAGGCCCTGGCAACGGAAGCTGCCAAGAGGTCGACGCAAGAGGCACGGCCGAGCCTGCCACCCCAACCGAGGGTCCACCACGAAGACCTCACCGACGACTCAGGATCTGACAGGGAGGAGGTGCACCGAGTACAGCAGCGCACTCAAGCAGCACACAGACCACAGCTGCCTCGACGAGAAGGAGGGAACTGCGCAAGCTGCGGGGAAAGTCACGAGAGGAGGACCTGCCGTTTCCGCAACGCAGAGTGCAGGCAGTGCAGAAAATTGGGACACATCGCCCGGGTGTGTCGAGCTCGGCCCACCCAACGCCAGGCATCAGATGACCAATCCAAGAGCCCCAGGTCCCGGGGCCCAACGCACCAAGGCAACTCTACGGAGCTCACGGACTTCCAGGTATACCAGTTGCCCCACCCCAACGTAGAGAAAATTTATGTAGAGGTACAGATAGAGGGGGCCCCATGCCGCATGGAGCTTGACACGGGTTCAACTCTATCCATAATCTTGGCAAGGACCTTAAGGAAACTGTGTCCTACTGGGGGTCCCAAACTCAGGCCAGCCCCATTCACCCTCCGGGACTTCCAGAAATGTAAGGTCGGCCCACAATGGGGGTGGGGACCTTCAAGGTGCAATATCGAGGACCGATGCGGCAACTGGACTTGTTCGTGGTCAAGGGCCCCTACATTAGCTTACTGGGATTGGCATGGTTTGGACCACTGGGGCTAGCCATCACCGGGGTGAACCACACTACCTTACAAGTGGATGTGGATGCCATCTGCAAGGATTTTCCAGGGGTTTTCGATGGGAAATTGGGACAGTATACGGGGCCCCCCATTGCTCTACAGCTTGACCCCGCAGTACGACCTGTCAGGCTCAAGGCCCGCCGGGTCCCGTTCGCCCTGAAACCCCGTATAGACGAGGAATTGGACCGGCTTGTGGAGCAAGGAGTGCTGGAGCCGGTGCCTAATGCCTCCTGGGAAACCCCAATCGTCACACCCGTCAAGCCTAATGGTTCGGTCCGTATCTGTGCAGACTACAAATGTACCATAAACAAGGCCCTCATGGCCCACGCATACCCAGTGCCAGTGGTCAGCCATGTCCTTGCCACCCTGGCTGGGTCGAAATTTTTTGGCAAGCTGGACTTGGCCCAAGCATATCAACAGCTGCCAGTAGATGAGGCCACAGCAGAGGCACAGATGATTGTGACGCACAGAGGAGCGTTCAGGGTAAAGCGGCTGCAATTCGTTGTCAGTGTGGCACCAGGCATATTCCAGAATCTAATGGACTCGCTCCTTAAAGGGATTCCTGGCGTCACCCCCTTCTTCGATGATGTGTTGATTGCTGGGCCCACACCAGAGGAGTTTGAGGACCGCCTCCGCACCGTTCTGCACCGTTTCCAGACGGCGGGTCTCAAGGTGAAGCGGGGAAAATGTCTACTAGGAGTGCCTCAGGTGGACTTTCTGGGATTTATGGTGGACGCAGAAGGGGTCCACCCGACTGGGGACAAGGTACGGGCCATTTGTGATGCCCCAGCACCCAAGAGCAAGACTGAACTTCAGGCCTTCTTGGGACTATTGAACTTTTACCATTCCTTCCTTCCCCACAAGGCGGCGGTAGCGGAGCCCCTACACAGACTCCTGGACAAGCGGGCCCCTTGGGTGTGGGGCCAGCGCCAGGAGGCCGCATTCCAGGCAGTCAAGGACTTGCTTGTCTCAAACGCGGTCTTGGCACACTTCGACGAGAGGCTGCCGGTGGTGCTAGCATGCGACGCCTCGCCCTATGGCGTTGGCGCGGTCCTGGGACACCAACTCCCGGATGGAAGAGAGGTACGGTGGCATACTTTTCCCAGACACTCAACGCAACCGAGCGGAACTACTCGCAAATCGACAAGGAGGGTCTGGCAATCGTGAAGGGAGTAAAAAAATTCCATGATTTCTTGTACGGGCGGCCCTTCACCGTGGTGACTGACCACAAGCCGTTGCTTGGCTTGTTTGCCCCCAAAAAGCAGACCCCCCAAGTGCTGTCTCCTCGCGTCCTCAGGTGGTCAATTTTCCTTGCCAGCTACCAGTATGCACTGATTCACCGCCCGGGGAAGGCGATGGGTCATGCGGACGCCCTCAGCAGGCTACCACTACCGGAAACAGGCCCCGACCCAGCACCTGCACAAGAGGTTATGAGCCTGGAGCTACTTCCCGACCGCCCCATTCAGGCACAAGAAGTTGCACACCATTCCAAGAAAGATAGCGTCATCTCCCGGGTCCTGGACTGGGTGTGGAGGGGATGGCCCAGCAGCAGCCCTGGGCCAGAATTCTCTGGCTACACAACCCGCAAACATGAACTGTCGGCCCACAAGGGGTGCCTGTTATGGGGAAGCAGGGTCGTTGTTCCCCAGCCCCTCCGCAAAAGGGTCCTCACAGCCCTACACGAGACACACCCAGGGGTAGTAAGAATGAAGGCCCTTGCCGGACTTCCAGTCGGCGCCAGCGCTAATGGCGGTCCTCTTTCCGAGCTCCGGAGGAGGACTGCTCTGCGTGTTCGGGTCTGACCCGCTACGGCAAGCGGGGGACCCCTAAAATCACAGGCGCGGAAGCCTGTGAACGAGGAGATTCGGTGGGCACCAGGAGCGCCCCCCTTTACCGCAGAAAGAGCCCTTTTAAAGGCTCCGGAACGACATCGGGGGAGCGCGGTGCTGAGAATCGCTACCCAGCCCGCAGGGTGAAGCCGCGTCGCCATTAGCGGAGAGCGCCGATTCCTTCCTGTAAATTCTGGACTGAAAAACCCCGTGAGTAAGACTGAACGTCTATCTGAAATTAAAGATCTTTGAAATTTGGTTGAAAACGGGGGAAGTGAAAATTAAGGAAGTCTGCCTTCCCCCGACTGCATGACAGTGAAAGCAACGAAACTCTAAAGCTGCATCCGCAAGTGATATTGTTTCTGATTATTTAAACCTGACATTTGGACTTTAGACCTCCCCTCTAGCTAGCAGGGCAGAGGGGAGGAAAAAGAGACATTAAGAACTGCATGTTATACTTAAAAGAAAAAGCCCTCTGCTGCCTCAATAACCTCAAACGGACTGCTAAATAAGACAATAGTGCACTGACCTGACTTTAAACTTTTGTGAAAGTTACATGGTGGAAGTTTTACTTGATACAAAGTCCTTGGATTTCCCTGCTACAGTATATCAGAGTAGGCTGAGACAGTAACTATTGGAAAAGTGCTGCAATTTACATTTACAAGCCTCCTGATATACTTGTTTTAAACTTTCTCTGTCTCCGTACTTGGACATTTTCTTTGTCCCCCTGCTTGGACATTTTGATTTGCTCCCCCTAGAGGGTAAAGTAAGGGTTGCTACAGCTCAGGACAGTGGAATTTTTCTTTGGGAGACGGTTCCTGTGGGAAACGACCTTGGGATATGAGTGGTCCACCAGAAGAGATAGCTACAAGAGCCAAGACTAGACAACAACAACACCAGCAACAGCAACAGCAACAAAAGAAGAGAGGCTCGATTACAGGCGCAACCCCTACAGGAACAACAGGACAAGAAAAAGTGACAGCCGTCTCCATGGATGCAGTGACACAAGCTCTACATAAAATAAACCAATCCCTGGAAACTCTAACAAAGCAGAGTTCAGAAAATACACAAAAATTAACAGAATTAACAGCAAGATTAGACCTGAACACAGAATCTATAAACAGGCTCGTGCAGGAAAATTCAGCAACACGAAAAATTGCAGAAGAAGCTAGAACCATCGCTGGAGAGACTCAAGAGAACTTAGAACCGATTGCCAAAAAGGTACATGAACATGATGCAACTCTGGCTTTGTGGGAATTACAGAGAAAAGAGAGAAATTTGAAATTGAGATTAATCCCAGAGAACGAAGGAGACAACCTTGTGGAGTTCCTAACACGAGAGTTCTTTGACTGCTGGGAAGATTTGGAGGAGGACGAATTCAAAATTACAACAGCGTTCAGACTGGGTAAAAGACAGAATAGAAAGACTCCGAGGGATTGTTTGATTACCCTTAGATCCAAGGAAGAAAGAGATAAAATATTAAGACTACACTTTGAAAAGGCCTTGCAAATTGGAAATTCATCTATACAGATTTTTAAAGACATCCCTAAATATATCTTGGACCTGAGAGCTTTCTACAAGGATTTGGTTTATCTGTTAAAGAAGAACACCATCCTCTTCAGGTGGGAATTCCCACAGGGACTGTCTTTTGATTACAAGGGAAAGAAGGTGAAAATAAAGACGATACAAGATAAAGAGAGATTCTTGGAAAGAAATCGAGAGGACCTACAGAAGGGAACTGTGGACCCAATTGCAGAACAGAGGAGAGCAATAGACATTTTGAACCTATCGTTCGGACACAACCCACCACCATCAGAGGAAGAGCAACAGCTTGGAGCGGTTGGAGGTGTACTAGAAAAATAACAAGATGGCCCTGCAATTCCTTAGTTGGAATTGTAATGGGCTCAATATGCCTTTGAGGAGACGACAAGTTTTTCATATTTTGAACAGAGAACAACTGGATTTGATATGTTTACAAGAAACCCACATAACCAGAGCTCACAGGAGACTACTTACAAACAAAAGACTAGGACAAGAATTTATTTCATCGGACAAAGTCAAAAAAAGAGGAGTTGTGATCTATGTAAAAGAGAAGTGGGCTCCAAAAATGATGTTTAAAGACGAACAAGGAAGATATTTGGCAGTTGAAATACAAGTACAAGGAGAAAAATTTCTGATAGTGGGAATTTACGCACCAAATGAAGGCAAGGCAGAATTCTTCAAGAAACTTCATGAAACTCTGACGGACTATCTGGATTACAATATGATAATTATGGGAGATATGAATGGTGTGGTCTCCACAAACATGGACAAGACACAAAGATTGACAGTCACTAAGGAAGGGAGACTTCCGAAGACCTTTTTTGAAATGATGCAAAATATGGATTTAATAGACATATGGAGAACAAGGAACCCTCTTGAGAGAGAGGGAACCTTTTTCTCCCAAGCAACGATGACCTGGACCAGAATTGATCAAATTTGGATTACTAGTGGGATGGCTCCAAAGATTAAGAAGGTAGAAATCTGCCCAAAAACTTGCTCCGACCATAACGCCGTGAAGATGGAAATGAAACTTACAACAACTGGTCAATTCAGATGGAGGATGAATGACACCCTCTTTCGAGATAAGGAGATTCACATGAAGGCCCAAAAAACTTTAAAGGACTACTTTGAAATAAATTTAAGGGCCGATGTCGAAAAAAGAGTGATCTGGGACGCAAGTAAAGCTGTGATGCGAGGCTTCTTGATTCAACAAAATTCAATAAAGAAGAGGAAACAGAATGAGAAAAAGGAAAAGATTTTGGAAAAGATAAAGGAAGGAGAGAAAAAATTAAGAGTAAAGCCAAAGTCCCAGGAGATTTTGAGAGAGATTAAGTTATACCAAACACAATATATGGAATTGATGAACCAAGAGATTGAATGGAAGATAAAGCAAATGAAACAAAAGACATTTGAATCGGCAGACAAATGTGGTAAACTTCTGGCATGGCAATTGAAGAAAAGACAGAAACTAAACACAGTCACAAGCCTAGAAGTGGATGGAAAGAACATATCTAAACCGAATGAGATTAGAAATTGCTTTTTGGGTTATTTTAAAAAACTTTATGCTCAAGGACTGCAAAATGAAGAAGACATAGATAAATTCCTTGAGAAATATGGATTACAAAAAATCTCTCATCAAAGTAAGATGGATCTGAACCAGAGAATAACAGAACAAGAGATAGAGGGTGCCATTCAGAATATGCAATTGGGCAAATCTCCAGGGCCAGATGGACTGACTTCCAGATATTACAAATCTTTGAAGGAGTGGTTGATTCAACCGTTAAAGGAAGTCTGCAATGAGATCTTAGAGGGGAAAAGGGCACCTGAATCGTGGAAAGAAGCGTATATTTCACTCATACCAAAGACAGAGACTGAAAAGACTCAGTTGAAGAACTACCGCCCAATATCATTACTTAATGTGGATTACAAAATCTTTGCAGACATTTTGGCAAAAAGACTTAAAAAAGGGTATGGGGGAGTCCCGGAAAAGAGGTTTATGAAAAAATGTTCTGAAACTATACGTGTTTGTATGTCTTTTTATGTGTTTGTTTGTTTGTAAAAAAACTTTGTAAAACCAATAAAAAAATTTATTAAAAAAAAAGAAAGAATGAAGGCCCTTGCCAGGAGTTATGTGTGGTGGCCAGGGATCGACGGAGAGATAGAGGCCTGGGTCAAACACTGCCAGGCCTGCCAAGAATCCCGCCCAGATCCCCCAAGGGCCCCAGTCCAGTCCTGGGAGTCCGCCCGAGCACCATGGTCATGCCTGCATGTGGACTTCGCTGGCCCCTTTCAGAGGTAAACATTCTTCATAGTGCTGGACTCCTACACCAAATGGCTGGAAGTCGCACTGGTACTGTCCACTTCTACATCCGCAGCCATCCGGGTACTACGCAGGCTGTTTGCAACCCACGGGCTCCCTGACACTCTCGTCTCAGACAACGGGACTGCGTTTACGTCAGGAGAATGCCAAACCTTCACAGCGCAGAACGCCATCCGCCACATCCGTTCGGCGCCATTCCACCCTGCCACCAATGGCCAAGCAGAACGCATGGTGCGGACCACCAAGGACACCCTTCGCCGCATGACGCAAGGGGATTGGGAGTACCGCCTTGCCACATTCCTCCTAGCACAGCACAGCACCCCCAGCTCAACGACTGGCCGGAGCCCCGCTGAACTACTAATGGGTTGGCGCCTTGCAATCAGATTGGACCGCCTTCACCCCGATAGAGCTCAGGATGAGGTAGTGGTGGGGGAAGGCAGGAACCCCCGGACCTTTGAGGCCCAGGACCCAGTGTACGCAAAGAATTTTGGGGCAGGCCCAGCATGGGTACCCGCCACAGTCACCAGGGTCACTGGCCCCGTGTCATACGAGGTGCTAACGGATGGGGGGCAATGCTGCCGCCGCCACTGCGACCAGATACGGCGACGATTCCCGGGAGAAAACCAGGAGGAGGACAGGTCAGAGGAGTCCCAAGGGAACAGTGGGGCAGTGAGGCCCATAGAGCAGGAGGGGCCAGCAGGAGAGGCAGAATCAGTAAATACAGAGAGGACCTGCGAGGCCGAAAGGACACCGGAACCAGAACCACGACTGAGCAAGCCGGTTGCGCCAAACCAAACAGGCCCATCACAGCCAGCATCCTTGGAACACGAGCCAGAACCTGAACCCCGGACTAGGGAACACCCCAGGCCGCAACGCACACGTAGGCCGCCGGCGTACCTCGAGGACTATGAATGCAACCTCCCGGGCAGGACTGGAACTTAGAGGGGAGGGGTGTTGTGTACTGAGTTGAATAGGATCCAAACTGCAGCAGTCTGATTGGTCCTAGAACAATAGGATCCAAATTGCAGCAGTCTGATTGGCCCTAGAACAATGGGATTCAGAATGCAGCAGTCTGATGGGTCCAGGAACAATGCAGCAGTATGATTGGTTGGCAGGAGCCACCCAATCATGCTCCAGATATAAGTGAGTCCACAACCTGATTGGCTTACAGTAGAATTCCAGAATTAACCAATCATGTGCAGCCCATTGTGTAAATAATGTATATAAAGCAGATACTTTGAGGGGACATTCATTCATTCCTCCTCACCACTATGAGCTGAATAAAGAGCATGAAATCACTTTGCGACTCTGAGTATATTACAGTAGTGAAAGGGATTTTGACCCAAGATACAGATCCCAATAAGGATCTGGCACACGGAGTCCAAAAGTTTCCCACCTATTCAGCCTAGCTGGAGAGAGCCAACCTGAGGAAGCTGGCACAAGCTTCTATCTAGATGCTTCAAGAAATAGGGTGGGGGCCTGGCAGCGAAAGAGAAATTCTCACAAGGCTGATGCGCCTGATAGCTAACCTAAAAAAAGCATCTAATTACTAAATATATATTCTTTTTCATGGAGCACATAGTTGTACAAACAACTTTGACCCAAGGACGCCGATCGTCGGTTCCATCTGTGCTGGTGGCACAAAAGGTGGAAGCTGAAATAACCGAGAAGCCCACTGAGGAAGATATGGCAACAGGTGGATGAGACACAGTTTTGAAACAAATATTGGAGCAATTGTCAAAATTAAATCAAAAGGTGGACGACCAGTCTTTGAAAATAGACAAAGCGACATCCTCGATCCAAAAACTGACTGAACAAGTTTCCCAGCACACACAAGCAATAGAGAATCTTCAAGGAGCAACAGCTGAAAATCGTGAACTAGCTGGGGAAGCCATTCAGAAAGTGGGAGTTTTACAGAAAGAGGTGGAGGAGATAAAAGGAGAAGTTAAGCCTCTGCACAAACAGGTGGGTGAACAACAAGCCTACCTGTCAATGGTGGAACTGAAAAATCGTGAGAGCAACATCAAACTGAGAGGCATCCCAGAACTTGAGCAAGGAGATCTGATTGGATATTTGACACAAGAATTTTCTAAGTTCTGGGGTATAAAGGAAGATACAGATTTCAAGATTGTCTCGGCTTTTAGACTGGGAAGATTGGTAAAGAAGGACAGAGCTAGAGACTGTTTGGTAATTTTAAGATCAAAGGAAGAGAGAGACAAGATCCTAAGCCTTCACTTTAAAAAAGCAATTGAAATACAAGACAAAAGGGTGGAAATTTACAGAGATATCCCGAGACAGCTATTGGAACTTAGAGCCACCTATACAGAATTAGCAAAACTGCTGAGACACAACGCAATACCCTACAGGTGGGAGTTCCCACAAGGATTATCTTTCACTTACAAAGAAAGGAAGGTCAAAATTAGAACACCGGAAGACAATCAGAAGTTCCTTCACGACCACGGGGAAGATCTTCAAAAAGGAGCAACTTGGCCACCACCTTTACCCATACCAGCACCGCCCGGAGGCGGGCCAGCGCCTACACCCTCGGGACCTGAGGAAAAGGAAGATACCCCACTTTAAGAGCAATATAAATAGAACAGGATGTCTCTGCGGCTACTTAGTTGGAATATAAATGGCGGGAACTCTCCGGAAAAAAGAAGGAGGATATTTCACATTTTAAAAAAAGAACAATTGGATGTAATATGTCTTCAAGAAACACATGTGACTAGGCTTCACAGGAAAGTATTAATCAACATAAGATTAGGTCAAGAATTTATCTCATCGGACAAAGTAAAAAAAAGAGGTGTGGTAATATATGCAAAGGAGAACCTGTCACCAAAAATCCTATTCAAGGATGACTATGGAAGAATTTTGGCAATCGAAATTCAAACACAAGGTGAGAAAATCTTGATATTAGGAATTTATGCGCCGAACGACGGGAAATCAGAATTCTACAAGAAGCTGCATGAGACAATGCTGGACTATTTGGACTATTCTAACATCATTGTGATGGGAGATATGAATGGGGTAGTGTCAACAAATATGGATAAATCCCAAAGCCAAAATTTAACAACAGACGGCAGACTTCCTAAAACGTTCTTTGAAATGACAGACAATATGGACTTGATTGACATATGGAGGACAAAGAACCCCTTGGGCAAAGAAGGAACCTTCTTTTCTGAGGCCCATCTGTCATGGACACGAATCGACCAAATTTGGATATCTAGAGGGCTGGCACCTAAAACAAGAAAAGTGGAAATCTGCCCAAAAACCTGCTCCGACCATAATGCTTTGAAAATGGAATTGAGACTCACTCCAACCGGATCCTTCAGATGGAGAATGAATGACACCTTGTTAAGAGACCAAGAGATTGTCAAGAAGGCCCAAAAAACACTAAAGGACTACTTTGAAATAAATTTGAACACCACGGTGGAAAAAAGAACAATCTGGGACGCAAGTAAAGCAGTTATGAGAGGGTTTCTGATACAACAGAACACAATAAAGAGAAAATTCTGGAATGGAAAAAAGGAGAAAATTTTAGAGAAAATAAGCGAAGGAGAGAAAAAGTTGAGAACTAAACCAAAGTCAAAGGAGGTGCTGAGAGAAATTAAATTCCATCAAGCACAATATTCGAAATTGATTAACCAAGAGATAGAATGGAAAATCAAACAAATGAAGCAGAGATCGTTTGAATCAGCAAACAAATGTGGAAAGCTGCTAGCTTGGCAGCTGAAAAAAAGGCAAAAGTTAAACACGGTTACAAATCTAGAGATTCAAGGAAGAACTGTTCAGAAACCAGAAGAAATAAGGAAGTGCTTCCACAGATACTTTAAAGATCTTTACGCACAGGGGCCTCAGAAAGAACTGGAAATAGACCAATTTTTGAAGACAAATGGACTATCTAAAATAAGTCAAGATAAAAGATCAATCCTTAATTGTAAAATAACTCAACAGGAAATTGAAGGTGCCATCCAGAATATGCAACTCGGCAAATCTCCAGGCCCGGACGGACTCACCTCCAAATATTATAAGACTTTGAAGGATTTTTTGATACAACCGTTGTTGGAGGTTTGTAATCAGATTATGGAGGGGAAGAGGGCACCGGAAACGTGGAAAGAAGCATTCATCACATTGATACCCAAGTCAGAATTGGAAAAGACTCAGCTCAAGAACTACCGTCCCATCTCACTCCTGAATGTGGATTACAAAATATTTGCTGACATTTTAGCAAGTAGATTTAAAAAAGTACTAAATGAAGTAATTCATAAGGACCAAGCAGGCTTTCTCCCTGGTAGACACATGTCTGATAATACCAGGAACATCATCGATATTTTGGAGCTTTTGCGGATCAGGAACACAAGGGCGGCGTTAATCTTTATTGATGCGGAGAAGGCATTTGACAACATTTCTTGGATGTTTATGAAGAAAAATTTGAAAGGGATGGGAGTGGGGCGGGGGTTTGAAAATGGAATTGAGGCAATCTATTCAGAACAAAAAGCTAAACTGATAGTGAACAATGTGGTGTCAGAGGAACTCAAAATTGAAAAAGGGACACGACAGGGGTGCCCTCTATCTCCTCTGTTATTTATTTCGGTCCTGGAGGTGTTGCTGAATATGATTAGGGAGGACCGGTTGGTGCAGGGTGTCAGGGATTTAGGAGCAGAGGCAAGGCCAAGGGAGGAAACAGAGAGCGAAGGGGAGGAGGCAGAAGAAAAGATGAGTGATGACGACGACCCGAGATCTCCTAGTCTTTCCAGTGAATCAGAGGATTCACAGAAAGGAGCACCAGTGGCCAGGGCAAGGGGGGAGTCTAGGGGGGCACCCCAGGAAGATAGAGCCAGAGGGGACTCAGGGGAGAGCAGTTGGAAATCGGGACCAGCGTCACCGCCAGGGAGCAGGGAAGAAGAAGGGAGCCAGGGGGCAAGCGCTGGCAGCTCACCACAGGAGGGAGGGCATGAGTCAGGAGTGGCCACACCTCCATCGGGGAGCGAAGAAACGGTTAAGAGGAAAGTGGAAGGTTGGGCGCGCGCGCCAAGTTCAAATGCAGAGGAAGGCGGCGCAGTAAGCAGCCCGGAAAGGGAACCAGGTCCTAAAGCCCGGCGCAAGGAGGCAGGAGGGTCCGGGTCAGCGTCAGAAGAATCCAGGAAGGAAGAAACCCCGGGGGGTAGAGGGACCCAGAGGAGGACAGTCAGGCGGAAAAGGTGGAGCAGGGCTAGGATATTAAGTTGGTGCACAAGGGGCGGAGACTCAGACGGAGCTTCGCCGATCTAGCTACTAGACGTAGAGTTGCGCGCAGCAGCGTGAGAATGGAAACTGCAATTCAATAAAGACTTTTACTTAATGATCGCTGGCTAGCGTGATCCTCTGTGAGCTAGGATCTTCAAGCAGCTCTGACAGTAAGCTCCGTCTCACTCAATTGTGGGCATCTACAACCTCGAGGAGGGGAGAGAAGCAGGTGCCCACTAGCGAGCTCACGAACGGCAGACGACATGACGGCTGAGCAGCAGATAGAGGAACTCAGAAAAGCAGTGGCACAACTGAATGCCGAGGCTCTCGCATCCAGGAAGAGAGAGGAGGAGGCAGCTGCCGCCTGCAGGGATCTCCAGGTCAGGTTAGATGTGCTGACAAAGCAGACACCCCGGCAGGAGGGAATTGGGTTGGCGAGACGCACAGGCGGGCTGGTCTCTCACTTCGATGGGAACCTGCAACAGTATCCCAACTTTAGAGCAGACGTACTGTGCGCACTGCAACTGCTGCATAAAGACTTTAGAGATGAGCAAGAGAGAGTGGGATTCATCATGTCTCATTTGCATGGGGATGCTAAAGCATGGCTACGCAATTTATGGAGAGATAAGGATCCGGCGCTCCAGAATGCAGATGCCTTTATTAAAGCGATGGATGGGTGTTTTTTATCAAGCATTGACGTGGATCTTGCCCGGAAGGAGGTGCATGGGCTAAGACAAGGGAGGGCCAGCGTCAGGCAGTACCATGCCCGCTTTTTCGCCTTGGTCAGTGCCCTGGAATGGGACAGAGATTCGGCCCCTGTAAGAGACCTCTTTTGGGAGGGGTTGCACAGCTCGATTAAAGATGAGATCGCGAGGGGGGAGAGACCCCGAACCACCCAGGAGGTCGTTCAGAGGGCACTGGCAGTGGGGGTGAGGCTGGAAGAACGCCCGTGGAGCAGGGACGAAGGGCGTGGAGGGCGCGAACCAGCCAGGGGCCCCTCCTTCCTTCCCAGAGAAGCAGCGCGGGCGCAATCCACGCCTCCGCCAGGAGGAGGAGCCGAACCTATGGAGGTTGGAGGTGCAAGGGCTCAGTCAGCAACCAGAGCCCTAGCACCGGCAGCAGTGAAAGCGAAGCCTCCTAGAGGGAACAGGAAGTGTTACGTCTGTGAGGAGCCAGGGCATATGGCGAAAGAGTGTCCCCAGAGGCTCCACAAGCTCACTGCAGCCTCGGCAATGGTGACTGCAGCAACGCAGCAAGGAGGAACACAGCAGGGAAACGAAGCAGTCTGGCTGGAGGAAGAGGCCCTGGGGCCCAGCCAGACGTGTTAGTGCCGCAGTCCCCAGAGATTTTACAGCCCGTGAACCCCCTCCCGCCCAAACCAGTGGTGAGGCTCACCGCATCTCTCCAGCTGCCCAATGGAATCACCATGGACGTGCCCATCACAGTGGACTCGGGCAGCAACGCGGACTTTATAGGGCAGGACTTTGTCGACAAGCACGCTATACAGTTGCTGCCGGCCACACTGCCCCTGCAGGTTGTCACGGTGGATGGCAGGGAGTTGCTAGGGGGGCAAGTGGTGAAGCAGACGCCGCCAATGGCGATGCGACTTGGGAATCACAAAGAAATCATCAGCTTCAATGTCACTCAACTATCGGATACGCCCATTGTATTGGGAATGAGTTGGCTGGACAAGCACAGCCCAACGCTGGCTTGGTACCAGAGGCAGCTGGTCTTCGGCTCTTCCTTTTGTGCTGAACACTGCATCATGCACCGGCAGGAAGGAGAGGAAGAGGAGTCACAGCTGCTGCTAGGCACGCTGCAAGCGATTCCCCACAAGTACGCAGAATTTTTGGAAGTTTTCTGCGAGAAGGAGGCGGACAGGCTACCCCCTCACAGACCATATGACTGCAAAATTGACCTGCTGCCGGGGGCGGCGCTGCCTAAAGGGAAACTGTATTCCATGTCGGAGGACGAGCTGCAGGAACTCAAAGAGTTCATCGATCATAATTTGGAGCGCGGTTTCATCCGAGAGTCCAAGGCAGCGGGGGGCAGTCCTGTATTCTTTGTTAAAAAGCGAGACACGCCCCAAAAAAGACTGGTCGTGGACTATCGCATTTTAAACAGTGTGACCAAGCCGTCGGACTTCCCCATGCCCCGAATCGACGACCTCCTGGCGAAGGTGCGGAAGGGAAAAGTGTTCACCAAATTAGACCTGCGAGGGGCGTACAACCTCATTCGCATGCGGGAGGGGGATGAGTGGAAGACGGCCATGTTCACGCCACTGGGTACCTACGAATACAGAGTTATGCCTTTTGGACTGCAAAATGGCTCCCACGTTTTTCAAGCTTTCATGCATCACGTGTTGGCGGGACTTCTCTACAAGACGTGCGTCTGTTTCTTAGACGACATCCTGATCTTTTCGGAATCGCAGCAGGAGCATGACAGGCACGTCAAGGAAGTGCTGACCAGACTAAAGCAACATAGGCTCTACGCCAAGCTGGAGAAGTGCCAATTCGACGTGACGGAGGTGGATTTTCTGGGCTACAAGTTGTCTGACAAGGGGCTCGCCATGGACAGCGCCAAGGTTCGAGCGGTATTGGACTGGAAGAGCCCACGCAACCGGAAAGAGGTCCAAAGGTTTGTCGGCTTTGCGAACTTCTATCGCAAGTTTATCAAGGGCTTCGCTATGCAGACAGCGGCCATCACAGACACGCTTAGCTCCAAGAAAAAGAAGTTCATTTGGACGGAGGAGGCGGAGCAGTCCTTTCAGGCACTCAAGCGTCTCTTCGCGTCGGAAGAGCAGCTGCTTCACGTCAACCCCAGCAGGCCGATGAGGGTGGAGACAGACGCCTCGGACAGAGCCGTGGGGGCGGTCCTGCTGCAAAAGGACCAGCAGGGGGTGTGGCGACCGGGAGCGTTTTACTCCAGGAAGCTCAGCAAGTCCGAGCAGAACTACACCATCTGGGACAGGGAGTTGCTGGCCATTCATGCAGCGTTCAAAGCGTGGCGGCACTTCCTGATCGGCGCCAAGCACACGGTGCAGGTTTGCACGGACCACAAGAATCTGGAGCACTGGCGCACGGCACAGTTCCTAAACCAGAGGCAGATACGCTGGGCTGAGTTTTTTGCGAACTTCGACTTCCGCATAGAGTATGTCCCGGGGGACACTAACATCATGGCGGACGCCCTCTCCCGTAAGCCACAGTATCTGGAGGACGCAACGCCAGCGGCAGCCATGCACATCTTCGCACCAACAGTATGGGCGTGCGCCGCGGCCACCGTGGACCTGGAGGCGGTGCGACGAGCGTTGCAGGATGACTCCTTCGCGCAAGCAAAGATGGCAGAGGTGCAAAGGGGCAAGGCTGTGGCCGACGGTTTCCAGCTACGAGATGGATTGCTCATCCGTAAAGGGGCCATCTACGTGCCGGGAGACGACCTTCGCGCCAAGGTGCTGCAGCAGCTGCACGACGCGCCCACGGCCGGGCACTTTGGCAAGGAGAAGACGGTGGAATTAGTAGCCAGGGATTTCTGGTGGCCTGGAATGAGAGGGGAGGTCGCAGACTACGTGGCAAGGTGTGACACCTGCCAGAGGGCCAAACCAGTGCACAGACCGCCGGCCGGACTGTTGGAACCGCTGCAAACTCCGGTCGAACCTTGGGAAAGGGTGGCTCTGGACTTTGTCACAGATCTGCCCAGCTCGAGGGGCAAGACGGCAGTGCTGGTGGTGGTGGACCTGTTTTCCAAGATGGCCCATTTCATTCCGTGTGCTAAGGTGGCCACGGCGGAGCAAACCGCCAAACTGTTCATAGACCACGTGTTCAAGGTTCACGGTCTGCCACGGTCTATTCTGTCCGACCGCGGGCGGCAGTTCATCTCGAATTTCTGGCAGAAGCTGATGGGCTTCCTGAACGTCAAGATCAACCTGGCGTTGGCGAGACACCCGCAGACCAACGGGCAAGCGGAGCGGGTCAATGCCATCATGCAGCAGTACCTGAGATGCTATGCGAATCAACAGCCTGCGACGTGGGTGGATTACCTGCCGCTTGCCGAGTTCGCCTACAACAACACGAAGCACGTGTCCACGGGGGTCACGCCGTTCTTCGCCAACAACGGGAGGCACCCCAGAACCTTCCCGGGACTGGAAAGAATGGGGGAGGGGGAGCCGCAGACGGCAGATGCGTTCGCGTCGGAGCTGCAGGAAGTCCACGATCAGCTGAGGCGCCACCTGGAGCTGGCCAAACACGCATACAAGGTACAAGCGGACAGACACAGAAGGGTTGGCGAAGAGCTCCACGTGGGAGACTGGGTCTGGTTAGCAGCCCACGCAGTGCCGGCCAGGTCGTTGGCCAAGAAGAAACTAGGGCATAAACAACTGGGGCCCTACCAAGTCGAAGAGCAGGTCAACCCGGTAGCTTTCAGACTGGCACTTCCGGAGGGTTCCAGAATGCATCCGGTGTTCCACAGATCGGTGCTCACTCCCTACAAGGCACCGCACAGGTTCCAGGAACCCGGAACGGCGCCGAGTCCGGTCAGAGACAGAACAGGGCACGCGGGAGTGGCACAGAAGGAGCGCATCAACGAAGTCACGGAGATTTTGGACTCCAGATGGGGGGAAGAGGGGGTAGAATACTTTCTCGCCAAGGAGGGCACCCCGGCCAGTGCGAACAGCTGGGTGCCGGGCTACGCCTTGGACGAACCTCTACTCAAAGACGAGTTTCATGCCCTCTTCCCACATAGACCTATGCCAGCAGACTTTTTCGACGACTGGCTTTTCACGCCCACGCTTTCGGCCAGCACTTTCCGGGGGTTCGACTCGGAAGAGGACCCGACACAAGACATCCGTTCCCCGGAGGGGTCACCCTCGGGATCTGCATCAGAACCCTCGTATTGGTGGGACGATAGACCAGAGGAGCAGTTCCGCAGAAGGTGGCTGGAAGGCCCAGGACGAGCAACGCCGCCAGGAGGAAGTGAGGGAGAAACGGACATGGACGTTTTCGGGGACGACCCTGGTTTCGAGCACGGCGGCACAGAGATGGAAGCGGAGGTGACCGTCGTCGACGAGAGCAGGGAGGGAGACCCACGAGACTTCAGATGGAGGTCCGCCACGGGAAGCGAACGATATCCGACGTTCGTCCCTTTGCAACAGCAGCACCCAGCTCCAGCACCGGAAGGAGGGGAGGGGGGAATGGGGGGCTTCGAGGGGGGGATGGATGTCAGGGATTTAGGAGCAGAGGCAAGGCCAAGGGAGGAAACAGAGAGCGAAGGGGAGGAGGCAGAAGAAAAGATGAGTGATGACGACGACCCAAGATCTCCTAGTCTTTCCAGTGAATCAGAGGATTCACAGAAAGGAGCACCAGTGGCCAGGGCAAGGGGGGAGTCTAGGGGGGCACCCCAGGAAGATAGAGCCAGAGGGGACTCAGGGGAGAGCAGTTGGAAATCGGGACCAGCGTCACCGCCAGGGAGCAGGGAAGAAGAAGGGAGCCAGGGGGCAAGCGCTGGCAGCTCACCACAGGAGGGAGGGCATGAGTCAGGAGTGGCCACACCTCCATCGGGGAGCGAAGAAACGGTTAAGAGGAAAGTGGAAGGTTGGGCGCGCGCGCCAAGTTCAAATGCAGAGGAAGGCGGCGCAGTAAGCAGCCCGGAAAGGGAACCAGGTCCTAAAGCCCGGCGCAAGGAGGCAGGAGGGTCCGGGTCAGCGTCAGAAGAATCCAGGAAGGAAGAAACCCCGGGGGTAGAGGGACCCAGAGGAGGACAGTCAGGCGGAAAAGGTGGAGCAGGGCTAGGATATTAAGTTGGTGCACAAGGGGCGGAGACTCAGACGGAGCTTCGCCGATCTAGCTACTAGACGTAGAGTTGCGCGCAGCAGCGTGAGAATGGAAACTGCAATTCAATAAAGACTTTTACTTAATGATCGCTGGCTAGCGTGATCCTCTGTGAGCTAGGATCTTCAAGCAGCTCAAGAACTACCGTCCCATCTCACTCCTGAATGTGGTTTACAAAATATTTGCTGACATTTTAGCAAGTAGATTTAAAAAAGTACTAAATGAAGTAATTCATAAGGACCAAGCAGGCTTTCTCCCTGGTAGACACATGTCTGATAATACCAGGAACATCATCGATATTTTGGAGCTTTTGCGGATCAGGAACACAAGGGCGGCGTTAATCTTTATTGATGCGGAGAAGGCATTTGACAACATTTCTTGGATGTTTATGAAGAAAAATTTGAAAGGGATGGGAGTGGGGCGGGGGTTTGAAAATGGAATTGAGGCAATCTATTCAGAACAAAAAGCTAAACTGATAGTGAACAATGTGGTGTCAGAGGAACTCAAAATTGAAAAAGGGACACGACAGGGGTGCCCTCTATCTCCTCTGTTATTTATTTCGGTCCTGGAGGTGTTGCTGAATATGATTAGGGAGGACCGGTTGGTGCAGGGTATAGTGGTCGGAGCGAAACAGTACAAATTGAAAGCCTTTGCAGATGACCTAGTTTTAACATTACAGGAGCCAGAATCTAGTACAAAAAGAGTTCTTGAACTGATCTCGGAGTTTGGTCGGGTGGCGGGTTTCAAGCTAAACAAACAAAAAACAAAGGTTTTGACTAAAAATTTAACACCTACAGAAACAGATGGGTACCAGAAAGAAACAGAATTAAGTGTGGTTAAAAAAGTGAAGTACCTGGGGGTATTTTTGTCCACCAAAAATCTGAATCTATTTAAAGACAATTATGAAAAATGTTGGTTGGAAATCAAAAAGGATCTGGAAATCTGGTCAAGATTGAAACTTACCTTGTCAGGTCGAATTGCAGCTATAAAGATGTGTGTTTTACCGAAAATGTTATTTCTGTTTCAAACCCTACAGGTCGTGGACAGAGTGGAATGCTTTGGAAAGTGGCAGAAGGATATATCTAGGTTTGTCTGGCAGGGCAAAAAGCCCCGAATAAAATTTAAAATACTAACTGACTCAAAAGAAAGAGGGGGGTTTGCCCTGCCGGACCTAAGGCTATATTATGAAGCTGCAGCCTTCTGCTGGCTGAAGGATTGGTTCTTGTTGGAGAACACTGATGTCCTAGATCTGGAAGGGTTTGACAATGCTTATGGTTGGCATGCATATTTGTGGTATGACAAGGCGAAAGTTCATAAATTGTTTAAAAACCATATTGTCAGAAAATCAATTTTTGCCGTCTGGATGAAGTATAAGGATTTACTAGAAAGTAAGACCCCGAGGTGGCTATCACCGTTGGAGGCCAAGGTACTCAAAAAAAGGCCCAATATGGAGGCCTACTGGCCAAAATATTGGGAAATAATTGAAAGATCTGGAGATAATTGGAAGTTACAGAGCCAGGACAAACTAAAAAGTAAGGTGCGAGATTGGTTACATTATGCTCAAATTCAAGAGGTCTTTAAAATGGACAAAAAAGTGGGTTTCCAGGTGGAGAAATCGAAACTGGAGACTGAGTTATTAGAACCAAAAACTAAGGTACTTTCGAGAATGTATAACTTGCTGCTTAAATGGAATACACAGGATGAGACAGTTAAATCTGCTATGATAAAATGGGCACAGGACGTAGGACATAACATTATGTCTGAGGACTGGGAAAGGTTGTGGAACACCGGTATGAAATTTACGGCATGTAGTGCCTTGAAAGAGAACATTATGAAAATGGTATACCGGTGGTACATGACCCCAGTCAAGTTGGCTAAGATATACCATCTGTCTGATAACAAATGCTGGAAGTGTAAGGAGGCAGAAGGGACATTCTTTCACCTCTGGTGGACCTGCCCGAAAGTAAAGGCCTTCTGGGAAATGATATATAACGAATTGAAAAAGGTATTTAAATATACCTTTCCCAAGAAACCGGAGGCCTTTCTTCTGGGCATGGTGGACCGGAAGGTGTCAAAGAAAGATAGAACTTTGTTTATGTATGCAACCACAGCAGCAAGAATTCTTATTGCAAAGCACTGGAAGACACAAGATTTACCCACACTGGAGGACTGGCAGACGCAGTTGATGGACTACATGGAGTTGGCAGAAATGACTGGCAGAATTCGAGATCTGAGCGAAGAAACATTTGAGGAGGACTGGAAAAAATTTAAGGACTATTTGCAAAAATATTATAAGTTGTTTGAATGTTAAGATTGTGCACGATTAGGAAACGTTTATGCCTCCGCAACTGGATTAGGTAAATGATAAAGTAAGTTATGGTAAAAAAAAAAAAAGGAGACAAAATTGAAACAAATATATTATGTTTATTACAAAGGTATCAAAATCAAATTACAAACTTTTGAAATTGGTAACATAATAAATTCAAAAGTACATTAGGCGGTGAAATAAGGTAACAAATTGCTGACATTGTTAGTTTAAAGAATGCAATGTTGGGAGGATGCGAGGAGGTCCAATGGAAAGTAATTTACTGAAAGATAATTTGAAACATATCTAACTTTTCTTTTTCTTTATTTTTCTTTATTTCTGAAAACTGTTTCTTGCTTTTTGCTTTGTAACTGAACCTGTGAACCTATGAAAAGAAACGCAATAAAAATTTATTTAAAAAAAAAAAAGTGTTGATGGAGAAGATTCATAAGGACCAAGCAGGCTTTCTCCCAAAAAGGCACCTATCAGACAATGTAAGGAATATAATAGATATCTTGGAAAAGTTAGAGGTGAATATAAATACTAAAGCAGTGCTGATTTTTGTGGACGCGGAGAAAGCCTTTGACAATATTTCTTGGAGTTTTTTGAAAAAGAATCTTCATGGGATGGGGGTAGGGCAAGGATTTGAGAATGGTATGGATGCAATATATTCTGAACAAAAAGCTAAGTTGATTGTAAATAATGTAATAACAGAGGAACTTAAGATAGAAAAAGGAACACGACAGGGGTGCCCAATTTCCCCATTGCTCTTTATCTCGGTCCTGGAGGTGTTGCTGAATATGATTAGAAATGACCAGCAGGTCAAAGGTGTACAGGTCGGGGCTAAACATTACAAGTTAAGGGCATTTGCAGATGATTTAGTATTGACCTTGCAAGAGCCAAATACTAGTACGAAAAAGGTGTTAGAAATAATTCAACAATTTGGCCAGGTAGCTGGATTTAAGCTGAATAAACAAAAAACTAAAGTTCTAGGAAAAAATTTAACAGATATGGAGAAGGAGAAATTCCAAGAGGAGACAGGACTGACGGTGGTTAAGAAGGTGAAGTACCTAGGGGTTTATTTGACATCTAAAAATTTGAATCTGTATAAGGACAACTATGAAAAATGCTGGTCAGAAATTAAAAAAGATCTAGAAATATGGTCAAATTTGAAATTGTCAATGTTAGGCCGAATTGCAGTGATTAAGATGAATGTATTGCCTAGAATGTTATTTTTGTTTCAGACCTTGCAGATTCTTGACAAGATGGACTGTTTCAAGAGGTGGCAGAAAGATATCTCGAAATTTGTCTGGCAGGGCAAAAAGCCCAGAATTAAATTTAAAATATTGACAGATGCTAAAGAAAGAGGGGGATTTGCCCTGCCGGACTTAAAATTGTATTATGAAGCAGCAGCGTTTTGCTGGCTGAAAGAGTGGATGCTCCTCGAGAATACAGACATTTTGGATTTGGAAGGTTTTAATAATGCATTTGGTTGGCATGCATATCTATGATATGATAAAATCAAGGTGCATAGGGCCTTTAAAAACCATATTGTCAGAAAAGCATTGTTTAATGTCTGGATAAGGTATAAAGATCTGTTGGAAAACAAAACCCCTAGATGGGTGTCTCCCGTGGAGGCTAAGGCATTGAAGAAACTCAGTATGGAGGTTGGATGGCCGAAGTATTGGGAAATTCTGGAACAAGAGGGAGATAAATTGAAATTACAAAGTTATGAGAAAATGAAACCTAAAGTACAAGACTGGCTCCAATATCACCAAATAATGGAGATTTTTAAACAGGATAGGAAAATTGGCTTTCAGGTGGAAAAATCAAAATTAGAGACTGAATTGTTAGAACCCAATACTAAGAATTTGTCAAGAATGTATAACTTGCTGTTGAAATGGAATACACAAGATGAAACAGTTAAATTGGCTATGATTAAATGGGCACAGGACATGGGTCATAACATTATGTTTGCTGACTGGGAATGGTTGTGGAACACCGGTATTAAATTCACGGCATGTAATGCCTTAAAGGAAAACATTATGAAAATGATCTACAGGTGGTACATGACCCCAGTCAAGCTAGCAAAAATCTATCATTTGCCTGATAACAAGTGTTGGAAATGTAAAGAGACTGAAGGTACTTTTTATCACCTTTGGTGGACATGCCCGAAGATTAAGGCTTTCTGGGAAATGATATATATTGAAATGAAAAAGGTACTTAAATGTACTTTCCCGAAAAAACCAGAGGCCTTTCTCTTGGGCATTGTCGGCCAATTGGTGTCAAAGAAGGACAGAACTTTCTTTATGTATGCTACAACAGCAGCAAGAATACTTATCGCAAAGTATTGGAAGACACAAGATCTACTCACCCTGGAAGAATGGCAGATGAAAGTGATGGACTATATGACATTGGCTGAGATGACTGGCAGAATCCGTGATCAGGGAAAAGAGACGGCGGAAGAAGAATGGAAGAAATTTAAAACTTATCTCAAAGACTACTATAAACTTGATGAATGCTAAAATGTCGAGGTTCTCAGAAAGAAAGGGTTACAGTGATATAAGATTAGATTAAAGAAAAGATTAAGACGACAGAGGTTGGAAAGGAATATTTAGAAGTTGCTAAAAAATTATGGATATTGGGATGCAGAAAGGGGGGGTATGGGGGAGTCCCGGAAAAGAGGTTTATGAAAAAATGTTCTGAAACTATACGTGTTTGTATGTCTTTTTATGTGTTTGTTTGTTTGTAAAAAAACTTTGTAAAACCAATAAAAAATTTTATTAAAAAAAAAAAAGAATGAAGGCCCTTGCCAGGAGTTATGTGTGGTGGCCAGGGATCGACGGAGAGATAGAGGCCTGGGTCAAACACTGCCAGGCCTGCCAAGAATCCCGCCCAGATCCCCCAAGGGCCCCAGTCCAGTCCTGGGAGTCCGCCCGAGCACCATGGTCATGCCTGCATGTGGACTTCGCTGGCCCCTTTCAGAGGTAAACATTCTTCATAGTGCTGGACTCCTACACCAAATGGCTGGAAGTCGCACTGGTACTGTCCACTTCTACATCCGCAGCCATCCGGGTACTACGCAGGCTGTTTGCAACCCACGGGCTCCCTGACACTCTCGTCTCAGACAACGGGACTGCGTTTACGTCAGGAGAATGCCAAACCTTCACAGCGCAGAACGCCATCCGCCACATCCGTTCGGCGCCATTCCACCCTGCCACCAATGGCCAAGCAGAACGCATGGTGCGGACCACCAAGGACACCCTTCGCCGCATGACGCAAGGGGATTGGGAGTACCGCCTTGCCACATTCCTCCTAGCACAGCACAGCACCCCCAGCTCAACGACTGGCCGGAGCCCCGCTGAACTACTAATGGGTTGGCGCCTTGCAATCAGATTGGACCGCCTTCACCCCGATAGAGCTCAGGATGAGGTAGTGGTGGGGGAAGGCAGGAACCCCCGGACCTTTGAGGCCCAGGACCCAGTGTACGCAAAGAATTTTGGGGCAGGCCCAGCATGGGTACCCGCCACAGTCACCAGGGTCACTGGCCCCGTGTCATACGAGGTGCTAACGGATGGGGGGCAATGCTGCCGCCGCCACTGCGACCAGATACGGCGACGATTCCCGGGAGAAAACCAGGAGGAGGACAGGTCAGAGGAGTCCCAAGGGAACAGTGGGGCAGTGAGGCCCATAGAGCAGGAGGGGCCAGCAGGAGAGGCAGAATCAGTAAATACAGAGAGGACCTGCGAGGCCGAAAGGACACCGGAACCAGAACCACGACTGAGCAAGCCGGTTGCGCCAAACCAAACAGGCCCATCACAGCCAGCATCCTTGGAACACGAGCCAGAACCTGAACCCCGGACTAGGGAACACCCCAGGCCGCAACGCACACGTAGGCCGCCGGCGTACCTCGAGGACTATGAATGCAACCTCCCGGGCAGGACTGGAACTTAGAGGGGAGGGGTGTTGTGTACTGAGTTGAATAGGATCCAAACTGCAGCAGTCTGATTGGTCCTAGAACAATAGGATCCAAATTGCAGCAGTCTGATTGGCCCTAGAACAATGGGATTCAGAATGCAGCAGTCTGATGGGTCCAGGAACAATGCAGCAGTATGATTGGTTGGCAGGAGCCACCCAATCATGCTCCAGATATAAGTGAGTCCACAACCTGATTGGCTTACAGTAGAATTCCAGAATTAACCAATCATGTGCAGCCCATTGTGTAAATAATGTATATAAAGCAGATACTTTGAGGGGACATTCATTCATTCCTCCTCACCACTATGAGCTGAATAAAGAGCATGAAATCACTTTGCGACTCTGAGTATATTACAGTAGTGAAAGGGATTTTGACCCAAGATACAGATCCCAATAAGGATCTGGCACACGGAGTCCAAAAGTTTCCCACCTATTCAGCCTAGCTGGAGAGAGCCAACCTGAGGAAGCTGGCACAAGCTTCTATCTAGATGCTTCAAGAAATAGGGTGGGGGCCTGGCAGCGAAAGAGAAATTCTCACAAGGCTGATGCGCCTGATAGCTAACCTAAAAAAAGCATCTAATTACTAAATATATATTCTTTTTCATGGAGCACATAGTTAAACTATGGAACTTGTTCCCACAAGAGACAGTGAAGGCCTCGAAACATCGATGGCTTTAAAAGAGCATTAGACACGTCCTTGGAGGAGAGGGCTATCAATGGCTACTAGCATTGATGGCTATGCTCTGCCTTCACAGCTGGAGGCAGAAATGCTTCTGAATACCAGTTGCTGGAAACCACAGGAGGGGAGAGGAAATGAGCAATGGGGACACCTTCTGTATCTGCGCTTCCCTACGCAGGGAACTTTGACACACTCCAGCGCTGGTTTGCTCAAACAGCTTATGCTTTCCCCCTTTGTTTTGACTTCATGGATGCTCTTCCTGCTACTCGTCTCCTAATGCCAAGGTCTCCAAGCAAGGGTTTGATAAACCCAGATCAAGCCATGCTCTTCCCTCATCCCTCCAGTTGGGCATTTCATTCCTGGCTCGAAGCACTTAACTGTTCCTCCAAGGAGCGCCTTTCAAGTAGGCTTTCAAGATGGGAGGAGTACAAGCATCAATGCTGCCTCAGGAAGAAGATCTGTATGGTAAATAGAAGCTTATGTATGGCTATTGATCTGGATCCTCTGTGTCAGCTGCAGGGAACCTTTGGCCCTCCAGATGTTGTTGGGTGACAACACCTGTTAGTCCCAGCAAGCATGGCCAGGGATTATGGGAGCTGTAGTTCCCCAGCATCTGGAGGGCCAAAGATCCCCTACACCTGCTGTATATATTAATACTACTTAGTAGTGCTACGTATCTTAGGAAATCATTTTATGAGCCCGTCACTCAACCACCCAGTGGCGTAGCTAGCCGCTCAGGGGCCCAAGCCACCATGTCACTCCCAGGAGAGATGCGTGGCTCGGGCGCGCTTCTGGCCCCGCGGGAAGTGCTGCCCCCTGTGGTGTGGCGCCCAGTGCCCCCCTCCCCCCCAGCTACATCTCTGCACCCACCTCTTGGGATA
Organism: Podarcis bocagei; assembly: GCF_964188305.1. Lineage (NCBI taxonomy): Eukaryota > Metazoa > Chordata > Lepidosauria > Squamata > Lacertidae > Podarcis > Podarcis bocagei. The sequence goes on from NC_138131.1 coordinate 35,300,033, forward strand.
TCCTGGGAACAAGGCTTGAATGGTAAAAATTAACTGCGCTCAGTGTTATTTTTCTAGAAAAAGAGGTGCCAGAACTCACCACGAACGCTTCCCTTGTTCTTTTACAATGGCAATGGCACCAACCTGAGAGGTGCCAGAACTCAGTTCCAGTGAGTTCTGGCTGGGGGGAAAAGCTGCACTATATTTTTTTCCTCTAAGGCTGGAGCTTCAATATGTGGCATGTGGGTGGGTGGGTACATTTTCTCCCTCACCTCAAGCAGCCCTGTTTGTGTTCTTGTTATGCTACCATTATAGTTCCTGAAATGAGCTGGCAGTTGGTGTTCTGTTGAATGCATATTGCAGGCGGATGCAGTGAAATTTGCAGCCGGGGTTAAGGGATTCCTATCAAAGCCAGATGTTTGGTGCGAAGAGGGCTTCTCTAAGGAGGTACCAGCTCTTCCAGTGGGAAGTGCAAACCATGCCATACGCCTTGTGTACTGTACTCAAAATGGTCTTGCAAGATCAGATCAAAATCCTACCTGGTTCAGCATTCTCCCTCTCCTTCCTTCTGTCTGTGTCCTTTTAAGCAGAGCAACGTTGGTCTACTCCCTGCTGCTGTATTTCCCTTGGGGAGAAGCAGAAAAGGCTCCCTATCTCTATTCCCTATTGGTTCCCTGTATTCCAACCCTTTAAATCACATCATAGGTCATCCTTTGCTCCCCCTCCCTTTCCCCACTGTTTCAAGAATGACTTTTCCATTTTTGTTCCTAGATGATCCATGGGATAAATCCAATCAGAAATCAATACAAATAGACTTGGCAAAGTTTAAGGAACTGGATGCCTATGCACAGAAGGTATGCTGTCTCTTATTGTGATATATGCAGCAAGGAATTTGCTAGGATGCTGAGGTTTTGAAGGTGCATTTGGAATTTGAGAGTGCTTTCAAGTGTCCTCTCCTGATAGGAGGCAATTACTTCTGTTCAGATGGAAGGTCCAAACTGGGAACATCATGAGTCACAAGACCCTGCTCCTGTTTTCCAGAAAACTAACACGGTGGAGCACCTATTCACATGCGCTGCACACACCATGCCTTTAAAGAACACCAACTCCCCAAAAGAACTATGGGAGCTGTAGTTTTCCCCTCACAGAGCTACAAATCCTAGAACCCTTAACAAACCACAGGATTCTCTTTCTCTCTCTGTGCGTGCGTGAATTAAATGCATGTATATACACCCATATTTAGTTATTTTGCAGCATTGCTTTGCTTTAAAAATTCAGGAGACAGCTCCAAAGTCAGTTCGGAGGAGAGCTAGAAATCATAGGCAATATGAAAGGGTTTGAACGACTCCTCTCTCTTTCACAATTCACTTTCGATCGTATTTATACTACAGACTGAAATTGATTTGGTAGTTATTTCCTCTCCTCGGGGAACTCCGAGTACTGTACTTCTGTGAACAAGGCTAGCAGTCATTAACAGAAAATTCTCAGTGCCCTTGCCAAACCACAACTCCCAGGAATCTCTGGGGGGCCTCGCCAGAATTAAACTGGCATAAAATTAATATACTGGTGCAGTAATCAGCCCTGGGTTTCCCCCAGGGCTGTCAAGTGACAACAGTAGGGCCGGCTCAGGATCCAGGGTTGCCTTGGTCCCTCCCTGCCCCCATAATGCCCCCCCAGTTGTACTTCCACCCACCCAAAGGCGCAATGGGCAGTGGCGAAGCTCTGGCGTGGCTGGCGTGTGTCCTGGGGGCGTGGCACATCGCCTGTGGGGGCGTGACATGCATCCTGGGGGCGTGGCGTGCGGCACGGTGGGGGGGGCGTGGCGCATGTCGGGTGCAGCCGCAATGGTACCCCCTCCCCGATGGTGCCGGGGGGAGTGCGCTCCCCCCCCCCCGTTCCTCTGCCAGTAGCAATGGGGGAACTCTGCACTTGTGGGGAGACAGTAGCAAAGAGGATTTGGGTTTCAGCTGAAGATTGTAGAAATAACATGCCTGTGAACCCTGGAAAAAGGAAAGGTTAATCATGCGTCTCCCTTCAGAACAACTTCCCCCCCAAGGGTACATTTTTGGCAAGTATAATAAATTCTTTGATCAATCAAGTAAAACACATACACTTAATCGACTAACTGTGCAATCCCAGTGAATTCAGCAAGAGACACTCTTGTAAGTGCACGCAGGATTGCACCCTAAAATTTCTTTAAACAAGTGGACTTAGGTAGAAGAAAGGAACTGGTACCCCCTCGTCCATATTAACTGCTTCCAAGTCTATTTACCTTCTGTGAAACAGGTGAATGTCAGGAATAGCGTGAAAAACCTGGTGAGTGTCTTGCTCCAAAAAGCCCACAGTGACCTGGAGAAAGTGCGAGCCATTTGGATGTGGATCTGCCACCATATAGGTAGGTGGGGGTACCACCTTTCTGCATACTTGAGTCCCCTTGCCTCTGACAACTTCCGGTATTAAAAGATCAGCCTTTGTCACTGCCCTGCGCCCATGAATCCAGCTCTGTAGCAGAGTTCTTTAGCAGACACCCAGTCCAGTGATTGCCAGCCAAGGAAGATGGATACGTAAGGTCATATCAAAGCAAGTTATATTCAGAGTAGACCGGCTGAAATCAAAGGATGTAAGTAACTCATGGACATTAAATTTAGTGGGTCTACTCCGAGTATGGCTTCTTTGCAGCTGTCTCGGGCATTTTCACCATTTCATAGCCAGTCATGTCAGCTCCATTTGCACAAAGGATTCTGGATTGTAACCTGTGTGGATCAGTGATTTGGTGTTTGGCTCACACAGAGCTTGACTGGGATCTCTGTTCAGCCATGAATCTCAGAAGGGATCAGGAGGTGCTCACTGATAACAGAAATCACTGGGTTAAAGCTCACTGAAAGTGCCGCGGTAGCATCATTATCAATTTACGATGGGGTGGAAGGTTTGCAGGCTATGAAGGACTCGCTCACAAATTTATTGAAAGCTGCACGAATTATGATAGCTAGCAAGTGGAAGGGGCAAGCAGAATATAAAATGGAAAAATGGTATGAAGAGGTGTGGGATATATAGCTATTAATGATAAATGAACATGTGCCATTAAGGTAAGACAGGGAATATGCAGGAGGAATGATTTTGAGGAGATATGAAGGGTGTCTGTAGAATTTGTACTGTTACGACGGAAAGGGGTCAAACCATCGCTAGAGGTGTTGAAATTTTGGGAGGTTGGATAGTTACAATGGAATGGTCTCGCTGGTGGGGTGCACTTTTTTATTCTTATTTATTTATTCTTATTACCTTGTCAAAATAAAGTAAAGGTCGCAGCACGGGAGGAGAGGAGGTGTCTCCCGACTCCTAACCCTTGCACCAGTGTGCATTTTTATTTGGCAACAAGACCCTGGGTCTACACAAAGCAGATTTACGAGTGCTTCCAGACTTTCTCTTTCGAGGTGCGATTCAATCACATATGGGCAAATTCATGTTGTGCAATCAAAAGTTCATTTGGAGCTCTTGCAAGACAAGCCACCCCACCCCCCAATCAGATTTTGGCAACCAGGAAAGATATCGAGAAACACGATGGAAAGTGTTGCAAAGTGTTGCCACCCCACAAGCAAATCAGAATGGGTGCTCATTGTTTTATTTCTACAGAATATGATGTGGAAGGCTGCTATAACCTGGACAAGGTGTCATTTAAACCAGCTGATGTCCTTCAGTCAGGAAAGGCTATTTGCGGTGGATACGCTCGACTCTTTCAAGAAATGTGCAGGTAACTTCTGTTGGCTCCAGCCATCGTGGCAAGTGGTTGTTACTTGGCTGTAGCGATAGGAGATCTGGAGAGCCACAGGTTCCCCACCCCTTACCCTAGGCAGCTATCTCCATGCTTAGGCGTGATCAACTCGCACGTGACAGCCCTCGGAAATAAGTAAATCAATAGATTCTAAGCAGAAAATGGCGGGAGAGAGCTGGAGAGTCCTCATGGCTCATGAGGAGACCCTCCCCAGAACCCAAAGAGGACTTCAGTGGGAGCGGAGGAAGCCCCAAAGAGAACGGAGGCACAGTGGGGCTTTGTTTAGGCTGCTCAGCCTCCCCACCTAGTAGCTGACACACGTCACAGCATGGCAGCTGCTGTTGCTTTTCCACAGGTCCTCCAGCCAGCTCCAGAGCTTCACCTCTAGTTGAAAAGAGTGTTGTGGGGAGAGAGAGCTGGAGAGCAGGAAAAAATGAGCTTTTTTTAGTGTGTGCTCCCTACTTACACAGGGACACGGGTGGCGCTGTGGTCTAAACCACTGAGCCTCTTGGGCTTGCCGATCAGAAGGTCGGCGGTTCAAATCCCCACGACGGGGTGAGCTCCCGTTGCTCGGTCCCAGCTCCTGCCAACCTAGCAGTTTGAAAACATGCCAAAAAGTGCAAGTAGATAAATAGGTACCGCTCGGACGGGAAGGTAAACGGCGTTTTCGTGCGCTGCTCTGGTTTCGGTGTTCTGCTGCGCCAGAGGCGGCTTTGGCAGGCTGGCCACATGACCCGGAAAAACTGTCTGCGGACAAACGCCGGCTCCCTCGGCCTGTAAAGTGAGATGAGTGCTGCAACCCCAGAGTTGTCTGTGACTGGACTTAACTTTCAGGGGTCCTTTACCTTTACCTTTACCTTTACCCTACTTACACAATTTTTGCTTATGTGCATGGGGTTCCGGAACATGACCCACCATGTAAGTGGAGGAATGCCCACACTGTGAATGATCCTGAAGCAAACTTGCATATATAGGGCTGCATTGAATTGAGTAGGTCCACTGGAATCCATATCCTTAAAAATTACTTGAATTTAATGGGTCTCTTCCCTGTGTGACTTAGTTCCTCATCCATACTTACCTTTGCTCTGTGCTTTATAGGCACAGGTCCTGGCTTTCCAGGTCCGTGTCCAAATGTTGTTGTTGTTTCATCCCAGGAAAACTTGTGTTTTCCTGCCAAATTGGAGCAAATGAGAATCTGTGGAGAACCTGATTGCTGTTTTCTCTGATCCAGCAAAATGAAGGACGGCCAATCCAGCCTATCAAAGCGGTGAAAGCAACCACTTGTCCTCTTGGTAGCAACACTGTTCCTGAATACCTTCCTTCCCCTCTCAGTATTGCAGGGATACAGTGCCAGTATTTGATAGGCAGCTGCAGCGTAAAGGGGAAGAGCGACCATGCCTGGAATGCTGTCCGCATTGATGGAAGGTGGCATCTCTTAGACTGCACCTGGGGAAGTGGCTCTGTGAATACTGCTTTTAGCAAGTTCACTTTCAGGTACGCTGTTAGGCAGACCAGGCAGAGCGTGGGACACACTGAGGGGATAGCAGAAGAAGAAGAGTTTGGATTTGATATCCCGCTTTCTCACTACCCTAAGGAGTCTCAAAGCGGCCAACAATCTCCTTTCCCTTCCTCCCCCACAACAAACACTCTGTGAGGTGAGTGGGGCTGAGAGACTTCAGAGAAGTGTGACTAGCCCAAGGTCACCCAGCAGCTGCAGGTGGAGGAGCAGGGAAGCGAACCCAGTTCTCTTAACCACTACACCACACTGGCTCTCACAGTTAACTTCATTTGCTTTCAGGCGGTTTTGTTTTGCTTGGACCACTTGTCAGAGTTTGCAATTTGATGGCCGCAGGGCTGATTAATGTAAGCAAGTGCAATAAGAATGCTGCAGCTAGGTTGGTGACTGGGAGCGGCCGCCGAGACCCTATAACACCGGCCCTGAAAGACCTACATTGGCTCCCAGTACATTTCCAAGCACAATTCAAAGTGTTGGTGCTGACCTCTAAAGCCCTAAATGGCCTCGGCCCAGTATACCTGAAGGAGTGTCTCCACCCCCATCCTTCAGCCTGAGGTCCAGCTCTGAGGGCCTTCTGGCAGTTCCCTCACTGTGAGAAGTGAGGTTACAGGGAACCAGGCCTTCTCAGTAGTGGCGCCCGCCCTGTGGAACGCCCTCCCATCAGATGTCAAGGAAATACAATAACTATCTGACTTTTAGAAGACATCTGAAGGCAGCCCTGTTTAGGGAAGTTTTTCATGTTTGAAGTGTTATTCCGTGCAGAGTGGCTGTGGAGGCCCGGCCAGATGGGCGGGGGTATAAGTAATATTTCATTATTATTATTATTATTATTATTATTATTATTATTATTATTATTATTATTATTATTATTATTATGCCATGGGCATGGAGTGTCCTGATGGCAGGGATAGATACCATCTATTCATCCTCTTTGAACAGTTCTGGAGTGTTGTGCTTATTCCAGGCTACATGTGTAAAATCTGGGAATTCTGGAGGCTGGATTGTTGCAACACAGCAGCTTCCTCAACCAGATGCCGTCCAGCTGCTCTGGATCACCACTCTGTTTGCCTGTCTGGCCCTGGTGCTGATTTAGGCATTATTATGAAATACTAGACTATTGCGCCTTCTCCTTTTGCAGGTACGATGAGTTTTACTTCCTTACTCACCCCGCTCTGTATATTAAGAAGCACTTCCCTGAGGACCCCAAGTGGCAGCTTCTGAAACAGACGGTGACACTGGAGCATCAGCATGATCTGACTTAAATGCAGAAGGACTGACCGTCGCAGTCATAAGAACATCAACCACTGAAAATGGGTAAAGTCAATTAGAAGCATCTGTCTTGTTCCCTTTGATATCACAGTTACATCCACAATCAGCCTCATGTACAAGCTGTTACTGCAGTGTATATAACAGGGATGGAGAACCAGAGGCCCTTTCAGAGGTCCTGCACTACAACTTATCCAGAATGCGGCAGCTAGACTGGTGACTGGGAGCGGCCGCCCAGACCACAGAACTTGAAAGACCTACATTGGCTCCCAGTCCATTTCCGAGCACAATTCAAAGTGTTGGTGCTGACCTTGAAAGCCGCCTAAACGGCCTCGGTCCAGTAGACCTGAAGGAGAGTCTCCACCCCCATCGTTCTGCCCGGACACCGAGGTCCAGCGCCGAGGGCCTTTTGGCGGTTCCCTCACTGCGAGATGCCAAGTTACAGGGAACCAGACAGAGGGCCTTCTCGGTAGTGGCTCCCGTCCTGTGGACCGCCCTCCCATCAGATGTCAAAGGAATAAACAACTATCTGATGTTTAGGGAAGTTTTTTAATGACTGATGTTTTAATGTATTTTTAAGCTCCTGTTGGAAGCCGTCCAGAGTGGCTGGGGAGACCTGGCTGGGCGGGCGGGCCGGGTATAAGTAATAAATTATGATGATGATGATGATGATGTCCCATCATCCCTGACTATCATGTGGTTGATGGGACATAAGAATTCAGCAACATCTGGAGGAAATCAGATTGGCAAAGGCTGTTTTAGCACACCACCCCAGACTCTCAGCTGTGGTTAACGTTATAAAGTTATAGAGTTATTATAGAGTTGGAAGGGACCACAAGTGTCATTTTGCCTAACCCCCAGCAATGCAGGATTATTATTTTTGCCCCGTGTGAGGCTCCAACCCACGACCCTGAGATTAAGAGTTTAAACAAGCTAGCTGGATGAGCCATGGTTTAAAGATGGCTTATCAAACCAATCAACCAGGGTTAACAATAAGCATAGTTCATCAGATATGGGTGAGGCAACAAGCTGTGGTTAAGCCTAACGAGGATGTAGTTTCCAAACTCTTCACCGCTTGTGTAGAGGGAGGAGGGGGGGAATGTGTGAGCCCAAGGCTTGCTTTGGCTCATTCCCAGCATACTAAACCATGGTTTCACTTGACATCTGAACTGGGTCTGTAAGTATTCCATGCTCTACCTTAGATACCTTTGTTTGCGCCTATTGCTGATTTAGATAGTGTTGCTAAATACTGCACTATTGACCTCTCTTTTTCAGGTACCATGTGATTTACTTCCTCAACCACCCTGTTCTGATTATTAGCACTTCCCAGATGATCCCAAATGGCAGCTTCTGAAGCAGACTTCTGCACCTGCAGCAGCTTGAATGGAACCCGCCTACCGTGTAATTTGATATCCTTCAAGGACAGTCACTTGTCTCGGGCATCACTGCTAAACTGACCACGGTTTTGATGCACAGGGTTTTTAGCTTGACACAAAGTTTTTAAAAATGGAAAACATATATAATATATATAACATGATACTTGTTTCAATGAGCTAAAATCGATTGCAGTAGCTATTTACAAATTTACAGTATAACAAAGAAATTGGGGAGGTGTTCCAGGATTTCTTTTTAAAGGCCGTATCCAAAAATGAGTAAAGTGGGAAACCCTAGATTGATTTTGAAAAGCAGATAATGAAAGGGTACAATTAATGTTTAGGAATAAACTTGTTCATATAAAAATGTGTTGGATCCCGCCCCCCATCCTTTACAGTACAGCAACACAAATCATTAGCATTTTATCCACCATATTCTTGAGACACCCTAATGTGGTCCTATCCATTCACTTAAAGTAGTAGCAGATGTTTTTTATATATAGCAAACAGTAAATAAAAAGAGTACAATCCATAAATTGGTGCAAGCTTTGGGGGCTTGCCTTTGATTTCCCAGTGTGTTTGTAAATGCAATAAAGTTTCACTCTTCTCCGCCAAATGTGTCCTTGTGGTTTGTTCCTCTTGCTTGATTCAGTTGTTTAATATGTGGCAATCTAATAAATTTACAGTCGTATCTTGGCTCCCGAACGCCTTGCAAGTCGAACGTTTTGGCTCCCAAAAGCTGCAAGCCCGGAAGTGAGTGTTCCGGTTTGCGAACGTTATTTGGAACCCGAACGTCCAACGCGGCCTACGAGGCTTCCGATTGGAAGCCACGCCTTGGTTCCCAAACATTTTGGAAGACGAACGGACTTCCAGAACGGATTCCGTTCGACTTCCGAGGTACGACTGTACCTACAGCATAATCACATCTTACGCGCAGAGGCATATCTAGGGGTTCTCTATGTAGAGGTGAAGGGGGTAAGGTCCTGAAAACTGCTGCTACTTAGGGGTCTAAAACAGATACATTTTTACTTAGCTTTAACACACTTACAACTGTTATTTTATAGTGCAGAGCAACAGGGACAGAAGGAACCATGAGAGAAGCGATGACTGGCTTCACGGTTTTTCCCACATAATGGTTTTTTACACGGCACGCGCACACATTGTGATTAATATTATGGCACTGTTACCACGCTGTGGACTTCAAACTTATTTCCTCACCCCAAATGTATTGATACATTGCCCAGCCTTAAAGTATGTGTGTGTGCTCTATGCAAAAATCACCATGCGGGAAAAACTGTGAAGCCAGCTAGTGCCTCAAAATTTAGCTGGTGCTCTATCACGATTTTGAAAAGCAGGTAACATCTAGCCCTCCACTCAACCCTTGTTATGCTTCAAAAAGAATTTGTCTAAGTTTGCTTAAGTAAGTGGAAAAGAGACTAAGAAAAAGAGAAATTAAGAAAAGAGGAGAAATGATTCCCTACAACAGGTAACTTATCAGTTTTCGTGAAAAGTGTCAACTTTGAGAGAAAGCAGTATTATTTGTGATGGCTAAAGGGTAAAGGGACCCCTGACCGTTAGGTCCAGTCGCGGACGACTCTGCGGTTGCGCGCTCATCTCGCTCTATAGGCCGAGGGAGCCGGCATTTGTCCGCAGCATGACTAAGCCGCTTCTGGCGAACCAGAGCAGCGCACGGAAATGCCGTTTACCTTCCCGCCGGAGCGGTACCTATTTATCTACTTGCACTTTGACGTGCTTTCGAGCTGCTAGGTTGGCAGGAGCCGGGACTGAGCAACGGGAGCTCACTCCGTCGCGGGGATTCGAACCGCCGACCTTCTGATCGGCAAGCCCAAGAGGCTCAGTGGTTTAGACCACAGCACCACCCGCGTCCCTACACAACACAAAACACTGTTGCTGTCTGTAGGTTTTATCTTTATTTTTTCTACCTTATATTTTGGAAATGTACATCCAGGTTTTATTTCCTTTAAATTGGGGGGGGGGGGAAGAGAGTGGGGCCCTAAACTATAGCGTGTTTAGCTTACATGTAAATACGGCACTAGGGGCTGCCTGCCCTGCTCACTCTGCTAAGCCTAGACTAACCGATCCAATAGGAATCCAACCCCTGCGACAATCCAATATTGTGTCCTACATTTCTAAGCAGTGAAAAGTTCTGGAGCAGCAATGCAGGGAGAAAGGGTAACAGGGGTAGGGGGGCTTGTAAACTGGCCACATATGGTTGATCTGTCTGGACTGAGATCAAGTCATACTCAAGCCACAAAGCTCTGTTTTGACGCTTCGTTCTTTGCTTGAATTCCCCAGAATTCCCCCTCGCTCTCTAAACCGAAAGCACAAGCATTTCCTCCACCCTCTAGAAATAATGTAATAGCTTAAGGAATCATTTACCTCGAGAGAAACAGAGACTCCTGCAGCAATACCCAATCTTCAAAGTTGAACAATCATCACCTGGACGTCCTCACTGAGCATTGACGCCAAAAGGTAAGCAGAGCATCCCGATTTGTTTGGGTCTCTTACAAAAACAACATTTGTGAAATGAAACAACTGACTTCGCGAATGAGATATCTACTTAATGGTGACTGGCAAATTTTGCAGACTGGCATTCTAGGACAGTTGCCTTGGAGGAAACTTCTCTGTCACAAAATGACAGTACACTTCTCTACTCAATGAGGTCAAGGCGAACAAGTGAAATGTTGAGGGCTAGTCACTTGTGGGCTTATTTGCAAAGCTACAGTAGGCCCTGCATTATTTTCAGCATGGTGGCTAAGTTTTGATTTGTAACCAGAAATTCCTAGAGGTCTTTCCTAAAGCAAGGACACATAGAATTGCGCTGTTCCTCTGTAAGAAAAAGAAATAAAAATCTTTTGTTATAGTTTTATCTGTCTCCCAAATATGATGGGGGAAATTTATTCTGGGGCTCAGCACTAATACATGTTTCTTGTACTACGTGTGTCAGGGTTGCTCCCAGATCCTAGCTCACAGAGGATCACGCTAGCCAGCGGTCATTAATTAAAAGTCTTTATTGAGTTACAGTTTCCATTCTCAAGCTGCTGCGTGCAACTCTACGTCTTATGCTTAGATCGGCGAAGCTTCGTCTGAATCTCCGCCCCTTGTGCACCAATTTAATATCCTATCCCTGCTCCACCTTTTCCGCCTGACTGTTCTTCTCTGGGTCCCTCTGCCCCCCGGGGTCTCTTCCTTCCGGGATTCCTCTGACGCGGACCCCCCGGACCCTCCTATCTCCTTGCGCCGGGCTTTAGGACCTGGCTCCCTCTCCGGGCTGCCTACTGCGCCACCTTCCTGTGCATTTGAACTTGGCGCGCGCGCCCAACCTTCCACCTTCCGTCTAACCGTCTCTTCGCTCCCCGATGGAGGTGTGGCCACTCCTGACTCATGCCCTCCCCCCTGTTGTGAGCTGCCAGCGTTTGATCCCTGGCTCCCTTCCTCTTCCCTGCTCTCTGGCGGTGACGCTGGTCCCGATTTCCAACTGCTCTCCTCTGAGTCCCCTCTGGCTCTATCTCCCTGGGGTGTCCCCCTAGTCTCCCCCCTTGCCCTGGCCACTGGTGCTCCTTTCTGTGAATCTTCTGATTCACTGGAAAGACTCGGAGATCTCGGGTCGTCGTCATCACTCATCTTTTCTTCTGCCTCCTCCCCCTCGCTCTCTGTTTCCTCCCTTGCCCTTGCCTCTGCTCCTGAACCCCTGACAACGTGCAATGGGGTTTCTCGATCATGCCCATTTTGGACTTTCTGAGGACTGAAAAACCCTGAATTTAAAGGGCAAAAGGCCCAGGAGAACAATGGGGTGGGAAGGGTAAGAGCTGTTCGACAGTGGAATTTGCTGCCAAGGAGTGTGGTGGAGTCTCCTTCTTTGGAGGTCTTTAAGCAGAGGCTTGACAACCATATGTCAGGAGTGCTCTGATGGTGTTTCCTGCTTGGCAGGGGGTTGGACTCGATGGCCCTTGTGGTCTCTTCCAACTCTATGATTCTATGATTCTATGATTCTAAGTATCTCATCTGAAGGCCCATATATTCATGGGGAGACAGGGTGATGCAAATCTACTCTAGACTGCAAATTCTGCTCTGGTGCAGGCAAGTCCTAAGTTCATAGTGTGGACACAGCCAGCCTCCAAAGTTGCTTTAGGCTGCAATTCTAAACCCACTTGCCTGAGAGTAAGCACCACCAAATTCAATCAGACTTACAGTTGTACCTTGGTAGTCAAACGACTTGGCTCCCAAACGCCGCAAATCCAGAAGTGAGTGTTCCAGTTTTTCGGAAGCCAAACGTCCGACGCGGCTTCCGCTTGAGTGCGAATGGACTTCCGGAACGGATTAAGTTCGAGAAGCAAGGTACCACTGTATTGAAAACATAATATCACAATTAAATTATATGAAAATGATATGAAGTGGAATTATGAATGATATATAACTTATACTTTTAGAAGATACCTGAAGGCAGCCCTGTTTAGGGAAGTTTTTAATGTTTGATGTTTTATTGTATTTTTAATATTTTGTTGGAAGCCTCCCAGAGTGGCTGGGGAAACCCAGCCAGATGGACGGGGTATAAGTTATAAATGATGATGATGATGAAAATAGTATAGGAATTAATACCAAAAAATACTACACCCCATTCACTGCAAAAAGAAGGACGCCCTAAAAACAAACTGAGCACACCTCTTATATCAATCGGCAATGGGAACAGGAGATGGACCTTTCCATTAATTATATGTGGGCAGATCCACATAAAACATAGACTATGAACTGCCGAAATCTACCTGGCAGGGGAGGAAATGTGCAATTGGGACTCCAGGGAACTTTGACACACTGCTGTGCTGTTTTGTCCAAACTTGTTCTGCTTTCACTTTTGTTTGGGCGCCGTAAGTGCTCTTCCTGTTTCTCTTATCATAATGCCAAGGTCTCCATCAAAAGCAGAAATTGCATGCACGAAAGTTGAAGCAACTTCTACGGAACAGAAACACAACGTGGCATTGTCTCATCGGTCTTGATCCATCAAGGGTGCTCTATTGTGTGCACGAAACATACCAGAGCTGCTGGGTGCGATGGCTATCAGGGCTTCAAGTAAAAGTAGTGATTATTTATTTCACCACTGAGGGAGGGTGGCACTCTGCGCATGCTCAGGCACTCACTCGTTTATGATGGCTTGAACATGAGAGGTAAGCGGAACAGCCGTGCACAAAGGCAGCATACCTCTAACGTAAGAACATAAAAAGAGCCTGCTGGATCAGGCCAATGGCCCAACTATTCAAGCATCCTGTTCTCACAGAAGCTGAGCAGATGTGTGTGGAAAACCCATAAAAATAAAATATCAGGGACGGGCAATCTGTGGCCATACAGATGGTCTCAGCCAGCATGGCTAATGGTCAGGGATGGTGGGCATTGCAGTATATGTTTTAATGTACATATTGTCTCATCCCAAGGATAACCATTTTGTAGCCTTTCAAGAGGAAAGGAGAACAAGGATCAACTCTGTCCCAGAAACAATCTGATGGGATGCCCATGTGTTGAAGGCATGCTGTCTCTTATTGTGATATATACAGTGTGGAATTATAGTCCTGTAAGGAATCTGCTAGAATGCTGAGGGTTTTTTTCCATGTGGATTTGGAATTTGATAGTACAGTGGTACATTGGTTCTCGAATGTAATCCGTTCCGGAAGTCCATTCGACTTCCGAAACGTTCTAAAACCAAGGTGCGGCTTCCAATTGGCGCCGGCGCCCTGGAAACAATAGCCGACAGCCACATCGGGCATTCGGCTTTCGAAAAAAGTTTGCAAACCAAAGCATTTAACTTCTGGGTTTGCGGCGTTCGGGTTCCGATTTGTTCGTCAACTGAGCCATTTGAGACCCAAGGTTCCACTGTGCCTTCAAGTGTCCTCTCCGGATAGGAGGCAACTTCTTCTGTTCACATTGAAGGTCCCAATGGGGAACAATGTGGGTCACACAAGACCATGCTCCTGTCTTGCACATGCTCTAACACAATAGGGCACCTGTTTACAGGTGTACACCTGTGTACCCAAGAAAAAGGAAAGCTTAAGCATCTTTCAGAATACTTTTTACCCAGGGGCAAGTTTTTGCCAAATTTAAGAAATTAAGTGGTCAATCAGCTAAAACACATAAATTTAATTGACCAGCTGTGCAACCCTGAGCAGTTTTACTCACTGAGTAGCCCCACTGAGTTCAGCAAGATCACTCTTGTAAGTGCCTGTAAAATGCACCCCACATTTTCTTTAAACAATGTCAGGCTTAGAGAGAAAAAGGGAACTGGGTACTCCTTATTCGTGTCAACTGCTCCTGAATCTATTTCCCTTTTTTGCCTGGTGCCTAAAGGTGTATGATGAAGGTGCCAGGCAAGCATTCCACAAACAGGGAGCCACTGCAGATAAGGCCCGTTCTTGTGTTGCCACCCTTTGGCCCTCTCGTGGGGGAGACACACAAAGAAGGGCCTCTGATGTTTATTTCAGGGTCCGGGTAGGTTCTCATGGAGCGAGATCCTTCATGTCTTTGCTTTAGGAAAGAGGTACAAGGAGACCCCCTCAGCTCAGTTCTAGCAACTGGAACAATAATTCTTGATTATTGTGGTTATAGGTTAAAAAAAGGCCACTGTCCTGGAAATGCAGTGGGGCCTATTGTAGCTTTGCAAATCAGCCCACAAGTGAGGTGGGGGGAACTTTGATCTTTCAGATTTCAGTGGCGCTCTGCGCAAGGTCAAAATCCAGCAGCTCCCTGCCTCACCACCTGCTCTGCTCAATTCCCTACATCATAGTTGCGACACCCTGCAGTGCCCCCCTTGGCTTGATGCCCAGTTTGGCAGAACTGGCTGCACTGCCCTAGATCTGCCTCTGCCACAAGTTACTAGTCCTCAACATTTCACTTGCTCACACTGACTTCCTTTAGGTACCCATGTCCATGTTTTCTATCTATCTATCTATCTATCTATCTATCTATCTATCTATCTATCTGTCTATCTATCTATCTATATATCTAATTTATTATGGTTGGAGACCAGCTCATAAAACGCACTTGGGGGTACAGTCACAGAAGAAAAACAGAGAATTAAAAAATGTACAACAATAAATTTAAAAACAATGTACAACAATAAACTATCGCAGGGAGTTGACCCAGAGTCACCCATGGAACCGAGTTTGGGGATTTTCATAACAAACTAGTTTGAGTTGGGAGATGGTCTGTGCCTACAGATCTGTACACAGAATCTGGCGACCATCCAGGTCGTCTTCTGATCTTTGCCTAACAGGAAAAGGTCAAGTTTTTGCTTTTCCGGGAGGTTGGCGAGCCTCACCAGCAGGGGATCAATGGTCTTACTACGTGCCTCTTCATAAAAGAGACATCTAAAGAACAAGTGCTCTGGGCTTCCTATCTCTCCCAATGGACAGGCGCAAAGACTCTGAGCATATGGGACTTTTTAAAGGCTCCTTCCAGGACCGGCGAGGGCAGAGCCGAGCTTCTGGCGAGTGTAAAGGCTCTTCTTGCATTTTTAGATACGAGAAAGAAGAGATATGCTGCCGGTGCAGCTATATATCTCTCGATTTCTCAAATTTTATAGTCGGGGCACCTTGCGCAGTCCTGTTGTCTCTCGGTGTCTAAGATTCTTTGCCTGACCATGGCTTTTGCCTGGCCCAACCCCAGGCTCAGAAGGGCTTGAGGGGCAAAACCCAGTTTCTGAAGGGTGTTCAGGTCTGGTTCTGGAGACTATCTGTCTATCTATCTATCTATCTATCTATCTATCTATCTATCTATCTATCTATTCAATGTTTAGGGGTACTCTCATTTTCTTACTCATATTTAAACACGGCCCCTCAATGAGGCCAAACTTAGATTCACAAAATGTTTAGGGGTATGCATCCCCCCGCGTCCCCCCAGAAAAATCTCTCTCTCTCTCTCTCTCTCTCTCTCTCTCTCTCTCTCTCTCTCTCTCTCTCCTATCTATCTATCTTTCTATCTCTATCTCTATCTCTGTATTTCTTTCAGTAGAAGCGGAAAGTACTGTAATAGGAAAAAAGATAACCTATGTGATATATTAATTCAGCTTTTAAATCCATTGTATTTTCAGACATAGTCAGGTTTATTAAGGTGAATGAATAGGGCCTGCCAAAAGGGCCCGAGAGCATAAACTCACCACTGCCCTTACCTGCTTTTCTTGCCATTCCCATCCATCCCTCACCGTTCATTTGTATAAAACTGGAGAGAAACACTCTGGAGAATTCACTGAACTGTTATTCTGTGACCTGAAAAGTTCCCTCCAGGGGCTGTGCCTGGAATGAGCTTCTGCTTCCTAACTATCCTAGGATTCCGGTCTGCCAGGCTTACCAGTTCCTGGTAAATAGACACTCCATGGACCAGTCAGTTGCTTCATTTCACAAACCCTGCTTTTGTAAGAGGCCCAAACAAATCAAGATGCTCTGGTTACCTTTTCGGCATAGATGCTCAGCAGGGACATCCAGGTAATGATTCTTCTCCCTTGGAGAAGACTTCTCAGTGCACCTAGGAGAAACAGGTAAGTTGTTTCATTTCCTTGCTGGAGAAAGGCTGAACTTTATCTCTCTCTCACAATGCAAATGCAAGCAATCATATTATTTATAGAGGTTGCTTATGGAAAGAAATTTATACAGCCAAGGTGTGTCACCATCACAACGGCATAGCAGTGTGAATTTGGAGAGTAACGGGGAACTCTGCATTTGTGTAATCAAGGAATAAAGTCCCAAAGGGGAGGAGTGAGGGATTAAGGTGGCTTGAACTCCGTCAGGAGGAAAGATCACCCAGATGTGGCCTGCGTATTGTCCTACCCAGTGCTTTTTTTCCTGAGGGGACGTGAGGGGCACACGCATACCCCTAAACATCTTGTGAATCTACGTTTGGCCTCATTGCGGGGCAGTATTTCAATATGCCTAGGAAAATGAGAGTACCCCTAAACATATTTTTTTTTAAAAAAAAGGACTGGCTTTTTAAAAAAGCACTTTCTTTCTGTATTGCCGCCCCATAGTTTTTCACTGCTTAGAACAGGGGTTCCCAGAGTGGGCACAGGCTGTGGGATTAACCAGAGGGTGCTAGGAGGCAAGAGGGGCATTGGGGGTATAACTATCAGAATTTGAAAAACTGGTATCTCTCGATCAAGCTCATCAATTTTACTGATTTAATTGAATTAAATAGTTTTAACTGGATTTGGAATAAATGTGCAATTGATCGTTGCTGTTTTGAATTTTATTGCGTTATTATCTTCCTTAGTTGGTCATGCAAACCACTATTCTGGATACCGTTGTACCTCTGCTCCCGAATGCCTTGGGAGTTGTAATGGTTCTAGGGGTTGCTCGTGCGTAAGCTTGTCCCAACACCTGGCTGGGTTGCCTGAGTGAACCTTTCCTGTCCGAGCAGCCACTCACCCGTGGCTGTCTCAATCGCTGGCAGAATCCGTCAGTGGGCGTTTCTTAAACTTCTTCCAGCAAAGAAGCTCTTTGACGCCCAATCTCCTCCTACTCTCCCTGCGCGGAAGCCTTTTGCGCAAGGAGGGCGTAGGCAGCGGAGGACTCTTCCTCTCCCCGCTGGTCCCCGGCAAGGAGTCATGGGACCGCCTCGCCGATTCCCCCATCTGCCCCCCTTCTCCACTGGAGCTACGCTGATTCCCTTCCCCAGAAGATGGGCTGCCTCTCCCACTCCCGGGACGCTCTCTGGGATCCCTTTGGAGCTTGCTCTTTCCCTCGGACCCTGATGGCAGTTCCCTGACATCCACCTCCTCCTCAGGACCCCTCCCACCCCGGGCGTGATTTTCCGGCACAACCTCCTCCTTCTCCTCGGCCGACGATGCGGGGAATCCCCTCAAAGAGCTGGCATCATCTTCTGAGGATTCAAAACCAGCCTCCCATCCGCTCGGATCTCTTCCCGCTGGTTGAACCTCCCAGTCTGATTCTTCTCCCTTGGACACCTCCTCTCCCTCCTCTTCGGAGGCAGGAAAACCCACAAAATCCCCTTCATCATCCATGGGTCCAAATTCCTCCTCCCAGAATCTCGCTAATGGTTTGGGCTTATCCGGGAACAAACTGTGGAATTCTTCCACCAGATACCCGTCAGTGATTGATTCAGCAGGGACCCAAGTGTTTTCCGACCTAGGTTCCCCCTCCCAGGCTACCGAGTACTCTACCTGGCGACCTCGCCACCTTGAATCGAGTATTTCCGTGGCTTCGTTACAGTGTTCCCTCTCCTCTACCCGCGGGTGGGTGGTAACCCCTCCCTCCCGTCCCGGGAATTCCCGCCCCTTCCTGTAAGGTGAAAGTAGGGACCTATGGAACACCGGATGTATCTTCATGCTGTCAGGCAACTTGAGTTTAAATGCCACTGGGTTCACCTGCTGTATTACCTCAAAAGGCCCCAGCCACCTCGGCTGCAACTTCTTGCACCCTCCCTTTAGGGGCAACCCTTGGTAAGACAACCACACCCGGTCTCCCACCCGTATGGCCTCCCCCTCCTGACGGTGCCTGTCCGCCTGCCTCTTGTAAACTTCCTTGGCCCGCTCCAAGTTCAGCCTTAGTTGCTGGTGTAAGGCCTCCATTTCCTCCACAAATTGCTCAGCCGCAGGTACACTCCATCCTTCCTCCCCCGGGAATGCCCTGGGGTGACACCATGAAAGGGCTCATTCCCGTGGACACGTGTTCAGCGTTATTGTACACAAATTCAGCCAAAGCTAATTTCTCTACCCAATCGTTCAGTCTCTCGCTGACATAGCAGCGTAGGTATTGCTGGAGTATGCCGTTCGCTCTTTCGACTTGTCCGTTGGTTTCTGGGTGCCTCACCGTCGAGAAGCTCACCTCAACCTGTAGCAAGCTCATGAGTTTCCGCCAGAACCGGGAAGTAAATTGTTTCCCGCGATCCGAGATTACCCTCAAGGGAGCCCCATGCAGTCTGAAAATGTGATCCACAAACAGCCTGGCGGTCTCCTCTGCCGTTGCTGCATGTGAGCAAGCTATGAAATGGCACATTTTAGTCAGTAGATCGACTACTACCATGACCGCTGTCTTTCCCCTTGACTTGGGCAGATCTGTCATAAAATCAATGGACACCACCTCCCAGGGCCTTCCCGGTGTGGGTAAGGGTTGCAGTAACCCCGCGGGGGTGGCCCTTTCCCCCTTAGCCCTCTGGCATCGGTCGCACCCTCGTACATATTCTCGTACGTCTTCCCTCACCTTTGGCCACCAGAACTGCCTGGTGACAAGTAGCATGGTCTTGTGCTGTCCAAAGTGCCCAGCTGTTGGGTTGTCAAGGAGTTGCTTGAGTACCTTCCCCCTCAAAGTCTTCCCCGGTACATACAGCGCCCCCTTATAGTACAGTAGCCCTTCCTTTTCCTCAAACCCTCCATGGACTTCCTTTCCGTCCCTGAGCTCCCTAATTTTTGTCTGAGCAAACTCATCGTCTCTGGTGAACCCTGCCAGTTCTCGTTTGCCAACCAACGCCCCCCCTACACCCACCGGTCCTCGGGTAATACGTGCCTGGTCTCTGGTGGCCCCTCTCCTTCCATGTACTCCGGTTTCCGGGAGAGAGTGTCTGCCCTTCCGTTTTCCTCTCCCGGCACGTATCGGATCTCGAAGGAAAACTTGGCGAACTCCTGGGACCACCTGATCTGTCTCTGGTTGAGCACTCGCGCGGTCCATCAGTATTCCAAGTTCTTGTGGTCAGTTCGGACCTGGAACTTGTGCCGCGCCCCTATCAACAGATGTTTCCATTGCCGAAATGCCGCATAGATCGCAAGCAGTTCTCGGTCATACACTGTGTAGTTTTGCTCTGACTTGCTCAGCTTCCTAGAGAAAAAGGCACACCGCCTCCAGTTCTGCTTGGCCCCGGGCTGCAAAAGGACCGCTCCAACGGCGCGGTCGGACACATCCGTCTCCAGTCTCATGGGCTTCTCCGGATCCACGTGCAGGAGCTGTTCTTCCGAGGCGAACGCCCTCTTCAGGTTTTCAAAGGATTGCTGCGCACCCTCTGTCCACGCGAACTTCTTTTTGCTACTAAGACAATCCGTTATGGGCGCCGTCAAGTGAGCGAAGTTCTTTATGAACTTCCTGTAGAAGTTGCTGAAGCCTAGGAACCTTTGCACATCCTTTCTGTTTTGGGGGGCTTTCCATTCCAGCACTGCCTTCACCTTGCCCGGATCCATGGCTAGTCCTTTGTCTGACAGCCTGTACCCCAGGAACTCGACCTCCCGGGCGTGGAATTGGCATTTTTCCAGCTTGACCCACAACTGATGCTTCTTCAATCTCTGTAGCACCTCCCTGATGTCTCTGACGTGTTGCTTTTCATTGTCCGAATAGATTAAGACGTCGTCCAAAAAGGCTATGCAATTCTTGTACAGCAGGGGCCCCAACACATGATGCATGAAGGCTTGAAAGCAGGCAGAGCCCGATTGTAATCCAAATGGCATGACTAAGTACTCAAAAGCCCCCAGGGGGGTGAACATGGTCGTTTTCCATTCGTCCCCCTCCCTTATCCTAATCAGATTGTAGGCTCCCCTGAGGTCCAGCTTGATAAAAATCTTCCCCTGCCTCACACGTGTCAAAATATCGTCAATCCTGGGCATTGGGAAAGTCACGGGTTCTGATACCAGGTTTAGGGCCCGGTAATCCACAACTAATCTGGGCTGATTAGTCTCCTTTTTGTCCACAAAGAACACTGGATTGCCCACCACCACCTTAGATTCCCTTATGAAACCTCTCTTCAGGTTCTTGTCAATAAACTGCCGCAGCTCCTGCAGCTCCCGGTCGGACATGGCATACAGCTTACCCACTGGTAACTGAGCCCCTGGAAGCAGGTTGATTTGGCAGTCAAAGGGCCTGTGGGGGGGCAGCTTATCTGCCTCCCTCTCGCTGAAGACCTCCTTCAAATCAGCATATTGTGGTGGCACCTCCCCTTTTTGCCCCAGGGCCAACCCAGCGACCCTGGCCACAGTCATTCTTGGTTCCTTCCCTCCCAGACACTGCTCTAAGCAGTAAGCTGACCCAAAGGTGACCGACCGCTGATGCCATGACACCACTGGGTCATGCATTGCCAGCCAGCTCATTCCCAGTATTATTGGGGGTCCTGCCAGCGTGGCCACGTGAAAGGCAATGGTTTCCGTGTGCCTGGAGACCCTCATTCTCATTGGCGGTGTCTGGTGTGTCACTTCCCCTCCCAGGAGTTCCCTGCCATCGACGGTGGTCACCTGCAAGGGAAAATCTAGTGACAACAGGTGGAGTTGGTGCTCCAGAGCAAAGTCTCTGCTGAAGAAATTACACGAGCTGCCAGAATCTAGCAGTCCCTTCACTTTGACGGGGTGCCCGTTTGGGAGTTCTAGCACCACCTCTATGGCTATAGCTGCCTTGGGGGGGGGTCAGGCTGGGGCACTTCTATTGGTTGCTGGCCTGGCTGCTGCCCCTGCTGGTTGGCAGCCAGGCGTTGTCGTTTCCCTGCCCCTGCCCCTCCTCCCCCTTCTCGTCGTGGTCTGCAGCCCCCATCATGCCTTGCCAGGCCTTTCATTGAGGGCAGACCTTTGCAAAATGTCCCAGTCGCAGACAGAGGAAACACTTCTTGGTAGTTTTCCACTCCTTCCCCTCCCTTTTCCGCCCTTCACCAGCGTTTGAAACTTCACACACGCGCGCTCCCTCAATTTCCATCAGCTCCGCCGCCTGGGAAGGCTCCCTCGGCATCTCTGGAATGCGGTTGTCATGGAAACGTTCCGCCCTTATCTCCCGCTTCTCTTGAGCCCGCGTTTCCTGGTGTACACCGATCGCAAGCACAGTCTTTGTGAGTTCATCCATTGACCGTGGGCGGGGCACTCGGGACAACTCGTCTTTCACTTTGGGGGACAAACCCGCTTCAAACAACATTTGCATTGGTTCAGAGTCCAGATCCCACCCGAGCTTATGGACTAACATCGCGAAACGCGACCAGTAGTTTCTGACGGACAGGCTTCCCTGCTTGCACCCCATCAGCTCCCGTCTCGTCA
This sequence comes from Podarcis bocagei, assembly GCF_964188305.1. NCBI lineage: Eukaryota > Metazoa > Chordata > Lepidosauria > Squamata > Lacertidae > Podarcis > Podarcis bocagei. The sequence continues at coordinate 35,321,944 of NC_138131.1, forward strand.
CGCTTTGGTCCACCTCGCCGGAGAACATCGCGTCCATCCCTTGGTAGAATTTCTTAAGATCTTTCAATGCATCATTCTGCATCGCCATTAGGGGCCTGATCCATTCACACGCCCCATCCTGCAGATGTCCCACAATGTAAGCCACCCTCTCCCTGTCAACAGCAGAGTCATTTTTCTGCAATTCCAAAGCGTACTGAATTTCCGTTCAGAAGGCATTGTAGTCTTGGGGCTTTCCACCAAACTTGTGTACCAGCCCCTGAACCTTCCTTCCTATCGGGGTGGCTCTGACCTGTGCATCCTGAACCCGTCTCTCCTCCAGCCGCGCCGTCAGGGTAGCTACATGCGCCTCCAGGTCTCGGTTCCTCTCAGCCAGACCTCGCACCAGGGCTTCTTGCTCTGTCCCTCTGGCCGGCTCTGTTTGGCTCATCTTGCTGCCTCTCCGGGGCTGCGCACAAGCAACGTCAGGGACTGACAGATTGCTGTAATGGTTCTAGGGGTTGCTCGTGCGTAAGCTTGTCCCAACACCTGGCTGGGTTGCCTGAGTGAACCTTTCCTGTCCGAGCAGCCACTCACCCGTGGCTGTCTCAATCGCTGGCAGAATCTGTCAGTGGGCGTTTCTTAAACTTCTTCCAGCAAAGAAGCTCTTTGACACCCAGTCTCCTCCTACTCTCCCTGCGCGGAAGCCTTCTGCGCAAGGAGGGCGTAGGCAGCGGAGGACTCTTCCTCTCCCCGCTGGTCCCCGGCAAGGAGTCATGGGACCGCCTCGCCGATTCCCCCATCTGCCCCCCTTCTCCACTGGAGCTACACTGATTCCCTTACCCAGAAGATGGGCTGCCTCTCCCAATCCCGGGACGTTCTCTGGGATCCCTTTGGAGCTTGCTCTCTCCCTCGGAAACTGATGGCAGTTCCCTGACAGGAGTCAAACATTCTTTTGGAAGCCGAACGTCCAGTGGGGCTTCCACGGCTTCTGATTGGCTGCAGGAGCTTCCTGAGGTCAATCAGAAGCTGCACTTTGGTTTCCAAACGTTTCAGAAGTCAAATGGACTTCTGGAACGGACTCCGTTCGACTTCCAAGGTACGACTGTACAGTGGAACCTCGGTTGTCGAACATAATCCGTTCCGGAAGACCGTTCGACTTCCGAAACATTTGACAACCAAGGATCAATTGCCGATCAGCAAATTCTTTTTTAAAAATGGAGTTCCGTTCGACTTCCGAGGTGCATTCAAAAATGGAAGCATTCGCTTCCGGGTTGTCGGCGCTCAGGTTCTGAATTGTTCGGCTTCCGAAGTATTCAAGAACCAAGGTTCCCCTGTAATGCTTTTTATAGAGTGGGACTGTAGGAGGCACTGGGGATGAGTCTATGGAACCAAGCGGGCAGCAGCCCCAGAAAGTTTGGGAACCACTGGCTTAGAAGTCCAGAGTATGGTACAGGCAATCCTCGTTTTGCGTAAGGGTTTAGTTCCGGACCTCTGTGCAGCTTGGCGGACCGCATGTTCACTCCTTTTTTCACTCCTTTTTGTGACGTCTATATGACGTTTTAGGGCTATTTCTGGGTTTGGAGCCCTGCATGTGAGCAATATGGGGAACACAATCAGATGAGCTTACGAAAATAAACTCATGAGAGTTTAGCATATTATGCTTGTCACAAATACACACACACACACACACTCAACAAATGAAAAGAAAAAGCCATATGTTTTAACTTTATTCTCTTCTTTGGAGTTCTTAGTGTTAAGAAATATGATGAGATGCTACTTGAAATGTGCTTTACATGCAGTATTTCTTTTGATCAACATAACACCACAATGTGCAACTTACCTAGCATAAAAGTGTTGTCATGTGTGTCATTTAAACCTCTTTTTAGGACTGCCATAATCACTTCCCTGACTTTACCTTACTAGATTGCCAAAAACACAAGTTGGCCCTCGTGCTTCTGCTTTATTTGGGTTCCCAACTTACTATAATTATGTTTACAAAATACAATATGCATTTAAACATGACATTCTTGCTTTTGTCTTGAGAAACTTTATTTGAAAAGCTATCAGTCACGATTACAATTGGATGGTATAGCAATAACTGCAGAAATCAGTTTCTTGCACAACAGCAATTATTATTTGCTAAAGTAATAGTTCTGCTGCTCTGGTTCGCCAGAAGCGGCTTAGTCATGCTGGCCACATGACCTGGAAGCTGTACGCTGCCTCCCTCGGCCAATAAAGCGAGATGAGCGTCGCAACCCCAGAGTCGGCCACGACTGGACCTAAAGGTCAGGGGTCCCTTTACCTTTACCTTTTTCTCTCTAAGCCTGACACTTGTTTAAAGAAAATGTGGGGTGCATTTTTACAGGCACTTACAAGAGGGTCAATCTTGCTGAACTCAGTGGGGCTACTCAGTGAGTAAAACTGCTCAGGGTTGCACAGCTGGTCAATTAAATGTATGTGTTTCGGAAGTCGAATGGACTTCCGGAACGGATTACATTCGAGAACCAATGTACCACTGTACTATCAAATTCCAAATCCACATGGAAAAAAACCCTCAGCATTCTAGCAGATTCCTTACAGGACTATAATTCCACACTGTATATATCACAATAAGAGACAGCATGCCTTCAACACATGGGCATCCCATCAGATTGTTTCTGGGACAGAGTTGATCCTTGTTCTCCTTTCCTCTTGAAAGGCTACAAAATGGTTATCCTTGGGATGAGACAATATGTACATTAAAACATATACTGCAATGCCCACCATCCCTGACCATTAGCCATGCTGGCTGAGACCATCTGTATGGCCACAGATTGCCCGTCCCTGATATTTTATTTTTATGGGTTTTCCACACACATCTGCTCAGCTTCTGTGAGAACAGGATGCTTGAATAGTTGGGCCATTGGCCTGATCCAGCAGGCTCTTTTTATGTTCTTACGTTAGAGGTATGCTGCCTTTGTGCACGGCTGTTCCGCTTACCTCTCATGTTCAAGCCATCATAAACGAGTGAGTGCCTGAGCATGCGCAGAGTGCCACCCTCCCTCAGTGGTGAAATAAATAATCACTACTTTTACTTGAAGCCCTGATAGCCATCGCACCCAGCAGCTCTGGTATGTTTCGTGCACACAATAGAGCACCCTTGATGGATCAAGACCGATGAGACAATGCCACGTTGTGTTTCTGTTCCGTAGAAGTTGCTTCAACTTTCGTGCACGCAATTTCTGCTTTTGATGGAGACCTTGGCATTATGATAAGAGAAACAGGAACAGCACTTACGGCGCCCAAACAAAAGTGAAAGCAGAACAAGTTTGGACAAAACAGCACAGCAGTGTGTCAAAGTTCCCTGGAGTCCCAATTGCACATTTCCTCCCCTGCCAGGTAGATTTCGGCAGTTCATAGTCTATGTTTTATGTGGATCTGCCCACATATAATTAATGGAAAGGTCCATCTCCTGTTCCCATTGCCGATTGATATAAGAGGTGTGCTCAGTTTGTTTTTAGGGCGTCCTTCTTTTTGCAGGGAGTGGGGTGTAGCATTTTTTGGTATTAATTCCTATACTATTTTCATCATCATCATTTATTACTTATACCCCGTCCATCTGGCTGGGTTTCCCCAGCCACTCTGGGAGGCTTCCAACAAAATATTAAAAATACAATAAAACATCAAACATTAAAAACTTCCCTAAACAGGGCTGCCTTCAGGTATCTTCTAAAAGTATAAGTTATATATCATTCATAATTCCACTTCATATCATTTTCATATAATTTAATTGTGATATTATGTTTTCAATACAGTGGTACCTTGCTTCTCGAACTTAATCCGTTCCGGAAGTCCATTCGCACTCAAGCGGAAGCCGCGTCGGACGTTTGGCTTCCGAAAAACTGGAACACTCACTTCTGGATTTGCGGCGTTTGGGAGCCAAGTCGTTTGACTACCAAGGTACAACTGTAAGTCTGATTGAATTTGGTGGGGCTTACTCTCAGGCAAGTGGGTTTAGATTTGCAGCCTAAAGCAACTTTGGAGGCTGGCTGTGTCCACACTATGAACCTAGGACTTGCCTGCACCAGAGCAGAATTTGCAGTCTAGAGTAGATTTGCATCACCCTGTCTCCCCATGAATATATGGGCCTTCAGATGAGATACTTAGAATCATAGAATCATAGAGTTGGAAGAGACCACAAGGGCCATCGAGTCCAACCCCCTGCCAAGCAGGAAACACCATCAGAGCACTCCTGACATATGGTTGTCAAGCCTCTGCTTAAAGACCTCCAAAGAAGGAGACTCCACCACACTCCTTGGCAGCAAATTCCACTGTCGAACAGCTCTTACCCTTCCCACCCCATTGTTCTCCTGGGCCTTTTGCCCTTTAAATTCAGGGTTTTTCAGTCCTCAGAAAGTCCAAAATGGGCATGATCGAGAAACCCCTTTGCACATAGTACAAGAAACATGTATTAGTGCTGAGCCCCAGAATAAATTTCCCCCATCATATTTAGGAGACAGATAGAACTATAACAAAAGATTTTTATTTCTTTTTCTTACAGAGGAACAGCGCAATTCTATGTGTCCTTGCTTTAGGAAAGACCTCTAGGAATTTCTGGTTACAAATCAAAACTTAGCCACCATGCTGAAAATAATGCAGGGCCTACCGTAGCTTTGCAAATAAGCCCACAAGTGACTAGCCCTCAACATTTCACTTGTTCGCCTTGACCTCATTGAGTAGAGAAGTGTACTGTCATTTTGTGACAGAGACGTTTCCTCCAAGGCAACTGTCCTAGAATGCCAGTCTGCAAAATTTGCCAGTCACCATTAAGTAGATATCTCATTCGCGAAGTCAGTTGTTTCATTTCACAAATGCTGTTTTTGTAAGAGACCCAAACAAATCGGGATGCTCTGCTTACCTTTTGGCGTCGATGCTCAGTGAGGACGTCCAGGTGATGATTGTTCAACTTTGAAGATTGGGTATTGCTGCAGGAGTCTCTGTTTCTCTCGAGGTAAATGATTCCTTAAGCTATTACATTATTTCTAGAGGGTGGAGGAAATGCTTGTGCTTTCGGTTTAGAGAGCGAGGGGGAATTCTGGGGAATTCAAGCAAAGAACGAAGCGTCAAAACAGAGCTTTGTGGCTTGAGTATGACTTGATCTCAGTCCAGACAGATCAACCATATGTGGCCAGTTTACAAGCCCCCCTACTCCTGGTACCCTTTCTCCCTGCATTGCTGCTCCAGAACTTTTCACTGCTTAGAAATGTAGGACACAATACTGGATTGTCGCAGGGGTTGGATTCCTATTGGATCGGTTAGTCTAGGCTTAGCAGAGTGAGCAGGGCAGGCAGCCCCTAGTGCCGTATTTACATGTAAGCTAAACACGCTATAGTTTAGGGCTATAGTGCTCGGTCCCGGCTCCTGCCAACCTAGCAGTTCGAAAGCACGTCAAAGTGCAAGTAGATAAATAGGTACCGCTCCGGCGGGAAGGTAAACGGCATTTCCGTGCGCTGCTCTGGTTCGCCAGAAGCGGCTTAGTCATGCTGGCCACATGACCCGGAAAAACTGTCTGCGGACAAATGCCGGCTCCCTCGGCCTATAGAGCAAGATGAGTGCACAACCACAGAGTCGTCCGCGACTGGACCTAACGGTCAGGGGTCCCTTTACCTTTTAGCCATCACAAATAATACTGCTTTCTCTCAAAGTTGACACCTTTCACGAAAACTGATAAGTTACCTGTTGTAGGGAATCATTTCTCCTCTTTTCTTAATTTCTCTTTTTCTTAGTCTCTTTTCCACTTACTTAAGCAAACTTAGACAAATTCTTTTTGAAGCATAACAAGGGTTGAGTGGAGGGCTAGATGTTACCTGCTTTTCAAAATCGTGATAGAGCACCAGCTAAATTTTGAGGCACTAGCTGGCTTCACAGTTTTTCCCGCATGGTGATTTTTGCATAGAGCACACACACATACTTTAAGGCTGGGCAATGTATCAATACATTTGGGGTGAGGTAATAAGTTTGAAGTCCACAGCGTGGTAACAGTGCCATAATATTAATCACAATGTGTGCGCGTGCCGTGTAAAAAACCATTATGTGGGAAAAACCGTGAAGCCAGTCATCGCTTCTCTCATGGTTCCTTCTGTCCCTGTTGCTCTGCACCATAAAATAACAGTTGTAAGTGTGTTAAAGCTAAGTAAAAATGTATCTGTTTTAGACCCCTAAGTAGCAGCAGTTTTCAGGACCTTACCCCCTTCACCTCTACATAGAGAACCCCTAGATATGCCTCTGCGCGTAAGATGTGATTATGCTGTAGGTACAGTCGTACCTCGGAAGTCGAACGGAATCCGTTCTGGAAGTCCGTTCGTCTTCCAAAATGTTTGGGAACCAAGGCGTGGCTTCCAATCGGAAGCCTCGTAGGCCGCGTTGGACGTTCGGGTTCCAAATAACGTTCGCAAACCGGAACACTCACTTCCGGGCTTGCAGCTTTTGGGAGCCAAAACGTTCGACTTGCAAGGCGTTCGGGAGCCAAGATACGACTGTAAATTTATTAGATTGCCACATATTAAACAACTGAATCAAGCAAGAGGAACAAACCACAAGGACACATTTGGCGGAGAACAGTGAAACTTTATTGCATTTACAAACACACTGGGAAATCAAAGGCAAGCCCCAAAAGCTTGCACCAATTTATGGATTGTACTCTTTTTATTTACTGTTTGCTATATATAAAAAACATCTGCTACTACTTTAAGTGAATGGATAGGACCACATTAGGGTGTCTCAAGAATATGGTGGATAAAATGCTAATGATTTGTGTTGCTGTACTGTAAAGGATGGGGGGCGGGATCCAACACATTTTTATATGAACAAGTTTATGCCTAAACATTAATTGTACCCTTTCATTATCTGCTTTTCAAAATCAATCTAGGGTTTCCCACTTTACTCATTTTTGGATACGGCCTTTAAAAAGAAATCCTGGAACACCTCCCCGATTTCTTTGTTATACTGTAAATTTGTAAATAGCTGCTGCAATCGATTTTAGCTCATGGAAACAAATATCATGTTATATATATTATATATGTTTTCCATTTTTAAAAACTTTGTGTCAAGCTAAAAACCCTGTGCATCAAAACCGTGGTCAGTTTAGCAGTGATGCCCGAGACAAGTGACTGTCCTTGAAGGATATCAAATTACACGGTAGGCGGGTTCCATTCAAGCTGCTGCAGGTGCAGAAGTCTGCTTCAGAAGCTGCCATTTGGGATCATCTGGGAAGTGCTAATAATCAGAACAGGGTGGTTGAGGAAGTAAATCACATGGTACCTGAAAAAGAGAGGTCAATAGTGCAGTATTTAGCAACACTATCTAAATCAGCAATAGGGGCAAACAAAGGTATCTAAGGTAGAGCATGGAATACTTACAGACCCAGTTCAGATGTCAAGTGAAACCATGGTTTAGTATGCTGGGAATGAGCCAAAGCAAGCCTTGGGCTCACACATTCCCCCCCCCCCTCCTCCCTCTACACAAGCGGTGAAGAGTTTGGAAACTACATCCTCGTTAGGCTTAACCACAGCTTGTTGCCTCACCCAAATCTGATGAACTATGCTTATTGTTAACCCTGGTTGATTGGTTTGATAAGCCATCTTTAAACTATGGCTCATCCGGCTAGCTTGTTTAAACTCTTAATCTCAGGGTCGTGGGTTGGAGCCTCACACGGGGCAAAAATAATAATCCTGCATTGCTGGGGGTTAGGCAAAATGACACTTGTGGTCCCTTCCAACTCTATAATAACTCTATAACTTTATAACGTTAACCACAGCTGAGAGTCTGGGGTGGTGTGCTAAAACAGCCTTTGCCAATCTGATTTCCTCCAGATGTTGCTGAATTCTTATGTCCCATCAACCACATGATAGTCAGGGATGATGGGACATCATCATCATCATCATCATAATTTATTACTTATACCCGGCCCGCCCGCCCAGCCAGGTCTCCCCAGCCACTCTGGACGGCTTCCAACAGGAGCTTAAAAATACATTAAAACATCAGTCATTAAAAAACTTCCCTAAACATCAGATAGTTGTTTATTCCTTTGACATCTGATGGGAGGGCGGTCCACAGGACGGGAGCCACTACCGAGAAGGCCCTCTGTCTGGTTCCCTGTAACTTGGCATCTCGCAGTGAGGGAACCGCCAAAAGGCCCTCGGCGCTGGACCTCGGTGTCCGGGCAGAACGATGGGGGTGGAGACTCTCCTTCAGGTCTACTGGACCGAGGCCGTTTAGGCGGCTTTCAAGGTCAGCACCAACACTTTGAATTGTGCTCGGAAATGGACTGGGAGCCAATGTAGGTCTTTCAAGTTCTGTGGTCTGGGCGGCCGCTCCCAGTCACCAGTCTAGCTGCCGCATTCTGGATAAGTTGTAGTGCAGGACCTCTGAAAGGGCCTCTGGTTCTCCATCCCTGTTATATACACTGCAGTAACAGCTTGTACATGAGGCTGATTGTGGATGTAACTGTGATATCAAAGGGAACAAGACAGATGCTTCTAATTGACTTTACCCATTTTCAGTGGTTGATGTTCTTATGACTGCGACGGTCAGTCCTTCTGCATTTAAGTCAGATCATGCTGATGCTCCAGTGTCACCGTCTGTTTCAGAAGCTGCCACTTGGGGTCCTCAGGGAAGTGCTTCTTAATAAACAGAGCGGGGTGAGTAAGGAAGTAAAACTCATCATACCTGCAAAAGGAGAAGGCGCAATAGTCTAGTATTTCATAATAATGCCTAAATCAGCACCAGGGCCAGACAGGCAAACAGAGTGGTGATCCAGAGCAGCTGGAGGGCATCTGGTTGAGGAAGCTGCTGTGTTGCAACAATCCAGCCTCCAGAATCCCCAGATTTTACACATGTAGCCCGGAATAAGCACAACACTCCAGAACTGTTCAAAGAGGATGAATAGATGGTATCTATCCCTGCCATCAGGACACTCCATGCCCATGGCATAATAATAATAATAATAATAATAATAATAATAATAATAATAATAATGAAATATTACTTATACCCCCGCCCATCTGGCCGGGCCTCCACAGCCACTCTGCACGGAATAACACTTCAAACATGAAAAACTTCCCTAAACAGGGCTGCCTTCAGATGTCTTCTAAAAGTCAGATAGTTATTGTATTTCCTTGACATCTGATGGGAGGGCGTTCCACATGGCGGGCGCCACTACTGAGAAGGCCTGGTTCCCTGTAACCTCACTTCTCACAGTGAGGGAACTGCCAGAAGGCCCTCAGAGCTGGACCTCAGGCTGAAGGATGGGGGTGGAGACACTCCTTCAGGTATACTGGGCCGAGGCCATTTAGGGCTTTAGAGGTCAGCACCAACACTTTGAATTGTGCTTGGAAATGTACTGGGAGCCAATGTAGGTCTTTCAGGGCCAGTGTTATAGGGTTTCGGCGGCCGCTCCCAGTCACCAACCTAGCTGCAGCATTCTTATTGCACTTGCTTACATTAATCAGCCCTGCGGCCATCAAATTGCAAACTCTGACAAGTGGTCCAAGCAAAACAAAACCGCCTGAAAGCAAATGAAGTTAACTGTGAGAGCCAGTGTGGTGTAGTGGTTAAGAGAACTGGGTTCGCTTCCCTGCTCCTCCACCTGCAGCTGCTGGGTGACCTTGGGCCAGTCACACTTCTCTGAAGTCTCTCAGCCCCACTGTTGTGGGGGAGGAAGGGAAAGGAGATTGTTGGCCACTTTGAGACTCCTTAGGGTAGTGAGAAAGCGGGATATCAAATCCAAACTCTTCTTCTTCTGCTATCCCCTCAGTGTGTCCCACGCTCTGCCTGGTCTGCCTAACAGCGTACCTGAAAGTGAACTTGCTAAAAGCAGTATTCACAGAGCCACTTCCCCAGGTGCAGTCTAAGAGATGCCACCTTCCATCAATGCGGACAGCATTCCAGGCATGGTCGCTCTTCCCCTTTACGCTGCAGCTGCCTATCAAATACTGGCACTGTATCCCTGCAATACTGAGAGGGGAAGGAAGGTATTCAGGAACAGTGTTGCTACCAAGAGGACAAGTGGTTGCTTTCACCACTTTGATAGGCTGGATTGGCCGTCCTTCATTTTGCTGGATCAGAGAAAACAGCAATCAGGTTCTCCACAGATTCTCATTTGCTCCAATTTGGCAGGAAAACACAAGTTTTCCTGGGATGAAACAACAACAACAACATTTGGACACGGACCTGGAAAGCCAGGACCTGTGCCTATAAAGCACAGAGCAAAGGTAAGTATGGATGAGGAACTAAGCCACACAGGGAAGAGACCCATTAAATTCAAGTAATTTTTAAGTCTATGGATTCCAGTGTACCTACTCAATTCAATGCAGCCCTATATATGCAAGTTTGCTTCAGGATCATTCACAGTGTGGGCATTCCTCCACTTACATGGTGGGTCATGTTCCGGAACCCCATGCACATAAGCAAAAATTGTGTAAGTAGGGTAAAGGTAAAGGTAAAGGACCCCTGAAAGTTAAGTCCAGTCACAGACAACTCTGGGGTTGCAGCACTCATCTCACTTTACAGGCCGAGGGAGCCGGCATTTGTCCGCAGACAGTTTTTCCGGGTCATGTGGCCAGCCTGACAAAGCCGCCTCTGGCGCAGCAGAACACCGAAACCAGAGCAGCGCACGGAAACGCCGTTTACCTTCCCGCCCGAGCGGTACCTATTTATCTACTTGCACTTTTTGGCATGGTTTCGAACTGCTAGGTTGGCAGGAGCTGGGACCGAGCAACGGGAGCTCACCCCGTCGTGGGGATTTGAACCGCCGACCTTCTGATCGGCAAGCCCAAGAGGCTCAGTGGTTTAGACCACAGCGCCACCCGTGTCCCTGTGTAAGTAGGGAGCACACACTAAAAAAAGCTCATTTTTTCCTGCTCTCCAGCTCTCTCTCCCCACAACACTCTTTTCAACTAGAGGTGAAGCTCTGGAGCTGGCTGGAGGACCTGTGGAAAAGCAACAGCAGCTGCCATGCTGTGACGTGTGTCAGCTACTAGGTGGGGAGGCTGAGCAGCCTAAACAAAGCCCCACTGTGCCTCCGTTCTCTTTGGGGCTTCCTCCGCTCCCACTGAAGTCCTCTTTGGGTTCTGGGGAGGGTCTCCTCATGAGCCATGAGGACTCTCCAGCTCTCTCCCGCCATTTTCTGCTTAGAATCTATTGATTTACTTATTTCCGAGGGCTGTCACGTGCGAGTTGATCACGCCTAAGCATGGAGATAGCTGCCTAGGGTAAGGGGTGGGGAACCTGTGGCTCTCCAGATCTCCTATCGCTACAGCCAAGTAACAACCACTTGCCATGATGGCTGGAGCCAACAGAAGTTACCTGCACATTTCTTGAAAGAGTCGAGCATATCCACCGCAAATAGCCTTTCCTGACTGAAGGACATCAGCTGGTTTAAATGACACCTTGTCCAGGTTATAGCAGCCTTCCATATCATATTCTGTAGAAATAAAGACAATGAGCACCCATTCTGATTTGCTTGTGGGGTGGCAACACTTTGCAACACTTTCCATCGTGTTTCTCGATATCTTTCCTGGTTGCCAAAATCTGATTGGGGGGTTGGGTGGCTTGTCTTGCAAGAGCTCCAAATGAACTTTTGATTGCACAACATGAATTTGCCCATATGTGATTGAATCGCACCTCGAAAGAGAAAATCTGGAAGCACTCGTAAATCTGCTTTGTGTAGACCCAGGGTCTTGTTGCCAAATAAAAATGCACACTGGTGCAAGGGTTAGGAGTCGGGAGACACCTCCTCTCCTCCCGTGCTGCGACCTTTACTTTATTTTGACAAGGTAATAAGAATAAATAAATAAGAATAAAAATGTGCACCCCACCAGCGAGACCATTCCATTGTAACTATCCAACCTCCCAAAATTTCAACACCTCTAGCGATGGTTTGACCCCTTTCCGTTGTAACAGTACAAATTCTACAGACACCCTCCATATCTCCTCAAAATCATTCCTCCTGCATATTCCCCGTCTTACCTTAATGGCACATGTTCATTTATCATTAATAGCTATATCTCCCACACCTCTTCATACCATTTTTCCATTTTATATTCTGCTTGCCCCTTCCACTTGCTAGCTATCATAATTCGTGCAGCTTTCAATAAATTTGTGAGCGAGTCCTTCATAGCCTGCAAACCTTCCACCCCATCGTAAATTGATAATGATGCTACCGCGGCACTTTCAGTGAGCTTTAACCCAGTGATTTCTGTTATCAGTGAGCACCTCCTGATCCCTTCTGAGATTCGTGGCTGAACAGAGATCCCAGTCAAGCTCTGTGTGAGCCAAACACCAAATCACTGATCCACACAGGTTACAATCCAGAATCCTTTGTGCAAATGAAGCTGACATGACTGGCTATGAAATGGTGAAAATGCCCGAGACAGCTGCAAAGAAGCCATGCTCGGAGTAGGCCCACTAAACAAGTTATACATCCTCCGAATTGACTTTGGAGCTATCTCCTGAATTTTTAAAGCAAAGCAATGCTGCAAAATAACTAAATATGGGTGTATATACATGCATTTAATTCACGCACGCACAGAGAGAGAAAGAGAATCCTGTGGTTTGTTAAGGGTTCTAGGATTTGTAGCTCTGTGAGGGGAAAACTACAGCTCCCATAGTTCTTTTGGGGAGTTGGTGTTCTTTAAAGCATGGTGTGTGCAGCCCATGTGAATAGGTGCTCCACCGTGTTAGTTTTCTGGAAAACAGGAGCAGGGTCTTCTGACTCATGATGTTCCCAGCTTGGACCTTCCATCTGAACAGAAGTAATTGCCTCCTATCAGGAGAGGACACTTTTTTTTTATAATAATTTTTATTACATTTTTTCCAGTGTAGAACAAAGAAAGAAAGAAAAAAGAAAAAGAGAAAAAGAAGAAAAGAAGAAAAAGAAAACAAACCATTTCAACAACTTATTTCAACATTCTATTGAACTTCCCCACGTCTCCCGCACAGAGCAATCTTGACAATAAATTTATCAGCAAATTATAACCTTGTTTCATATGTTTCTTTTGTACTTTCAATTGCAGTTTAAGTTTAAATCCCTTATTATCAATTTACTCTATAGGTAAACATATTATCATTTTTGGCCATTTAAACATTGATTCTTTCATTAGTATTATCTGGTTTCATATATATTCCACTCGCATTGCTGGGGCTAACATTCCATATCATGCGAAATCCTGTGGTTCATATAACTTATAAAATTTTTGCAAATAGTCCTTAAATTTTTTCCAGTCCTCCTCCATTGCTTCTTCTCCCAAATCTCGGATCCTGGCAGTCATCTCGGCCAACTCCATGTAGTCCATCAGTTGCGTTTGCCACTCTTCCAGTGTGGGCAAATCTTGAATCTTCCAATATTTGGCGATAAGAATTCTTGCTGCTGTAGTTGCATACATAAAAAACGTTCTATCCTTCTTTAACACCTTTTGGCCGACAATGCCCAAGAGGAAGGCCTCCGGTTTCTTAGGAAAGGTGTATTTAAACACCTTTTTTAACTCGTTATAGATCATTTCCCAGAAGGCCTTCACTTTCGGACAAGTCCACCACAGGTGAAAGAACGTCCCTTCAGCCTCCTTGCACTTCCAACATTTATTATCAGACAAATGGTATATCTTAGCAAGCTTGACTGGGGTCATGTACCACCTGTATATCATTTTCATAATGTTTTCTTTCAGGGCATTACATGCCGTAAATTTCATACCGGTGGTCCATAACCTTTCCCAGTCTTCAAACATAATATTGTACCCCATGTCTTGAGCCCACTTTATCATGGCTGATTTAACTGTCTCGTCCTGAGTGTTCCATTTAAGCAGCAAGTTATACATTCTCGACAATACCTTGGTCTTTGGTTCTAACAACTCTGTCTCAAGTTTCGATTTTTCCACCTGGAATCCTGTTTTTTTGTCCAACTTAAAAACCTCATTAATTTGGGCATAATGAAACCAATCTTGCACCTTATCCTTTAATTTTTCAAAGCTCTGCAACCTCCAATTATCTCCAATGTTTTCTATTATTTCCCAATATTTCGGCCAGCCGGCCTCCATATTAGGTTTTTTCCGAGCCTTGGCCTCTATTGGTGATAGCCACCTCGGGGTCTTACTTTCAAGTAAGTCTTTGTATTTTTTCCAGACCATAAATATTGCTTTTCTGACAATATGGTTTTTGAACATTCCATGTGTTTTTGCCTTGTCATACCACAAATACGCATGCCAACCTAACGAATTATTAAAGCCTTCCAGATCTAGGACATCAGTGTTTTCTAGCAGAATCCAATCTTTCATCCAGCAGAAGGCTGCAGCTTCGTAGTATAACCTTAAGTCTGGCAGGGCAAACCCCCCTCTTTCTTTTGCATCAGTTAATATTTTAAACTTTATTCGGGGCTTTTTGCCCTGCCAAACAAACTTCGAAATATCCTTCTGCCACTTTCCAAAACATTCCACTCTGTCCACGATCTGCAAGGCTTGAAACAGAAACAACATTTTTGGCAAAACGTTCATCTTTATAGCTGCAATTCGGCCTAACAAGGATAGTTTCAATCTTGACCAGATTTCTATGTCTTTCTTAACTTCTGACCAACATTTTTCATAGTTGTCTTTAAATAGGTTCAAATTTTTGGAAGACAAGTTAACCCCCAGGTATTTCACTTTTTTAACAACATTTAGATCTGTTTCCTTCTGAAACCCATCTGTTTCAGAAGATGTCAAGTTCTTTCCTAATACCTTAGTTTTTTGTTTATTCAACTTAAATCCCGCCACCCGACCAAATTCTTGAATCAATTCTAAAACTCTTTTTGTACTAGATTCTGGCTCCTGTAATGTTAAAACCAAGTCATCTGCAAAAGCTTTCAATTTATATTGTTTCGCTCCGACCCATATCCCTTGCACCTGCCGGTCCTTCCTGATCATATTCAGCAACACCTCCAGGACTGAGATAAATAATAAGGGGGATAGGGGGCACCCCTGCCGTGTTCCTTTTTCAATATGAAACTCTTCTGTCACCACATTGTTCACTATCAACTTAGCTTTTTGTTCTGAATAGATTGCTTCTATTCCATTTTCAAACCCCCGTCCCACTCCCATCCCTTCCAAGTTTTTCTTCATAAACTTCCAAGAAATGTTGTCAAAGGCCTTCTCAGCATCAATAAAAATGAACACTGCTTTGGTATTGATATTTGTTTGCAAAAGTTCCAAAATATCAATAATATTCCTGGTATTGTCAAACAAATGCCTGCCTGGGAGAAAGCCTGCTTGGTCCTTATGAATTACTTCATTTAATACTTTTTTAAATCTATTTGCCAAAATGTCTGCAAATATTTTGTAATCCACGTTTAGGAGTGAGATGGGACGGTAGTTCTTAAGTTGGGTCTTTTCAGTTTCCACTTTGGGTATCAATGTGATGAATGCTTCTTTCCACGTTTCTGGTGCCCTCCCTCCCCCCATAATCTGGTTACAAACCTCCATTAATGGTTGTATCAGGTAGTCTTTTAACGTCCTATAATATTTGGAGGTAAGTCCATCAGGGCCTGGAGATTTGCCTAGCTGCATGTTCTGAATGGCATCCTCGATTTCCTGTTGTGTTATCTTGTGATTCAAGATTGATCTCTTCTCCTGAGATAGTTCTGGTAAGCCATTGTCTTTCAAAAATTGGTACATCTCAGTCACTTCCTCAGGCCCTTGGGTATATAATTTTTTAAAATATTTCTGGAAACACTTTCTAATTTCTCCCGGTTTCTGGATGTTTTTCCCTTCGACTTCTAGATTGGTAACGTAATTTAATTTTTGTCTCTTTTTCAACTGCCAAGCTAGCAGTTTTCCACATTTGTTCGCAGATTCAAAAGATCTTTGTTTCATTTGTTTAATTTTCCATTCCACTTCTTGGTTTATCAATTTCGTGTATTGTGACTGGTGGAATTTAATTTCTCTTAGAATCTCTTTTGATTTTGGATTCAATCTTAACTTTTTCTCTCCATCTCTTATCTTCTCTAATATCTTATCCTTTCTTCCATTCCAGAGTTTTTACTTGATCGTATTCTGTTGTATCAGAAACCCTCTCATTACAGCTTTACTTGCGTCCCAGATTGTTCTTTTTTCCACCGAAGTGTTCAAGTTGATTTCAAAATAATCCTTTAAAGCTTTTTGGGCCTTCTTTACAATCTCTTGATCTCTTAACAGGTTGTCATTCATTTTCCATCTGAAGGAACCGGCTGGGGTAAATCTCACTTCCATTTTCAAAGCGTTATGGTCGGAGCAGGTCTTTGGGCAGATTTCCACTCTTATAGTCTTAGGTGCCAGCCCTCTAGTTGTCCAAATTTGGTCGATTCTTGTCCATGACAGGTGGGCCTCAGAGAAAAAGGTTCCTTCTTTACCTAAGGGGTTTCTCGTCCTCCATATATCAATCAAGTCCATATTGTCAGTTAATTCAAAAAAGGTTTTTGGTAGTCTGCCATCCTTAGTTAAATTCTGGTTCTGTGACTTATCCATGTAAGTAGAGACCACCCCATTCATATCTCCCATCATAATGATGTTAGAGTAGTCCAGATAGTCCAGTAATGTCTCATGTAGCTTCTTGTAGAATTCTGATTTCCCCTCGTTTGGTGCGTAGATTCCTAATATCAAAACTTTTTCTCCTTGAGTTTGTATTTCGATTGCCAGGATTCTTCCTTGTTCATCTTTAAACAAAAATTTCGGTGATAGGTTCTCCTTTGCGTAGATCACCACGCCTCTCTTTTTAACTCTATCTGATGAGATAAATTCTTGGCCTAGTCTTTTGTTAATTAACACTTTCCTGTGGAGCCTAGTCACATGTGTTTCTTGCAAACAAATTACATCCAAATGTTCTTTTTTCAAAATATGGAAAATCCTTTTTCGTTTCTCGACAGCTGCAGAGACATCCTGTATCAATCTGTTGTTGCTCTTTATGGGGTGTCCTCTTTTTTGTCCAAATCCGAGGAAGAAGGTGTTGGTTCTGTTCCAGGCTGTGGTGGAGGCCAAGGGACTGCTGTTCCCTTCTGCAGATCCTCTCCGTGGTCGTGCAGGAACTTCTGGTTGTCCTCTTTTGTTTTGATTCTAACCTTCTTTCCTTTGTAGTTAAATGATAAACCTTGTGGGAACTCCCACCTGTAGGGTATCCCGTTGCCTCTCAGAAGTCTTGCTAGGTCAGTATATATAGCTCTGAGATCCAATAGTTGTTTAGGTATATCCTTGTAAATCTCCGCTTTTTTGTCCTGGATCTCAAGTGATTTATTGAAATGAAGGTCAAGTATTTTGTCTCTCTCCTGTTTAGTCCTCAAGATAATCAGACAGTCTCTGGGCCTGTCCTTCCTTGCTGCTCTTCCCAGTCTAAACACAGTTGTTATTTTAAAGTCTTTGTCTTCCACTATACCCCAGAACTTAGAAAATTCTGCTGTCAAATAGCCGGTCAGATCCTCTTTCTCAAGCTCTGGGATAGAGCGTAATCTTAAATTATTTTCCCGGTTTCTCAATTCAACCATAGACAGGTAGGCCTGCTGGTCACTGACGTGCTTATGTAGTGGCCTTACCTCTCCTTTCAGTTCATCCACTTTCTGATTTACTTGATCGGCTTTTTCATTTGCTGCCTCAGCCAATTTCCTGTTCTCAGAAGTGGCGTCTTTTAAATTCCCAATTGCTTGTGAATGTTGTGCCACTTGTTCAGATAGTTTTGTAATAGAGGAAGTGGCTAAGTCAATTTTTGCTGTTTGGTCATCAACCTTCTTATTTAAAATTGCGAATTGTTGTAACATTTCATTTAGAAGGGTATCAGATCCCCCTGCAGCCATATCCTCTGTTGTTGGCTGTTCAGCTTCCTTTAATAAGGCTGTTGTTGGGAGTTCAACTCCCTTTAATACAGCAGGAACAGATGATCTGCGAGACTGAGAAGTCAGAGTTGTTTGCACAAGTTGGCCTTTCCCTGCTTTCGCTTTTGCAGATCTTGTTTTCGGAGGGCCACTCATTCCACACCTGTCTATGAATCAAGGTCAAGTTGTCAAATGTTCCATGGGAAAGACAGTCCTCAATGTAGATAACAAAACAGCAGAGAGTCAAAACAAAGTTAGTTCCCAGGGGTTTGTAAATCCCAAGCTCCACTAGAGGGAGTATTGTTACAGTTCATAGAAGAAGGAGAAAAGTTTAGTCACCATTAAAGTTCCTGCAGCTGAGTAATTTAGCAATAGTCCTTAAAACTTTTTCCACTTGCAGAGCCCTTCCAAAGTTGCCACATAAATCACATCCAAAGGCGCAAGATACAGTTACTTGATTATATCTTCCAGTGATGCCTCTATGTATCTATTTCAGTTTTATACACTGTATCCGCAAAGACAGCTCTTTTCCCTTCTGCCAGCCCGAGGCTGGGTTTTAAAGTTTTTAGAGTCCGCAAAGGGAGAAGGTTCCCAGTTTAAATCCACACAATAACATAAAGAAGAAAGAAAACTTGCCTTTCCTTTCAATTGCCAGTTCTGCCAGACGCATGATATTTCCAATTTTACAATCCCTTTTCACTGCTTCCAGCTTGTCAGTTCCTTTGCCTTTGATCTTTAAGCCTTGCCGGAAGACGGACTTCCTTTTTTTCGTCTCCCGCTTTCAGCCAAATTCAAAATTTGTAGTTCCAAATAGAGTAATTCTTACTCACGAGTAGATGATTTAGAATCCAATGTTTAAGGAAGAAAGGTCAGCGCTCATCAGCAGCAGCCGCGCGGCTTCGCTCCCGCAGAAAGAGCGATGAACTCTCAGCACCGCTTCCCCTCCGTGCTTCCGGAGCCCCTTACGGGGTCCCTTCTTCATTTTGGGGGTCGCTCCAGGTGCCCGCCGAGTCCCACGGCCACGAGCTCACTCTGCCCGTGGTTTTTCTTAGTGGATCGTCGCTGTGCCGTAGTGAACGATCCTTTCCTGCGGAGCCCCTCTTCAGAGACTGAAGAGGACCGCCATTGCTTATTTCGCGCCGCCTCCGGAAGCAGGGTCTTGTGACTCATGATGTTCCCAGTTTGGACCTTCCATCTGAACAGAAGTAATTGCCTCCTATCAGGAGAGGACACTTGAAAGCACTCTCAAATTCCAAATGCACCTTAAAACCTCAGCATCCTAGCAAATTCCTTGCTGCATATATCACAATAAGAGACAGCATACCTTCTGTGCATAGGCATCCAGTTCCTTAAACTTTGCCAAGTCTATTTGTATTGATTTCTGATTGGATTTATCCCATGGATAATCTAGGAACAAAAATGGAAAAGTCATTCTTGAAACAGTGGGGAAAGGGAGGGGGAGCAAAGGATGACCTATGATGTGATTTAAAGGGTTGGAATACAGGGAACCAATAGAGAATAGAGATAGGGAGCCTTTTCTGCTTCTCCCCAAGGGAAATACAGCAGCAGGGAGTAGACCAACGTTGCTCTGCTTAAAAGGACACAGACAGAAGGAAGGAGAGGGAGAATGCTGAACCAGGTAGGATTTTGATCTGATCTTGCAAGACCATTTTGAGTACAGGACACAAGGCGTATGGCATGGTTTGCACTTCCCACTGGAAGAGCTGGTACCTCCTTAGAGAAGCCCTCTTCGCACCAAACATCTGGCTTTGATAGGAATCCCTTAACCCCGGCTGCAAATTTCACTGCATCCGCCTGCAATATGCATTCAACAGAACGCCAACTGCCAGCTCATTTCAGGAACTATAATGGTAGAATAATAGAATCATAGAGTTGGAAGAGACCACAAGGGCCATCGAGTCCAACCCCCTGCCAAGCAGGAAACACCATCAGAGCACTCCTGACATATGGTTGTCAAGCCTCTGCTTAAAGATCTCCAAAGAAGGAAACTCCACCACACTCCTTGGCAGCAAATTCCACTGTCAAACAGCTCTTACTGTCAGGAAGTTCTTCCTAATATTTAGGTGGAATCTTCTTTCTTGTAGTTTGGATCCATTGCTCCGTGTCCGCTTCTCTGGAGCAGCAGAAAACAACCTTTCTCCCTCCTCTATGTGACATCCTTTTATATATTTGAACATGGCTATCATATCACCCCTTAACCTCCTCTTCTCCAGGCTAAACATTTCCAGCTCCCTTAGCCGTTCCTCATAAGGCATCGTTTCCAGGCCTTTGACCATTTTGGTTGCCCTCCTCTGGACACGTTCCAGTTTGTCAGTGTCCTTCTTGAACTGTGGTGCCCAGAACTGGACACAGTACTCCAGGTGAGGTCTGACCAGAGCAGAATACAGTGGCACTATTACTTCCCTTGATCTAGATGCTATACTCCTATTGATGCAGCCCAGAATTGCATTGGCTTTTTTAGCTGCCGCGTCACACTGTTGGCTCATGTCAAGTTTGTGGTCAACCAAGACTCCTAGATCCTTTTCACATGTACTGCTCTCAAGCCAGGTGTCACCCATCTTGTATTTGTGCCTCTCATTTTTTTTGCCCAAGTGCAATACTTTACATTTCTCCCTGTTAAAATTCATTTTGTTTGTTTTTGCCCAGTTCTCTAATCTGTCAAGGTCGTTTTGAAGTGTGATCCTGTCCTCTGGGGTGTTAGCCACCCCTCCCAGTTTGGTGTCATCTGCAAATTTGATCAGGATGCCCTTGAGTCCATCATCCAAGTCGTTGATAAAGATGTTGAATAAGACCGGGCCCAAGACAGAACCCTGTGGCACCCCACTAGTCACTCTTCTCCAGGATGAAGAGGAACCATTGATGAGCACCCTTTGGGTTCGGTCAGTCAGCCAGTTACAAATCCACTGAGTGGTAGCATAGTCAAGACCGCATTTTACCAGCTTCTTTACAAGAATATCATGGGGCACCTTGTCAAATGCCTTGCTGAAATCAAGGTAGGCTACATCCACTGCGTTCCCTTCATCTACCAGGCTTGTAATTCTGTCAAAAAATGAGATCAGGTTAGTCTGACATGACTTATTTTTCAGAAATCCATGCTGACTATTGGTGATCACAGCATTCCTTTCTAGGTGCTCACAGACTGTTTGCTTAATGATCTGCTCCAGAATCTTCCCTGCTATTGATGTCAGACTGACTGGGCGGTAATTATTTGGGTCCTCTCTTTTCCCCTTTTTGAAAATAGGGACAACATTTGCCCTCCTCCAGTCTGCCGGGACTTCGCCTGTTCTCCAGGAATTCTCAAAGATGACTGCCAGTGGTTCTGAGATCACATCTGCCAGTTGTTTTAATACTCTTGGATGCAGTTCATCTGGCCCCGGAGACTTGAATACATCTAAACTAGCAAAATATTCTTGTACTATCTCCTTAGTTATTCTGGGCTGTGTTTCCTTTGCTGAATCATTTGCTCCAAATTCTTCAGGTCGGGCATTGTTTTCTTTATCGGAGAAGACTGAGGCAAAAAAGGCATTGAGGAGTTCAGCCCTTTCTGTGTCCCCTGTTTGCATTTCACCATCTTCTCCTCTGAGTGACCCCACTGTTTCTTTGTTCTTCCTTTTGCTACGGACATACCCATAAAAGCCTTTTTTGTTGCTTTTAACCTCTCTAGCAAGCCTGAGTTCATTCTGTGCTTTAGCTTTTCTGACTTTGTGTCTACACATGCTGGCTATTTGTTTGAATTCCTCTTTGGTAGTTTCCCCCCTTTTCCATTTTTTGTACGCATCCTTTTTTAACCTTAATTCAGTTAAAAGTTCTTTAGATAGCCACCCTGGCTTCTTTAGGTACCTTCCATGTTTCCGTCTCATTGGTATTGCCTGATGTTGTGCTTTTACTATCTCCCTCTTAACAAACTCCCAGCCATCATGAACTCCCTTTCCTTTTAGTATTGCTGTCCATGGGATCTCACCCAGCACTTCCCTAAGTTTTATGAAGTCGGCTTTCTTAAAGTCAAGAAATTGAGTCCTAGTATGCTTGGCTGCTCCTTTCCGCTGTATAGTAAACTTCAGAAGAGCATGATCACTCGCGCCTAATGATCCATCCACATCTACCCCACTAACCAGGTCATCAACATTGGTTAGGACCAGATCTAAAATGGCTGTTCCTCTTGTTGCTTCTCCCACTTTCTGGACAATGAAGTTGTCTGCAAGGCCAGTGAGGAATCTGTTTGACCTTATGCTCTTGGCTGAGTTTGACGTCCAACAAATATCCGGGTAATTGAAGTCCCCCATTACTACTATCTCCCTTCCTTTTGCATGCTTGGCCATCTGTTCCAGGAAGGCATCATCTATGTCCTCCGTTTGGCTTGGGGATCTATAGTAAACTCCCACAATGAGGTCTCTGTTATTCTTCTCTCCCTTAATTTTGACCCAAATGCTCTCACTTTGGCTTTGAGGTTCTAAATCTTGGATCTCTTCACAGGTATACACATCCCTGACATATAACGCCACTCCTCCTCTTTTCTTGTCTGGTCTGTTTCTCTGAAATAGATTGTATCCCCCCATTATTACATTCCAATCGTGGGACTTATCCCATCAGGTTTCAGTGATGCCTATTATGTCATATTTAGTTTGCTGTACCAAGAGCTCGAGCTCATCTTGTTTATTTCCCATGCTTTGCGCATTAGTGTACAGACATTGAAGTCCATTAATCATTCCCCCATGTCTCTTATTTAAGGATTTTTTCCTCCCACCACTAGGTCCGCGTGCTGTTTGCTCCATTTGGTCTATGACATTTGGATGATCATCTTCATTAATTGATAGACTCCTACCTTCAGGAGCACTGTCTCCCTCCCCCACATTAGTCAGTTTAAAGCCCTCCTGATGAGGTTTCTGAGATTTTTGGCAAAAACATTTCTCCCAACCGTTGTGAGGTGCAGCCCATCACTTGCCAGAAGTCCATCTTCAAGAAACTGCAGTCCGTGATCTAAGAATCCAAACCGTTCCTGTTTACACCATTTGCGAAGCCAGCTGTTCACTTCCACTATTTTCCCCTCTCTCCCTGGGCCACGTCGTTCAACTGGGAGGACAGACGAGATGACAATTTGTGCATTTAGTTGCTTCAATTTCCTGCCGAGAGCCTCGTAGTCTCTTTTGATCTTCTGGAGGCTATTGCTTGCAGTGTCATTGGTTCCCACATGAACCAAGAGGAAGGGGTATTTGTCAGTGGGTTTTATGATTCCTTGCAGTCGTTCAGTTACATCTTGGATCTTAGCCCCGGGGAGACAGCACACTTCCCGAGACATCTTGTCAGGCCCACAGATCACTGCTTCTGTTCCCCTCAGTAGGGAATCCCCTATCACCACTACACGCCTCCTCTTGGGTTTGGTCGGGGTTCTTCCGTGAGCTGTCCGTTCCAAGGTCGCCTGCACATTCCCTGAGGACTGATTTTGCTGCTCGTCTTCATATGCCTGATCAACTGTAATGAGGGAGAGATCCTCAAATGGAGTCTGCTCTTCGTCTTCCATGCTAGGGGAGAGGACCTCAAAGCGATTGTGTATTTCTAAACAATCAGAGTGAACCCTGGGCCTCCTACTTCTTTGAGTCACGTTTCTCCATATATCTGGCTCCTGTGTTGGTGAACTAGCCTCCTTCTCAGGGGAGTCCCCTGTCTCCTCCTTGGTGGGGACGGTGTGCTCTGTTGCTTCCAAGAAGAGCTCCAGCTCTCTAATTCTTTGGAGCGTAGCTACACGTTCCTCCAGTTGCTGGACTTTGTCTTTTAAAAGGGCAATCAACATGCAATTGCTGCAGGTAAAGCTGCCTGCAACCTTTGGCAAGATGGCAAACATTGCGCAGGAATCGCAGGTGACTGCAGCTGTTCCCTCCCCTTCCATCTTGAGATCGTGTCGTTGGGGGTGGCTACAGAGGTCCTCCATCATAAAAAGCTTGAAGACAGGACAAATAACTTCCCCCACAAAAAAAACCTAGGTCTCCCCCAACAAACGTTTGAGACTAGCTCCCCTAAATCTAAAAGATGGGTATAACTGCCCTGCAAACTCTGATAAGCTCCTCCCACAGCTAATCCCCTGCCTCAACAGGAACCCTGCCCCCTCTGACCTTTACACAGGGAAAACAGCTAATCAGCCACAAAGAAACACACACACACAAGAAAACCCTTTTTGCTCCTTCTTCAACTGCTGCCCTGCAAACTCTGATAAGCTCCTCCCACAGCTAATCCCCTGCCTCAACAGAAACCCTGCCCCCTCTGACCTTTACACTGGGAAAACAGCTAATCAGCCACAAAGAAACACACACACACAAGAAAACCCTTTTTGGTAGCATAACAAGAACACAAACAGGGCTGCTTGAGGTGAGGGAGAAAATGTACCCACCCACCCACATGCCACATATTGAAGCTCCAGCCTTAGAGGAAAAAAATATAGTGCAGCTTTTCCCCCCAGCCAGAATTCACTGGAACTGAGTTCTGGCACCTCTCAGGTTGGTGCCATTGCCATTGTAAAAGAACAAGGGAAGCGTTCGTGGTGAGTTCTGGCACCTCTTTTTCTAGAAAAATAACACTGAGCGCAGTTAATTTTTACCATTCAAGCCTTGTTCCCAGGATATCCCAAGAGGTGGGTGCAGAGATGTAGCTGGGTGGGGGAGGGGGGCACTGGGCGCCACACCACAGGGGGCAGCACTTCCCGCAGGGCCAGAAGCGCGCCCGAGCCACGCATCTCTTTTTTTTTTTTATAAAATGTTTATTGGTTTTACAAAATTTTTTGAAAAACAAACAAACACTTAAAAAGACAAACATACACGTATAATTTCAAACATATTTTCATAAACCTCTTTTCTTGGACTTCCCCATACCCCCCCTTTCTGCATCCCAATGTCCATAATCTCACAGCAACTCCCAATTATTACTTTCCAACCTCTGTCATCTTAGTCCTCTTTGTATTCTGGCCTTATATCACTGTACCCCTTTGTTTCTGAAAACCATAACATTTTAACATTCATTAAGTTTATAATAGTCCTTAAGATAACTTTTAAATTTCCTCCATTCTTCTTCCACCGTCTCTTTTCGTTGGTCGCGGATTCTGCCTGTCATCTCGGCCAATGTCATATAGTCCATCACTTTCATCTGCCATTCTTCCAGAGTGGGTAGATCTTGTGTCTTCCAATACTTTGCGATGAGTATTCTTGCTGCTGTTGTAGCGTACATGAAAAAAGTTCTATCCTTCTTTGACACCAATTGGCCGACAATGCCCAAGAGAAAGGCCTCTGGTTTTTTAGGGAAAGTACATTTAAGTACCTTTTTCATTTCATTATAGATCATTTCCCAGAAGGCCTTAATCTTCGGGCATGTCCACCAAAGGTGGTAGAAGGTACCTTCAGTCTCTTTACATTTCCAACATTTGTTATCGGGCAAATGATAAATTTTTGCCAGCTTGACTGGAGTCATGTACCACCTATAAACCATTTTCATAATGTTTTCCTTTAAGGCATTACATGCCGTAAATTTAATACCGGTGTTCCATAACCATTCCCAGTCAGCTGACATAATGTTATGTCCAACATCCTGTGCCCACTTAATCATAGCCGATTTAACTGTTTCATCCTGTGTACTCCATTTCAGCAACAAGTTATACATTCTAGATAAATTCTTAGTATTGGGTTCTAACAGTTCAGTTTCTAGTTTTGATTTTTCCACCTGGAAACCAATTTTCCTGTCCTGTTTGTAAAATTCCATTATTTGACGATATTGAAACCAATTTTGTACTTTATGTTTCAGTTTCTCATGACTTTGTAGTTTGAACTTATCTCCATCCTGTTCTAAAATTTCCCAATACTTCGGCCATCCGACCTCCATATTGAGTTTCTTCACTGCTTTGGCCTCCACTGGTGACACCCATCTAGGGGTTTTGTTTTCCAATAGATCTTTTTATCTTATCCAGACATTGAACAATGCTTTTCTGACAATATGGTTTTTAAAGGCACTATTAACTTTGTCGTACCATAGATATGCATGCCAGCCAAAAGCATTGTTAAAACCTTCCAGATCCAAAATGTCCGAGTTCTCGAGGAGCATCCATTCTTTCAGCCAGCAGAAAGCTGCTGCCTCATAGTACAATTTTAAGTCCGGCAGGGCAAAGCCCCCTCTTTCTTTAGCATCTGTTAATATTTTAAATTTAATTCTGGGCTTTTTGCCCTGCCAGACAAATTTCGAAATGTCTTTCTGCCACCTCTTAAAACATTCCATCTTGTCAAGAATCTGCAAGGTCTGAAACAGAAATAGCATTCTAGGCAGTACATTCATTTTAATCACAGCGATTCGGCCTAGCATTGAGAATTTCAAATTTGACCATATTTCTAGATCTTTTTTAATTTCTGACCAACATTTTTCATAATTGTCCTTATACAAATTCACATTTTTAGATGTTAAGTAAACCCCTAGATATTTCACCTTCTTGACCACTGTCAACCCTGTCTCCTCTTGGAATTTCTCCTTTTCCATATCTGTTAAGTTTTTCCCTAAAACTTTGGTTTTTTGTTTGTTCAGCTTAAATCCAGCTACCTGGCCAAACTGCTGTATTATTTCTAAAACCTTTTTCGTACTAGTGTTTGGCTCTTGCAAAGTCAATACTAGGTCATCTGCAAACGCTCTTAACTTGTAATGTTTAGCTCCGACCTGCACTCCTTTAACCTGCTGGTCATTTCTTATCATGTTCAGCAGCACCTCCAGGACCGAGATAAAAAGTAATGGGGAAATTGGGCACCCCTGTCGTGTTCCTTTTTCTATCTTAAGTTCCTCAGTCACTACATTGTTTACAATCAATTTAGCTTTTTGTTCAGAATATATTGCAGCCATACCATTCTCAAAACCTTGGCCTACCCCCATCCCATGAAGATTCTTTATCATAAAACTCCAAGAAATATTGTCAAAGGCTTTCTCCGCGTCCACAAAGATCAATACTGCTTTAGTGTTTATATTCACCTCTAACTTTTCCAAAATGTCTATTACATTCCTTACATTATCTGCTAGGTGTCTTTTAGGGAGAAAGCCTGCTTGGTCCCTATGAATCTTCTCCATCAGCACTCTTTTAAATCTTTTTGCCAAAATGTCTGCAAAAATTTTGTAATCCACATTAAGTAATGATATTGGGCGGTAGTTCTTAAGTTGGGTCTTTTCAGTCTCTGACTTTGGTATGAGTGAAATATATGCTTCTTTCCACGATTCAGGTGCCCTTTTTCCCTCAAGGATCTCGTTATAAACTTCTTTTAGTGGTTGAGTCAGCCATTCCTTCAACGATTTGTAGTATCTGGAAGTCAGTCCATCTGGTCCTGGAGATTTGCCCAGTTGCATATTCTGAATGGCAGCCTCTATCTCTTGTTCTGAAATTCTCTGGTTCAGGTCCATCTTACTTTGATGAGAGATTTTTTGTAGTCCATATTTTTCAAGGAATTTGTCTATATCTTCTTCATTTTGCGGGCCTTGAGTGTAAAGTTTTTTAAAATAGCTCAAAAAGCAATTTCTAATTTCATTGGGTTTTGATATATTTTTTCCATCCACCTCTAGGCTTGTAACTGTATTTAGTTTCTGCCTTTTCTTCAGTTGCCATGCCAAAAGTTTGCCACATTTATTTGCTGATTCAAAGGTCTTTTGCTTCATTTGCTTTATCTTCCATTCAATCTCTTGGTTCATCAATTCCATATATTGTGTTTGATATAGCTTGATCTCTCTTAAAATCTCCTGGGACTTTGGTTTTGTTCTTAATTTTCTCTCTCCTTCCTTTATCTTTTCCAAAATCTTTTCTTTTTTCTCATTTTGTTTTTTCCTCTTTATTGAATTTTGTTGAATCAAGAATCCTCTCATCACCGCTTTACTTGCGTCCCAGATCACTCTTTTCTCCACGTCGGCCCTTAGATTTATTTCAAAATAGTCTTTTAGAGTCTTTTGGGCCTTCGTGAGGATCTCCTTATCTCGAAAGAGGGTGTCATTCATTCTCCATCTAAATTGACCAGTTATTGTAAGTTTCATCTCCATCCTCACGGCATTATGGTCGGAGCAAGTTTTCGGGCAGATTTCCACTTTCTTAATCTTTGGAGCCATACCACTAGTAATCCAGATTTGGTCAATTCTGGTCCAGGTCATCATTGCTTGAGAGAAAAAGGTTCCCTCTCTCTCCAGAGGGTTCCTTGTTCTCCATATATCTATCAAGTCCATGTTTTCCGTCATTTCAAAAAAAGTCTTAGGAAGTCTCCCTTCCTTACTAACTGTTAATCTTTGTGCCTTGTCCATGTTGGTGGAGACCACGCCATTCATGTCTCCCATGATTATCATATTGTAATCCAAGTAGTCCATCAGGGTTTCATGAAGTCTTTTAAAGAAGTCAGATTTACCTTCATTTGGTGCGTAGATTCCAACAACTAAAAAATTTTCTCCTTGTACTTGTATCTCCACTGCCAGGTATCTCCCTTGTTCATCTTTGAATATCATTTTTGGGGCCCATTTCTCTTTCACATATATTACCACTCCTCTTTTCTTAACTTTATCTGATGAAATAAATTCTTGTCCTAGCCTTTTGTTTGTGAGTAGTCTCCTGTGGGCTCTAGTTATATGAGTTTCTTGTAGGCATATCAAGTCCAATTGTTCTCTGTTCAATATATGAAATACTTGTCTTCTCTTCAAAGGCCCATTGAGCCCATTACAATTCCAACTAAGGAATTGCAGAGCCATCTTGTTATTTTTCTAAAACTCCTCCAACAGCTCCAAGTTGTTGCTCTTCTTCTGATGGTGGTGGTTTTTGTCCAATCGAGAGATTCAAAATCTCTAGTGCTCTCCTCTGTTCTGCAAGTACATCCACAGTCCCCTTCTGCAGGTCCTCCTGATTTCTTGCCAGAAATTTGTCCTTGTCTTGAATTGTCTTTATTTTCACCTTCTTTGCCTTGTAGTCAAATGACAGTCCTTGTGGAAATTCCCACCTGAAGCGGATGGAATTTTTCTTTAACAAAAGAGCCAAGTCCTTGTAGAAGTTTCTTAGATCCAAAATATATTTTGGAATGTCTTTGAAGATCTGTATGGCTGAGTTTCCAATTTGCAGGGCCTTTTCAAAGTGTAGTCCTAATATTTTGTCTCTTTCCTCCTTAGATCTGAATGTGATCAAGCAATCTCTCGGGGTCTTTCTGTCTTGCTTTTTGCCCAATCTAAAAGCTGTTGTAATTTTAAATTCGTCTTCCTCGAGGTCCCAACAGTCCACAAACTCCCGTGTCAGGTATTCCGCAAGGTTGTCTCTTTCATTCTCCGGGATCGATCTTAATTTCAAATTCCTCTCTTTTCTCTGTAACTCCCACAAGGCCAAAGTTGCGTCGTGCTCATAGACCTTCTTGACAATCGGCTCTAATTTCTCCTGTGTCTCTCCGGCAGTAGCCTTGGCTTCCTCGGCAATTTGACGCGTGGTAGCGTTTTCCTCCACCAATTTATTTATTGATTCTGTATTCTGGTTTAGTCTTACTGATATTTCTGTTAATTTTTGTGTGTTTTCTGAAGTCTGTTTTGTCAAAGACTCCAGAGTTTGATTTATCTTAAGCAGAGCATCCGTCACGGCTTCCATAGAGGCAGCTGCTCCTTTTTCTTGTCCTGTTGTTCCTGTTGATCCGGCAGTTACGCCTGAAATTGAGCCTCTTTTCTTTGACTGTTGCTGCTGCAGCTGTTGTTGTTGTTGTTGTTGCTTGGTTTTGGCTCTTGTGACTATCTCTTCTTGTGAGCCACTCATGTCAAGGTCGTTTCCCACGGGATCTATTCCCCGTTGGAAAATTCCACTGTCCTAGGCCGTGCCGGACTTTACTTTACCCTCTAGGGGGAGCAAATCAAAATGGCCATAAAGTAAAATATCCAAATACAAAGACAAAGGAGAATGTCCAAAGATGTAAAAAAAAGATTAACACAGTCAAAGTCAATATTGCTAAAAGCTTGTAACTACAAATTGCCACAGTTTCCCAGTTTGTACTGTTTCTTCTTATAGTATACTGTAGCCAGGCACTGTGTAAACTTTGTATCACAATATCACTTTTGCAGGAAAGAGTCAGTTCAGTGTCTTATTGTTCTAAAAAGGCAGACCGCTTCATGCTTTCAATAGATGAGACAGCGGAGGATTTTTACTTCAGGTAGATCATGCAGTTATTAAAACCTCATTCACCTCCCCTCTGCCCTGCTAGCTAGAGGGGAGATCTAAGGTCTAAATGTCCGGTTTAATTAATTAAAGAGCGAATTTCAGCGGATGCAAGTTTAAAGTTCCGTTGCTTTCACTTTCATGCAGTCGGGGGGAGGCAGACTTCCTTATTTTTAATCTCCCCGCTTTTAGCCCGATTTTCAAAAGTTAAAGGGTCCCGATTGTTTTTCAGCTCCTACTCACGGGAATTCAGTCCAAATTTTCTTTTCAGGAAGGAATCGGCGCTCTCCGCTTATGGCGACGCGGCTTCACTTCGCAGGCTGGGTAGCGACTCTCAGCACCGCGCTCACTCCCGATGTCGATCCGTAGCCTTTAAAAAGGCTCTTTCACGGTACCGGGGGGCGCAAAGGTGCCCACCGAGTCTCCTTGTTCTCAGGCTTCAGCGCCTGAGATTTTAGGGGTCCCCCGCTCGCCGTAGCGGGTAAGACCCGAACTTGCGAAGCAGTCCTTCTCCGGAGCTCGGAGGTAGGACCGCCATTAAGCGCTGGCACCGACCGGAAGTCCGAGCCACGCATCTCTCCTGGGAGTGACGTGGTGGCTTGGGCCCCTGAGCGGCTAGCTACGCCACTGGGTGGTTGAGTGACGGGCTCATAAAATGATTTCCTAAGATACGCAGCACTACTAAGTAGTATTAATATATACAGCAGGTGTAGGGGATCTTTGGCCCTCCAGATGCTGGGGAACTACAGCTCCCATAATCCCTGGCCATGCTTGCTGGGACTAACAGGTGTTGTCACCCAACAACATCTGGAGGGCCAAAGGTTCCCTGCAGCTGACACAGAGGATCCAGATCAATAGCCATACATAAGCTTCTATTTACCATACAGATCTTCTTCCTGAGGCAGCATTGATGCTTGTACTCCTCCCATCTTGAAAGCCTACTTGAAAGGCGCTCCTTGGGACTTCCGGGGGCGGCGCGAAACTGTAATGGCGGTCCTCTTCGAGCTCTGAAGAGGGGCTCCGCGGAAAAGGGTCGTTCGCTGCGGCATAGCGACGACCCATCAAGATAAACCACGGGTAGAGTGAGCCCGTGGCCGTGGGACTCGGCGGGCACCAGAAGCTGCTCCGAAAACACAGAAGGGACCCCGTAAGGAGACCCGGAGTGAAGGAGGGGTAGCGGTGCTGTGAGTTCATCGCTCTTTCCGCGGAAGTGAAGCCGCGCGGCTGTTACAGATGAGCGCTGATCCTTCTTCCTAAAATCAACACCAAACTGCGAGTAACATACCCGTGAGTAAAGGGGACTAAAATTTGGCAAAGAATTTCGTAAATTTGGCTGAAAGCGGGAGACGAAAAAAGGGAAGTCCGTCTTCCGACATTGCTGACAAGATCAAAGCAAAGCTTTAAAAAGCGGAAGCGCTTGAAACGGGACTTTGGGAAGCTTTAACTTTTTCGTGCTATTAAATCTGCTCTTTTTTCTGCTGAACTGAAGGTGGAAAGGGACTTTGATTACAAGAACGAGTAACGGGGGGTCTCCTCCTACCTCCCCCTCCCTTTGGGGTGATCTTTAAAGAGCCAGATCGTCGGGCTGCCGGAGAGAGAGACTGTGCTAAACTGCGGAAACAGTTGCAAACTTTGTAAAAACTTTGCTGGAGTATAATTGATACATTTGAGCAGGAAAGTATGGATGTGATATTGTTGCAAGCACCCCCTGTGAAACTTTGTTGAACTTTAAAAGGTGCTCTGGGGAATTTTGAATCTTTGAAGGGACTGTTGGATACTGAGCTTACTGAGTTAAAAAAAAAAAATTTGGAACTTTAATGGCGGACTACTTCCTTCTTTGTCTTTGAAACTTGGTGGCACTCCCCCTACAGGGCTTTCGGATTATAAAATCCTGGGAACTGACTTTTGTTTTGAATTCCACTTTACCGGTTGTTTATAATTGAATTTGTCTTTCCCATGGAACAATAGACAATTTGACCTTGAACACTGACAGATGTGTAATGAGTGGTGCAGGGAGAACAAGAGCATCTAAAGCTAAGGAATCTAAAGAGGCCAAGGAGAAAGAAAAGGAAAGAAAACCAACACAATTTGTACAAACAACACTGACCCAAGGACGCCGATCGTCGGTCCCAGCTGTACTGGTGACCCAAAGGGAACAAGGGGAAACAACTGAGAAGTCCACTGAGGAAGATATGGCAGCAGGTGGGTCAGATACACTACTTAAACAAATATTGGAGCAACTATCAAGTTTAAACCAGAAGGTGGACGACCAGTCTTTGAAGATAGATAAAGCAACTTCCTCGATTCAAAAATTGACTGATCAAGTTTCCCAGCACACACAAGCCATAGAGAATTTGCAAGGAGCAACAGCGGAAAATCGGGAATTGGCTGGAGAAGCAATTCAGAAAGTGGGAGCTTTACAAAAAGAAGTGGAAGAAATAAAAGGAGAAGTTAAGCCCCTGCACAAACAGGTGGGTGAACAACAAGTTTATCTGTCAATGGTGGAACTGAAAAATCGCGAGAATAACATCAAATTGAGAGGCATCCCGGAACTAGAGCAAGGAGATTTGATTGGATACTTAACACAAGAATTTTCGAAGTTCTGGGGTTTAAAGGAAGACACAGATTTTAAGATTGTCTCGGCATATAGACTGGGAAGAGTGGTAAAGAAAGATAGATCCAGAGACTGTTTGATAATTTTAAGATCAAAGGAAGAGAGGGATAAGATCCTAGGTCTTCATTTCAAAAAAGCAATTGAAATACAAGACAAAAGGGTGGAAATCTATAGAGATATACCGAGACAGCTGTTGGATCTTAGAGCCACCTATTCAGAATTAGCAAAATTGCTGAGATACAACGCAATTCCCTATAGGTGGGAGTTTCCACAAGGACTATCCTTCACCTACAAAGAAAGGAAGGTTAAAATTAGAACACCTGAAGATAATCAAAAG
Source organism: Podarcis bocagei (assembly GCF_964188305.1). NCBI lineage: Eukaryota > Metazoa > Chordata > Lepidosauria > Squamata > Lacertidae > Podarcis > Podarcis bocagei. The sequence goes on from NC_138131.1 coordinate 35,354,894, forward strand.
TTCCTTCACGACCACGGAGAAGATCTCCAAAAAGGAGTGGATTGGCTTCCAGCTGTACCAGCACCAATATTGCCTGAAAGCGGGCCAACGCCTGCACCCTCGGGATCTGAGCAAAAGGAAGGCACCCCATCTTAAGAACGTTTAAAATAGAACAGGATGTCTCTGCAGCTACTTAGCTGGAACATAAATGGCGGGAATTCTCCGGAAAAAAGAAGGAGGATATTCCATATTTTGAAAAAAGAACAATTGGATATAATATGCCTTCAAGAAACACATGTGACTAGGCTCCACAGGAAAGTATTAATTAATAAAAGACTTGGCCAAGAATTTATCTCATCAGACAAAGTCAAAAAAAGAGGTGTTGTAATTTATGCAAAGGAGAACCTATCACCAAAATTTTTATTTAAAGATGATCATGGAAGAATTCTCGCAATTGAAATCCAAACACAAGGGGAAAAGATTTTGATATTAGGAGTTTATGCGCCAAATGATGGAAAATCAGAATTTTATAAGAAGCTGCATGAGACAATGATGGATTATTTGGACTATTCTAATATTATCGTGATGGGAGATATGAATGGGGTGGTGTCTACAAATATGGACAAATCCCAAAATCAAAATTTAACAACAGACGGCAGACTCCCTAAAACCTTTTTTGAAATGACAGACAATATGGACTTGATTGACATTTGGAGGACAAGGAACCCCTTGGGTAAAGAAGGAACCTTCTTTTCTGAGGCCCACTTGTCATGGACACGAATCGACCAAATTTGGATATCTAGAGGACTGGCCCCGAAAACGAGAAAAGTGGAAATCTGCCCAAAAACCTGCTCCGACCATAATGCCTTAAAAATGGAATTGAGACTTTTCCCAACTGGATCCTTCAGATGGAGAATGAATGACACCTTGCTAAGAGATCAAGAGATTGTTAAGAAGGCCCAAAAAACGCTAAAGGACTACTTTGAAATAAATTTGAACACTACGGTGGAGAAAAGAATAATCTGGGACGCAAGCAAAGCTGTAATGAGAGGGTTTCTGATACAACAGAATACAATAAAGAAAAAATTTTGGAATGGAAAAAAGGAAAAAATTCTAGAGAAAATAAGTGAAGGAGAGAAAAAGCTGAGAACTAATCCGAAGTCAAAAGAGGTGCTAAGAGAGATTAAATTCCATCAAGCACAATATTCGAAATTGATTAATCAAGAGATTGAGTGGAAAATTAAACAAATGAAGCAGAGATCGTTTGAATCAGCAAATAAATGTGGAAAGTTGTTAGCTTGGCAATTGAAAAAAAGACAAAAGCTAAACACAGTCACAAACCTGGAGATTCAAGGAAAAATAGTTCAGAAACCAGAAGAAATAAGAAAGTGCTTCCTCAGATACTTCAAGGAACTTTATGCACAGGGGCCTCAGAAAGAATCGGAAATAGACCAATTCTTGAGGACAAATGGACTATCTAAAATAAGTCAAGATAAAAGATCAATTCTCAACAGTAAAATAACTCAACAGGAAATTGAAGGTGCCATCCAAAATATGCAACTTGGCAAATCTCCAGGCCCAGATGGTCTCACCTCCAAATATTATAAGACTCTGAAGGATTGTTTGATACAACCGTTGTTGGAGGTTTGCAACCAGATTATGGAGGGGAGAAGGGCACCGGAAACGTGGAAAGAAGCATTCATCACACTGATTCCCAAGTCAGAGAAGGAAAAGACTCAGCTTAAGAACTACCGTCCCATCTCACTCCTGAATGTGGATTACAAAATATTTGCAGACATTTTAGCAAGTAGACTTAAAAACGTTTTAAACGAAGTAATTCACAAGGATCAAGCAGGCTTTCTCCCTGGTAGACACATGTCTGATAACACCAGGAATATTATTGACATATTGGAGCTGTTGCGAATTAGAAACACAAGGGCTGCTTTAATCTTTATTGATGCGGAGAAAGCATTTGACAACATTTCTTGGATGTTTATGAAGAAAAACCTGAAGGGGATGGGAGTGGGACGGGGGTTTGAAAATGGACTAGAAGCAATTTATTCAGAGCAAAAAGCCAAGTTGATAGTGAATAATGTGGTGTCGGATGAACTTCTAATTGAAAAAGGGACACGACAGGGGTGCCCTTTATCCCCTCTGCTATTTATTTCTGTTCTGGAGGTACTGCTGAATATGATTAGGGAGGACCAGTTGGTGCAAGGTATAGAGGTCGGAGCGAAACAATACAAACTGAAAGCCTTTGCAGATGACCTAGTCTTGACAGTACAGGAGCCAGTATCTAGCACAAAAAGAGTTTTGGAACTTATTTTGGAGTTTGGTCGGGTGGCGGGATTCAAGTTAAACAAACAAAAAACTAAGGTTTTGGTCAAAAATTTGACACCTACAGAGATAGAGGGGTATCAGAAAGAGACAGAGCTAAGTGTGGTCAAAAAAGTGAAATACCTGGGGGTATACTTGTCCACCAAAAATTTAAACCTTTTTAAAGATAACTATGAAAAATGTTGGTTGGAAATTAAAAAAGACTTGGATATCTGGTCAAGATTGAAACTTACCTTGTCAGGCCGAATCGCAGCTATAAAGATGTGTGTTTTGCCAAAAATGCTATTCTTATTTCAAACCCTTCAGGTCGTGGACAGAATGGAATGTTTTGGAAAATGGCAGAAGGATATTTCTAAGTTTGTCTGGCAGGGCAAAAAGCCCCGAATAAAATTTAAAATACTAACCGATTCAAAAGAAAGAGGGGGGTTTGCCCTGCCGGACCTAAGGTTGTACTATGAAGCTGCAGCCTTCTGCTGGTTGAAGGATTGGTTCCTGTTGGAAAACACTGATGTCCTAGATCTGGAGGGGTTTGATAATGTGTATGGTTGGCATGCATACTTGTGGTATGACAAGGCGAAGGTTCATAAATTGTTCAAAAACCATATTGTCAGAAAATCAATTTTTGCCGTCTGGATGAAGTATAAGGATTTATTAGAAAACAAGACCCCGAGGTGGTTATCACCTGTGGAAGCCAAGATTTCTAAAAAAAAGCCCAATATGGAGGCCTATTGGCCAAAATATTGGGAACTGATTGAAAGAGTTGGAGACAATTGGAAGCTCCAAAGCCAGGACAAATTAAAAGGTAAGGTGCGAGATTGATTACATTATGCTCAAATTCAAGAGGTATTCAAAATGGACAAAAAAGTGGGTTTCCAGTTGGAGAAATCGAAACTGGAGACGGAGTTACTAGAACCAAAGACTAAGGTACTTTCGAGGATGTATGACTTGCTGCTTAAATGGAACACACAGGATGAGACAGTTAAATCTGCTATGATAAAATGGGCACAGGATGTAGGACACAACATTATGTCTGAGGACTGGGAAAGGTTATGGAACACCGGTATGAAATTCACGGCATGTAGTGCCTTGAAAGAGAACATTATGAAAATGGTATACCGGTGGTACATGACCCCAGTCAAGTTGGCTAAAATATACCATCTTTCTGATAATAAGTGTTGGAAATGTAAGGAGGCAGAAGGGACATTCTTTCACCTCTGGTGGACCTGCCCGAAAGTAAAGGCCTTTTGGGAAATGATACATAATGAGTTGAAAAAGGTATTCAGATATACCTTTTCTAAGAAACCAGAGGCCTTTCTTCTGGGCATGGTGGACCGGAAGGTGCCAAAGAAGGACAGAACCTTGTTTATGTATGCAACCACAGCAGCTAGGATTCTTATCGCAAAGTTCTGGAAGACACCAGATTTACCCACACTGGAGGACTGGCAGACGCAGCTGATGGACTACATGGAGTTGGCAGAAATGACCGGCAGAATTCGAGATCTGAGCGAAGAAACAATGGAGGAGGACTGGAAAAAATTTAAGGACTATTTGCAAAAACATTATAAGTTGTTTGAGTGCTAAGATTGTGCACGATTAAGAAACGTTATGCTTCTGCAATTTATTTTAAGTAAATGATAAAGTAAGTATTGATGGGAAAAAATGAGACAAATTAGAAACAAAATATTATGTTTATTAAGAGTGTTAAAATTAAATTACAAATTTTTGAAATTGGTAACATAATAAATACAAAGGTATAATAAGTTGGGAATAAGATAATAAATTGCTGAATTGGTTAGAATGATGAACGCAATGCTGAGAGGATGCGAGGAGGTCCAAAAAGTTGTCGGAAAAATTTTATAATGATCTTTTCTTTTTTCTATGCTTTTCTTTATATATATGGAAAATGTTTCTTGTATATTGTTGTCCAAACAAATTTGTTCACTTATGGAAAGAAACGCAATAAAATTTTTTTATAAAAAATAAAAAAAGAAAGGCGCTCCTTGGAGGAACAGTTAAGTGCTTCGAGCCAGGAATGAAATGCCCAACTGGAGGGATGAGGGAAGAGCATGGCTTGATCTGGGTTTATCAAACCCTTGCTTGGAGACCTTGGCATTAGGAGACGAGTAGCAGGAAGAGCATCCATGAAGTCAAAACAAAGGGGGAAAGCATAAGCTGTTTGAGCAAACCAGCGCTGGAGTGTGTCAAAGTTCCCTGCATGGGGAAGCGCAGATACAGAAGGTGTCCCCATTGCTCATTTCCTCTCCCCTCCTGTGGTTTCCAGCAACTGGTATTCAGAAGCATTTCTGCCTCCAGCTGTGAAGGCAGAGCATAGCCATCAATGCTAGTAGCCATTGATAGCCCTCTCCTCCAAGGACGTGTCTAATGCTCTTTTAAAGCCATCGATGTTTCGAGGCCTTCACTGTCTCTTGTGGGAACAAGTTCCATAGTTTAACTATGTGCTCCATGAAAAAGAACATATATTTAGTAATTAGATGCTTTTTTTAGGTTAGCTATCAGGCGCATCAGCCTTGTGAGAATTTCTCTTTCGCTGCCAGGCCCCCACCCTATTTCTTGAAGCATCTAGATAGAAGCTTGTGCCAGCTTCCTCAGGTTGGCTCTCTCCAGCTAGGCTGAATAGGTGGGAAACTTTTGGACTCCGTGTGCCAGATCCTTATTGGGATCTGTATCTTGGGTCAAAACCCCTTTCACTACCAACAAAGAGGCATCAGGCCTAAAAGGGAGGAGGGAAAGAGCCGAATATCACTACAGTCTTGGAGAGTCTCCCCCTTTTAGGACTGCAGTGAGATCAGGCTTAAAGGAAGGAGGGGAAGCCTTTGGGAGCCCCCACCTCTCTCTTGGAGAGCTCAGCAAGCTTGGGCTTCACAGGGAAGGGAAGAAACCTCTCCCTCCTTTTTTAGTGCTCAGAAGGATCTGAAGGGATGGGCAATTCTACTTAGTACTGAGTATTGGCTCGCCAAAGAGCTCTCTGCCAGGAGTGCCATGGCTCAGCCCAACTGAATGGGATGTTCTGCGCTGATATGAAGGGGGAGCCATCCTGCTTAGCAATGGGTCCCTGGTTTCTGCATTTCTTCAGAGGATCCTGACAACTAGTCCCATGCTTTGAGGGCTGTGCAAAGAAAGCAGCTTTGGAAAGCCATGTCCTATCAGTCAAGCCTCACCCCTTACCTGCATGTGAGAATGGCCTCATGGACCAAATGGGGAAGACTTGGGGAGGGGGCAAGATGTGCTCAGAGGTCAGACGTTCCCCACCCCAAAATTTCACCTCAGGAACTGATGGACTCTTACTTTGCCTCACAATCGTTTTGAAATGTGCCGGGTTTTCAACGTTCGGGAGCCGAAACGTTCCAAAACGCAGGCGTTCGGGAGCTGAGGTTTGACTGTAATATATTGGCATCTGCATGAAATCCGCCCCATCCCATTGTTGTCCCGTGTCTTTAAATGCAGGGTTTCCCCATCCTTTGGAAGTCCAAAAGGGGCATGATCTTTGTACTTAGCACATGACTGAGTGCTAGCAGTAGGAGGAAGTGCAGGGGCTGAGCCCCAGAACAAAATTTCCCCCATCACTGATTCTTGTTTCTTTTCTTATCAAGGCAAAATCCTACGTGTCTTTGCTTTTCGAAAGATCTCCAAGGGTACAAGGGGATCCCTCAGCTCAATTCTAGCAGGCGGGACAGTTCTTGAGTTTTGTGGTTACACATCAATAGTCAGCCAGTCTCCTGAAAATGCCATGGGGCCTGTTATGTATTCAGTGGTCTCGAGTCTGGACTAAGGATTCTGAGCTCCTGTGTTCTGATTCGATACATGATATCCAATCACAGAACATTTCTGGATTTGGACTCTGCCATTGGCCCTTAAACTCTGAGTCCTGATTCACAGCTTGGAAGTTTAGACAGCCAATCACGTGGGGAGTGGGAGTGGCCCAGGCCTTCAGAAATGTCTATAAGCAGTTGCTTCGACCCTGTTGTCCAGTTCAGTTACCAATCAACTCCTGTTTTTGCTTATCTTTAATCTTTTCCGAGAGACTATCTATCACACAGGATCTTAGAAAGTTGTCCCAAAACAAAGTTTGTCCTCAATACTGTCCTCTTCACATATATGGGGACATTCACCACCTGCACAGGCTCAATGTTTCCACATATTAAAGTAGCAAAAGTCCACATTAGCGGTGAATGTGAATTGCCACAAGCAATCTCGATTGCTTCTTAGCCCTCTCTAAGCAACAGGATGAGAACAGAAATCGCGCGGCGGCAGGAGACCCCATTAGCTAACGTGGTACCTCAGGTTAAGAACAGTTTCAGGGTAAGAACAGACCTCCAGAACAAATTAAGTTCTTAACCCGAGGTACCACTGTAAAAAACGTGGGCTGTCTAGTGACAAAGATGTAGACTGTCTCGCCAGAGTGGTGCATGCTCTGGTTATCTCCTGCTTGGACTACTGCAATGTGCTCTATGTGGGGCTACCTTTGAAGGTGACCCGGAAACTACAACTAATCCAGAATGCGGCAGCTAGACTGGTGACTGGGAGTGGCTGCCGGGACCACATAACGCCGGTCCTGAAGGACCTACATTGGTTCCCAGTACGTTTCCGAGCACAATTCAAAGTGTTGGTGCTGACCTTTCAAGCCCTAAACAGCCCTGGCCCAGTATACCTGATGGAGCGTCTCTACTCCCATCCTTCAGTCCAGACACTGAGGTCCAGCTCCGAGGGCCTTCTGGCGGTTCCCTCGCTGCGAGAAGCCAAGTTACAGGGAACCAGGCAGAGGGCCTTCTCAGTGGTGGTGCCCACCCTGTGGAATGCCCTCCCATCAGATGTCAAGGAAATAAGCACTTGACCTTTAGAAGACATCTGAAGGCAACCTTGTTTAGGGAAGTTTTAAATGTTTGATGTTTTATTTTTTAATTATTATTATTATTCATATTCTGTTGGGAGCCACCCAGAATGGCTGGGGAAACCCAGCCAGACGGACGGGGTATAAATTTTTATATTATTATTATTATTATTATTATTATTATTATTATTATTATTATTATTATTATTATTATTATTATTATTATTCCAGGAGTGCCCCCAACTATGCCCTGGCTCCTTCAGGGGGAGTGCAACCACATCCAGAACAGGAAACCTGTCAATTTCTGGAACATGAGAACCACCCACCAAGCTACTCCATCGCCCCAGGATTCAAATGCAGTTTATTGTCCCTCATCCAGTCCACCAGTGCATCCTGACACTGACCCAGTCTAACTGCTACCAAATCTATTTACCTTTTGTGAAACAGGTGAATGTCAAGGATAGCGTGGAAAACCTGGTGAGCGTCTTGCTCAAAAAAGCCCACAGTGACCTGGAGAAAGTCTGATCCATTTGGATGAGGATCTGCCATCATATAGGTGGTTTGTTACACAATAAACTTTTGCTATTTCATTAAGGAAAAAAGATATATGTTCATTGAATTGATTGATCACTCGCATCTTCTGAACGTTTGTGACCCACACGTGACTTTTGCAGACCCTTGTTCACTATGCATTTTGTGCTTTGGGGTGATAGTTCATAAATGTGTTTATTTCTCCAGAATATGATATGGAAGCCTTCTATGATGAAGCCAAGAGGGCTTCAGAGGCAGCAGATGTCCTGCAGTCAGGAAAAGGAATTTGTACGGGATTTTGTGGACTCTTTGAAGAAATGTGCAGGTGACTTCTTTCAGCCCCAGTTACCAGGTCAAGCAGTGGTTTCGTGGCAGGGATGATGGGAGTTCTGGGGAGCCACAGGTTCCCCAACCCCGCTCAATGGTTTGAATGTTCCTGAAACAAATTTGCCAGTATAGGGTTGTGTTGAATTCAGCTTTGAGCAGATCCACTGAAATCAATGGACTGTTTCGTGGGGAGAGGGGGCAGGCAGGTGTGGTGGACACCCTGGTCCTGAATGGGATAACTGTGCCAATAAAGGACCAGGTGCAAAGGACCGCCATGCTTATATAGCAGGCATGCAGAACCTTTGGCCCTCCAGACGTTGCTCAGCTGCAACTCCCATCAGGCCAAACAAGCTTAGCCAATGGCCAGAAATGACAGGAGCTATACTTCAGCAACATCTGGATGGCCAAAGATTTCCTACATCTGTAATATGAAACAAAACAAACAAACAAACAAAATAAATAAATTCCTTCCAGTAGCACATTAGAGACCAACTAAGTTAGTTATTGGGATGAGTGTTCGTGTGCATGCACACTTCTTCAGATACCATGCACACGGAAGCTCATACCAATAACAAACTTAGTTAGTCTCTAAGGTGCTACTGGAAGGCATTTTTTTATTTTGTTTCAACTACGGCAGACCAACATGGCTACCTACCTGTAAATCAGCCACCATAGCCATTAGAGGGCCGTGAAAATTTGTGTCCCGGGCTTTTTAGACTCATCTAAAAAGACTCCCCCTTCATGGATCACTGCCTTGCCGTGGCAAAGGGGCTTGAATAACTCAGGGAAGCTAGGAGCTATGCCATGCAGGGCCACCCAAGATGGACAGGTCATAGTGGAGAGTTTTGACCAAACGTGATCACCTGGAGCAGGAACCGGCAAGCCACTCCAGTATCCCTGCCAAGAAAACTTCATGGACAAAGACAACAGGCACATAAATGTTATGATGCTGGAAGATGAGCCCCTCAGATCAGAAGGCGTCCAAGGAAGAGGAATGCTACTGAGGAAGAGCGGAGGACAAGTACAAGTAGATTCAGAGCTGATGAAGTGGCTGGGCCAAAGCCGAAAGGACACTCAGTTGCGGATATGCCTGGAAGCGAAAGGAAAGTCCAATGCTGTAAAGAAAAATATTGCATAGGAACCTGGAATGTAAGAACCATGAACCTGGGTAAGTTGGATGTGGTCAAAAATAGGATGGCAAGAATAAATATTGACATCCTGGGCATCAGTGAACTAAAATGGACGGGAATGGGCGAATTCAGTTCGGACGACCATCATATCTACTACTGTGGGCAAGAAACACGTAAAAGAAATGGAGTGACCCTCATAATCAACAAAAGAGTGGCAAAAGCTGTACTGGGATGCAATCTCAAAAATGATAGAATGATCTCGATACGAATCCAAGGCAGACCTTTTAACATCACAGTAACCCAAGTTTATGCACCAACTACTGGTGCTGAAGAAACTGAAATTGAGCAATTCTATGAAGACTTACAACACCTTATAGAAGTGACACCAAAGAAGGATGTTCTTCTCATTATAGGGGATTGGAATGCTAAAGTAGGGAATCAAGAGATAAAAAGAACAACTGGCAAGTTTGGCCTTGGAGATCAAAACGAAGCAGGGCAAAGGCTAATAGAGTTCTGTCAAGAGAACAAGCTGGTCATCACAATCACGCTTTTCCAGCAACACAAGAAATGACTCTACATGGACATCACCAGATGGGCAGCATCAAAATCAGATTGATTATATTCTCTTCAGCCAAAGATGGAGAAGCTCTATACAGTCAGCAAAAACAAGACCTGGAGCTGACTGAGGCTCAGATCATCAGCTTCTTATAGCAAAATTCAAGCTTAAACTGAAGAAAGTAGGAAAAACCACTGGGCCGGTAAGATGCAATCTAAATCAAATCCCGTATGAATACACAGTGGAAGTGAGGAACAGGATTAAGGATTTAGATTTGGTGGACAGAGTGCCTGAAGAACTATGGATGGAGGCTCGCAACATTATACAGGAGGCAGCAACGAAAACCATCCCAATGAAAAGGAAATGGAAGAAAGCAAAGTGGCCTTACAAATAGCGGGGGAGAGAAGGCAAGCAAAATGCGAGGGAGATAGTGAAAGATACAGGAAATTGAATGCAGATTTCCAAAAAATAGCAAGGAGAGACAAGAAGGCCTTCTTAAACGAGCAATGCAAAGAAATAGAGGAAAACAACAGAATGGGAAGAACCAGAGATATGGATGTTTCGTACACCCCAGGTAGTGTGGTTGCTGACCTTGAGCCAGACATCCTGGAGAGTGAAGTCAAATGGGCCTTAGAAAGCACTGCAAATAACAAGGCCAGTGGAAGTGATGGTATTCCAGCTGAACTATTTAAAATTTTAAAAGATGATGCTATTAAGGTGCTACACTCAATATGCCAGCAAGTTTGGAAAACTCAGCAGTGGCCAGAGGATTGGAGAAGATCAGTCTACATCTGAATCCCAAAGAAGGGCAGTGCCAAAGAATGCTCCAACTACCGCACAATTGCACTCATTTCACACGCTAGCAAGGTTATGCTTAAAATTCTACAAGGCAGGCTTAAGCAGTATGTGGACCGAGAACTCCTTGCAGACAACTTCATTGTCCAGAAAGTGGGAGAAGCAACAAGAGGAACAGCCATTTTAGATCTAGTCCTAACCAATGTTGATGACCTGGTTAGTGGGGTAGAAGTGGAAGGATCATTAGGCGCGAGTGATCATGCTCTTCTGAAGTTTACTATACAGCGGAAAGGAGCAGCCAAGCATACTAGGACTCAATTTCTTGACTTTAATAAAGCCGACTTTATAAAACATAGGGAAGTGCTGGGTGAGATCCCATGGACAGTAATACTAAAAGGAAAGGGAGTTTATGATGGCTGGGAGTTTGTTAAGAGGGAGATAGTAAAAGCACAACGTCAGGCAATATCAATGAGACGGAAACATGGAAGGTGCCTAAAGAAGCCAGGGTGGCTATCTAAAGAACTTTTAACTGAGTTAAGATTAAAAAAGGATGTGTACAAAAAATGAAAAAGGGGGGAACCACCAAAGAGGAATTCAACAAATAGCCAGCACGTGTAGACACAAAGTCAGAAAAGCTAAAGCACAGAATGAACTCAGGCTTGCTAGAGAGGTTAAAAGCAACAAAAAAGGCTTTTATGGGTATGTCCGTAGCAAAAGGAAGAACAAAGAAACAGTGGGGTCACTCAGAGGAGAAGATGGTGAAATGCAAACAGGGGACACAGAAAGGACTGAACTCCTCAATGCCTTCTTTGCCTCAGTCTTCTCCGATAAAGAAAACAATGCCCGACCTGAAGAATTTGGAGCAGATGATTCAGCAAAGGAAACACAGCCCAGAATAACTAAGGAGATAGTACAAGAATACTTGGCTAGTTTAAATGTATTCAAGTCTCCAGGGCCAGATGAACTGCATCCAAGAGTATTAAAAGAACTGGCAGATGTGATCTCAGAACCACTGGCAGTCATCTTTGAGAATTCCTGGAGAACAGGCGAAGCCCCGGCAGACTGGAGGAGGGCAAATGTTGTCCCTATTTTCAAAAAGGGGAAAAGAGAGGACCCAAATAATTACCGCCCAGTCAGTCTGACATCAATACCTGGGAAGATTCTGGAGCAGATCATGAAGCAAACAGTCTGTGAGCACCTAGAAAGGAATGCTGTGATCACCAATAGTCAGCATGGATTTCTGAAAAATAAGTCATGTCAGACTAACCTGATCTCACTTTTTGACAGAATTACAAGCCTGGTAGATGAAGGGAATGCAGTGGATGTAGCCTACCTTGATTTCACCAAGGCATTTGACAAGGTGCCCCATGATATTCTTGTAAAGAAGCTGGTAAAATGCGGTCTTCACTATGCTACCACTCAGTGGATTTGTAACTGGCTGACTGACCGAACCCAAAGGGTGCTCATCAATGGTTCCTCTTCATCCTGGAGAAGAGTGACTAGTGGGGTGCCACAGGGTTCTGTCTTGGGCCCGGTCTTATTCAACATCTTTATCAACGACTTGGATGATGGACTCAAGGGCATCCTGATCAAATTTGCAGATGACACCAAACTGGGAGGGGTGGCTAACACCCCAGAGGACAGGATCACACTTCAAAACGACCTTGACAGATTAGAGAACTGGGCCAAAACAAACAAGATGAACTTTAACAGGGAGAAATGTAAAGTATTGCACTTGGGCAAAAAAAATGAGAGGCACAAATATAAGATGGGTGACACCTGGCTTGAGAACAGTATATGTGAAAAGGATCTAGGAGTCTTGGTTGACCACAAACTTGACATGAGCCAACAGTGTGACGCGGCAGCTAAAAAAGCCAATGCAATTCTGGGCTGCATCAATAGGAGTATAGCATCTAGATCAAGGGAAGTAATAGTGCCACTGTATTCTGCTCTGGTCAGACCTCACCTGGAGTACTGTGTCCAGTTCTGGGCACCACAGTTCAAGAAGGACACTGACAAACTGGAACGTGTCCAGAGGAGGGCAACCAAAATGGTCAAAGGCCTGGAAACGATGCCTTATGAGGAACGGCTAAGGGAGCTGGGCATGTTTAGCCTGGAGAAGAGGAGGTTAAGGGGTGATATGATAGCCATGTTCAAATATAGAAAAGGATGTCACATAGAGGAGGGAGAAATGTTGTTTTCTGCTGCTCCAGAGAAGCGGACACGGAGCAATGGATCCAAACGACAAGAAAGAAGATTCCACCTAAACATTCGGAAGAACTTCCTGACAGTAAGAGCTGTTCGACAGTGGAATTTGTCATATGTCAGGAGTGCTCTGATGGTTTTTCCTGCTTGGCAGGGGGTTGGACTCGATGGCCCTTGTGGTCTCTTCCAACTCTATGATTCTATGATTCTAGGCCGCTGAGAGATCCAGCAGAACTAGGAAACAGCTCTCGCCTTTGTCCCTAGCCCGCCGGAGATCATCAACCAGCGCGACCAAGGCAGTTTCAGTCCCATGGTGAGGCCTGAATCCCGATTGGAAGGGATCCAAATGGTCCGCATCCTCCAGGCGTGCTTGGAGTTGTTCGGCAACCACCCGCTCAATCACCTTGCCCAAGAATGGAAGATTTGAGACTGGGCAATAGTTAGCCAAATTGATTGGGTCTGTCATAAGAGAGTCAGGGTCAGAGAGGGGAATAAAGGTAAAATGATCCTAACGATATCATCCTACCCAAAGTCCCACAATAATAATAAACTGTGCCTTAAAGAACGCATTGTTGGGAAGATGCCATCTTACTGTGTCTCTTCACGTATCATTGAATGTAATATAATGTGTGCCTTTTAATGCATCATCTTAACGTAACGTGCCTGTTGCCATGTACCTCTTTCTCCATGAAGCTATCCTTTTAAAAAGTATTGAATGTATCCAAAATGTAGTTTGCTGTACTTTTCTGAATGTATCCAAAATGTAGTTTTAAAATAATGTAACAATCTAAATATTTCAAAATGTATATACTTGACTCAATATTGTATCCAAAAGGCTGCCAAAACTCAATCCACCACACTGCCTCCTACTGGGTCTGCAAACCATACCATGAATACACACAGATATGAGCTCGAAATAAAGCAATCCTATTTTCCAAAAAGTATGCAAACATCAGGCTATCACCCGAATTGATAGCAATGCAGAATAGGATTTCACATTAACATTTAAGTCATTTCCTGAACATCTTCTCAAACATCCAGCCTCACACCTGCATGCTGATTATCAACAGTTGCGGAGGTTTTCCTGTAGATAAAGGAAAAGCCATTTTAAGCAGATCCAAAATTAAATAACACGAAGATCGACACATACCACCTGAAGATCGACACCTACCACCTGAGCCCTTCAGCAAATTGACACCTCCAGAAACTCTTTCAACCTCCTGTTTACCTTATGTTAATCCACTCTTCACACCCCTCATATCGCTTCCCCCCACCTCCTTGCTATTGATCTGAATGAAAATCAAAAGGTATAAGAATCAAGGCAGTCCCTTTGTTCTGGGTCTCTGACTCCGTGTCATTGCGTGAGCGGGGACCCTGTTGCAACAGTTTTTTTGTGTTATTTTTTCTGTTCTTTCAATAAAGATCAGGCTTTGCTTTTTTCCAATCCTGGTGTGGTCTCTGTCTTTTCCCGACCTGTACAGAGCCTTCACTTGCGCTCCTTCCGGGGCCCTGGTCCTTCCCCTGAGGAGGGGGGCCCTTGGGGAGGCAATTAAATACTTATTTCAGGTCTAAAGATGTTTTTTTAAGAAGCGGTTTAATGACCGCCTCTTTCAGCGGGTCTGGGAAGGCTCCCTCACAGAGGGAAACATTCACCACCCCTCAGAGCCCATCGCCCAGCCCTTCCCGGCTCGCTTTTATCAGCTAGGATGGGCAAGGATCAAGGAGACAGGTGGTCGGTTTCACTTGTCCAAGCAGCCTGTCCACATCCTCGGAGGTAACAGATTGGAACTGATCCCATATAAGAGGACTAGACAGAACTCCAGGACTCTCCCACCCTGGCCCTGCTCCCACGGTGGAGTCTACCTCCTTCTGAATCTGAGCGACTTTATCTGCAAAAAAACTTTGCAAAAGCATTGCAGGAGATCTTGGGGTCCCTACCAGGCCCCAGTGGTGCAGGTGGTTCCGATAGATTGTGAACCACCTGAAAAAGTCTCCTGCTGCTGTTTTCTGTAGATGCAATGGAGGCAGTGAAGAAGGCCCTCTTTGCCGTCGCCATTGCCACTTGGTAGGCTCGATGTTGAGCTCTAGCCCGTGTCCGGTCTGATTCAGAATGAGTTTTCCGTCACTGGCTCTCTAGCCGTCTCAACGATTGTTTCATCACCCTCAGCTCCAGGGAAAACCACGGGGCTGTCCGGGCTCCATGCAATCGGAGAGGGCGCTTCGGAGTCAGACAGTCAATAGCCCTGGTTAACTCCGCATTCCAGCGGGCCACCAGGGAATCAGCTGAGACGCCATCAACTTGGGATAAAACATCCCCTATCACTCTCTGGAAACCAGTTGGATCCATTAAGTAGCGGGGGCAGACCATCCAAATCGGTCCCACCTCCCTGCAGAGGGGATGGGTCGCGGAGAAGTCAAGTTGCACCAGGAAGTGGTCTGACCATGGCACTTCTTTTGTTTCGCTTTTAGTTAGTGTCAGATCACCAACATCCGTAGAGGTAAACACCAAGTCTAAGGCATGTCCGTGGCTATGATTTGGGCCAAAACGTATTCAGGGACAGCCCCATGGAGGCCATGCTTTCCACAAAGTCCCGAGCGGCACCTTGTAAGGTCGTGTCGGCATGGATGTTAAAATCCCCCAGGACAACCAAGCTAGGTGTCTCCAGGAGCATATCCGCCACGACCTGAAGCAGCTCGGGCAGGGAATCCTTGGTGCAGCGGGGAGGTCGGTACACCAATAGGAATCCTGTACTGCCCCTATTGCCCAACTTCCAGAACATGCACTCAGAGAACTGGGTCTTCCCAACAGGACGCCTGGTGCAGACTAATGACTTCCTAAAAATCACTGCAACCCCCCCTCCCCGCCCACATGACCTGGGTTGCTGTGCGTAAGAGAAACCTGCTGGGAAAGCGGCAAGGACAGGCCCATCTGCTTCATCCAACCAGGTCTCTGTCACACATGCCAGGTCAAAGCCTCCATCCACAATCAGGTCATGGATGGCAGTGGTTTTATTCATCATTGACCTGGCATTGCACAGCAACACTTTCAGGTCATGTGGGTTTCCCTTGCTGATTCCAGTATCCTTCTGGTCAGGACCAGACCTGGAGGCAGGGATAGTCCTCAAACAACGACTAACTCCGCCTCCTCGGTAATGACATGGTCTGGTCTTAGCGTAACTCCTCCTCCTGCCCGTGATCACTGAGATCGGGTGTCCCAATACATTCCCCCCTGTGAAACCTGCCCCAGCCATTCTACTGGCTGAGGCCCACTCCCAGGCAGTCCTGACCCTTCCCCTGAAAAAGCAAAATACAAACTATATAATAACTTAACCGAATAATAAAAAAGAAGCAAAGCAAGAAACAATAGTGCTAAAATTAAACTACTCCCCAGCCTGACTAATTACTAATCCAACCCCAATCAGAAATAAAACAATAAAATTATAGAATATTATAAAAAACAACCACCAAAATTTAAAGTGCAGCAAATTAAAAGCACTTAAAACATTTAAAACCATTTTGTCACTTGCTGCAGGGAGCTGCATAGGCCTCTAAACTGTGGTGGTGAGTGCAGGCTCCGCCCCCTAGGCCAGATGGAGTTGGCAGGAAAGGGAGCGGCCCACCCAGCACTCACTAGAGCAGCAGCAGCAGCAGTCTCCCGGAAGAAGAAGAAGAAGAGTTTGGATTTGATATCCCGTTTTATCACTACCCAAAGGAGTCTCAAAGCGGCTAACACCCTCCTTTCCCTTCCTCCCCCACAACAAACACTCTGTGAGGTCAGTGGAGCTGAGAGACTTCAGATAAGTGTGACTGGCCCAAGGTCACCCAGCAGCTACATGTGGAGGAGCGGAGACGAGAACCCGGTTCCCCAGATCACGAGACTACCGCTCTTAACCACTACACCACACTGGCCTCTTAAGCTGTGGCGGTGAGTGTAGGCTCCGTCCCTAGGCCAGATGGAGTTGGCAGGAAAGGGAGCGGCCCACCCAGCACTCAATAGAGCAGCAGCAGCAGCAGTGCCCCGGAAGCCTCCCTCAGGCCTCTTAAGCTGTGGCGGTGAGTGCAGGCTCCGTCCCTAGGCCAGATGGAGTTGGCAGGAAAGGGAGCGGCCCACCCAGCACTCAATAGAGCAGCAGCAGCAGCAGTGCCCCGGAAGCCTCCCTCAGACCTCTTAAGCTGTGGCGGTGAGTGCAGGCTCCGCCCCCTAGGCCAGATGGAGTTGGCAGGAAAGGGAGCGGCCCACCCAACACTCACTAGAGCAGCAGCAGTGTCCTAGAAGCCTCCCTCAGGCCTCCTAAGCTGTGGCAGTGAGTGCAGGCTCTGCCCCCTAGGCCTGATGGAGTTGGCAGGAAAGGGAGCGGCCCACCCAGCACTCACTAGAGCAGCATCAGCAGCAGTGTCCCGGAGGCCTTGATGGAGGCCCTCAAGCTGTGGCGGTCAGTGCAGGCTCCGCCTCCTGGGCCAGATTGAGTTGGCAGGAAAGGCAGCGGCCCACCCAGCACTCACTAGAGCAGTAGCAGCAGCAGTGTCCCGGAAGCCTCCCTCAGGCCTCTTAAGATGTGGCGGTGAGTGCAGGCTCCGCCCCCTAGGCCAGATGGAGTTGGCAGGAAAGGGAGCGGCCCATCCAGCACCCACTTGAGCAGCAGCAGCAGTATGCCAGAAGCCTCCCTCAGGCCTCTTAAGCTGCGGAGGTGAGTGCAGGCTCTGCCCCCTATGCCAGATGGAGTTGGCAGGAAAGGGAACGGCCCACCCAGCACTCACTAGAGCAGCAGCAGTGTCCCGGAAGCCTCCTTCAGGCCTCTTAATCTGTGGCGGTGATTGCAGGCTCCGCCCCCTAGGCCAGATGGAGTTGGCAGGAAAGGGAGCGGCCCACCCAGCACTCACTAGAGCAGCAGCAGCAGTGTACCGGAAGCCTCCCTCAGGCCTCTTAAGCCGTGGCAGTGAGTGCAGGCTCTGCCCCCTAGGCCTTATGGAGTTCGCAGAAAAGGGAACGGCCCACCCAGCACTTGCTAGAGCAGCACCAGCAGCAATGTCCCGGAAGCATCCCTCAGGCCTCTTACGCTGTGGCGGTGCGTGCAGGCTCCGCCCCCTAGGCCAGATTGAGTTGGTAGAGCAGCAGCAGCAGCAGTGTCCCGGAGGCTTTGATGGAGGCCCTAAAGCTTTGGCGGTGAGTGCAGGCTCCGCCCCCTGGGCAGATTGAGTTGGCAAGAAAGGGAGCGGCCCACCCAGCACTCAGTAGAGCAGCCACAGCAGCAGTGTCCCGGAAGCCTCCCTCAGGCCTCTTAACCTGTGGCAGTGAGTGCAGTCTCTGCCCCCTAGGCCAGATGGAGTTGGCAGGAAACGGAGTGGCCCACACAGCACTCACTAGAGCAGCAGCAGCATCCCGGAAGCCTCCCTCAGGCCTCTTAAGCTGTGGCGGTGAGTGCAGGCTCCGCCCCCTAGGCCAGATGGAGTTTGCAGGAAAGGGAGCGGCCCACCCAGCACTCAGTAGAGCAGCAGCAGCAGCAGTATCCCAGAAGCCTCCCTCAGGCCTCTTAAGCTGTGGTGGTGAGTGCAGGCTCCGCCCCCTAGGCCAGATGGAGTTGGCAGGAAAGGGAGCAGCCCACCCAGCACTTGCTAGAGCAGCAGCAGCAGCACTGTCCCAGAAGCCTCCCTCAAGATTCTTAAGCTGTGGCGGTGAGTGTTGGCTCCGCCCCCTAGGCCAGATGGAGTTGATAGGAAAGGGAGCGGCCCACCCAGCACCCACTATAGGAGCAGCAGCAGCAGTGTCCCGGAAGCCTCCCTCAGGCCTCTTAAGTTGTGGCGGTGAGTGCAGGCTCCGCCCCCTAGGTCAGATGGAGTTGGCAGGAAATGGAGCGGCCCACACAGCACTCACAAGAGCAGCAGGAGGAGCAGCAGCAACAGTGTCCCGGAAGCCTCCCTCAGGCCTCTTAAGCTGTGGCAGTGATTGCAGGCTCCGCCCTCTAGGCCAGATGTAGTTGGCAGGAAACGGAGTGGCCCACACAGCACTCACCAGAGCAGCAGCAGTGTCCCGGAAGCCTCCCTCAGGCCTCTTAAGCTGTGGCGGTGAGTGCAGGCTCCGCCCCCTAGGCCAGATGGAGTTGGCAGGAAAGGAAGCGGCCCACCTAGCACGCACTAGAGCAGCAGCAGTGTCCCAGAAGCCTCCCTCAGGCCTCTTAAGCTGTGGCGGTGAGTGCAGGCTCCGCCCTCTAGGCCAGATGCAGTTGGCAGGAAAGGGAGCGGCCCACTCAGCACTCACTAGATCAGCAGCAGCAGCAGTGTCCCGGAAGCCTCCCTAAGGCCTCTAAAGCTGTGGCAGTGATTGCAGGCTCCGCCCTCTAGGCCAGATGTAGTTGGCAGGAAACGGAGTGGCCCACACAGCACTCACTAGAGCAGCAGCAGTGTCCCGGAAGCCTCCCTAAGGCCTCTTAAGCTGTTGCGGTGAGTGCAGGCTCCGCCCCCTCGGCCAGATGGAGTTGGCAGGAAAGGGAGCGGCCCAAACAGAAATCACTAGAGCAGCAGCAGCAGCAGTGTCCCGGAAGCCTCCCTCAGGCCTCTTAAGCTGTTGCGGTGAGTGCAGGCTCCGCCCCCTAGGCCAGATGGAGTTGGCAGGAAAGGGAGCGGCCCACCCAGCACGCACTAGAGCAGCAGCAGTGTACTGGAAGCCTCCCTCAGGCCTCTTATGCTGTGGCGGTGAGTGCAGGCTCCGCCCCCTAGGTCAGATGGTGTTGGCAGGAAAGGGAGAGGGCCACCCAGCACTCACTAGAGCAGCAGCAGCAACAGCAGTGTTCCGGAAGCCTCCCTAAGTCCTCTTAAGCTGTGGCGGTGAGTGCAGGCTCCGCCTCCTAGGCCTGATGGAGTTGGCAAGAAAGGGAGTGGCCCACCCAGCACCCACTTAAGCAGCAGCAGCAGTATGCCAGAAGCCTCCCTCAGGCCTCTTAAGCTGCGGCCGTGAGTGCAGGCTCTGCCCCCTATGCCAGATGGAGTTGGCAGGAAAGGGAGCGGCCCACCCAGCACTCACTAGAGCAGCAGCAGTGTCCCAGAACCCTCCTTCAGGCCTCTTAAGCTGTGGCGGTGATTGCAGGCTCCGCCCCCAAGGCCAGATGGAGTTGGCAGGAAAGGGAGCGGCCCACCCAGCACTCACTAGAGCAGCAGCAGCAGTATCCCGGAAGCCTCCCTCAGTCCGCTTAACCTGTGGCGGTGAGTGCAGGCTCCGCCCCCTAGGCCAGATGGAGTTGGCAGGAAACGGAGTGGCCCACACAGCACTCACTAGAGCAGCAGCAGCGTCCCGGAAGCCTCCCTCAGGCCTCTTAAGCTGTGGCGGTGAGTGCAGGCTCCGCCCCCTAGGCCAGATGGAGTTGGCAGGAAAGGGAGCGGCCCACCCAGTACTCAGTAGAGCAGCAGCAGCAGCAGTGTCCCGGAAGCCTCCCTCAGGCCTTTTAAACTACGTCGGTGAGTGCAGGCTCCGCCCCCTTGGCCAGGTGGAGTTGGCAGGAAACGGAGAGGCCCACCCAGCACTCACTAGAGCAGCAGCAGTGTCCCGGAAGCCTCCCTCAGGCCTCTTAAGCTGTGGCGGTGAGTGCAGGCTCCGCCCCCTAGGCCAGTTGGAGTTGGCAGGAAAGGGAGTGGCCCACCCAGCACTCACTAGAGTAGCAGCAGCAGCAGCAGTGTCCCGGAGGCCTTGATGGAGGCAATCAAGCTGTGGCGGTGAGTACAGGCTCCGCCCCCTGGGCCAGATGGAGGTGGCAGGAAAGGGAGCGGCCCACCCAGCACTCACTAGAGCAGCAGCAGCAGCAGTGTCCTGGAAGCCTCCCTCAGGCCTCTTAAGCTGTGGCGGTGAGTGCAGGCTCCGCCCCCTAGGCCAGATGGAGTTGGCAGGAAAGGGAGCGGCCCAGCCAGCACTCACTAGAGCAGCAGCAGCAGTGTGCCAGAAGCCTCCCTCAGGCCTCATAAGCTGTTGCGGTGAGTGCAGGCTCCGCCCCCTAGGCCAGATGGAGTTGGCAGGAAAGGGAGCGGCCCACCCAGCACTCAATAGAGCAGCAGCAGCAGCAGTGTCCTGGAAGCCTTCCTCAGGCCTCTTAAGCTGTGGCGGTGAGTGCAGGCTCCGCCCCCTAGGCCAGATGGAGTTGGCAGGAAAGGGAGCGGCCCACCCAGCACACACTAGAGCAGCAGCAGCAGTGTCCCAGAAGCCTCCCTCAGGACTCTTAAGCTGTTGCGGTGAGTGCAGGCTCCGCCCCCTAGGCCAGATGGAGTTGTCAGGAAAGGGAGCAGCCCACCCAGCACTCACTAGAGCAGCAGCAGTTTCCCGGAAGCCTCCCTCAGGCCTCTTACGCTGTGGCGGTGAGTGCAGGCTCCGCCCCCTAGGCCAGATGGAGTTGGCAGGAAAGGGAGCGGCCCACCCAGCACTCACTAGAGCAGCAGCAGTGTCCAGGAAGCCTCCCTCAGGCCTTTTACGCTGTGGCGGTGAGTGCAGGCTCCGCCCCCTATGCCAGATGGAGTTGGCAGGAAGGAGAGCGGCCCACCCAGCACTCTGTAGATCAGCAGCAGCAGCATTGTCCTGGAAGCCTCCCTGAGGCCTCTTAAGCTGTGGCGGTGAGTGCAGGCTCAGCCCCCTAGGCCAGATGGAGTTGGCAGGAAAGGGAGTGGCCCACCCAGCACTCACTAGAGCAGCAGCAACAGCAGTGTTCCGGAGGCCTTGATGGAGGCCCTCAAGCTGTGGCGGTCAGTGCAGGCACCGCCTCCTAGGCCAGATGGAGTTGGCAGGAAAGGGAGGGGCCCATCCAGCACCCACTTAAGCAGCAGCAGCAGTATGCCAGAAGCCTCCCTCAGGCCTCTTAAGCTGCGGCCGTGAGTGCAGGCTCTGCCCCCTATGCCAGATGGAGTTGGCAGGAAAGGGAGCGGCCCACCCAGCACTCACTAGAGCAGCAGCAGTGTCCCAGAACCCTCCTTCAGGCCTCTTAAGCTGTGGCGGTGATTGCAGGCTCCGCCCCCTAGGCCAGATGGAGTTGGCAGGAAAGGGAGCGGCCCACCCAGCACTCACTAGAGCAGCAGCAGCAGTATCCCGGAAGCCTCCCTCAGTCCACTTAACCTGTGGCGGTGAGTGCAGGCTCCGCCCCCTAGGCCAGATGGAGTTGGCAGGAAACAGAGTGGCCCACACAGCACTCACTAGAGCAGCAGCAGCGTCCCGGAAGCCTCCCTCAGGCCTCTTAAGCTGTGGCGGTGAGTGCAGGCTCCGCCCCCTAGGCCAGATGGAGTTGGCAGGAAAGGGAGCGGCCCACCCAGTACTCAGTAGAGCAGCAGCAGCAGCAGTGTCCCGGAAGCCTCCCTCAGGCCTCTTAAGCTGTGGTGGTGAGTGTAGGCTCCGCCCCCTAGGCCAGATGGAGTTGGCAGGAAACGGAGCAGCCCACCCAGCACTTGCTAGAGCAGCAGCAGCAGCAGCAGTTTCCCGGAAGCCTCCCTCAGGCCTCTTAAGTTGTGGCGGTGAGTGCAGGCTCCGCCCCCTAGGCCAGATGGAGTTGGCAGGAAATGGAGCGGCCCACACAGCACTCACTAGAGCAGCAGCAGGAGCAGCAGCAACAGTGTCCCGGAAGCCACCCTCAGGCCTCTTAAGCTGTGGCAGTGATTGCAGGCTCCGCCCTCTAGGCCAGATGTAGTTGGCAAGAAACGGAGTGGCCCACACAGCACTCACTAGAGCAGCAGCAGTGTCCTGGAAGCCTCCCTCAGGCCTCTTAAGCTGTGGCGGTGAGTGCAGGCTCCGCCCCCTAGGCCAGATGGAGTTGGCAGGAAAGGGAGCGGCCCACCCATCAATCACTAGAGGAGTAGAAGCAGCAGTGGCCCGGAAGCCTCCCTCAGGCCTTTTAAGCTGTGGCGGTGAGTGCAGGCTCCTCCCCCTAGGCCAGATGGAGTTGGCAGGAAAGGAAGCGGCCCACCCAGCACTCACTAGAGCAGCAGCAGTGTCCCAGAAGCCTCCCTCAGGCCTCTTAAGCTGTGGCGGTGAGTGCAGGCTCCTCCCCCTAGGCCAGATGGAGTTGGCAGGAAAGGAAGCGGCCCACCCAGCACGCACTAGAGCAGCAGCAGTGTCCCGGAAGCCTCCCTAAGTCCTCTTAAGCTGTGGCGGTGAGTGCAGGCTCCGCTCCCTAGGCCAAATGGAGTTGGCAGGAAAGGGAGCACCCCACCCAGCACTCACTAGAGAAGCAGCAGCAGCAGTGTCCCGGAAGCGTCCCTCAGGCCTCTTAAGCTGTGGTGGTGAGTGCAGGCTCCGCCCCCTAGGCCAGATGGAGTTGGCAGGAAAGGGAGCAGCCCACCCAGCACTCACTAGAGCAGCAGCAGCAGCAGTGTCCCGGAAGCCTCCCTCAGGCCTCTTAAGCTGTGGTGGTGAGTGCAGGCTCCACCCCCTAGGCCAGATGGAGTTGGCAGGAAAGGGAGAGGGCCACCCAGCACTCACTAGAGCAGCAGCAGCAGCAGTGTCCCGGAAGCCTCCCTAAGTCCTCTTAAGCTGTGGCGGTGAGTGCAGGCTCCGCTCCCTAGGCCAGATGGAGTTGGCAGGAAAGGGAGCAGCCCACCCAGCACTCACTAGAGCAGCAGCAGCAGCAGTGTCCCGGAAGCGTCCCTCAGGCCTCTTAAGCTGTGGTGGTGAGTGCAGGCTCCGCCCCCTAGGCCAGATGGAGTTGGCAGGAAAGGGAGCAGCCCACCCAGCACTCACTAGAGCAGCAGCAGCAGCAGTGTCCCGGAAGCCTCCCTCAGGCCTCTTAAGCTGTGGTGGTGAGTGCAGGCTCCACCCCCTAGGCCAGATGGAGTTGGCAGGAAATGGAGCAGCCCACACAGCACTCACTAGAGCAGCAGCAGGAGCAGCAGCAACAGTGTCCCGGAAGCCACCCTCAGGCCTCTTAAGCTGTGGCAGTGATTGCAGGCTCCGCCCTCTAGGCCAGATGTAGTTGGCAAGAAACGGAGTGGCCCACAGAGCACTCACTAGAGCAGCAGCAGTGTCCTGGAAGCCTCCCTCAGGCCTCTTAACCTGTGGCGGTGAGTGCAGGCTCCGCCCCCTAGGCCAGATGGAGTTGGCAGGAAAGGGAGCGGCCCACCCAGTACTCAGTAGAGCAGCAGCAGCAGCAGTGTCCCGGAAGCCTCCCTCAGGCCTCTTAAGCTTTGGTGCTGAGTGTAGGCTCCGCCCCCTAGGCCAGATGGAGTTGGCAGGAAACGGAGCAGCCCACCCAGCACTTGCTAGAGCAGCAGCAGCAGCAGCAGTTTCCCGGAAGCCTCCCTCAGGCCTCTTAAGTTGTGGCGGTGAGTGCAGGCTCCGCCTCCTAGGCCAGATGGAGTTGGCAGGAAATGGAGCGGCCCACACAGCACTCACTAGAGCAGCAGCAGGAGCAGCAGCAACAGTGTCCCGGAAGCCACCATCAGGCCTCTTAAGCTGTGGCAGTGATTGCAGGCTCCGCCCTCTAGGCCAGATGTAGTTGGCAAGAAACGGAGTGGCCCACACAGCACTCACTAGAGCAGCAGCAGTGTCCTGGAAGCCTCCCTCAGGCCTCTTAAGCTGTGGCGGTGAGTGCAGGCTCCGCCCCCTAGGCCAGATGGAGTTGGCAGGAAAGGGAGCGGCCCACCCATCAATCACTAGAGCAGTAGAAGCAGCAGTGGCCCGGAAGCCTCCCTCAGGCCTTTTAAGCTGTGGCGGTGAGTGCAGGCTCCTCCCCCTAGGCCAGATGGAGTTGGCAGGAAAGGAAGCGGCCCACCCAGCACGGACTAGAGCAGCAGCAGTGTCCCAGAAGCCTCCCTCAGGCCTCTTAAGCTGTGGCGGTGAGTGCAGGCTCCTCCCCCTAGGCCAGATGGAGTTGGCAGGAAAGGAAGCGGCCCACCCAGCACGCACTAGAGCAGCAGCAGTGTCCCGGAAGCCTCCCTAAGTCCTCTTAAGCTGTGGCGGTGAGTGCAGGCTCCGCTCCCTAGGCCAAATGGAGTTGGCAGGAAAGGGAGCACCCCACCCAGCACTCACTAGAGAAGCAGCAGCAGCAGTGTCCCGGAAGCGTCCCTCAGGCCTCTTAAGCTGTGGTGGTGAGTGCAGGCTCCGCCCCCTAGGCCAGATGGAGTTGGCAAGAAAGGGAGCCGCCCACCCAGCACTCACTAGAGCAGCAGCAGCAGCAGTGTCCCGGAAGCCTCCCTCAGGCCTCTTAAGCTGTGGTGGTGAGTGCAGGCTCCACCCCCTAGGCCAGATGGAGTTGGCAGGAAAGGGAGAGGGCCACCCAGCACTCACTAGAGCAGCAGCAGCAGCAGTGTCCCGGAAGCCTCCCTAAGTCCTCTTAAGCTGTGGCGGTGAGTGCAGGCTCCGCTCCCTAGGCCAGATGGAGTTGGCAGGAAAGGGAGCAGCCCACCCAGCACTCACTAGAGCAGCAGCAGCAGCAGTGTCCCGGAAGCGTCCCTCAGGCCTCTTAAGCTGTGGTGGTGAGTGCAGGCTCCGCCCCCTAGGCCAGATGGAGTTGGCAGGAAAGGGAGCAGCCCACCCAGCACTCACTAGAGCAGCAGCAGCAGCAGTGTCCCGGAAGCCTCCCTCAGGCCTCTTAAGCTGTGGTGGTGAGTGCAGGCTCCACCCCCTAGGCCAGATGGAGTTGGCAGGAAATGGAGCAGCCCACACAGCACTCACTAGAGCAGCAGCAGGAGCAGCAGCAACAGTGTCCCGGAAGCCACCCTCAGGCCTCTTAAGCTGTGGCAGTGATTGCAGGCTCCGCCCTCTAGGCCAGATGTAGTTGGCAAGAAACGGAGTGGCCCACACAGCACTCACTAGAGCAGCAGCAGTGTCCTGGAAGCCTCCCTCAGGCCTCTTAAGCTGTGGCGGTGAGTGCAGGCTCCGCCCCCTAGGCCAGATGGAGTTGGCAGGAAAGGGAGCGGCCCACCCATCAATCACTAGAGCAGTAGAAGCAGCAGTGGCCCGGAAGCCTCCCTCAGGCCTTTTAAGCTGTGGCGGTGAGTGCAGGCTCCGCCCACTAGACCAGATGGAGTTGGCAGGAAAGGGAGCAGCCCACCCAGCACTCACTAGAGCAGCAGCAGCAGCAGTATCCCAGATGCCTCCCTCAGGCCTCTTAAGCTTTGGTGGTGAGTGCAGGCTCCGCCCCCTAGGCCAGATGGAGTTGGCAGGAAATGGAGCAGCCCACACAGCACTCACTAGAGCAGCAGCAGGAGCAGCAGCAACAGTGTCCCGGAAGCCACCCTCAGGCCTCTTAAGCTGTGGCAGTGATTGCAGGCTCCGCCCTCTAGGCCAGATGTAGTTGGCAAGAAACGGAGTGGCCCACACAGCAGTCACTAGAGCAGCAGCAGTGTCCTGGAACCCTCCCTCAGGCCTCTTAAGCTGTGGCGGTGAGTGCAGGCTCCGCCCCCTAGGCCAGATGGAGTTGGCAGGAAAGGGAGCGGCCCACCCATCAATCACTAGAGCAGTAGAAGCAGCAGTGGCCCGGAAGCCTCCCTCAGGCCTTTTAAGCTGTGGCGGTGAGTGCAGGCTCCTCCCCCTAGGCCAGATGGAGTTGGCAGGAAAGGAAGCGGCCCACCCAGCACGCACTAGAGCAGCAGCAGTGTCCCAGAAGCCTCCCTCAGGCCTCTTAAGCTGTGGCGGTGAGTGCAGGCTCCACCCCCTAGGCCAGATTGAGTTGGCAGGAAAGGGAGAGGGCCACCCAGCACTCACTAGAGAAGCGGCAGCAGCAGCAGTGTCCCGGAAGCCTCCCTAAGTCCTCTTAAGCTGTGGCGGTGAGTGCAGGCTCTGCCCCCTAGGCCAGATGGAGTTGGCAGGAAAGGGAGCAGCCCACCCAGCACTCACTAGAGCAGCAGCAGCAGCAGTGTCCCGGAAGCGTCCCTCAGGCCTCTTAAGCTGTGGTGGTGAGTGCAGGCTCCGCCCCCTAGGCCAGATGGAGTTGGCAGGAAAGGGAGCAGCCCACCCAGCACTCACTAGAGCAGCAGCAGCAGCAGTGTCCCGGAAGCCTCCCTCAGGCCTCTTAAGCTGTGGTGGTGAGTGCAGGCTCCACCCCCTAGGCCAGATGGAGTTGGCAGGAAAGGGAGAGGGCCACCCAGCACTCACTAGAGCAGCAGCAGCAGCAGTGTCCCGGAAGCCTCCCTCAGGCCTTTTAAGCTGTGGTGGTGAGTGCAGGCTCCGCCCACTAGGCCAGATGGAGTTGGCAGGAAAGGGAGCAGCCCACCCAGCACTCACTACAGCAGCAGCAGCAGCAGTATCCCAGATGCCTCCCTCAGGCCTCTTAAGCTTTGGTGGTGAGTGCAGGCTCCGCCCCCTAGGCCAGATGGAGTTGGCAGGAAAGGGAGCAGTCCACCCAGCACTCACTATAGGAGCAGCTGCAGCAGTTTCCCGGAAGCCTCCCTCAGGCCTCTTAAGTTATGGCGGTGAGTGCAGGCTCCGCCCCCTAGGCCAGATGGAGTTGTCAGGAAACGGAGTGGCCCACACAGCACTCAATAGAGCAGCAGCAGGAGCAGCAGCAACAGTGTCCCGGAAGCCTCCCTCAGGCCTCTTAAGCTGTGGCAGTGATTGCAGGCTCCGCCCTCTAGGCCAGATGGAGTTGGCAGGAAACGGAGTGGCCCACACAGCACTAACTAGAGCAGCAGCAGGAGCAGCAGCAACAGTGTCCCAGAAGCCTCCCTCAGGCCTCTTAATCTGTGGCGGTGAGTGCAGGCTCCGCCCCCTAGGCCAGATGGAGTTGGCAGGAAAGGGAGAGGGCCATCCAGCACTCACTAGAGCAGCAGCAGTGTTCCGGAAGCCTCCCTCAGGCCTCTTAAGTTGTGGCGGTGAGTGCAAGCTCCGCCCCCTATGCCAGATGCAGTTGGCAGGAAAGGGAGCGGCCCACCCAGCACTCACTAGAGCAGCAGCAGCAGCAGCAGTATCCCGGAAGCCTCCCTCAGGCCTCTTAATCTGTGGCGGTGAGTGCAGGCTCCGCACCCTAGGCCAGATGGAGTTGGCAGGAAAGGGAGCGGCCCACCCAGCAGTCACTAGAGCAGCAGCAGTGTCCCGGAAGCCTCCCTCAGGCCTCTTAAGCTATGCTGGTGAGTGCAGGCTCCGCCCCCTAGGCCACATGGAGTTGGCAGGAAAGGGAGTGGCCCACACAGCACACAATAGAGCAGCAGCAGGAGCAGCAGCAACAGTGTCCCAGAAGCCTCCCTCAGGCCTCTTAAGCTGTGGCGGTGAGTGCAGGTTCCGCCCCCTAGGCCAGATGGAGTTGGCAGGAAAGGGAGCGGCCCACCCATCAATCACTAGAGCAGTAGAAGCAGCAGTGGCCCGGAAGCCTCCCTCAGGCCTTTTAAGCTGTGGCGGTGAGTGCAGGCTCCTCCCCCTAGGCCAGATGGAGTTGGCAGGAAAGGAAGCGGCCCACCCAGCACGCACTAGAGCAGCAGCAGTGTCCCAGAAGCCTCCCTCAGGCCTCTTAAGCTGTGGCGGTGAGTGCAGGCTCCACCCCCTAGGCCAGATTGAGTTGGCAGGAAACGGAGAGGGCCACCCAGCACTCACTAGAGAAGCGGCAGCAGCAGCAGTGTCCCGGAAGCCTCCCTAAGTCCTCTTAAGCTGTGGAGGTGAGTGCAGGCTCCGCCCCCTAGGCCAGATGGAGTTGGCAGGAAAGGGAGCAGCCCACCCAGCACTCACTAGAGCAGCAGCAGCAGCAGTGTCCCGGAAGCCTCCCTCAGGCCTCTTAAGCTGTGGTGGTGAGTGCAGGCTCCACCCCCTAGGCCAGATGGAGTTGGCAGGAAAGGGAGAGGGCCACCCAGCACTCACTAGAGCAGCAGCAGCAGCAGTGTCCCGGAAGCCTCCCTCAGGCCTTTTAAGCTGTGGTGGTGAGTGCAGGCTCCGCCCACTAGGCCAGATGGAGTTGGCAGGAAAGGGAGCAGCCCACCCAGCACTCACTAGAGCAGCAGCAGCAGCAGTATCCCAGATGCCTCCCTCAGGCTTCTTAAGCTTTGGTGGTGAGTGCAGGCTCCGCCCCCTAGGCCAGATGGAGTTGGCAGGAAAGGGAGCAGTCCACCCAGCACTCACTATAGGAGCAGCAGCAGCAGTTTCCCGGAAGCCTCCCTCAGGCCTCTTAAGTTATGGCGGTGAGTGCAGGCTCCGCCCCCTAGGCCAGATGGAGTTGTCAGGAAACGGAGTGGCCCACACAGCACTCAATAGAGCAGCAGCAGGAGCAGCAGCAACAGTGTCCCGGAAGCCTCCATCAGGCCTCTTAAGCTGTGGCAGTGATTGCAGGCTCCGCCCTCTAGGCCAGATGGAGTTGGCAGGAAACGGAGTGGCCCACACAGCACTAACTAGAGCAGCAGCAGGAGCAGCAGCAACAGTGTCCCAGAAGCCTCCCTCAGGCCTCTTAATCTGTGGCGGTGAGTGCAGGCTCCGCCCCCTAGGCCAGATGGAGTTTGCAGGAAAGGGAGAGGGCCATCCAGCACTCACTAGAGCATCAGCAGCAGCAGCAGCAGTGTCCCGGAAGCCTCCCTCAGGCCTCTTAATCTGTGGCGGTGAGTGCAGGCTCCGCACCCTAGGCCAGATGGAGTTGGCAGGAAAGGGAGCGGCCCACCCAGCAGTCACTAGAGCAGCAGCAGTGTCCCGGAAGCCTCCCTCAGGCCTCTTAAGCTATGCTGGTGAGTGCAGGCTCCGCCCCCTAGGCCACATGGAGTTGGCAGGAAAGGGAGTGGCCCACACAGCACTCAATAGAGCAGCAGCAGGAGCAGCAGCAACAGTGTCCCAGAAGCCTCCCTAAGGCCTCTTAAGCTGTGGCGGTGAGTGCAGGTTCCGCACCCTAGGCCAGATGGAGTTGGCAGGAAAGGGAGAGGGCCACCCAGCACTCACTAGAGCAGCAGCAGTTTCCCGGAAGCCTCCCTCATGCCTCTTACGCTGTGGCGGTGAGTGCAGGCTCCGCCCCCTAGGCCAGATGGAGTTGGCAGGAAAGCTAGCGGCCCACCCAGCACTCACTAGAGCAGCAGCAGTGTCCAGGAAGCCTCCCTCAGGCCTTTTACGCTGTGGCGGTGAGTGCAGGCTCTGCCCCCTATGCCAGATGGAGTTGGCAGGAAAGGGAGCGGCCCACCCAGCACTTGCTAAAGCAGCACCAGCAGCAATGTCCCGGAAGCATCCCTCAGGCCTCTTACGCTGTGGCGGTGCGTGCAGGCTCCGCCCCCTAGGCCAGATTGAGTTGGTAGAGCAGAAGCAGCAGCAGTGTCCCAGAGGCCTTGATGGAGGCCCTAAAGCTGTGGCGGTGAGTGCAGGCTCCGCCCCCTGGGCCAGATCGAATTGTCAAGAAAGGGAGCGGCCCACCCAGCACTCACTAGAGCAGCAGCAGGAGCAGCAGCAACAGTGTACCGGAGGACTCCCACAGGTCTCTTAAGCTGTGGCAGTGATTGTAGGCTCCACCCTCTAGGCCAGATGTAGTTGGCAGGAAACGGAGTGGCCCACACAGCACTCACTAGAGCAGCAGCAACGTCACGGAAGCCTCCCTCAGGCCTCTTAAGCTGTGGCGGTGAGTGCAGGCTCCGCCCCCTAGGCCAGATGGAGTTGGCAGGAAAGGGAGCGGCCCACCCAGCACTCACTAGAGCAGCAGCAGCAGTATCCCGGAAGCCTCCCTCAGACCACTTAACCTGTGGCGGTGAGTGCAGGCTCCGCCCCCTAGGCCAGATGGAGTTGGCAGCAAAGGGAGCGGCCCACCCAGCACTCAGTAGAGCAGCAGCAGCAGCAGTGTCCCGGAAGCCTCCCTCAGGCCTCTTAAGCTGTGGTGGTGAGTGTAGGCTCCGCCGCCTAGGCCAGATGGAGTTGGCAGGAAAGGGAGCAGCCCACCCAGCACTTGCTAGAGCAGTAGCAGCAGTGTCCCGGAAGCCTCCCTCAGGCCTCTAAAGCTGTGGCAGTGATTGCAGGCTCCGCCCTATAGGCCAGATGTAGTTGGCAGGAAACGGAGCGGCCCACCCAGCACTCACTAGAGCAGCAGCAGCAGTATCTCGGAAGCCTCCCTCAGTCCACTTAACCTGTGGCGGTGAGTGCAGGCTCCGCCCCCTAGGCCAGATGGAGTTGGCAGGAAAGGGAGCAGCCCACCCAGCACTTGCTAGAGCAGCAGCAGCAGCAGTGTCCCGGAAGCCTCCCTCAGGCCTCTTAAGCTGTGGTGGTGAGTGCAGGCTCCACCCCCTAGGCCAGATGGAGTTGGCAGGAAAGGGAGAGGGCCACCCAGCACTCACTAGAGCAGCAGCAGCAGCAGTGTCCCGGAAGCCTCCCTCAGGCCTTTTAAGCTGTGGTGGTGAGTGCAGGCTCCGCCCACTAGGCCAGATGGAGTTGGCAGGAAAGGGAGCAGCCCACCCAGCACTCACTAGAGCAGCAGCAGCAGCAGTATCCCAGATGCCTCCCTCAGGCTTCTTAAGCTTTGGTGGTGAGTGCAGGCTCCGCCCCCTAGGCCAGATGGAGTTGGCAGGAAAGGGAGCAGTCCACCCAGCACTCACTATAGGAGCAGCAGCAGCAGTTTCCCGGAAGCCTCCCTCAGGCCTCTTAAGTTATGGCGGTGAGTGCAGGCTCCGCCCCCTAGGCCAGATGGAGTTGTCAGGAAACGGAGTGGCCCACACAGCACTCAATAGAGCAGCAGCAGGAGCAGCAGCAACAGTGTCCCGGAAGCCTCCATCAGGCCTCTTAAGCTGTGGCAGTGATTGCAGGCTCCGCCCTCTAGGCCAGATGGAGTTGGCAGGAAACGGAGTGGCCCACACAGCACTAACTAGAGCAGCAGCAGGAGCAGCAGCAACAGTGTCCTAGAAGCCTCCCTCAGGCCTCTTAATCTGTGGCGGTGAGTGCAGGCTCCGCCCCCTAGGCCAGATGGAGTTTGCAGGAAAGGGAGAGGGCCATCCAGCACTCACTAGAGCATCAGCAGCAGCAGCAGCAGTGTCCCGGAAGCCTCCCTCAGGCCTCTTAATCTGTGGCGGTGAGTGCAGGCTCCGCACCCTAGGCCAGATGGAGTTGGCAGGAAAGGGAGCGGCCCACCCAGCAGTCACTAGAGCAGCAGCAGTGTCCCGGAAGCCTCCCTCAGGCCTCTTAAGCTATGCTGGTGAGTGCAGGCTCCGCCCCCTAGGCCACATGGAGTTGGCAGGAAAGGGAGTGGCCCACACAGCACTCAATAGAGCAGCAGCAGGAGCAGCAGCAACAGTGTCCCAGAAGCCTCCCTAAGGCCTCTTAAGCTGTGGCGGTGAGTGCAGGTTCCGCACCCTAGGCCAGATGGAGTTGGCAGGAAAGGGAGAGGGCCACCCAGCACTCACTAGAGCAGCAGCAGTTTCCCGGAAGCCTCCCTCATGCCTCTTACGCTGTGGCGGTGAGTGCAGGCTCCGCCCCCTAGGCCAGATGGAGTTGGCAGGAAAGCTAGCGGCCCACCCAGCACTCACTAGAGCAGCAGCAGTGTCCAGGAAGCCTCCCTCAGGCCTTTTACGCTGTGGCGGTGAGTGCAGGCTCTGCCCCCTATGCCAGATGGAGTTGGCAGGAAAGGGAGCGGCCCACCCAGCACTTGCTAAAGCAGCACCAGCAGCAATGTCCCGGAAGCATCCCTCAGGCCTCTTACGCTGTGGCGGTGCGTGCAGGCTCCGCCCCCTAGGCCAGATTGAGTTGGTAGAGCAGAAGCAGCAGCAGTGTCCCAGAGGCCTTGATGGAGGCCCTAAAGCTGTGGCGGTGAGTGCAGGCTCCGCCCCCTGGGCCAGATCGAATTGTCAAGAAAGGGAGCGGCCCACCCAGCACTCACTAGAGCAGCAGCAGGAGCAGCAGCAACAGTGTACCGGAGGACTCCCACAGGTCTCTTAAGCTGTGGCAGTGATTGTAGGCTCCACCCTCTAGGCCAGATGTAGTTGGCAGGAAACGGAGTGGCCCACACAGCACTCACTAGAGCAGCAGCAACGTCACGGAAGCCTCCCTCAGGCCTCTTAAGCTGTGGCGGTGAGTGCAGGCTCCGCCCCCTAGGCCAGATGGAGTTGGCAGGAAAGGGAGCGGCCCACCCAGCACTCACTAGAGCAGCAGCAGCAGTATCCCGGAAGCCTCCCTCAGACCACTTAACCTGTGGCGGTGAGTGCAGGCTCCGCCCCCTAGGCCAGATGGAGTTGGCAGCAAAGGGAGCGGCCCACCCAGCACTCAGTAGAGCAGCAGCAGCAGCAGTGTCCCGGAAGCCTCCCTCAGGCCTCTTAAGCTGTGGTGGTGAGTGTAGGCTCCGCCGCCTAGGCCAGATGGAGTTGGCAGGAAAGGGAGCAGCCCACCCAGCACTTGCTAGAGCAGTAGCAGCAGTGTCCCGGAAGCCTCCCTCAGGCCTCTAAAGCTGTGGCAGTGATTGCAGGCTCCGCCCTATAGGCCAGATGTAGTTGGCAGGAAACGGAGCGGCCCACCCAGCACTCACTAGAGCAGCAGCAGCAGTATCTCGGAAGCCTCCCTCAGTCCACTTAACCTGTGGCGGTGAGTGCAGGCTCCGCCCCCTAGGCCAGATGGAGTTGGCAGGAAAGGGAGCAGCCCACCCAGCACTTGCTAGAGCAGCAGCAGCAGCAGTGTCCCGGAAGCCTCCCTCAGGCCTCTTAAGCTGTGGTGGTGAGTGCAGGCTCCACCCCCTAGGCCAGATGGAGTTGGCAGGAAAGGGAGAGGGCCACCCAGCACTCACTAGAGCAGCAGCAGCAGCAGTGTCCCGGAAGCCTCCCTCAGGCCTTTTAAGCTGTGGTGGTGAGTGCAGGCTCCGCCCACTAGGCCAGATGGAGTTGGCAGGAAAGGGAGCAGCCCACCCAGCACTCACTAGAGCAGCAGCAGCAGCAGTATCCCAGATGCCTCCCTCAGGCTTCTTAAGCTTTGGTGGTGAGTGCAGGCTCCGCCCCCTAGGCCAGATGGAGTTGGCAGGAAAGGGAGCAGTCCACCCAGCACTCACTATAGGAGCAGCAGCAGCAGTTTCCCGGAAGCCTCCCTCAGGCCTCTTAAGTTATGGCGGTGAGTGCAGGCTCCGCCCCCTAGGCCAGATGGAGTTGTCAGGAAACGGAGTGGCCCACACAGCACTCAATAGAGCAGCAGCAGGAGCAGCAGCAACAGTGTCCCGGAAGCCTCCATCAGGCCTCTTAAGCTGTGGCAGTGATTGCAGGCTCCGCCCTCTAGGCCAGATGGAGTTGGCAGGAAACGGAGTGGCCCACACAGCACTAACTAGAGCAGCAGCAGGAGCAGCAGCAACAGTGTCCTAGAAGCCTCCCTCAGGCCTCTTAATCTGTGGCGGTGAGTGCAGGCTCCGCCCCCTAGGCCAGATGGAGTTTGCAGGAAAGGGAGAGGGCCATCCAGCACTCACTAGAGCATCAGCAGCAGCAGCAGCAGTGTCCCGGAAGCCTCCCTCAGGCCTCTTAATCTGTGGCGGTGAGTGCAGGCTCCGCACCCTAGGCCAGATGGAGTTGGCAGGAAAGGGAGCGGCCCACCCAGCAGTCACTAGAGCAGCAGCAGTGTCCCGGAAGCCTC
Organism: Podarcis bocagei; assembly: GCF_964188305.1. Classification (NCBI taxonomy): domain Eukaryota; kingdom Metazoa; phylum Chordata; class Lepidosauria; order Squamata; family Lacertidae; genus Podarcis; species Podarcis bocagei. Next base: position 35,389,033 of record NC_138131.1, read on the forward strand.
CCTCAGGCCTCTTAAGCTATGCTGGTGAGTGCAGGCTCCGCCCCCTAGGCCACATGGAGTTGGCAGGAAAGGGAGTGGCCCACACAGCACTCAATAGAGCAGCAGCAGGAGCAGCAGCAACAGTGTCCCAGAAGCCTCCCTAAGGCCTCTTAAGCTGTGGCGGTGAGTGCAGGTTCCGCACCCTAGGCCAGATGGAGTTGGCAGGAAAGGGAGAGGGCCACCCAGCACTCACTAGAGCAGCAGCAGTTTCCCGGAAGCCTCCCTCATGCCTCTTACGCTGTGGCGGTGAGTGCAGGCTCCGCCCCCTAGGCCAGATGGAGTTGGCAGGAAAGCTAGCGGCCCACCCAGCACTCACTAGAGCAGCAGCAGTGTCCAGGAAGCCTCCCTCAGGCCTTTTACGCTGTGGCGGTGAGTGCAGGCTCTGCCCCCTATGCCAGATGGAGTTGGCAGGAAAGGGAGCGGCCCACCCAGCACTTGCTAAAGCAGCACCAGCAGCAATGTCCCGGAAGCATCCCTCAGGCCTCTTACGCTGTGGCGGTGCGTGCAGGCTCCGCCCCCTAGGCCAGATTGAGTTGGTAGAGCAGAAGCAGCAGCAGTGTCCCAGAGGCCTTGATGGAGGCCCTAAAGCTGTGGTGGTGAGTGCAGGCTCCGCCCACTAGGCCAGATGGAGTTGGCAGGAAAGGGAGCAGCCCACCCAGCACTCACTAGAGCAGCAGCAGCAGCAGTATCCCAGATGCCTCCCTCAGGCTTCTTAAGCTTTGGTGGTGAGTGCAGGCTCCGCCCCCTAGGCCAGATGGAGTTGGCAGGAAAGGGAGCAGTCCACCCAGCACTCACTATAGGAGCAGCAGCAGCAGTTTCCCGGAAGCCTCCCTCAGGCCTCTTAAGTTATGGCGGTGAGTGCAGGCTCCGCCCCCTAGGCCAGATGGAGTTGTCAGGAAACGGAGTGGCCCACACAGCACTCAATAGAGCAGCAGCAGGAGCAGCAGCAACAGTGTCCCGGAAGCCTCCATCAGGCCTCTTAAGCTGTGGCAGTGATTGCAGGCTCCGCCCTCTAGGCCAGATGGAGTTGGCAGGAAACGGAGTGGCCCACACAGCACTAACTAGAGCAGCAGCAGGAGCAGCAGCAACAGTGTCCTAGAAGCCTCCCTCAGGCCTCTTAATCTGTGGCGGTGAGTGCAGGCTCCGCCCCCTAGGCCAGATGGAGTTTGCAGGAAAGGGAGAGGGCCATCCAGCACTCACTAGAGCATCAGCAGCAGCAGCAGCAGTGTCCCGGAAGCCTCCCTCAGGCCTCTTAATCTGTGGCGGTGAGTGCAGGCTCCGCACCCTAGGCCAGATGGAGTTGGCAGGAAAGGGAGCGGCCCACCCAGCAGTCACTAGAGCAGCAGCAGTGTCCCGGAAGCCTCCCTCAGGCCTCTTAAGCTATGCTGGTGAGTGCAGGCTCCGCCCCCTAGGCCACATGGAGTTGGCAGGAAAGGGAGTGGCCCACACAGCACTCAATAGAGCAGCAGCAGGAGCAGCAGCAACAGTGTCCCAGAAGCCTCCCTAAGGCCTCTTAAGCTGTGGCGGTGAGTGCAGGTTCCGCACCCTAGGCCAGATGGAGTTGGCAGGAAAGGGAGAGGGCCACCCAGCACTCACTAGAGCAGCAGCAGTTTCCCGGAAGCCTCCCTCATGCCTCTTACGCTGTGGCGGTGAGTGCAGGCTCCGCCCCCTAGGCCAGATGGAGTTGGCAGGAAAGCTAGCGGCCCACCCAGCACTCACTAGAGCAGCAGCAGTGTCCAGGAAGCCTCCCTCAGGCCTTTTACGCTGTGGCGGTGAGTGCAGGCTCTGCCCCCTATGCCAGATGGAGTTGGCAGGAAAGGGAGCGGCCCACCCAGCACTTGCTAAAGCAGCACCAGCAGCAATGTCCCGGAAGCATCCCTCAGGCCTCTTACGCTGTGGCGGTGCGTGCAGGCTCCGCCCCCTAGGCCAGATTGAGTTGGTAGAGCAGAAGCAGCAGCAGTGTCCCAGAGGCCTTGATGGAGGCCCTAAAGCTGTGGCGGTGAGTGCAGGCTCCGCCCCCTGGGCCAGATCGAATTGTCAAGAAAGGGAGCGGCCCACCCAGCACTCACTAGAGCAGCAGCAGGAGCAGCAGCAACAGTGTACCGGAGGACTCCCACAGGTCTCTTAAGCTGTGGCAGTGATTGTAGGCTCCACCCTCTAGGCCAGATGTAGTTGGCAGGAAACGGAGTGGCCCACACAGCACTCACTAGAGCAGCAGCAACGTCACGGAAGCCTCCCTCAGGCCTCTTAAGCTGTGGCGGTGAGTGCAGGCTCCGCCCCCTAGGCCAGATGGAGTTGGCAGGAAAGGGAGCGGCCCACCCAGCACTCACTAGAGCAGCAGCAGCAGTATCCCGGAAGCCTCCCTCAGACCACTTAACCTGTGGCGGTGAGTGCAGGCTCCGCCCCCTAGGCCAGATGGAGTTGGCAGCAAAGGGAGCGGCCCACCCAGCACTCAGTAGAGCAGCAGCAGCAGCAGTGTCCCGGAAGCCTCCCTCAGGCCTCTTAAGCTGTGGTGGTGAGTGTAGGCTCCGCCGCCTAGGCCAGATGGAGTTGGCAGGAAAGGGAGCAGCCCACCCAGCACTTGCTAGAGCAGTAGCAGCAGTGTCCCGGAAGCCTCCCTCAGGCCTCTAAAGCTGTGGCAGTGATTGCAGGCTCCGCCCTATAGGCCAGATGTAGTTGGCAGGAAACGGAGCGGCCCACCCAGCACTCACTAGAGCAGCAGCAGCAGTATCTCGGAAGCCTCCCTCAGTCCACTTTACCTGTGGCGGTGAGTGCAGGCTCCGCCCCCTAGGCCAGATGGAGTTGGCAGGAAAGGGAGCAGCCCACCCAGCACTTGCTAGAGCAGCAGCAGCAGCAGTGTCCCGGAAGCCTCCCTCAGGCCTCTTAAGCTGTGGTGGTGAGTGCAGGCTCCACCCCCTAGGCCAGATGGAGTTGGCAGGAAAGGGAGAGGGCCACCCAGCACTCACTAGAGCAGCAGCAGCAGCAGTGTCCCGGAAGCCTCCCTCAGGCCTTTTAAGCTGTGGTGGTGAGTGCAGGCTCCGCCCACTAGGCCAGATGGAGTTGGCAGGAAAGGGAGCAGCCCACCCAGCACTCACTAGAGCAGCAGCAGCAGCAGTATCCCAGATGCCTCCCTCAGGCTTCTTAAGCTTTGGTGGTGAGTGCAGGCTCCGCCCCCTAGGCCAGATGGAGTTGGCAGGAAAGGGAGCAGTCCACCCAGCACTCACTATAGGAGCAGCAGCAGCAGTTTCCCGGAAGCCTCCCTCAGGCCTCTTAAGTTATGGCGGTGAGTGCAGGCTCCGCCCCCTAGGCCAGATGGAGTTGTCAGGAAACGGAGTGGCCCACACAGCACTCAATAGAGCAGCAGCAGGAGCAGCAGCAACAGTGTCCCGGAAGCCTCCATCAGGCCTCTTAAGCTGTGGCAGTGATTGCAGGCTCCGCCCTCTAGGCCAGATGGAGTTGGCAGGAAACGGAGTGGCCCACACAGCACTAACTAGAGCAGCAGCAGGAGCAGCAGCAACAGTGTCCTAGAAGCCTCCCTCAGGCCTCTTAATCTGTGGCGGTGAGTGCAGGCTCCGCCCCCTAGGCCAGATGGAGTTTGCAGGAAAGGGAGAGGGCCATCCAGCACTCACTAGAGCATCAGCAGCAGCAGCAGCAGTGTCCCGGAAGCCTCCCTCAGGCCTCTTAATCTGTGGCGGTGAGTGCAGGCTCCGCACCCTAGGCCAGATGGAGTTGGCAGGAAAGGGAGCGGCCCACCCAGCAGTCACTAGAGCAGCAGCAGTGTCCCGGAAGCCTCCCTCAGGCCTCTTAAGCTATGCTGGTGAGTGCAGGCTCCGCCCCCTAGGCCACATGGAGTTGGCAGGAAAGGGAGTGGCCCACACAGCACTCAATAGAGCAGCAGCAGGAGCAGCAGCAACAGTGTCCCAGAAGCCTCCCTAAGGCCTCTTAAGCTGTGGCGGTGAGTGCAGGTTCCGCACCCTAGGCCAGATGGAGTTGGCAGGAAAGGGAGAGGGCCACCCAGCACTCACTAGAGCAGCAGCAGTTTCCCGGAAGCCTCCCTCATGCCTCTTACGCTGTGGCGGTGAGTGCAGGCTCCGCCCCCTAGGCCAGATGGAGTTGGCAGGAAAGCTAGCGGCCCACCCAGCACTCACTAGAGCAGCAGCAGTGTCCAGGAAGCCTCCCTCAGGCCTTTTACGCTGTGGCGGTGAGTGCAGGCTCTGCCCCCTATGCCAGATGGAGTTGGCAGGAAAGGGAGCGGCCCACCCAGCACTTGCTAAAGCAGCACCAGCAGCAATGTCCCGGAAGCATCCCTCAGGCCTCTTACGCTGTGGCGGTGCGTGCAGGCTCCGCCCCCTAGGCCAGATTGAGTTGGTAGAGCAGAAGCAGCAGCAGTGTCCCAGAGGCCTTGATGGAGGCCCTAAAGCTGTGGCGGTGAGTGCAGGCTCCGCCCCCTGGGCCAGATCGAATTGTCAAGAAAGGGAGCGGCCCACCCAGCACTCACTAGAGCAGCAGCAGGAGCAGCAGCAACAGTGTACCGGAGGACTCCCACAGGTCTCTTAAGCTGTGGCAGTGATTGTAGGCTCCACCCTCTAGGCCAGATGTAGTTGGCAGGAAACGGAGTGGCCCACACAGCACTCACTAGAGCAGCAGCAACGTCACGGAAGCCTCCCTCAGGCCTCTTAAGCTGTGGCGGTGAGTGCAGGCTCCGCCCCCTAGGCCAGATGGAGTTGGCAGGAAAGGGAGCGGCCCACCCAGCACTCACTAGAGCAGCAGCAGCAGTATCCCGGAAGCCTCCCTCAGACCACTTAACCTGTGGCGGTGAGTGCAGGCTCCGCCCCCTAGGCCAGATGGAGTTGGCAGCAAAGGGAGCGGCCCACCCAGCACTCAGTAGAGCAGCAGCAGCAGCAGTGTCCCGGAAGCCTCCCTCAGGCCTCTTAAGCTGTGGTGGTGAGTGTAGGCTCCGCCGCCTAGGCCAGATGGAGTTGGCAGGAAAGGGAGCAGCCCACCCAGCACTTGCTAGAGCAGTAGCAGCAGTGTCCCGGAAGCCTCCCTCAGGCCTCTAAAGCTGTGGCAGTGATTGCAGGCTCCGCCCTATAGGCCAGATGTAGTTGGCAGGAAACGGAGCGGCCCACCCAGCACTCACTAGAGCAGCAGCAGCAGTATCTCGGAAGCCTCCCTCAGTCCACTTAACCTGTGGCGGTGAGTGCAGGCTCCGCCCCCTAGGCCAGATGGAGTTGGCAGGAAAGGGAGCAGCCCACCCAGCACTTGCTAGAGCAGCAGCAGCAGCAGTGTCCCAGAAGCCTCCCTCAGGCCTCTTAAGCTGTGGCGGTGAGTGCAGGCTCCGCCCCCTAGGCCAGATGGAGTTGGCAGGAAAGGGAGCAGCCCACCCAGCACTAACTAGAGCAGCAGCAGCAGCAGTGTTCCGGAAGCCTCCCTCAGGCCTTTTAAGCTGTGGTGGTGAGTGCAGGCTCCGCCCACTAGGCCAGATGGAGTTGGCAGGAAAGGGAGCAGCCCACCCAGCACTCACTAGAGCAGCAGCAGCAGCAGTATCCCAGAAGCCTCCCTCAGGCCTCTTAAGCTTTGGTGGTGAGTGCAGGCTCCGCCCCCTAGGCCAGATGGAGTTGGCAGGAAAGGGAGCGGTCCACCCAGCACTCACTATAGGAGCAGCAGCAGCAGTTTCCCGGAAGCCATTCCTCAGGCCTCTTAAGTTATGGCGGTGAGTGCAGGCTCCGCCCCCTAGGCCAGATGGAGTTGTCAGGAAACGGAGTGGCCCACACAGCACTCAATAGAGCAGCAGCAGGAGCAGCAGCAACAGTGTCCCGGAAGCCTCCCTCAGGCCTCTTAAGCTGTGGCAGTGATTGCAGGCTCCGCCCTCTAGGCCAGATGGAGTTGGCAGGAAACGGAGTGGCCCACACAGCACTAACTAGAGCAGCAGAAGAAGAAGAAGAAGAGTTTGGATTTAATATCCCGCCTTTCACTCCCTTTAAGGAGTCTCAAAGCGGCTAACATTCTCCTTTCCCTTCCTCCCCCACAACAAACACTCTGTGAGGTGAGTGGGGCTGAGAGACTTCACAGAAGTGTGACTGGCCCAAGGTCACCCAGCAGCTGCATGTGGAGGAGCGGAGACGCGAACCCGGTTACCCAGATTACGTGACTACCGCTCTTAACCACTACACCACACTGGCTCAGCAGCAGGAGCAGCAGCAACAGTGTCCCAGAAGCCTCCCTCAGGCCTCTTAATCTGTGGCGGTGAGTGCAGGCTCCGCCCCCTAGGCCAGATGGAGTTGGCAGGAAAGGGAGAGGGCCATCCAGCACTCACTAGAGCATCAGCAGCAGCAGCAGTGTCCCGGAAGCCTCCCTCAGGCCTCTTAATCTGTGGCGGTGAGTGCAGGCTCCGCACCCTAGGCCAGATGGAGTTGGCAGGAAAGGGAGCAGCCCACCCAGCACTTGCTAGAGCAGCAGCAGCAGCAGTGTCCCAGAAGCCTCCCTCAGGCCTCTTAAGCTGTGGCAGTGATTGTTGGCTCCGCCCCCTAGGCCAGATGGAGTTGATAGGAAAGGGAGCGGCCCACCCAGCACCCACTATAGGAGCAGCAGCAGCAGTGTCCCGGAAGCCTCCCTCAGGCCTCTTAAGTTGTGGCGGTGAGTGCAGGCTCCGCCCCCTAGGCCAGTTGGAGTTGGCAGGAAAGGGAGTGGCCCACCCAGCACTCACTAGAGCAGCAGCAGCATCAGCAGTGTCCCGGAGGCCTTGATGGAGGCCCTCAAGCTGTGGCGGTGAGTACAGGCTCCGCCCCCTGGGCCAGATGGAGGTGGCAGGAAAGGGAGTGGCCAACACAGCACTAACTAGAGCAGCAGCAGGAGCAGCAGCAACAGTGTCCCGGAAGCCTCCCTCAGGCCTCTTAAGCTTTGGTGGTGAGTGCAGGCTCCGCCCCCTAGGCCAGATGGAGTTGGCAGGAAAGGGAGCGGTCCACCCAGCACTCACTATAGGAGCAGCAGCAGCAGTTTCCCGGAAGCCATTCCTCAGGCCTCTTAAGTTATGGCGGTGAGTGCAGGCTCCGCCCCCTAGGCCAGATGGAGTTGTCAGGAAACGGAGTGGCCCACACAGCACTCAATAGAGCAGCAGCAGGAGCAGCAGCAACAGCACTCACTAGAGCAGCAGCAGTTTCCCGGAAGCCTCCCTCAGGCCTCTTACGCTGTGGCGGTGAGTGCAGGCTCCGCCCCCTAGGCCAGATGGAGTTGTCAGGAAACGGAGTGGCCCACACAGCACTCAATAGAGCAGCAGCAGGAGCAGCAGCTACAGTGTCCCGGAAGCCTCCCTCAGGCCTCTTAAGCTGTGGCAGTGATTGCAGGCTCCGCCCTCTAGGCCAGATGGAGTTGGCAGGAAAGGGAGTGGCCCACACAGCACTAACTAGAGCAGCAGCAGGAGCAGCAGTGTCCCGGAAGCCTAACTCAGGCCTCTTAATCTGTGGCGGTGAGTGCAGGCTCCGCACCCTAGGCCAGATGGAGTTGGAAGGAAAGGGAGCGGCCCACCCAGCACTCACTAGAGCAGCAGCAGTGTCCCGGAAGCCTCCCTCAGGCCTCTTAAGCTATGGTGGTGAGTGCAGGCTCCGCCCCCTAGGCCAGATGGAGTTGGCAGGAAAGGGAGTGGTCCACACAGCACTCAATAGAGCAGCAGCAGGAGCAGCAGCAACAGTGTCGCAGAAGCCTCCCTCAGGCCTCTTAAGCTGTGGCGGTGAGTGCAGGCTCCGCACCCTAGGCCAGATGGAGTTGGCAGGAAAGGGAGCAGCCCACCCAGCACTTGCTAGAGCAGCAGCAGCAGCAGTGTCCCAGAAGCCTCCCTCAGGCCTCTTAAGCTGTGGCAGTGATTGTTGGCTCCGCCCCCTAGGCCAGATGGAGTTGATAGGAAAGGGAGCGGCCCACCCAGCACCCACTATAGGAGCAGCAGCAGCAGTGTCCCGGAAGCCTCCCTCAGGCCTCTTAAGTTGTGGCGGTGAGTGCAGGCTCCGCCCCCTAGGCCAGTTGGAGTTGGCAGGAAAGGGAGTGGCCCACCCAGCACTCACTAGAGCAGCAGCAGCATCAGCAGTGTCCCGGAGGCCTTGATGGAGGCCCTCAAGCTGTGGCGGTGAGTACAGGCTCCGCCCCCTGGGCCAGATGGAGGTGGCAGGAAAGGGAGTGGCCAACACAGCACTAACTAGAGCAGCAGCAGGAGCAGCAGCAACAGTGTCCCGGAAGCCTCCCTCAGGCCTCCTAAGCTTTGGTGGTGAGTGCAGGCTCCGCCCCCTAGGCCAGATGGAGTTGGCAGGAAAGGGAGCGGTCCACCCAGCACTCACTATAGGAGCAGCAGCAGCAGTTTCCCGGAAGCCATTCCTCAGGCCTCTTAAGTTATGGCGGTGAGTGCAGGCTCCGCCCCCTAGGCCAGATGGAGTTGTCAGGAAACGGAGTGGCCCACACAGCACTCAATAGAGCAGCAGCAGGAGCAGCAGCAACAGCACTCACTAGAGCAGCAGCAGTTTCCCGGAAGCCTCCCTCAGGCCTCTTACGCTGTGGCGGTGAGTGCAGGCTCCGCCCCCTAGGCCAGATGGAGTTGTCAGGAAACGGAGTGGCCCACACAGCACTCAATAGAGCAGCAGCAGGAGCAGCAGCTACAGTGTCCCGGAAGCCTCCCTCAGGCCTCTTAAGCTGTGGCAGTGATTGCAGGCTCCGCCCTCTAGGCCAGATGGAGTTGGCAGGAAAGGGAGTGGCCCACACAGCACTAACTAGAGCAGCAGCAGGAGCAGCAGTGTCCCGGAAGCCTAACTCAGGCCTCTTAATCTGTGGCGGTGAGTGCAGGCTCCGCACCCTAGGCCAGATGGAGTTGGAAGGAAAGGGAGCGGCCCACCCAGCACTCACTAGAGCAGCAGCAGTGTCCCGGAAGCCTCCCTCAGGCCTCTTAAGCTATGGTGGTGAGTGCAGGCTCCGCCCCCTAGGCCAGATGGAGTTGGCAGGAAAGGGAGTGGTCCACACAGCACTCAATAGAGCAGCAGCAGGAGCAGCAGCAACAGTGTCGCAGAAGCCTCCCTCAGGCCTCTTAAGCTGTGGCGGTGAGTGCAGGCTCCGCACCCTAGGCCAGATGGAGTTGGCAGGAAAGGGAGAGGGCCACCCAGCACTCACTAGAGCAGCAGCAGCAGCAGCAACAGTGTCCCGGAAGCCTCCCTCAGGCCTCTTAAGCTGTGGCAGTGATTGCAGGCTCCGCCCTCTAGGCCAGATGGAGTTGGCAGGAAAGGGAGTGGCCCACACAGCACTAACTAGAGCAGCAGCAGGAGCAGCAGTGTCCCGGAAGCCTAACTCAGGCCTCTTAATCTGTGGCGGTGAGTGCAGGCTCCGCACCCTAGGCCAGATGGAATTGGAAGGAAAGGGAGCGGCCCACCCAGCACTCACTAGAGCAGCAGCAGTGTACCGGAAGCCTCCCTCAGGCCTCTTAAGCTATGGTGGTGAGTGAAGGCTCCGCCCCCTAGGCCAGATGGAGTTGGCAGGAAAGGGAGTGGTCCACACAGCACTCAATAGAGCAGCAGTAGGAGCAGCAGCAACAGTGTCGCAGAAGCCTCCCTCAGGCCTCTTAAGCTGTGGCGGTGAGTGCAGGCTCCGCACCCTAGGCCAGATGGAGTTGGCAGGAAAGGGAGAGGGCCACCCAGCACTCACTAGAGCAGCAGCAGCAGCAGCAGCAACAGTGTCCCGGAAGCCTCCCTCAGGCCTCTTAAGCTGTGGCGGTGAGTGCAGGCTCCGCCCCCTAGGCCAGATGGAGTTGGCAGGAAACGGAGTGGCCCACACAGCACTAACTAGAGCAGCAGAAGAAGAAGAAGAAGAGTTTGGATTTGATATCCCGCCTTTCACTCCCTTTAAGGAGTCTCAAAGCGGCTAACATTCTCCTTTCCCTTCCTCCCCCACAACAAACACTCTGTGAGGTGAGTGGGGCTGAGAGACTTCACAGAAGTGTGACTGGCCCAAGGTCACCCAGCAGCTGCATGTGGAGGAGCGGAGACGCGAACCCGGTTACCCAGATTACGTGACTACCGCTCTTAACCACTACACCACACTGGCTCAGCAGCAGGAGCAGCAGCAACAGTGTCCCAGAAGCCTCCCTCAGGCCTCTTAATCTGTGGCGGTGAGTGCAGGCTCCGCCCCCTAGGCCAGATGGAGTTGGCAGGAAAGGGAGAGGGCCATCCAGCACTCACTAGAGCATCAGCAGCAGCAGCAGTGTCCCGGAAGCCTCCCTCAGGCCTCTTAATCTGTGGCGGTGAGTGCAGGCTCCGCACCCTAGGCCAGATGGAGTTGGCAAGAAAGGGAGCAGCCCACCCAGCACTTGCTAGAGCAGCAGCAGCAGCAGTGTCCCAGAAGCCTCCCTCAGGCCTCTTAAGCTGTGGCAGTGAGTGTTGGCTCCGCCCCCTAGGCCAGATGGAGTTGATAGGAAAGGGAGCGGCCCACCCAGCACCCACTATAGGAGCAGCAGCAGCAGTGTCCCGGAAGCCTCCCTCAGGCCTCTTAAGTTGTGGTGGTGAGTGCAGGCTCCGCCCCCTAGGCCAGTTGGAGTTGGCAGGATAGGGAGTGGCCCACCCAGCACTCACTAGAGCAGCAGCAGCATCAGCAGTGTCCCGGAGGCCTTGATGGAGGCCCTCAAGCTGTGGCGGTGAGTACAGGCTCCGCCCCCTGGGCCAGATGGAGGTGGCAGGAAAGGGAGTGGCCAACACAGCACTAACTAGAGCAGCAGCAGGAGCAGCAGCAACAGTGTCCCGGAAGCCTCCCTCAGGCCTCTTAAGCTGTGGCGGTGAGTGCAGGCTCCGCCCCCTAGGCCAGATGGAGTTGGCAGGAAAGGGAGCGGCCCACCCAACACTCACTAGAGCAGCAGCAGCAGTGTCCCAGACGCCTCCCTCAGGCCTCTTAAGCTGTTGCGGTGAGTGCAGGCTCCGCCCACTAGGCCAGATGGAGTTGGCAGGAAAGGGAGCAGCCCACCCAGCACTCACTAGAGCAGCAGCAGCAGCAGTGTCCTGGAAGCCTTCCTCAGGCCTCTTAAGCTGTGGCGGTGAGTGCAGGCTCCGCCCCCTAGGCCAGATGGAGTTGGCAGGAAAGGGAGCAGCCCTCCCAGCACTCACTAGAGCAGCAGCAGTTTCCCGGAAGCCTCCCTCAGGCCTCTTACGCTGTGGCGGTGAGTGCAGGCTCCGCCCCCTAGGCCAGATGGAGTTGTCAGGAAACGGAGTGGCCCACACAGCACTCAATAGAGCAGCAGCAGGAGCAGCAGCAACAGTGTCCCGGAAGCCTCCCTCAGGCCTCTTAAGCTGTGGCAGTGATTGCAGGCTCCGCCCTCTAGGCCAGATGGAGTTGGCAGGAAAGGGAGTGGCCCACACAGCACTAACTAGAGCAGCAGCAGGAGCAGCAGTGTCCCGGAAGCCTAACTCAGGCCTCTTAATCTGTGGCGGTGAGTGCAGGCTCCGCACCCTAGGCTAGATGGAGTTGGAAGGAAAGGGAGCGGCCCACCCAGCACTCACTAGAGCAGCAGCAGTGTCCCGGAAGCCTCCCTCAGGCTTCTTAAGCTATGGTGGTGAGTGCAGGCTCCGCCCCCTAGGCCAGATGGAGTTGGCAGGAAAGGGAGTGGTCCACACAGCACTCAATAGAGCAGCAGCAGGAGCAGCAGCAACAGTGTCGCAGAAGCCTCCCTCAGGCCTCTTAAGCTGTGGCGGTGAGTGCAGGCTCCGCACCCTAGGCCAGATGGAGTTGGCAGGAAAGGGAGAGGGCCACCCAGCACTCACTAGAGCAGCAGCAGCAGCAGCAGCAGCAGCAGCAGCAGCAGTGTCCCGGAAGCCTCCCTAAGTCCTCTTCAGCTGTGGCGGTGAGTGCAGGCTCCGCCCCCTAGGCCAGATGGAGTTGGCAGGAAAGGGAGCAGCCCACCCAGCACTCACTAGAGCAGCAGCAGTTTCCCGGAAGCCTCCCTCAGGCCTCTTACGCTGTGGCGGTGAGTGCAGGCTCCGCCCCCTAGGCCAGATGGAGTTGGCAGGAAAGGGAGCGGCCCACCCAGCACTCACTAGAGCAGCAGCAGTGTCGAGGAAGCCTCCCTCAGGCCTTTTACGCTGTGGCGGTGAGTACAGGCTCCGCCCCCTATGCCAGATGGAGTTGGCAGGAAGGAGAGCGGCCCACCCAGCTCTCACTAGAGCAGCAGCAGCAGTGTCCTGGAAGCCTCCCTCGGGCCTCTTAAGCTGTGGCAGTGAGTGCAGGCTCTGCCCCCTAGGCCTTATGGAGTTGGCAGAAAAGGGAACGGCCCACCCAGCACTTGCTAGAGCAGCACCAGCAGCAATGTCCCGGAAGCATCCCTCAGGCCTCTTACGCTGTGGCGGTGCGTGCAGGCTCCGCCCCCTAGGCCAGATTGAGTTGGTAGAGCAGAAGCAGCAGCAGTGTCCCAGAGGCCTTGATGGAGGCCCTAAAGCTGTGGCGGTGAGTGCAGGCTCCGCCCCCTGGGCCAGATTGAATTGTCAAGAAAGGGAGCGGCCCACCCAGCACTCACTAGAGCAGCAGCAGGAGCAGCAGCAACAGTGTACCGGAGGCCTCCCTCAGGTCTCTTAAGCTGTGGCAGTGATTGCAGGCTCCACCCTCTAGGCCAGATGTAGTTGGCAGGAAACGGAGTGGCCCACACAGCACTCACTAGAGCAGCAGCAGCGTCCCGGAAGCCTCCCTCAGGCCTCTTAAGCTGTGGCGGTGAGTGCAGGCTCCGCCCCCTAGGCCAGATGGAGTTGGCAGGAAAGGGAGCGGCCCACCCAGCACTCACTAGAGCAACAGCAGCAGTATCCCGGAAGCCTCCCTCAGTCCACTTAACCTGTGGCGGTGAGTGCAGGCTCCGCCCCCTAGGCCAGATGGAGTTGGCAGGAAAGGTAGCGGCCCACCCAGCACTCAGTAGAGCAGCAGCACCAGCAGTGTCCCGGAAGTGTCCCTCAGGCCTCTTAAGCTGTGGTGGTGAGTGTAGGCTCCGCCCCCTAGGCCAGATGGAGTTGGCAGGAAAGGGAGCAGCCCACCCAGCACTTGCTAGAGCAGCAGCAGCAGCAGTGTCCCAGAAGCCTCCCTCAGGCCTCTTAAGCTGTTGCGGTGAGTGCAGGCTCCGCCCCCTAGGCCAGATGGAGTTGGCAGGAAACGGAGCGGCCCACACAGCACTCAATAGAGCAGCAGCAGTCTCCCGCAGGCCTCCTTCAGGCCTCTTACACTGTGGCGGTTAGTGCAAGCTCCGCCCCCTAGGCCAGATGGAGTTGGCAGGAAAGGGAGCGGCCCACCCATCAATCACTAGAGCAGTAGAAGCGGCAGTGGCCCGGAAGCCTCCCTCAGGCCTCTTAAGCTGTGGCGGTGAGTGCAGGCTCCGCCCCCTAGGCCAGATGGAGTTGGCAGAAAAGGGAGAGGGCCACCCAGCACTCACTAGAGCAGCAGCAGCAGCAGCAGTGTTCCGGAAACCTCCCTAAGTCCTCTTAAGCTGTGGCGGTGAGTGCAGGCTCCGCCCCCTAGGGCAGATGGAGTTGGCAGGAAAGGGAGCAGGCCACCCAGCACTCACTAGAGCAGCAGCAGCAGGAGTGTCCCGGAAGCCTCCCTCAGGCCTCTTAAGCTGTGGCGGTGAGTGCAGCCTACACCCCCTAGGGCAGATGGAGTTGGCAGGAAAGGGAGCATGCCACCCAGCACTTGCTAGAGCAGCAGCAGCAGCAGTGTCCCAGAAGCCTCCCTCAGGCCCCTTAAGCTGTGGTGGTGAGTGCAGGCTCCGCCCCCTAGGCCAGATGGAGTTGGCAGGAAAGGGAGCGGTCCACCCAGCATTCACTATAGCAGCAGCAGCAGCAGTGTCCCGGAAGCCTCCCTCAGGCCTCTTAAGTTGTGGCGGTGAGTGCAGGCTCCGCCCCCTAGGCCAGATGGAGTTGTCAGGAAACGGAGTGGCCCACACAGCACTCAATAGAGCAGCAGCAGGAGCAGCAGCAACAGTGTCCCGGAAGCCTCCCTCAGGCCTCTTAAGCTGTGGCAGTGATTGCAGGCTCCGCCCTCTAGGCCAGATGGAGTTGGCAGGAAACGGAGTGGCCCACACAGCACTAACTAGAGGAGCAGCAGGAGCAGCAGCAACAGTGTCCCAGAAGCCTCCCTCAGGCCTCTTAATCTGTGGCGGTGAGTGCAGGCTCCGCCCCCTAGGCCAGATGGAGTTGGCAGTAAAGGGAGAGGGCCATCCAGCACTCACTAGAGCATCAGCAGCAGCAGCAGTGTCCCGGAAGCCTCCCTCAGGCCTCTTAATCTGTGGCGGTGAGTGCAGGCTCCGCACCCTAGGCCAGATGGAGTTGGCAGGAAAGGGAGCAGCCCACCCAGCACTTGCTAGAGCAGCAGCAGCAGCAGTGTCCCAGAAGCCTCCCTCAGGCCTCTTAAGCTGTGGCAGTGAGTGTTGGCTCCGCCCCCTAGGCCAGATGGAGTTGATAGGAAAGGGAGCGGCCCACCCAGCACCCACTATAGGAGCAGCAGCAGCAGTGTCCCGGAAGCCTCCCTCAGGCCTCTTAAGTTGTGGCGGTGAGTGCAGGCTCCGCCCCCTAGGCCAGTTGGAGTTGGCAGGAAAGGGAGTGGCCCACCCAGCACTCACTAGAGCAGCAGCAGCAGCAGCAGTGTCCCGGAGGCCTTGATGGAGGCCCTCAAGCTGTGGCGGTGAGTACAGGCTCCGCCCCCTGGGCCAGATGGAGGTGGCAGGAAAGGGAGCGGCCCACCCAGCACTCACTAGAGCAGCAGCAGCAGCAGTGTCCTGGAAGCCTCCCTCAGGCCTCTTAAGCTGTGGCGGTGAGTGCAGGCTCCGCCCCCTAGGCCAGATGGAGTTGGCAGGAAAGGGAGCGGCCCACCCAACACTCACTAGAGCAGCAGCAGCAGTGTCCCAGACGCCTCCCTCAGGCCTCTTAAGCTGTTGCGGTGAGTGCAGGCTCCGCCCACTAGGCAAGATGGAGTTGGCAGGAAAGGGAGCAGCCCACCCAGCACTCACTAGAGCAGCAGCAGCAGCAGTGTCCTGGAAGCCTTCCTCAGGCCTCTTAAGCTGTGGCGGTGAGTGCAGGCTCCGCCCCCTAGGCCAGATGAAGTTGGCAGGAAAGGGAGCAGCCCACTAGCACTCACTAGAGCAGCAGCAGTTTCCCGGAAGCCTCCCTCAGGCCTTTTACGCTGTGGCGGTGAGTGCAGGCTCCGCCCCCTAGGCCAGATGGAGTTGTCAGGAAACGGAGTGGCCCACACAGCACTCAATAGAGCAGCAGCAGGAGCAGCAGCAACAGTGTCCCGGAAGCCTCCCTCAGGCCTCTTAAGCTGTGGCAGTGATTGCAGGCTCCGCCCTCTAGGCCAGATGGAGTTGGCAGGAAAGGGAGTGGCCCACACAGCACTAACTAGAGCAGCAGCAGGAGCAGCAGTGTCCCGGAAGCCTAACTCAGGCCTCTTAATCTGTGGCGGTGAGTGCAGGCTCCGCACCCTAGGCCAGATGGAGTTGGCAGGAAAGGGAGAGGGCCACCCAGCACTCACTAGAGCAGCAGCAGCAGCAGCAGCAGCAGCAGCAGTGTCCCGGAAGCCTCCCTAAGTCCTCTTCAGCTGTGGCGGTGAGTGCAGGCTCCGCCCCCTAGGCCAGATGGAGTTGGCAGGAAAGGGAGCAGCCCACCCAGCACTCACTAGAGCAGCAGCAGTTTCCCGGAAGCCTCCCTCAGGCCTCTTACGCTGTGGCGGTGAGTGCAGGCTCCGCCCCCTAGGCCAGATGGAGTTGGCAGGAAAGGGAGCGGCCCACCCAGCACTCACTAGAGCAGCAGCAGTGTCCAGGAAGCCTCCCTCAGGCCTTTTACGCTGTGGCGGTGAGTACAGGCTCCGCCCCCTATGCCAGATGGAGTTGGCAGGAAGGAGAGCGGCCCACCCAGCTCTCACTAGAGCAGCAGCAGCAGTGTCCTGGAAGCCTCCCTCAGGCCTCTTAAGCTGTGGCAGTGAGTGCAGGCTCTGCCCCCTAGGCCTTATGGAGTTGGCAGAAAAGGGAACGGCCCACCCAGCACTTGCTAGAGCAGCACCAGCAGCAGTGTCCCGGAAGCATCCCTCAGGCCTCTTACGCTGTGGCGGTGCGTGCAGGCTCCGCCCCCTAGGCCAGATTGAGTTGGTAGAGCAGAAGCAGCAGCAGTGTCCCAGAGGCCTTGATGGAGGCCCTAAAGCTGTGGCGGTGAGTGCAGGCTCCGCCCCCTGGGCCAGATTGAATTGTCAAGAAAGGGAGCGGCCCACCCAGCACTCACTAGAGCAGCAGCAGGAGCAGCAGCAACAGTGTACCGGAGGCCTCCCTCAGGTCTCTTAAGCTGTGGCAGTGATTGCAGGCTCCACCCTCTAGGCCAGATGTAGTTGGCAGGAAATGGAGTGGCCCACACAGCACTCACTAGAGCAGCAGCAGCGTCCCGGAAGCCTCCCTCAGGCCTCTTAAGCTGTGGCGGTGAGTGCAGGCTCCGCCCCCTAGGCCAGATGGAGTTGGCAGGAAAGGGAGCGGCCCACCCAGCACTCACTAGAGCAACAGCAGCAGTATCCCGGAAGCCTCCCTCAGTCCACTTAACCTGTGGCGGTGAGTGCAGGCTCCGCCCCCTAGGCCAGATGGAGTTGGCAGGAAAGGTAGCGGCCCACCCAGCACTCAGTAGAGCAGCAGCACCAGCAGTGTCCCGGAAGCCTCCCTCAGGCCTCTTAAGCTGTGGTGGTGAGTGTAGGCTCCGCCCCCTAGGCCAGATGGAGTTGGCAGGAAAGGGAGCAGCCCACCCAGCACTTGCTAGAGCAGCAGCAGCAGCAGTGTCCCAGAAGCCTCCCTCAGGCCTCTTAAGCTGTTGCGGTGAGTGCAGGCTCCGCCCCCTAGGCCAGATGGAGTTGGCAGGAAACGGAGCGGCCCACACAGCACTCAATAGAGCAGCAGTAGTCTCCCGCAAGCCTCCTTCAGGCCTCTTACGCTGTGGCGGTTAGTGCAAGCTCCGCCCCCTAGGCCAGATGGAGTTGGCAGGAAAGGGAGCGGCCCACCCATCAATCACTAGAGCAGTAGAAGCGGCAGTGGCCCGGAAGCCTCCCTCAGGCCTCTTAAGCTGTGGCGGTGAGTGCAGGCTCCGCACCCTAGGCCAGATGGAGTTGGCAGAAAAGGGAGAGGGCCACCCAGCACTCACTAGAGCAGCAGCAGCAGCAGCAGCAGTGTTCCGGAAACCTCCCTAAGTCCTCTTAAGCTGTGGCGGTGAGTGCAGGCTCCGCCCCCTAGGGCAGATGGAGTTGGCAGGAAAGGGAGCAGGCCACCCAGCACTCACTAGAGCAGCAGCAGCAGGAGTGTACCGGAAGCCTCCCTCAGGCCTCTTAAGCTGTGGTGGTGAGTGCAGGCTCCGCCCACTAGGCCAGATGGAGTTGGCAGGAAAGGGAGAAGCCCACCCAGCACTCACTACAGCAACAGCAGCAGCAGTATCCCAGAAGCCTCCCTCAGGCCTCTTAAGCTTTGGTGGTGAGTGCAGGCTCCGCCCCCTAGGCCAGATGGAGTTGGCAGGAAAGGGAGCGGTCCACCCAGCACTCACTATAGGAGCAGCAGCAGCAGTGTCCCGGAAGCCTCCCTCAGGCCTCTTAAGTTGTGGCGGTGAGTGCAGGCTCCGCCCCCTAGGCCAGATGGAGTTGTCAGGAAACGGAGTGGCCCACACAGCACTCAATAGAGCAGCAGCAGGAGCAGCAGCAACAGTGTCCCGGAAGCCTCCCTCAGGCCTCTTAAGCTGTGGCAGTGATTGCAGGCTCCGCCCTCTAGGCCAGATGGAGTTGGCAGGAAACGGAGTGGCCCACACAGCACTCAATAGAGCAGCAGCAGGAGCAGCAGCAACAGTGTCCCAGAAGCCTCCCTCAGGCCTCTTAATCTGTGGCTGTGAGTGCAGGCTCCGCCCCCTAGGCCAGATGGAGTTGGCAGGAAAGGGAGAGGGCCACCCAGCACTCACTAGAGCAGCAGCAGCAGCAGCAGTTTCCCGGAAGCCTCCCTCAGGCCTCTTAATCTGTTGTGGTGAGTGCAGGCTCCGCCCACTAGGCCAGATGGAGTTGGCAGGAAAGGGAGCAGCCCACCCAGCACTCACTAGAGCAGCAGCAGCAGCAGTATCCCAGAAGCCTCCCTCAGGCCTCTTAAGCTTTGGTGCTGAGTGCAGGCTCCGCCCCCTAGGCCAGATGGAGTTGGCAGGAAAGGGAGCGGTCCACCCAGCACTCACTATAGGAGCAGCAGCAGCAGTGTCCCGGAAGCCTCCCTCAGGCCTCTTAAGTTGTGGCGGTGAATCCAGCCTCCGCCCCCTAGGCCAGATGGAGTTGTCAGGAAACGGAGTGGCCCACACAGCACTCAATAGAGCAGCAGCAGGAGCAGCAGCAACAGTGTCCCGGAAGCCTCCCTCAGGCCTCTTAAGCTGTGGCAGTGATTGCAGGCTCCGCCCTCTAGGCCAGATGGAGTTGGCAGGAAACGGAGTGGCCCACACAGCACTAACTAGAGCAGCAGCAGGAGCAGCAGCAACAGTGTCCCAGAAGCCTCCCTCAGGCCTCTTAATCTGTGGCGGTGAGTGCAGGCTCCGCCCCCTAGGCCAGATGGAGTTGGCAGGAAAGGGAGTGGCCCACCCAGCACTCGCTAGAGCAGCAGCAGGGGCAGCAGCAACAGTGTCCCGGAAGCCTCCCTCAGGCCTCTTAATCTGTGGCGGTGAGTGCAGGCTCTGCCCCCTAGGCCACATGGAGTTGGCAGGAAAGGGAGAGGGCCACCCAGGACTCACTAGAGCAGCAGCAGCAGCAGCGGTGTCCCGGAAGCCTCCCTCAGGCCTCTTAATCTGTGGCGGTGAGTGCAGGCTCTGCCCCCTAGGCCAGATGGAGTTGGGAGGAAAGGGAGTGGCCCACACAGCACTCAATAGAGCAGCAGCAGCAGCAGCAACAACAGTGTCCCAGAAGCCTCCCTCAGGCCTCTTAAGCTGTGGCGGTGAGTGCATGCTCCGCACCCTAGGCCAGATGGAGTTGTCAGGAAAGGGAGAGGGCCACCCAGCACTCACTAGAGCATAAGCAGCAGCAGTATCCCGGAAGCCTCCCTAAGTCCTCTTCAGCTGTGGCGGTGAGTGCATGCTCCGCCCCCTAGGCCAGATGGAGTTGGCAGGAAAGGGAGCGGCCCACCCAGCACTCACTAGAGCAGCAGCAGCAGCAGTGTCCCGGAAGCCTCCCTCAGGCCTCTTAAGTTGTGGCGGTGAGTGCAGGCTCCGCCCCCTAGGCCAGATGGAGTTGGCAGGAAAGGAGTGGCCCACACAGCACTCAATAGAGCAGCAGGAGGAGCAGCAGCAACAGTGTCCCAGAAGCCTCCCTCAGGCCTCTTAAGCTGTGGCGGTGAGTGCAGGCTCCGCCCCCTAGGCCAGATGGAGTTGGCAGGAAACGGAGCGGCCCACACAGCACTCAATAGAGCAGCAGCAGTCTCCCGCAAGCCTCCTTCAGGCCTCTTACGCTGTGGCGGTTAGTGCAAGCTCCGCCCCCTAGGCCAGATGGAGTTGGCAGGAAAGGGAGCGGCCCACCCATCAATCACTAGAGCAGTAGAAGCGGCAGTGGCCCGGAAGCCTCCCTCAGGCCTCTTAAGCTGTGGCGGTGAGTGCAGGCTCCGCACCCTAGGCCAGATGGAGTTGGCAGAAAAGGGAGAGGGCCACCCAGCACTCACTAGAGCAGCAGCAGCAGCAGCAGCAGCAGTGTTCCGGAAACCTCCCTAAGTCCTCTTAAGCTGTGGCGGTGAGTGCAGGCTCCACCCCCTAGGGCAGATGGAGTTGGCAGGAAAGGGAGCAGGCCACCCAGCACTCACTAGAGCAGCAGCAGCAGGAGTGTCCCGGAAGCCTCCCTCAGGCCTCTTAAGCTGTGGTGGTGAGTGCAGGCTCCGCCCACTAGGCCAGATGGAGTTGGCAGGAAAGGGAGAAGCCCACCCAGCACTCACTACAGCAACAGCAGCAGCAGTATCCCAGAAGCCTCCCTCAGGCCTCTTAAGCTTTGGTGGTGAGTGCAGGCTCCGCCCCCTAGGCCAGATGGAGTTGGCAGGAAAGGGAGCGGTCCACCCAGCACTCACTATAGGAGCAGCAGCAGCAGTGTCCCGGAAGCCTCCCTCAGGCCTCTTAAGTTGTGGCGGTGAGTGCAGGCTCCGCCCCCTAGGCCAGATGGAGTTGTCAGGAAACGGAGTGGCCCACACAGCACTCAATAGAGCAGCAGCAGGAGCAGCAGCAACAGTGTCCCGGAAGCCTCCCTCAGGCCTCTTAAGCTGTGGCAGTGATTGCAGGCTCCGCCCTCTAGGCCAGATAATAATAATAATAATAATTTATTATTTGTACCCCGCCCATCTGGCTGGGTTTCCCCAGCCACTCTGGGCGGCTTCCACAGAAACTAAAAAACACTAAAATATCATACATTAAAAGCTTCCCTGAATAGGGCCGCCTTAAGATGTCTTCTGAATGTCAGGTAGTTGTCCATCACCTTGACATCCAATGGGAGGGCATTCCACAGGGCGGGCGCCACCACCGAAAAGGCCCTCTGCCTGGTTCCCTGTAGCTTCGCTTCTCGTAATGAGGGAACCGCCAGAAGGCCCTCGGCGCTGGACCTCAGTGTCCGGGCAGAACGATGGGGGTGGAGACGCTCCTTCAGGTATACTGGGCCGAAGCCGTTTAGGGCTTTAAAGGTCAACACCAGCACTTTGAATTGTGCTCGGAAACGTACTGGGAGCCAATGTAGGTCTTTCAAGACCGGTGTTATGTGGTCTCGGCGGCCGCCCCCAGTCACCAGTCTAGCTGCCGCATTCTGGATTAGCTGTAGTTTCCGAGTCACCTTCAAAGGTAGCCCCACGTAGAGCGCATTGCAGTAGTCCAAGCGGGAGATAACTAGAGCATGCACCACTCTGGCCAGACAGTCCGCGGGCAGGTAGGGTCTCAGCCTGCGTACCAGGTGGAGTTGGTAGACAGCTGCCCTGGATACAGAATTGACCTGCGCCTCCATGGACAGCTGTGAGTCCAAAATGACTCCCAGGCTACGCACCTGGTCCTTCAGGGGCACAGTTACCCTATTCAGGACCAGGGAGTCCTCCACACCAGCCCGCCCCCTGTCCCCCAAAAACAGTACTTCTGTCTTGTCAGGATTCAACTTCAATCCATTAGCCGCCATCCATCCTCCAACCGCCTCCAGGCACTCACACAGGACCTTCACCGCCTTCACTGGTTCTGATTTGAAAGAAAGGTAGAGCTGGGTATCATCTGCATATTGATGGACACCCAGTCCAAACCCCCTTATGATCTCTCCCAGCGGCTTCATATAGATGTTAAAAAGCATGGGGGAGA
Source organism: Podarcis bocagei (assembly GCF_964188305.1). Lineage (NCBI taxonomy): Eukaryota > Metazoa > Chordata > Lepidosauria > Squamata > Lacertidae > Podarcis > Podarcis bocagei. The sequence goes on from NC_138131.1 coordinate 35,410,395, forward strand.
GGACGGAACCCTGAGGCACCCCACAAGTGAGGGCCCAGGGGTCTGAACACTCATCCCCCACCACCACTTTCTGAACACGGCCCAGGAGGAAGGAGCGAAACCACTGTATAACAGTGCCCCCAGCTCCCAGCCCCTCTAGACGGTCCAGAAGGATGTTATGGTCGATTGTATCAAAGGCCGCTGAGAGATCCAGCAGAACTAGGAAACAACTCTCACCTTTGTCCCTAGCTCGCCGGAGATCATCAACCAGTGCGACCAAGGCAGTTTCAGTCCCATGATGAGGCCTGAACCCTGATTGGAAGGGATCCAAATGGTCCGCATCCTCCAGGCGTGCCTGGAGTTGTTCAGCAACCACACGCTCAATCACCTTGCCCAAGAATGGAAGATTTGAGACTGGGCGATAGTTGGCCATACTGGCCGGGTCTAAAGATGGTTTTTTAAGAAGCGGTTTAATGACCGCCTCTTTCAGCGGATCTGGGAATGTTCCCTCACAGAGGGAAGCATTCACCACCCCGCAGAGCCCATCGCCCAGCCCTTCCCGGCTTGCTTTTATTAGCCAGGATGGGCAAGGATCAAGGAGACAGGTGGTTGGTTTCACGCGTCCAAGCAGCCTGTCCACATCCTCGGGGGTAACGGATTGAAATTGATTCCATGCAACTTGACCAGACAGGGCTCTAGCACTCTCCCGCCCCGGCCCTGCTCCCACGGTGGTGTCTAGCTCCTTCCGAATATGAGTGATTTTATCTGCAAAAAACTTTGCAAAATCGTTGCAGGAGATCTTGGGGTCTTTACAAGGCCCCGGTGGTAAAGGTGGTTCCGTTAAATTGCGGACCACCTGAAAGAGTCTCCTGCTACTATTTTCTGCAGATGCAATAGAGGCGGTGAAGAAAGTCTTCTTCGCCGTCGCTATCGCCACTTGGTAGGCTCGACGTTGAGCTCTAACCTGTGTCCGGTCAGATTCGGAGTGAGTTTTCTGCCACCGACGCTCTAGCCGTCTCAGCGATTGTTTCATCGCCCTCAGCTCCGAAGAAAACCACGGGGCTGTCCGGGCTCCATGCAATCGGAGAGGGCGCTTCGGAGCCAGACAGTCGATAGCCCTGGTTAACTCCGCATTCCAGCGGGCCACCAGGGAATCAGCTGAAAGGCCATCAACATGGGATAAAGCATCCCCTACCACTCTCTGGAAACCATTTGGATCCATTAAGTGGCGGGGGCGGACCATCCGAATTGGTCCCACCTCCCTGCAGAGGGGATGGAGTTGGCAGGAAACGGAGTGGCCCACACAGCACTCAATAGAGCAGCAGCAGGAGCAGCAGCAACAGTGTCCCAGAAGCCTCCCTCAGGCCTCTTAATCTGTGGCTGTGAGTGCAGGCTCCGCCCCCTAGGCCAGATGGAGTTGGCAGGAAAGGGAGAGGGCCACCCAGCACTCACTAGAGCAGCAGCAGCAGCAGCAGTTTCCCGGAAGCCTCCCTCAGGCCTCTTAATCTGTTGTGGTGAGTGCAGGCTCCGCCCACTAGGCCAGATGGAGTTGGCAGGAAAGGGAGCAGCCCACCCAGCACTCACTAGAGCAGCAGCAGCAGCAGTATCCCAGAAGCCTCCCTCAGGCCTCTTAAGCTTTGCTGCTGAGTGCAGGCTCCGCCCCCTAGGCCAGATGGAGTTGGCAGGAAAGGGAGCGGTCCACCCAGCACTCACTATAGGAGCAGCAGCAGCAGTGTCCCGGAAGCCTCCCTCAGGCCTCTTAAGTTGTGGCGGTGAATCCAGCCTCCGCCCCCTAGGCCAGATGGAGTTGGCAGGAAACGGAGTGGCCCACACAGCACTAACTAGAGCAGCAGCAGGAGCAGCAGCAGCAGTGTCCCAGAAGCCTCCCTCAGGCCTCTTAAGTTGTGGCGGTGAGTGCAGGCTCCGCCCCCTAGGCCAGATGGAGTTGTCAGGAAACGGAGTGGCCCACACAGCACTCAATAGAGCAGCAGCAGGAGCAGCAGCAATAGTGTCCCGGAAGCCTCCCTCAGGCCTCTTAAGCTGTGGCAGTGATTGCAGGCTCCGCCCTCTAGGCCAGATGGAGTTGGCAGGAAACGGAGTGGCCCACACAGCACTAACTAGAGCAGCAGCAGTGTCCCAGAAGCCTCCCTCAGGCCTCTTAAGCTGTGGCGGTGAGTGCAGGCGCCGCCCCCTAGGCCAGATGGAGTTGGCAGGAAAGTGAGTAGCCCACAAAGTACTCACTAGAGCAGTAGAAGCAGCAGTGTCCCGGAAGCCTCCCTCAGGCCTTTTAAGCTGTGGCGGTGAGTGCAGGCTCCGCCCCCTAGGCCAGATGGAGTTGGCAGGAAAGGGAGAGGCCCACCCAGCACTCACTAGAGCAGCAGGAGTGTCCCAGAAGCCTCCCACAGGCCTCTTAAGCTATGGCGGTGAGTGCAGGCTCCGCCCCCTAGGCCAGATGGAGTTGGCAGGAAAGGGAGCGGCCCACCCAGCACTTGCTAGAGCAGCAGCAGCAGCAGTGTCCCGGAAGCCTCCCTCAGGCCTCTTAAACTGTGGCGGTGAGTGCAGGCTCCGCCCCCTAGGCCAGATGGATTTGGCAGGAAACGGAGTGGCCCACACAGCACTAACTAGAGCAGCAGCAGGAGCAGCAGCAACAGTGTCCCGGAAGCCTCCTTCAGGCCTCTTATGCTGTGGCGGTGAGTGCAGGCTCCGCCCCCTAGGCCAGATGGAGTTGGCAGGAAAGGGAGCGGCCCACCCAGCACTCACTAGAGCAGCAGCAGCAGCAGTGTCCCGGAAGCCTCCCTCAGGCCTCTTAAGTTGTGGCGGTGAGTGCAGGCTCCGCCCCCTAGGCCAGATGGAGTTGTCAGGAAAGGAGTGGCCCACACAGCACTCAATAGAGCAGCAGCAGGAGCAGCAGCAGCAATGTCCCAGAAGCCTCCCTCAGGCCTCTTAAGTTGTGGCGGTGAGTGCAGGCTCCGCCCCCTAGGCCAGATGGAGTTGTCAGGAAACGGAGTGGCCCACACAGCACTCAATAGAGCAGCAGCAGGAGCAGCAGCAATAGTGTCCCGGAAGCCTCCCTCAGGCCTCTTAAGCTGTGGCAGTGATTGCAGGCTCCGCCCTCTAGGCCAGATGGAGTTGGCAGGAAACGGAGTGGCCCACACAGCACTAACTAGAGCAGCAGCAGTGTCCCAGAAGCCTCCCTCAGGCCTCTTAAGCTGTGGCGGTGAGTGCAGGCTCCGCCCCCTAGGCCAGATGGAGTTGGCAGGAAAGTGAGTAGCCCACAAAGTACTCACTAGAGCAGTAGAAGCAGCAGTGTCCCGGAAGCCTCCCTCAGGCCTTTTAAGCTGTGGCGGTGAGTGCAGGCTCCGCCCCCTAGGCCAGATGGAGTTGGCAGGAAAGGGAGAGGCCCACCCAGCACTCACGAGAGCAGCAGGAGTGTCCCAGAAGCCTCCCACAGGCCTCTTAAGCTATGGCGGTGAGTGCAGGCTCCGCCCCCTAGGCCAGATGGAGTTGGCAGGAAAGGGAGCGGCCCACCCAGCACTTGCTAGAGCAGCAGCAGCAGCAGTGTCCCGGAAGCCTCCCTCAGGCCTCTTAAACTGTGGCGGTGAGTGCAGGCTCCGCCCCCTAGGCCAGATGGATTTGGCAGGAAACGGAGTGGCCCACACAGCACTAACTAGAGCAGCAGCAGGAGCAGCAGCAACAGTGTCCCGGAAGCCTCCTTCAGGCCTCTTATGCTGTGGCGGTGAGTGCAGGCTCCGCCCCCTAGGCCAGATGGAGTTGGCAGGAAAGGGAGCGGCCCCAGCACTCACTAGAGCAGCAGCAGCAGCAGTGTCCCGGAAGCCTCCCTCAGGCCTCTTAAGTTGTGGCGGTGAGTGCAGGCTCCGCCCCCTAGGCCAGATGGAGTTGTCAGGAAAGGAGTGGCCCACACAGCACTCAATAGAGCAGCAGCAGGAGCAGCAGCAACAGTGTCCCAGAAGCCTCCCTCAGGCCTCTTAAGCTGTGGCGGTGAGTGCAGGCTCCGCCCCGTAGGCCAGATGGAGTTGGCAGAAAAGGGAGAGGGCCACCCAGCACTCACTAGAGCAGCAGCAGCAGTAATGTCCCGGAAGCATCCCTCAGGCCTCTTAAGCTGTGGCGGTGAGTGCAGGCTCTGCCCCCTAGGCCAGATGGAGTTGGCAGGAAAGGGAGCGGCCCACCCAGCACTGGCTAGAGCAGCAGCAGCAGCAGTGTTCCGGAAGCCTCCCTCAGGCCTCTTAAGCTGTGGCGGTGAGTGCAGGCTCCGCACCTTAGGCCAGATGGAGTTGGCAGGAAAGGGAGCGGCCCACCCAGCACTAACTAGAGGAGCAGCAGCAGTAATGTCCCGGAAGCATCCCTCAGGCCTCTTAAGCTGTTGCGGTGAGTGCAGGCTCCGCCCCCTATGCCGAATGGAGTTGGCAGGAAACGGAACGGCCCACACACCACTCAATAGAGCAGCAGCAGTGTCCCGCAAGCCTCCCTCAGGCCTCTTGCGCTGTGGCGGTTAGTGCAAGCTCCGCCCCCTAGGCCAGATGGAGTTGGCAGGAAAGGGAGCGGCCCACCCAAGCACTCACTAGAGCAGCAGCACTGTCACAGAAGCCTCCCTCAGGCCTCTTAAGCTGAGGCGGTTTGTGCAGGGTCCGCCCCCTAGGCCAGATGGAGTTGGCAGGAAAGGGAGCGGCCCACCCAGCACTCACTACAGGAGCAGCAGCAGCAGTGTCCCGGAAGCCTCCCTCAGGCCTCTTAAGCTGTGGCAGTGATTGCAGGCTCCGCCCTCTAGGCCAGATGGAGTTGGCAGGAAAGGGAGTGGCCCACACAGCACTCAATAGAGCAGCAGCAGGAGCAGCAGCAACAGTGTCCCAGAAGCCTCCCTCAGGCCTCTTAATCTTTGGCGGTGAGTGCAGGCTCCGCCCTCTAGGCCAGATGGAGTTGGCAGGAAAGGGAGAGGGCCACCCAGCACTCACTAGAGCATCAGCAGCAGCAGCAGTGTCCCGGAAGCCTCCCTCAGGCCTCTTAAGTTGTGGCGGTGAGTGCAGGCTCCGCCCCCTAGGCCAGATGGAGTTGTCAGGAAACGGAGTGGCCTACACAGCACTCAATAGAGCAGCAGCAGGAGCAGCAGCAACAGTGTCCCGGAAGCCTCCCTCAGGCCTCTTAAGCTGTGGCAGTGATTGCAGGCTCCGCCCTCTAGGCCAGATGGAGTTGGCAGGAAAGGGAGCGGCCCACCCAGCACTCACTAGAGCAGCAGCAGTGTCCCGGAAGCCTCCCTCAGGCCTCTTAAGCTATGGTGGTGAGTGCAGGCTCCGCCCCCTAGGCCAGATGGAGTTGGCAGGAAAGGGAGTGGCCCACACAGCACTCAATAGAGCAGCAGCAGGAGCAGCAGCAACAGTGTCCCAGAAGCCTCCCTCAGGCCTCTTAAGCTGTGGCGGTGAGTGCAGGCTCCGCCCCCTAGGCCAGATGGAGTTGGCAGGAAACGGAGTGGCCCACACATCACTAACTAGAGCAGCAGCAGGAGCAGCAGCAACAGTGTCCCGGAAGCCTCCCTCAGGCCTCTTAAGCTGTGGCGGTGAGTGCAGGCTCCGCCCCCTAGGCCAGATGGAGTTGGCAGGAAAGGGAGCGGCCCACCCAGCACTCACTAGAGCAGCAGCAGCAGCAGTGTCCCGGAAGCCTCCCTCAGGCCTCTTAAGCTGTGGCAGGGATTGCAGGCTCCGCCCCCTAGGCCAGATGGAGTAGGCAGGAAATGGAGCGGCCCACCCAGCACTCACTAGAGCAGCAGCAGTGTCCCGGAAGCCGCCCTCAGGCCTCTTAAGCTATGGTGGTGAGTGCAGGCTCCGCCCCCTAGGCCAGATGGAGTTGGCAGGAAAGGGAGTGGCCCACCCAGCTCTCACTAGAGCAGCAGCAGGAGCAGCAGCAACAGTGTCCCAGAAGCCTCCCTCAGGCCTCTTAAGCTGTGGCGGTGAGTGCAGGCTCCGCACCCTAGGCCCGATGGAGTTGGCAGGAAAGGGAGTGGCCCACCCAGCTCTCACTAGAGCAGCAGCAGCAGCAGTGTACCGGAAGCCTCCCTCAGGCCTCTTAAGCTGTGGTGGTGAGTGCAGGCTCCGCCCCCTAGGGCAGATGGAGTTGGCAGGAAAGGGAGCAGCCCACCCAGCACTCACTAGAGCAGCAGCAGCAGCAGTGTCCCGGAAGCCTCCCTCAGGCCTCTTAAGCTGTGGCGGTGAGTGCAGGCTCCGCCCCCTAGGGCTGATGGAGTTGGCAGGAAAGGGAGCAGCCCACCCAGCACTCACTAGATCAGCAGCAGCAGCAGTGTCCCGGAAGCCTCCCTCAGGCCTCTTAAGCTGTGGTGGTGAGTGCAGGCTCCGCCCCCTAGGCCAGATGGAGTTGGCAGGAAAGGGAGCGGTCCACCCAGCACTCACTATAGGAGCAGCAGCAGCAGTGTCCCGGAAGCCTCCCTCAGGCCTCTTAAGTTGTGGCGGTGAGTGCAGGCTCCGCCCCCTAGGCCAGATGGAGTTGTCAGGAAACGGAGTGGCCCACACAGCACTCAATAGAGCAGCAGCAGGGGCAGCAGCAACAGTGTCCCGGAAGCCTCCCTCAGGCTTCTTAAGCTGTGGCAGTGATTGCAGGCTCCGCCCTCTAGGCCAGATGGAGTTGGCAGGAAAGGGAGTGGCCCACACAGCACTCAATAGAGCAGCAGCAGGAGCAGCAGCAACAGTGTCCCGGAAGCCTCCCTCAGGCCTCTTAAGCTATGGTGGTGAGTGCAGGCTCCGCCCCCTAGGTCAGATGGAGTTGGCAGGAAAGGGAGTGGCCCACACAGCACTCAATAGAGCAGCAACAGGAGCAGCAGCAACAGTGTCCCAGAAGCCTCCCTCAGGCCTCTTAAGCTGTGGCGGTGAGTGCAGGCTCCGCACCCTAGGCCAGATGGAGTTGGCAGGAAAGGGAGAGGGCCACCCAGCACTCACTAGAGCAGCAGCAGCAGCAGTGTCCCGGAAGCCTCCCTAAGTCCTCTTCAGCTGTGGCGGTGAGTGCAGGCTCCACCCCCTAGGCCAGATGGAGTTGGCAGGAAACGGAGTGGCCAACACAGCACTAACTAGAGCAGCAGCAGGAACAGCAGCAACAGTGTCCCGGAAGCCTCCCTCAGGCCTCTTAAGCTGTGGCGGTGAGTGCAGGCTCCGCCCCCTAGGCCAGATGTAGTTGGCAGGAAAGTGAGCGGCCCACCCAGCACTCACTAGAGCAGCAGCAGCAGTGTTCCGGAAGCCTCCCTCAGGCCTCTTAAGTTGTGGCGGTGAGTGCAGGCTCCGCCCCCTAGGCCAGATGGAGTTGGTAGGAAAGGAGTGGCCCACACAGCACTCAATAGAGCAGCAGCAGGAGCAGCAGCAACAGTGTCCCAGAAGCCTCCCTCAGGCCTCTTAAGCTGTGGCGGTGAGTGCAGGCTCCGCCCCCTAGGCCAGATGGAGTTGGCAGGAAAGGAGTGGCCCACACAGCACTCAATAGAGCAGCAGCAGGAGCAGCAGCAACAGTGTCCCAGAAGCCTCCCTCAGGCCTCTTAAGCTGTGGCAGTGATTGCAGGCTCCGCCCTCTAGGCCAGATGGAGTTGGCAGGAAACGGAGTGGCCCACACAGCACTAACTAGAGCAGCAGCAGCAGCAGTGTCCCGGAAGCCTCCCTCAGGCCTCTTAAGCTGTGGCGGTGAGTGCAGGCTCCGCCCCCTAGGCCAGATGGAGTTGGCAGGAAAGGGAGCGGCCCACCCAGCACTCACTAGAGCAGCAGCAGCAGCAGTGTCCCGGAAGCCTCCCTCAGGCCTCTTAAGTTGTGGCGGTGAGTGCAGGCTCCGCCCCCTAGGCCAGATGGAGTTGGCAGGAAAGGAGTGGCCCACACAGCACTCAATAGAGCAGCAGCAGGAGCAGCAGCAACAGTGTCCCAGAAGCCTCCCTCAGGCCTCTTAAGCTGTGGCGGTGAGTGCAGGCTCCGCCCCCTAGGCCAGATGGAGTTGGCAGGAAAGGAGTGGCCCACACAGCACTCAATAGAGCAGCAGCAGGAGCAGCAGCAACAGTGTCCCAGAAGCCTCCCTCAGGCCTCTTAAGCTGTGGCAGTGATTGCAGCCTCCGCCCTCTAGGCCAGATGGAGTTGGCAGGAAACGGAGTGGCCCACACAGCACTAACTAGAGCAGCAGCAGCAGCAGTGTCCCGGAAGCCTCCCTCAGGCCTCTTAAGCTGTGGCGGTGAGTGCAGGCTCCGCCCCCTAGGCCAGATGGAGTTGGCAGGAAAGGGAGAGGGCCACCCAGCACTCACTAGAGCAGCAGCAGCAGGAGCAGTGTCCCAGAAGCCTCCCTCAGGCCTCTTAAGTTGTGGCGGTGAGTGCAGGCTCCGCCCCCCTAGGCCAGATGGAGTTGTCAGGAAACGGAGTGGCCCACACAGCACTCAATAGAGCAGCAGCAGGAGCAGCAGCAATAGTGTCCCGGAAGCCTCCCTCAGGCCTCTTAAGCTGTGGCAGTGATTGCAGGCTCCGCCCTCTAGGCCAGATGGAGTTGGCAGGAAACGGAGTGGCCCACACAGCATTAACTAGAGCAGCAGCAGCAGCAGTGTCCCGGAAGCCTCCCTCAGGCCTCTTAAGCTGTGGCGGTGAGTGCAGGCTCCGCCCCCTAGGGCAGATGGAGTTGGCAGGAAAGGGAGCAGCCCACCCAGCACTCACTAGAGCAGCAGCAGCAGCAGTGTCCCGGAAGCCTCCCTCAGGCCTCTTAAGCTGTGGTGGTGAGTGCAGGCTCCGCCCACTAGGCCAGATGGAGTTGGCAGGAAAGGGAGCAGCCCACCCAGCACTCAATAGAGCAGCAGCAGGAGCAGCAGCAACAGTGTCCCAGAAGCCTCCCTCAGGCCTCTTAAGCTGTGGCGGTGAGTGCAGGCTCCGCCCACTAGGCCAGATGGAGTTGGCAGGAAAGGGAGCAGCCCACCCAGCACTCACTAGAGCAGCAGCAGCAGCAGTATCCCAGAAGCCTCCCTCAGGCCTCTTAAGCTGTGGTGGTGAGTGCAGGCTCCGCCCACTAGGCCAGATGGAGTTGGCAGGAAAGGGAGTGGCCCACAAATCACTCACTAGAGCAGTAGAAGCAGCAGTGTCCCGGAAGCCTCCCTCAGGCCTTTTAAGCTGTGGCGGTGAGTGCAGGCTCCGCCCCCTAGGCCAGATGGAGTTGGCAGGAAAGGGAGAGGCCCACCCAGCACTCACTAGAGCAGCAGGAGTGTCCCAGAAGCCTCCCACAGGCCTCTTAAGCTGTGGCGGTGAGTGCAGGCTCCGCCCCCTAGGCCAGATGGAGTTGGCAGGAAAGGGAGCAGCCCACCCAGCACTCACTAGAGCAGCAGCAGCAGCAGTGTCCCGGAAGCCTCCCTCAGGCCTCTTAAGCTGTGGTGGTGAGTGCAGGCTCCGCCCACTAGGCCAGATGGAGTTGGCAGGAAAGGAAGCGGCCCATCTAGGACGCACTAGAGCAGCAGCAGTGTCCCAGAAGCCTCCCTCAGGCCTCTTAAGCTGTGGCGGTGAGTGCAGGCTCCACCCCCTAGGCCAGATGGAGTTGGCAGGAAAGGGAGAGGGCCACCAAGCACTCACTAGAGCAGCAGCAGCAGCAGCAGTGTTCCGGAAACCTCGCTAAGTCCTCTTAAGCTGTGGCGGTGAGTGCAGGCTCCGCCCCCTAGGGCAGATGGAGTTGGCAGGAAAGGGAGCAGCCCACCCGGCACTCACTAGAGCAGCAGCAGCAGCAGTGTCCCGGAAGCCTCCCTCAGGCCTCTTAAGCTGTGGTGGTGAGTGCAGGCTCCGCCCACTAGGCCAGATGGAGTTGGCAGGAAAGGGAGCAGCCCACCCAGCACTCACTAGAGCAGCAGCAGCAGCAGTATCCCAGAAGCCTCCCTCAGGCCCCTTAAGCTTTGGTGGTGAGTGCAGGCTCCGCCCCCTAGGCCAGATGGAGTTGGCAGGAAAGGGAGCGGTCCACCGAGCACTCACTATAGGAGCAGCAGCAGCAGCAGTGTCCCGGAACCCTCCCTCAGGCCTCTTAGGTTGTGGCGGTGAGTGCAGGCTCCGCCCCCTAGGCCAGATGGAGTTGTCAGGAAACGGAGTGGCCCACACAGCACTCAATAGTGCAGCAGCAGGAGCAGCAGCAACAGTGTCCCGGAAGCCTCCCTCAGGCCTCTTAAGCTGTGGCAGTGATTGCAGGCTACGCCCTCTAGGCCAGATGGAGTTGGCAGGAAACGGAGTGGCCCACACAGCACTAACTAGAGCAGCAGCAGGAGCAGCAGCAACAGTGTCCCAGAAGCCTCCCTCAGGCCTCTTAATCTGTGGCGGTGAGTGCAGGCTCCGCCCCCTAGGCCAGATGGAGTTGGCAGGAAAGGGAGAGGGCCACCCAGCACTCACTAGAGCATCAGCAGCAGCAGCAGTGTCCCGGAAACCTCTCTCAGGCCTCTTAATCTGTGGCGGTGAGTGCAGGCTCCGCCCACTAGGCCAGATGGAGTTGGCAGGAAAGGGAGTGGCCCACCCAGCACTCGCTAGAGCAGCAGCAGGGGCAGCAGCAACAGTGTCCCGGAAGCCTCCCTCAGGCCTCTTAATCTGTGGCGGTGAGTGCAGGCTCTGCCCCCTAGGCCAGATGGAGTTGGCAGGAAAGGGAGCGGCCCACCCAGCACTCACTAGAGCAGCAGCAGTGTCCAGGAAGCCTCCCTCAGGCCTCTTAAGCTATGGTGGTGAGTGCAGGCTCCGCCCCCTAGGCCAGATGGAGTTGGCAGGAAAGGGAGTGGCCCACACAGCACTCGCTAGAGCAGCAGCAGGAGCAGCAGCAACAGTGTCCCAGAAGAAGAAGAAGAAGAGTTTGGATTTGATATCCCGCCTTTCACTCCCTTTAAGGAGTCTCAAAGCAGCTAACATTCTCCTTTCCCTTCCTCCCCCACAACAAACACTCTGTGAGGTGAGTGGGGCTGAGAGACTTCAAGGAAGTGTGACTAGCCCAAGGTCACCCAGCAGCTGCATGTGGAGGAGCAGAGACACGAACCCGGTTCCCCAGATTACAAGACTACCGCTCTTAACCACTACACCACACTGGCTCCCTCAGGCCTCTTAAGCTGTGGCGGTGAGTGCAGGCTCCGCACCCTAGGCCAGATGGAGTTGGCAGGAAAGGGAGAGGGCCACCCAGCACTCACTAGAGCAGCAGCAGTGTCCCGGAAGCCTCCCTAAGTCCTCTTCAGCTGTGGCGGTGAGTGCAGGCTCCGCCCCCTAGGCCAGATGGAGTTGTCAGGAAACGGAGTGGCCCACACAGCACTAACTAGAGCAGCAGCAGCAGCAGTGTTCCGGAAGCCTCCCTCAGGCCTCTTAAGCTATGGTGGTGAGTGCAGGCTCCGCCCCCTAGGCCAGATGGAGTTGTCAGGAAACGGAGTGGCCCACACAGCACTAACTAGAGCAGCAGCAGTGTCCCAGAAGCCTCCCTCAGGCCTCTTAAGCTGTGGCGGTGAGTGCAGGCTCCGCCCCCTAGGCCAGATGGAGTTGGCAGGAAAGGGAGCGGCCCACCCAACACTCACTAGAGCAGCAGCAGCAGTGTCCCAGACGCCTCCCTCAGGCCTCTTAAGCTGTTGCGGTGAGTGCAGGCTCCGCCCACTAGGCCAGATGGAGTTGGCAGGAAAGGGAGCAGCCCACCCAGCACTCACTAGAGCAGCAGCAGCAGCAGTGTCCTGGAAGCCTTCCTCAGGCCTCTTAAGCAGTGGCGGTGAGTGCAGGCTCCGCCCCCTAGGCCAGATGGAGTTGGCAGGAAAGGGAGCAGCCCACCCAGCACTCACTAGAGCAGCAGCAGTTTCCCGGAAGCCTCCCTCAGGCCTCTTACGCTGTGGCGGTGAGTGCAGGCTCCGCCCCCTAGGCCAGATGGAGTTGTCAGGAAACGGAGTGGCCCACACAGCACTCAATAGAGCAGCAGCAGGAGCAGCAGCAACAGTGTCCCGGAAGCCTCCCTCAGGCCTCTTAAGCTGTGGCAGTGATTGCAGGCTCCGCCCTCTAGGCCAGATGGAGTTGGCAGGAAAGGGAGTGGCCCACACAGCACTAACTAGAGCAGCAGCAGGAGCAGCAGTGTCCCGGAAGCCTAACTCAGGCCTCTTAATCTGTGGCGGTGAGTGCAGGCTCCGCACCCTAGGCCAGATGGAGTTGGCAGGAAAGGGAGAGGGCCACCCAGCACTCACTAGAGCAGCAGCAGCAGTAGCAGCAGCAGTGTCCCAGAAGCCTCCCTAAGTCCTCTTCAGCTGTGGCGGTGAGTGCAGGCTCCGCCCCCTAGGCCAGATGGAGTTGGCAGGAAAGGGAGCAGCCCACCCAGCACTCACTAGAGCAGCAGCAGTTTCCCGGAAGCCTCCCTCAGGCCTCTTACGCTGTGGCGGTGAGTGCAGGCTCCGCCCCCTAGGCCAGATGGAGTTGGCAGGAAAGGGAGCGGCCCACCCAGCACTCACTAGAGCAGCAGCAGTGTCCAGGAAGCCTCCCTCAGGCCTTTTACGCTGTGGCGGTGAGTACAGGCTCCGCCCCCTATGCCAGATGGAGTTGGCAGGAAGGAGAGCGGCCCACCCAGCTCTCACTAGAGCAGCAGCAGCAGTGTCCTGGAAGCCTCCCTCAGGCCTCTTAAGCTGTGGCAGTGAGTGCAGGCTCTGCCCCCTAGGCCTTATGGAGTTGGCAGAAAAGGGAACGGCCCACCCAGCACTTGCTAGAGCAGCACCAGCAGCAATGTCCCGGAAGCATCCCTCAGGCCTCTTACGCTGTGGCGGTGCGTGCAGGCTCCGCCCCCTAGGCCAGATTGAGTTGGTAGAGCAGAAGCAGCAGCAGTGTCCCAGAGGCCTTGATGGAGGCCCTAAAGCTGTGGCGGTGAGTGCAGGCTCCGCCCCCTGGGCCAGATTGAATTGTCAAGAAAGGGAGCGGCCCACCCAGCACTCACTAGAGCAGCAGCAGGAGCAGCAGCAACAGTGTACCGGAGGCCTCCCTCAGGTCTCTTAAGCTGTGGCAGTGATTGCAGGCTCCACCCTCTAGGCCAGATGTAGTTGGCAGGAAACGGAGTGGCCCACACAGCACTCACTAGAGCAGCAGCAGCGTCCCGGAAGCCTCCCTCAGGCCTCTTAAGCTGTGGCGGTGAGTGCAGGCTCCGCCCCCTAGGCCAGATGGAGTTGGCAGGAAAGGGAGCGGCCCACCCAGCACTCACTAGAGCAACAGCAGCAGTATCCAGGAAGCCTCCCTCAGTCCACTTAACCTGTGGCGGTGAGTGCAGGCTCCGCCCCCTAGGCCAGATGGAGTTGGCAGGAAAGGTAGCGGCCCACCCAGCACTCAGTAGAGCAGCAGCACCAGCAGTGTCCCGGAAGCCTCCCTCAGGCCTCTTAAGCTGTGGTGGTGAGTGTAGGCTCCGCCCCCTAGGCCAGATGGACTTGGCAGGAAAGGGAGCAGCCCACCCAGCACTTGCTAGAGCAGCAGCAGCAGCAGTGTCCCAGAAGCCTCCCTCAGGCCTCTTAAGCTGTTGCGGTGAGTGCAGGCTCCGCCCCCTAGGCCAGATGGAGTTGGCAGGAAACGGAGCGGCCCACACAGCACTCAATAGAGCAGCAGCAGTCTCCCGCAAGCCTCCTTCAGGCCTCTTACGCTGTGGCGGTTAGTGCAAGCTCCGCCCCCTAGGCCAGATGGAGTTGGCAGGAAAGGGAGCGGCCCACCCATCAATCACTAGAGCAGTAGAAGCGGCAGTGGCCCGGAAGCCTCCCTCAGGCCTCTTAAGCTGTGGCGGTGAGTGCAGGCTCCGCACCCTAGGCCAGATGGAGTTGGCAGAAAAGGGAGAGGGCCACCCAGCACTCACTAGAGCAGCAGCAGCAGCAGCAGTGTTCCGGAAACCTCCCTAAGTCCTCTTAAGCTGTGGCGGTGAGTGCAGGCTCCGCCCCCTAGGGCAGATGGAGTTGGCAGGAAAGGGAGCAGGCCACCCAGCACTCACTAGAGCAGCAGCAGCAGGAGTGTCCCGGAAGCCTCCCTCAGGCCTCTTAAGCTGTGGTGGTGAGTGCAGGCTCCGCCCACTAGGCCAGATGGAGTTGGCAGGAAAGGGAGAAGCCCACCCAGCACTCACTACAGCAACAGCAGCAGCAGTATCCCAGAAGCCTCCCTCAGGCCTCTTAAGCTTTGGTGGTGAGTGCAGGCTCCGCCCCCTAGGCCAGATGGAGTTGGCAGGAAAGGGAGCGGTCCACCCAGCACTCACTATAGGAGCAGCAGCAGCAGTGTCCCAGAAGCCTCCCTCAGGCCTCTTAAGTTGTGGCGGTGAGTGCAGGCTCCGCCCCCTAGGCCAGATGGAGTTGTCAGGAAACGGAGTGGCCCACACAGCACTCAATAGAGCAGCAGCAGGAGCAGCAGCAACAGTGTCCCGGAAGCCTCCCTCAGGCCTCTTAAGCTGTGGCAGTGATTGCAGGCTCCGCCCTCTAGGCCAGATGGAGTTGGCAGGAAACGGAGTGGCCCACACAGCACTAACTAGAGGAGCAGCAGGAGCAGCAGCAACAGTGTCCCAGAAGCCTCCCTCAGGCCTCTTAATCTGTGGCTGTGAGTGCAGGCTCCGCCCCCTAGGCCAGATGGAGTTGGCAGGAAAGGGAGAGGGCCACCCAGCACTCACTAGAGCAGCAGCAGCAGCAGCAGTTTCCCGGAAGCCTCCCTCAGGCCTCTTAATCTGTTGTGGTGAGTGCAGGCTCCGCCCACTAGGCCAGATGGAGTTGGCAGGAAAGGGAGCAGCCCACCCAGCACTCACTAGAGCAGCAGCAGCAGCAGTATCCCAGAAGCCTCCCTCAGGCCTCTTAAGCTTTGGTGCTGAGTGCAGGCTCCGCCCCCTAGGCCAGATGGAGTTGGCAGGAAAGGGAGCGGTCCACCCAGCACTCACTATAGGAGCAGCAGCAGCAGTGTCCCGGAAGCCTCCCTCAGGCCTCTTAAGTTGTGGCGGTGAATCCAGCCTCCGCCCCCTAGGCCAGATGGAGTTGTCAGGAAACGGAGTGGCCCACACAGCACTCAATAGAGCAGCAGCAGGAGCAGCAGCAACAGTGTCCCGGAAGCTTCCCTCAGGCCTCTTAAGCTGTGGCAGTGATTGCAGGCTCCGCCCTCTAGGCCAGATGGAGTTGGCAGGAAACGGAGTGGCCCACACAGCACTAACTAGAGCAGCAGCAGGAGCAGCAGCAACAGTGTCCCAGAAGCCTCCCTCAGGCCTCTTAAGCTGTGGCGGTGAGTGCAGGCTCCGCCCCCTAGGCCAGATGGAGTTGGCAGGAAAGGGAGTGGCCCACCCAGCACTCGCTAGAGCAGCAGCAGGGGCAGCAGCAACAGTGTCCCGGAAGCCTCCCTCAGGCCTCTTAATCTGTGGCGGTGAGTGCAGGCTCTGCCCCCTAGGCCAGATGGAGTTGGCAGGAAAGGGAGAGGGCCACCCAGGACTCACTAGAGCATCATCAGCAGCAGCGGTGTCCCGGAAGCTTCCCTCAGGCCTCTTAATCTGTGGCGGTGAGTGCAGGCTCTGCCCCCTAGGCCAGATGGAGTTGGGAGGAAAGGGAGTGGCCCACACAGCACTCAATAGAGCAGCAGCAGCAGCAGCAGCAACAGTGTCCCAGAAGCCTCCCTCAGGCCTCTTAAGCTGTGGCGGTGAGTGCAGGCTCCGCACCCTAGGCCAGATGGAGTTGTCAGGAAAGGGAGAGGGCCACCCAGCACTCACTAGAGCATAAGCAGCAGCAGTATCCCGGAAGCCTCCCTAAGTCCTCTTCAGCTGTGGCGGTGAGTGCATGCTCCGCCCTCTAGGCCAGATGGAGTTGGCAGGAAAGGGAGCGGCCCACCCAGCACTCACTAGAGCAGCAGCAGCAGTGTCCCGGAAGCCTCCCTCAGGCCTCTTAAGTTGTGGCGGTGAGTGCAGGCTCCGCCCCCTAGGCCAGATGGAGTTGGCAGGAAAGGAGTGGCCCACACAGCACTCAATAGAGCAGCAGGAGGAGCAGCAGCAACAGTGTCCCAGAAGCCTCCCTCAGGCCTCTTAAGCTGTGGCGGTGAGTGCAGGCTCCGCCCCCTAGGCCAGATGTAGTTGGCAGGAAAGGGAGAGGGCCACCCAGAACTCACTAGAGCAGCAGCAGCAGCAGCAGTGTCCCAGAAGCCTCTCTCAGGCCTCTTAAGTTGTGGCGGTGAGTGCAGGCTCCGCCCCCTAGGCCAGATGGAGTTGTCAGGAAACGGAGTGGCCCACACAGCACTCAATAGAGCAACAGCAGGAGCAGCAGCAATAGTGTCCCGGAAGCCTCCCTCAGGCCTCTTAAGCTGTGGCAGTGATTGCAGGCTCCGCCCTCTAGGCCAGATGGAGTTGGCAGGAAACGGAGTGGCCCACACAGCACTAACTAGAGCAGCAGCAGTGTCCCAGAAGCCTCCCTCAGGCCTCTTAAGCTGTGGCGGTGAGTGCAGGCTCCGCCCCCTAGGCCAGATGGAGTTGGCAGGAAAGTGAGTGGCCCACAAAGTACTCACTAGAGCAGTAGAAGCAGCAGTGTCCCGGAAGCCTCCCTCAGGCCTTTTAAGCTGTGGCGGTGAGTGCAGGCTCCGCCCCCTAGGCCAGATGGAGTTGGCAGGAAAGGGAGAGGCCCACCCAGCACTCACTAGAGCAGCAGGAGTGTCCCAGAAGCCTCCCACAGGCCTCTTAAGCTGTGGCGGTGAGTGCAGGCTCCGCCCCCTAGGCCAGATGGAGTTGGCAGGAAAGGGAGCGGCCCACCCAGCACTTGCTAGAGCAGCAGCAGCAGCATTGTCCCGGAAGCCTCCCTCAGGCCTCTTAAACTGTGCCGGTGAGTGCAGGCTCCGCCCCCTAGGCCAGATGGATTTGGCAGGAAACGGAGTGGCCCACACAGCACTAACTAGAGCAGCAGCAGGAGCAGCAGCAACAGTGTCCCGGAAGCCTCCCTCAGGCCTCTTAAGCTGTGGCGGTGAGTGCAGGCTCCGCCCCCTAGGCCAGATGGAGTTGGCAGGAAAGGGAGCGGCCCACCCAGCACTCACTAGAGCAGCAGCAGCAGCAGTGTCCCGGAAGCCTCCCTCAGGCCTCTTAAGCTGTGGCGGTGAGTGCAGGCTCCGCCCCCTAGGCCAGATGGAGTTGTCAGGAAAGGAGTGGCCCACACAGCACTCAATAGAGCAGCAGCAGGAGCAGCAGCAACAGTGTCCCAGAAGCCTTCCTCAGGCCTCTTAAGCTGTGGCGGTGAGTGCAGGCTCCGCCCCGTAGGCCAGATGGAGTTGGCAGAAAAGGGAGAGGGCCACCCAGCACTCACTAGAGCAGCAGCAGCAGCAGTGTCCCAGAAGCCTCCCTCAGGCCTCTTAAGTTGTGGCGGTGACTGCAGGCTCCGCCCCCTAGGCCAGATGGAGTTGGCAGGAAAGGGAGAGGCCCACCCAGCACTCACTAGAGCAGCAGCAGCAGTAATGTCCCGGAAGCATCCCTCAGGCCTCTTAAGCTGTGGCGGTGAGTGCAGGCTCCGCCCCCTAGGCCAGATGGAGTTGGCAGGAAAGGGAGCGGCCCACCCAGCACTGGCTAGAGCAGCAGCAGCAGCAGTGTTCCGGAAGCCTCCCTCAGGCCTCTTAAGCTGTGGCGGTGAGTGCAGGCTCCGCACCTTAGGCCAGATGGAGTTGGCAGGAAAGGGAGCGGCCCACCCAGCACTCACTAGAGCAGCAGCAGCAGTAATGTCCCGGAAGCATCCCTCAGGCCTCTTAAGCTGTTGCGGTGAGTGCAGGCTCCGCCCCCTATGCCGAATGGAGTTGGCAGGAAACGGAACGGCCCACACACCACTCAATAGAGCAGCAGCAGTGTCCCGCAAGCCTCCCTCAGGCCTCTTACGCTGTGGCGGTTAGTGCAAGCTCCGCCCCCTAGGCCAGATGGAGTTGGCAGGAAAGGGAGCGGCCCACCCAAGCACTCACTAGAGCAGCAGCAGTGTCACAGAAGCCTCCCTCAGGCCTCTTAAGCTGAGGCGGTTTGTGCAGGGTCCGCCCCCTAGGCCAGATGGAGTTGGCAGGAAAGGGAGCGGCCCACCCAGCACTCACTACAGGAGCAGCAGCAGCAGTGTCCCGGAAGCCTCCCTCAGGCCTCTTAAGCTGTGGCAGTGATTGCAGGCTCCGCCCTCTAGGCCAGATGGAGTTGGCAGGAAAGGGAGTGGCCCACACAGCACTCAATAGAGCAGCAGCAGGAGCAGCAGCAACAGTGTCCCAGAAGCCTCCCTCAGGCCTCTTAATCTTTGGCGGTGAGTGCAGGCTCCGCCCTCTAGGCCAGATGGAGTTGGCAGGAAAGGGAGAGGGCCACCCAGCACTCACTAGAGCATCAGCAGCAGCAGCAGTGTCCCGGAAGCCTCCCTCAGGCCTCTTAAGTTGTGGCGCTGAGTGCAGGCTCCGCCCCCTAGGCCAGATGGAGTTGTCAGGAAACGGAGTGGCCCACACAGCACTCAATAGAGCAGCAGCAGGAGCAGCAGCAACAGTGTCCCGGAAGCCTCCCTCAGGCCTCTTAAGCTGTGGCAGTGATTGCAGGCTCCGCCCTCTAGGCCAGATGGAGTTGGCAGGAAAGGGAGCGGCCCACCCAGCACTCACTAGAGCAGCAGCAGTGTCCCGGAAGCCTCCCTCAGGCCTCTTAAGCTATGGTGGTGAGTGCAGGCTCCGCCCCCTAGGCCAGATGGAGTTGGCAGAAAAAGGAGTGGCCCACACAGCACTCAATAGAGCAGCAGCAGGAGCAGCAGCAACAGTGTCCCAGAAGCCTCCCTCAGGCCTCTTAAGCTGTGGCGGTGAGTGCAGGCTCCGCCCCCTAGGCCAGATGGAGTTGGCAGGAAACGGAGTGGCCCACACATCACTAACTAGAGCAGCAGCAGGAGCAGCAGCAACAGTGTCCCGGAAGCCTCCCTCAGGCCTCTTAAGCTGTGGCGGTGAGTGCAGGCTCCGCCCCCTAGGCCAGATGGAGTTGGCAGGAAAGGGAGCGGCCCACCCAGCACTCACTAGAGCAGCAGCAGCAGCAGTGGCCCGGAAGCCTCCCTCAGGCCTCTTAAGTTGTGGCGGTGAGTGCAGGCTCCGCCCCCTAGGCCAGATGGAGTTGGCAGGAAAGGAGTGACCCACCCAGCACTCACTAGAGCAGCAGCAGCAGCAGTGTCCCGGAAGCCTCCCTCAGGCCTCTTAAGCTGTGGCAGGGATTGCAGGCTCCGCCCCCTAGGCCAGATGGAGTTGGCAGGAAAGGTAGCGGCCCACCCAGCACTCAGTAGAGCAGCAGCACCAGCAGTGTCCCGGAAGCCTCCCTCAGGCCTCTTAAGCTGTGGTGGTGAGTGTAGGCTCCGCCCCCTAGGCCAGATGGACTTGGCAGGAAAGGGAGCAGCCCACCCAGCACTTGCTAGAGCAGCAGCAGCAGCAGTGTCCCAGAAGCCTCCCTCAGGCCTCTTAAGCTGTTGCGGTGAGTGCAGGCTCCGCCCCCTAGGCCAGATGGAGTTGGCAGGAAACGGAGCGGCCCACACAGCACTCAATAGAGCAGCAGCAGTCTCCCGCAAGCCTCCTTCAGGCCTCTTACGCTGTGGCGGTTAGTGCAAGCTCCGCCCCCTAGGCCAGATGGAGTTGGCAGGAAAGGGAGCGGCCCACCCATCAATCACTAGAGCAGTAGAAGCGGCAGTGGCCCGGAAGCCTCCCTCAGGCCTCTTAAGCTGTGGCGGTGAGTGCAGGCTCCGCACCCTAGGCCAGATGGAGTTGGCAGAAAAGGGAGAGGGCCACCCAGCACTCACTAGAGCAGCAGCAGCAGCAGCAGTGTTCCGGAAACCTCCCTAAGACCTCTTAAGCTGTGGCGGTGAGTGCAGGCTCCGCCCCCTAGGGCAGATGGAGTTGGCAGGAAAGGGAGCAGGCCACCCAGCACTCACTAGAGCAGCAGCAGCAGGAGTGTCCCGGAAGCCTCCCTCAGGCCTCTTAAGCTGTGGTGGTGAGTGCAGGCTCCGCCCACTAGGCCAGATGGAGTTGGCAGGAAAGGGAGAAGCCCACCCAGCACTCACTACAGCAACAGCAGCAGCAGTATCCCAGAAGCCTCCCTCAGGCCTCTTAAGCTTTGGTGGTGAGTGCAGGCTCCGCCCCCTAGGCCAGATGGAGTTGGCAGGAAAGGGAGCGGTCCACCCAGCACTCACTATAGGAGCAGCAGCAGCAGTGTCCCAGAAGCCTCCCTCAGGCCTCTTAAGTTGTGGCGGTGAGTGCAGGCTCCGCCCCCTAGGCCAGATGGAGTTGTCAGGAAACGGAGTGGCCCACACAGCACTCAATAGAGCAGCAGCAGGAGCAGCAGCAACAGTGTCCCGGAAGCCTCCCTCAGGCCTCTTAAGCTGTGGCAGTGATTGCAGGCTCCGCCCTCTAGGCCAGATGGAGTTGGCAGGAAACGGAGTGGCCCACACAGCACTAACTAGAGGAGCAGCAGGAGCAGCAGCAACAGTGTCCCAGAAGCCTCCCTCAGGCCTCTTAATCTGTGGCTGTGAGTGCAGGCTCCGCCCCCTAGGCCAGATGGAGTTGGCAGGAAAGGGAGAGGGCCACCCAGCACTCACTAGAGCAGCAGCAGCAGCAGCAGTTTCCCGGAAGCCTCCCTCAGGCCTCTTAATCTGTTGTGGTGAGTGCAGGCTCCGCCCACTAGGCCAGATGGAGTTGGCAGGAAAGGGAGCAGCCCACCCAGCACTCACTAGAGCAGCAGCAGCAGCAGTATCCCAGAAGCCTCCCTCAGGCCTCTTAAGCTTTGGTGCTGAGTGCAGGCTCCGCCCCCTAGGCCAGATGGAGTTGGCAGGAAAGGGAGCGGTCCACCCAGCACTCACTATAGGAGCAGCAGCAGCAGTGTCCCGGAAGCCTCCCTCAGGCCTCTTAAGTTGTGGCGGTGAATCCAGCCTCCGCCCCCTAGGCCAGATGGAGTTGTCAGGAAACGGAGTGGCCCACACAGCACTCAATAGAGCAGCAGCAGGAGCAGCAGCAACAGTGTCCCGGAAGCCTCCCTCAGGCCTCTTAAGCTGTGGCAGTGATTGCAGGCTCCGCCCTCTAGGCCAGATGGAGTTGGCAGGAAACGGAGCGGCCCACACAGCACTCAATAGAGCAGCAGCAGTCTCCCGCAAGCCTCCTTCAGGCCTCTTACGCTGTGGCGGTTAGTGCAAGCTCCGCCCCCTAGGCCAGATGGAGTTGGCAGGAAAGGGAGCGGCCCACCCATCAATCACTAGAGCAGTAGAAGCGGCAGTGGCCCGGAAGCCTCCCTCAGGCCTCTTAAGCTGTGGCGGTGAGTGCAGGCTCCGCACCCTAGGCCAGATGGAGTTGGCAGAAAAGGGAGAGGGCCACCCAGCACTCACTAGAGCAGCAGCAGCAGCAGCAGTGTTCCGGAAACCTCCCTAAGTCCTCTTAAGCTGTGGCGGTGAGTGCAGGCTCCGCCCCCTAGGGCAGATGGAGTTGGCAGGAAAGGGAGCAGGCCACCCAGCACTCACTAGAGCAGCAGCAGCAGGAGTGTCCCGGAAGCCTCCCTCAGGCCTCTTAAGCTGTGGTGGTGAGTGCAGGCTCCGCCCACTAGGCCAGATGGAGTTGGCAGGAAAGGGAGAAGCCCACCCAGCACTCACTACAGCAACAGCAGCAGCAGTATCCCAGAAGCCTCCCTCAGGCCTCTTAAGCTTTGGTGGTGAGTGCAGGCTCCGCCCCCTAGGCCAGATGGAGTTGGCAGGAAAGGGAGCGGTCCACCCAGCACTCACTATAGGAGCAGCAGCAGCAGTGTCCCAGAAGCCTCCCTCAGGCCTCTTAAGTTGTGGCGGTGAGTGCAGGCTCCGCCCCCTAGGCCAGATGGAGTTGTCAGGAAACGGAGTGGCCCACACAGCACTCAATAGAGCAGCAGCAGGAGCAGCAGCAACAGTGTCCCGGAAGCCTCCCTCAGGCCTCTTAAGCTGTGGCAGTGATTGCAGGCTCCGCCCTCTAGGCCAGATGGAGTTGGCAGGAAACGGAGTGGCCCACACAGCACTAACTAGAGGAGCAGCAGGAGCAGCAGCAACAGTGTCCCAGAAGCCTCCCTCAGGCCTCTTAATCTGTGGCTGTGAGTGCAGGCTCCGCCCCCTAGGCCAGATGGAGTTGGCAGGAAAGGGAGAGGGCCACCCAGCACTCACTAGAGCAGCAGCAGCAGCAGCAGTTTCCCGGAAGCCTCCCTCAGGCCTCTTAATCTGTTGTGGTGAGTGCAGGCTCCGCCCACTAGGCCAGATGGAGTTGGCAGGAAAGGGAGCAGCCCACCCAGCACTCACTAGAGCAGCAGCAGCAGCAGTATCCCAGAAGCCTCCCTCAGGCCTCTTAAGCTTTGGTGCTGAGTGCAGGCTCCGCCCCCTAGGCCAGATGGAGTTGGCAGGAAAGGGAGCGGTCCACCCAGCACTCACTATAGGAGCAGCAGCAGCAGTGTCCCGGAAGCCTCCCTCAGGCCTCTTAAGTTGTGGCGGTGAATCCAGCCTCCGCCCCCTAGGCCAGATGGAGTTGTCAGGAAACGGAGTGGCCCACACAGCACTCAATAGAGCAGCAGCAGGAGCAGCAGCAACAGTGTCCCGGAAGCTTCCCTCAGGCCTCTTAAGCTGTGGCAGTGATTGCAGGCTCCGCCCTCTAGGCCAGATGGAGTTGGCAGGAAACGGAGTGGCCCACACAGCACTAACTAGAGCAGCAGCAGGAGCAGCAGCAACAGTGTCCCAGAAGCCTCCCTCAGGCCTCTTAAGCTGTGGCGGTGAGTGCAGGCTCCGCCCCCTAGGCCAGATGGAGTTGGCAGGAAAGGGAGTGGCCCACCCAGCACTCGCTAGAGCAGCAGCAGGGGCAGCAGCAACAGTGTCCCGGAAGCCTCCCTCAGGCCTCTTAATCTGTGGCGGTGAGTGCAGGCTCTGCCCCCTAGGCCAGATGGAGTTGGCAGGAAAGGGAGAGGGCCACCCAGGACTCACTAGAGCATCATCAGCAGCAGCGGTGTCCCGGAAGCTTCCCTCAGGCCTCTTAATCTGTGGCGGTGAGTGCAGGCTCTGCCCCCTAGGCCAGATGGAGTTGGGAGGAAAGGGAGTGGCCCACACAGCACTCAATAGAGCAGCAGCAGCAGCAGCAGCAACAGTGTCCCAGAAGCCTCCCTCAGGCCTCTTAAGCTGTGGCGGTGAGTGCAGGCTCCGCACCCTAGGCCAGATGGAGTTGTCAGGAAAGGGAGAGGGCCACCCAGCACTCACTAGAGCATAAGCAGCAGCAGTATCCCGGAAGCCTCCCTAAGTCCTCTTCAGCTGTGGCGGTGAGTGCATGCTCCGCCCTCTAGGCCAGATGGAGTTGGCAGGAAAGGGAGCGGCCCACCCAGCACTCACTAGAGCAGCAGCAGCAGTGTCCCGGAAGCCTCCCTCAGGCCTCTTAAGTTGTGGCGGTGAGTGCAGGCTCCGCCCCCTAGGCCAGATGGAGTTGGCAGGAAAGGAGTGGCCCACACAGCACTCAATAGAGCAGCAGGAGGAGCAGCAGCAACAGTGTCCCAGAAGCCTCCCTCAGGCCTCTTAAGCTGTGGCGGTGAGTGCAGGCTCCGCCCCCTAGGCCAGATGTAGTTGGCAGGAAAGGGAGAGGGCCACCCAGAACTCACTAGAGCAGCAGCAGCAGCAGCAGTGTCCCAGAAGCCTCTCTCAGGCCTCTTAAGTTGTGGCGGTGAGTGCAGGCTCCGCCCCCTAGGCCAGATGGAGTTGTCAGGAAACGGAGTGGCCCACACAGCACTCAATAGAGCAACAGCAGGAGCAGCAGCAATAGTGTCCCGGAAGCCTCCCTCAGGCCTCTTAAGCTGTGGCAGTGATTGCAGGCTCCGCCCTCTAGGCCAGATGGAGTTGGCAGGAAACGGAGTGGCCCACACAGCACTAACTAGAGCAGCAGCAGTGTCCCAGAAGCCTCCCTCAGGCCTCTTAAGCTGTGGCGGTGAGTGCAGGCTCCGCCCCCTAGGCCAGATGGAGTTGGCAGGAAAGTGAGTGGCCCACAAAGTACTCACTAGAGCAGTAGAAGCAGCAGTGTCCCGGAAGCCTCCCTCAGGCCTTTTAAGCTGTGGCGGTGAGTGCAGGCTCCGCCCCCTAGGCCAGATGGAGTTGGCAGGAAAGGGAGAGGCCCACCCAGCACTCACTAGAGCAGCAGGAGTGTCCCAGAAGCCTCCCACAGGCCTCTTAAGCTGTGGCGGTGAGTGCAGGCTCCGCCCCCTAGGCCAGATGGAGTTGGCAGGAAAGGGAGCGGCCCACCCAGCACTTGCTAGAGCAGCAGCAGCAGCATTGTCCCGGAAGCCTCCCTCAGGCCTCTTAAACTGTGCCGGTGAGTGCAGGCTCCGCCCCCTAGGCCAGATGGATTTGGCAGGAAACGGAGTGGCCCACACAGCACTAACTAGAGCAGCAGCAGGAGCAGCAGCAACAGTGTCCCGGAAGCCTCCCTCAGGCCTCTTAAGCTGTGGCGGTGAGTGCAGGCTCCGCCCCCTAGGCCAGATGGAGTTGGCAGGAAAGGGAGCGGCCCACCCAGCACTCACTAGAGCAGCAGCAGCAGCAGTGTCCCGGAAGCCTCCCTCAGGCCTCTTAAGCTGTGGCGGTGAGTGCAGGCTCCGCCCCCTAGGCCAGATGGAGTTGTCAGGAAAGGAGTGGCCCACACAGCACTCAATAGAGCAGCAGCAGGAGCAGCAGCAACAGTGTCCCAGAAGCCTTCCTCAGGCCTCTTAAGCTGTGGCGGTGAGTGCAGGCTCCGCCCCGTAGGCCAGATGGAGTTGGCAGGAAAGGGAGAGGCCCACCCAGCACTCACTAGAGCAGCAGCAGCAGTAATGTCCCGGAAGCATCCCTCAGGCCTCTTAAGCTGTGGCGGTGAGTGCAGGCTCCGCCCCCTAGGCCAGATGGAGTTGGCAGGAAAGGGAGCGGCCCACCCAGCACTGGCTAGAGCAGCAGCAGCAGCAGTGTTCCGGAAGCCTCCCTCAGGCCTCTTAAGCTGTGGCGGTGAGTGCAGGCTCCGCACCTTAGGCCAGATGGAGTTGGCAGGAAAGGGAGCGGCCCACCCAGCACTCACTAGAGCAGCAGCAGCAGTAATGTCCCGGAAGCATCCCTCAGGCCTCTTAAGCTGTTGCGGTGAGTGCAGGCTCCGCCCCCTATGCCGAATGGAGTTGGCAGGAAACGGAACGGCCCACACACCACTCAATAGAGCAGCAGCAGTGTCCCGCAAGCCTCCCTCAGGCCTCTTACGCTGTGGCGGTTAGTGCAAGCTCCGCCCCCTAGGCCAGATGGAGTTGGCAGGAAAGGGAGCGGCCCACCCAAGCACTCACTAGAGCAGCAGCAGTGTCACAGAAGCCTCCCTCAGGCCTCTTAAGCTGAGGCGGTTTGTGCAGGGTCCGCCCCCTAGGCCAGATGGAGTTGGCAGGAAAGGGAGCGGCCCACCCAGCACTCACTACAGGAGCAGCAGCAGCAGTGTCCCGGAAGCCTCCCTCAGGCCTCTTAAGCTGTGGCAGTGATTGCAGGCTCCGCCCTCTAGGCCAGATGGAGTTGGCAGGAAAGGGAGTGGCCCACACAGCACTCAATAGAGCAGCAGCAGGAGCAGCAGCAACAGTGTCCCAGAAGCCTCCCTCAGGCCTCTTAATCTTTGGCGGTGAGTGCAGGCTCCGCCCTCTAGGCCAGATGGAGTTGGCAGGAAAGGGAGAGGGCCACCCAGCACTCACTAGAGCATCAGCAGCAGCAGCAGTGTCCCGGAAGCCTCCCTCAGGCCTCTTAAGTTGTGGCGCTGAGTGCAGGCTCCGCCCCCTAGGCCAGATGGAGTTGTCAGGAAACGGAGTGGCCCACACAGCACTCAATAGAGCAGCAGCAGGAGCAGCAGCAACAGTGTCCCGGAAGCCTCCCTCAGGCCTCTTAAGCTGTGGCAGTGATTGCAGGCTCCGCCCTCTAGGCCAGATGGAGTTGGCAGGAAAGGGAGCGGCCCACCCAGCACTCACTAGAGCAGCAGCAGTGTCCCGGAAGCCTCCCTCAGGCCTCTTAAGCTATGGTGGTGAGTGCAGGCTCCGCCCCCTAGGCCAGATGGAGTTGGCAGAAAAAGGAGTGGCCCACACAGCACTCAATAGAGCAGCAGCAGGAGCAGCAGCAACAGTGTCCCAGAAGCCTCCCTCAGGCCTCTTAAGCTGTGGCGGTGAGTGCAGGCTCCGCCCCCTAGGCCAGATGGAGTTGGCAGGAAACGGAGTGGCCCACACATCACTAACTAGAGCAGCAGCAGGAGCAGCAGCAACAGTGTCCCGGAAGCCTCCCTCAGGCCTCTTAAGCTGTGGCGGTGAGTGCAGGCTCCGCCCCCTAGGCCAGATGGAGTTGGCAGGAAAGGGAGCGGCCCACCCAGCACTCACTAGAGCAGCAGCAGCAGCAGTGGCCCGGAAGCCTCCCTCAGGCCTCTTAAGTTGTGGCGGTGAGTGCAGGCTCCGCCCCCTAGGCCAGATGGAGTTGGCAGGAAAGGAGTGACCCACCCAGCACTCACTAGAGCAGCAGCAGCAGCAGTGTCCCGGAAGCCTCCCTCAGGCCTCTTAAGCTGTGGCAGGGATTGCAGGCTCCGCCCCCTAGGCCAGATGGAGTTGGCAGGAAAGGTAGCGGCCCACCCAGCACTCAGTAGAGCAGCAGCACCAGCAGTGTCCCGGAAGCCTCCCTCAGGCCTCTTAAGCTGTGGTGGTGAGTGTAGGCTCCGCCCCCTAGGCCAGATGGACTTGGCAGGAAAGGGAGCAGCCCACCCAGCACTTGCTAGAGCAGCAGCAGCAGCAGTGTCCCAGAAGCCTCCCTCAGGCCTCTTAAGCTGTTGCGGTGAGTGCAGGCTCCGCCCCCTAGGCCAGATGGAGTTGGCAGGAAACGGAGCGGCCCACACAGCACTCAATAGAGCAGCAGCAGTCTCCCGCAAGCCTCCTTCAGGCCTCTTACGCTGTGGCGGTTAGTGCAAGCTCCGCCCCCTAGGCCAGATGGAGTTGGCAGGAAAGGGAGCGGCCCACCCATCAATCACTAGAGCAGTAGAAGCGGCAGTGGCCCGGAAGCCTCCCTCAGGCCTCTTAAGCTGTGGCGGTGAGTGCAGGCTCCGCACCCTAGGCCAGATGGAGTTGGCAGAAAAGGGAGAGGGCCACCCAGCACTCACTAGAGCAGCAGCAGCAGCAGCAGTGTTCCGGAAACCTCCCTAAGACCTCTTAAGCTGTGGCGGTGAGTGCAGGCTCCGCCCCCTAGGGCAGATGGAGTTGGCAGGAAAGGGAGCAGGCCACCCAGCACTCACTAGAGCAGCAGCAGCAGGAGTGTCCCGGAAGCCTCCCTCAGGCCTCTTAAGCTGTGGTGGTGAGTGCAGGCTCCGCCCACTAGGCCAGATGGAGTTGGCAGGAAAGGGAGAAGCCCACCCAGCACTCACTACAGCAACAGCAGCAGCAGTATCCCAGAAGCCTCCCTCAGGCCTCTTAAGCTTTGGTGGTGAGTGCAGGCTCCGCCCCCTAGGCCAGATGGAGTTGGCAGGAAAGGGAGCGGTCCACCCAGCACTCACTATAGGAGCAGCAGCAGCAGTGTCCCAGAAGCCTCCCTCAGGCCTCTTAAGTTGTGGCGGTGAGTGCAGGCTCCGCCCCCTAGGCCAGATGGAGTTGTCAGGAAACGGAGTGGCCCACACAGCACTCAATAGAGCAGCAGCAGGAGCAGCAGCAACAGTGTCCCGGAAGCCTCCCTCAGGCCTCTTAAGCTGTGGCAGTGATTGCAGGCTCCGCCCTCTAGGCCAGATGGAGTTGGCAGGAAACGGAGTGGCCCACACAGCACTAACTAGAGGAGCAGCAGGAGCAGCAGCAACAGTGTCCCAGAAGCCTCCCTCAGGCCTCTTAATCTGTGGCTGTGAGTGCAGGCTCCGCCCCCTAGGCCAGATGGAGTTGGCAGGAAAGGGAGAGGGCCACCCAGCACTCACTAGAGCAGCAGCAGCAGCAGCAGTTTCCCGGAAGCCTCCCTCAGGCCTCTTAATCTGTTGTGGTGAGTGCAGGCTCCGCCCACTAGGCCAGATGGAGTTGGCAGGAAAGGGAGCAGCCCACCCAGCACTCACTAGAGCAGCAGCAGCAGCAGTATCCCAGAAGCCTCCCTCAGGCCTCTTAAGCTTTGGTGCTGAGTGCAGGCTCCGCCCCCTAGGCCAGATGGAGTTGGCAGGAAAGGGAGCGGTCCACCCAGCACTCACTATAGGAGCAGCAGCAGCAGTGTCCCGGAAGCCTCCCTCAGGCCTCTTAAGTTGTGGCGGTGAATCCAGCCTCCGCCCCCTAGGCCAGATGGAGTTGTCAGGAAACGGAGTGGCCCACACAGCACTCAATAGAGCAGCAGCAGGAGCAGCAGCAACAGTGTCCCGGAAGCTTCCCTCAGGCCTCTTAAGCTGTGGCAGTGATTGCAGGCTCCGCCCTCTAGGCCAGATGGAGTTGGCAGGAAACGGAGTGGCCCACACAGCACTAACTAGAGCAGCAGCAGGAGCAGCAGCAACAGTGTCCCAGAAGCCTCCCTCAGGCCTCTTAAGCTGTGGCGGTGAGTGCAGGCTCCGCCCCCTAGGCCAGATGGAGTTGGCAGGAAAGGGAGTGGCCCACCCAGCACTCGCTAGAGCAGCAGCAGGGGCAGCAGCAACAGTGTCCCGGAAGCCTCCCTCAGGCCTCTTAATCTGTGGCGGTGAGTGCAGGCTCTGCCCCCTAGGCCAGATGGAGTTGGCAGGAAAGGGAGAGGGCCACCCAGGACTCACTAGAGCATCATCAGCAGCAGCGGTGTCCCGGAAGCTTCCCTCAGGCCTCTTAATCTGTGGCGGTGAGTGCAGGCTCTGCCCCCTAGGCCAGATGGAGTTGGGAGGAAAGGGAGTGGCCCACACAGCACTCAATAGAGCAGCAGCAGCAGCAGCAGCAACAGTGTCCCAGAAGCCTCCCTCAGGCCTCTTAAGCTGTGGCGGTGAGTGCAGGCTCCGCACCCTAGGCCAGATGGAGTTGTCAGGAAAGGGAGAGGGCCACCCAGCACTCACTAGAGCATAAGCAGCAGCAGTATCCCGGAAGCCTCCCTAAGTCCTCTTCAGCTGTGGTGGTGAGTGCATGCTCCGCCCTCTAGGCCAGATGGAGTTGGCAGGAAAGGGAGCGGCCCACCCAGCACTCACTAGAGCAGCAGCAGCAGTGTCCCGGAAGCCTCCCTCAGGCCTCTTAAGTTGTGGCGGTGAGTGCAGGCTCCGCCCCCTAGGCCAGATGGAGTTGGCAGGAAAGGAGTGGCCCACACAGCACTCAATAGAGCAGCAGGAGGAGCAGCAGCAACAGTGTCCCAGAAGCCTCCCTCAGGCCTCTTAAGCTGTGGCGGTGAGTGCAGGCTCCGCCCCCTAGGCCAGATGTAGTTGGCAGGAAAGGGAGAGGGCCACCCAGAACTCACTAGAGCAGCAGCAGCAGCAGCAGTGTCCCAGAAGCCTCTCTCAGGCCTCTTAAGTTGTGGCGGTGAGTGCAGGCTCCGCCCCCTAGGCCAGATGGAGTTGTCAGGAAACGGAGTGGCCCACACAGCACTCAATAGAGCAACAGCAGGAGCAGCAGCAATAGTGTCCCGGAAGCCTCCCTCAGGCCTCTTAAGCTGTGGCAGTGATTGCAGGCTCCGCCCTCTAGGCCAGATGGAGTTGGCAGGAAACGGAGTGGCCCACACAGCACTAACTAGAGCAGCAGCAGTGTCCCAGAAGCCTCCCTCAGGCCTCTTAAGCTGTGGCGGTGAGTGCAGGCTCCGCCCCCTAGGCCAGATGGAGTTGGCAGGAAAGTGAGTGGCCCACAAAGTACTCACTAGAGCAGTAGAAGCAGCAGTGTCCCGGAAGCCTCCCTCAGGCCTTTTAAGCTGTGGCGGTGAGTGCAGGCTCCGCCCCCTAGGCCAGATGGAGTTGGCAGGAAAGGGAGAGGCCCACCCAGCACTCACTAGAGCAGCAGGAGTGTCCCAGAAGCCTCCCACAGGCCTCTTAAGCTGTGGCGGTGAGTGCAGGCTCCGCCCCCTAGGCCAGATGGAGTTGGCAGGAAAGGGAGCGGCCCACCCAGCACTTGCTAGAGCAGCAGCAGCAGCAGTGTCCCGGAAGCCTCCCTCAGGCCTCTTAAACTGTGGCGGTGAGTGCAGGCTCCGCCCCCTAGGCCAGATGGATTTGGCAGGAAACGGAGTGGCCCACACAGCACTAACTAGAGCAGCAGCAGGAGCAGCAGCAACAGTGTCCCGGAAGCCTCCCTCAGGCCTCTTAAGCTGTGGCGGTGAGTGCAGGCTCCGCCCCCTAGGCCAGATGGAGTTGGCAGGAAAGGGAGCGGCCCACCCAGCACTCACTAGAGCAGCAGCAGCAGCAGTGTCCCGGAAGCCTCCCTCAGGCCTCTTAAGCTGTGGCGGTGAGTGCAGGCTCCGCCCCCTAGGCCAGATGGAGTTGTCAGGAAAGGAGTGGCCCACACAGCACTCAATAGAGCAGCAGCAGGAGCAGCAGCAACAGTGTCCCAGAAGCCTTCCTCAGGCCTCTTAAGCTGTGGCGGTGAGTGCAGGCTCCGCCCCGTAGGCCAGATGGAGTTGGCAGAAAAGGGAGAGGGCCACCCAGCACTCACTAGAGCAGCAGCAGCAGCAGTGTCCCAGAAGCCTCCCTCAGGCCTCTTAAGTTGTGGCGGTGACTGCAGGCTCCGCCCCCTAGGCCAGATGGAGTTGGCAGGAAAGGGAGAGGCCCACCCAGCACTCACTAGAGCAGCAGCAGCAGTAATGTCCCGGAAGCATCCCTCAGGCCTCTTAAGCTGTGGCGGTGAGTGCAGGCTCCGCCCCCTAGGCCAGATGGAGTTGGCAGGAAAGGGAGCGGCCCACCCAGCACTGGCTAGAGCAGCAGCAGCAGCAGTGTTCCGGAAGCCTCCCTCAGGCCTCTTAAGCTGTGGCGGTGAGTGCAGGCTCCGCACCTTAGGCCAGATGGAGTTGGCAGGAAAGGGAGCGGCCCACCCAGCACTCACTAGAGCAGCAGCAGCAGTAATGTCCCGGAAGCATCCCTCAGGCCTCTTAAGCTGTTGCGGTGAGTGCAGGCTCCGCCCCCTATGCCGAATGGAGTTGGCAGGAAACGGAACGGCCCACACACCACTCAATAGAGCAGCAGCAGTGTCCCGCAAGCCTCCCTCAGGCCTCTTACGCTGTGGCGGTTAGTGCAAGCTCCGCCCCCTAGGCCAGATGGAGTTGGCAGGAAAGGGAGCGGCCCACCCAAGCACTCACTAGAGCAGCAGCAGTGTCACAGAAGCCTCCCTCAGGCCTCTTAAGCTGAGGCGGTTTGTGCAGGGTCCGCCCCCTAGGCCAGATGGAGTTGGCAGGAAAGGGAGCGGCCCACCCAGCACTCACTACAGGAGCAGCAGCAGCAGTGTCCCGGAAGCCTCCCTCAGGCCTCTTAAGCTGTGGCAGTGATTGCAGGCTCCGCCCTCTAGGCCAGATGGAGTTGGCAGGAAAGGGAGTGGCCCACACAGCACTCAATAGAGCAGCAGCAGGAGCAGCAGCAACAGTGTCCCAGAAGCCTCCCTCAGGCCTCTTAATCTTTGGCGGTGAGTGCAGGCTCCGCCCTCTAGGCCAGATGGAGTTGGCAGGAAAGGGAGAGGGCCACCCAGCACTCACTAGAGCATCAGCAGCAGCAGCAGTGTCCCGGAAGCCTCCCTCAGGCCTCTTAAGTTGTGGCGCTGAGTGCAGGCTCCGCCCCCTAGGCCAGATGGAGTTGTCAGGAAACGGAGTGGCCCACACAGCACTCAATAGAGCAGCAGCAGGAGCAGCAGCAACAGTGTCCCGGAAGCCTCCCTCAGGCCTCTTAAGCTGTGGCAGTGATTGCAGGCTCCGCCCTCTAGGCCAGATGGAGTTGGCAGGAAAGGGAGCGGCCCACCCAGCACTCACTAGAGCAGCAGCAGTGTCCCGGAAGCCTCCCTCAGGCCTCTTAAGCTATGGTGGTGAGTGCAGGCTCCGCCCCCTAGGCCAGATGGAGTTGGCAGAAAAAGGAGTGGCCCACACAGCACTCAATAGAGCAGCAGCAGGAGCAGCAGCAACAGTGTCCCAGAAGCCTCCCTCAGGCCTCTTAAGCTGTGGCGGTGAGTGCAGGCTCCGCCCCCTAGGCCAGATGGAGTTGGCAGGAAACGGAGTGGCCCACACATCACTAACTAGAGCAGCAGCAGGAGCAGCAGCAACAGTGTCCCGGAAGCCTCCCTCAGGCCTCTTAAGCTGTGGCGGTGAGTGCAGGCTCCGCCCCCTAGGCCAGATGGAGTTGGCAGGAAAGGGAGCGGCCCACCCAGCACTCACTAGAGCAGCAGCAGCAGCAGTGGCCCGGAAGCCTCCCTCAGGCCTCTTAAGTTGTGGCGGTGAGTGCAGGCTCCGCCCCCTAGGCCAGATGGAGTTGGCAGGAAAGGAGTGACCCACCCAGCACTCACTAGAGCAGCAGCAGCAGCAGTGTCCCGGAAGCCTCCCTCAGGCCTCTTAAGCTGTGGCAGGGATTGCAGGCTCCGCCCTCTAGGCCAGATGGAGTAGGCAGGAAATGGAGCGGCCCACCCAGCACTCACTAGAGCAGCAGCAGTGTCCCGGAAGCCTCCCTCAGGCCTCTTAAGCTATGGTGGTGAGCGCAGGCTCCGCACCCTAGGCCCGAGGGAGTTGGCAGGAAAGGGAGTGGCCCACACAGCCCTCAATAGAGCAGCAGCAGGAGCAGCAGCAACAGTGTCCCAGAAGCCTCCCTCAGGCCTCTTAAGCTGTGGCGGTGAGTGCAGGCTCCGCACCCTAGGCCCGAGGGAGTTGGCAGGAAAGGGAGTGGCCCACCCAGCTCTCACTAGAGCAGCAGCAGCAGCAGTGTCCCGGAAGCCTCCCTAAGTCCTCTTCAGCTGTGGCGGTGAGTGCAGGCTCCGCCCCCTAGGCCAGATGGAGTTGGCAGGAAACGGAGTGGCCCACACAGCACTAACTAAAGCAGCAGCAGGAGCAGCAGCAACAGTGTCCCGGAAGCCTCCCTCAGGCCTCTTAAGCTGTGGCGGTGAGTGCAGGCTCCGCCCCCTAGGCCAGATGGAGTTGGCAGGAAAGGGAGCGGCCCACCCAGCACTCACTAGAGCAGCAGCAGCAGCAGTGTTCCGGAAGCCTCAATCAGGCCTCTTACGCTGTGGCGCTTAGTGCAAGCTCCGCCCCCTAGGCCAGATGGAGTTGGCAGGAATGGGAGCCGCCCACCCAGCACTCACTAGAGCAGTAGAAGCAGCAGTGTCCCTGAAGCCTCCCTCAGGCCTTTTAAGCTGTGGCGGTGAGTGCAGGCTCCGCCCTCTAGGCCAGATGGAGTTGGCAGGAAACGGAGTGTCCCACACAGCACTAACTAGAGCAGCAGCAGCAGCAGTGTACCGGAAGCCTCCCTCAGGCCTCTTAAGCTGTGGCGGTGAGTGCAGGCTCCGCCCCCTAGGGCTGATGGAGTTGGCAGGAAAGGGAGCAGCCCACCCAGCACTCACTAGAGCAGCAGCAGCAGCAGTGTCCCGGAAGCCTCCCTCAGGCCTCTTAAGCTGTGGTGGTGAGTGCAGGCTCCGCCCCCTAGGCCAGATGGAGTTGGCAGGAAAGGGAGCGGTCCACCCAGCACTCACTATAGGAGCAGCAGCAGCAGTGTCCCGGAAGCCTCCCTCAGGCCTCTTAAGTTGTGGCGGTGAGTGCAGGCTCCGCCCCCTAGGCCAGATGGAGTTGTCAGGAAACGGAGTGGCCCACACAGCACTCAATAGAGCAGCAGCAGGGGCAGCAGCAACAGTGTCCCGGAAGCCTCCCTCAGGCTTCTTAAGCTGTGGCAGTGATTGCAGGCTCCGCCCTCTAGGCCAGATGGAGTTGGCAGGAAAGGGAGTGGCCCACACAGCACTTAATAGAGCAGCAGCAGGAGCAGCAGCAACAGTGTCCCGGAAGCCTCCCTCAGGCCTCTTAAGCTGTGGCGGTGAGTGCAGGCTCCGCCCCCTAGGCCAGATGGAGTTGGCAGGAAAGGGAGCGGCCCACCCAGCACTCACTAGAGCAGCAGCAGTGTCCCGGAAGCCTCCCTCAGGCCTCTTAAGCTATGGTGGTGAGTGCAGGCTCCGCCCCCTAGGTCAGATGGAGTTGGCAGGAAAGGGAGTGGCCCACACAGCACTCAATAGAGCAGCAACAGGAGCAGCAGCAACAGTGTCCCAGAAGCCTCCCTCAGGCCTCTTAAGCTGTGGCGGTGAGTGCAGGCTCCACCCCCTAGGCCAGATGGAGTTGGCAGGAAACGGAGTGGCCAACACAGCACTAACTAGAGCAGCAGCAGGAGCAGCAGCAACAGTGTCCCGGAAGCCTCCCTCAGGCCTCTTAAGCTGTGGCGGTGAGTGCAGGCTCCGCCCCCTAGGCCAGATGGAGTTGGCAGGAAAGGGAGAGGGCCACCCAGCACTCACTAGAGCAGCAGCAGCAGCAGTGTCCCGGAAGCCTCCCTAAGTCCTCTTCAGCTGTGGCGGTGAGTGCAGGCTCCACCCCCTAGGCCAGATGGAGTTGGCATGAAACGGAGTGGCCAACACAGCACTAACTAGAGCAGCAGCAGGAGAAGCAGCAACAGTGTCCCGGAAGCCTCCCTCAGGCCTCTTAAGCTGTGGCGGTGAGTGCAGGCTCCGCCCCCTAGGCCAGATGGAGTTGGCAGGAAAGGGAGCGGCCCACCCAGCACTCACTAGAGCAGCAGCAGCAGCAGTGTTCCGGAAGCCTCCCTCAGGCCTCTTAAGTTGTGGCGGTGAGTGCAGGCTCCGCCCCCTAAGCCAGATGGAGTTGGTAGGAAAGGAGTGGCCCACACAGCACTCAATAGAGCAGCAGCAGGAGCAGCAGCAACAGTGTCCCAGAAGCCTCCCTCAGGCCTCTTAAGCTGTGGCGGTGAGTGCAGGCTCCGCCCCCTAGGCCAGATGGAGTTGGCAGGAAAGGAGTGGCCCACACAGCACTCAATAGAGCAGCAGCAGGAGCAGCAGCAACAGTGTCCCAGAAGCCTCCCTCAGGCCTCTTAAGCTGTGGCAGTGATTGCAGGCTCCGCCCTCTAGGCCAGATGGAGTTGGCAGGAAACGGAGTGGCCCACACAGCACTAACTAGAGCAGCAGCAGCAGCAGTGTCCCGGAAGCCTCCCTCAGGCCTCTTAAGCTGTGGCGGTGAGTGCAGGCTCCGCCCCCTAGGCCAGATGGAGTTGGCAGGAAAGGGAGCGGCCCACCCAGCACTCACTAGAGCAGCAGCAGCAGCAGTGTTCCGGAAGCCTCCCTCAGGCCTCTTAAGTTGTGGCGGTGAGTGCAGGCTCCGCCCCCTAGGCCAGATGGAGTTGGCAGGAAAGGAGTGGCCCACACAGCACTCAATAGAGCAGCAGCAGGAGCAGCAGCAACAGTGTCCCAGAAGCCTCCCTCAGGCCTCTTAAGCTGTGGCGGTGAGTGCAGGCTCCGCCCCCTAGGCCAGATGGAGTTGGCAGGAAAGGAGTGGCCCACACAGCACTCAATAGAGGAGCAGCAGGAGCAGCAGCAACAGTGTCCCAGAAGCCTCCCTCAGGCCTCTTAAGCTGTGGCAGTGATTGCAGGCTCCGCCCTCTAGGCCAGATGGTGTTGGCAGGAAACGGAGTGGCCCACACAGCACTAACTAGAGCAGCAGCAGCAGCAGTGTCCCGGAAGCCTCCCTCAGGCCTCTTAAGCTGTGGCGGTGAGTGCAGGCTCCGCCCCCTAGGCCAGATGGAGTTGTCAGGAAAGGGAGAGGGCCACCCAGCACTCACTAGAGCAGCAGCAGCAGGAGCAGTGTCCCAGAAGCCTCCCTCAGGCCTCTTAAGTTGTGGCGGTGAGTGCAGGCTCCGCCCCCCTAGGCCAGATGGAGTTGTCAGGAAACGGAGTGGCCCACACAGCACTCAATAGAGCAGCAGCAGGAGCAGCAGCAATAGTGTCCCGGAAGCCTCCCTCAGGCCTCTTAAGCTGTGGCAGTGATTGCAGGCTCCGCCCTCTAGGCCAGATGGAGTTGGCAGGAAACGGAGTGGCCCACACAGCATTAACTAGAGCAGCAGCAGCAGCAGTGTCCCGGAAGCCTCCCTCAGGCCTCTTAAGCTGTGGCGGTGAGTGCAGGCTCCGCCCCCTAGGGCAGATGGAGTTGGCAGGAAAGGGAGCAGCCCACCCAGCACTCACTAGAGCAGCAGCAGCAGCAGTGTCCCGGAAGCCTCCCTCAGGCCTCTTAAGCTGTGGTGGTGAGTGCAGGCTCCGCCCACTAGGCCAGATGGAGTTGGCAGGAAAGGGAGCAGCCCACCCAGCACTCACTAGAGCAGCAGCAGCAGCAGTATCCCAGAAGCCTCCCTCATGCCTCTTAAGCTTTGGTGGTGAGTGCAGGCTCCGCCCCCTAGGCCAGATGGAGTTGGCAGGAAAGGGAGTGGCCCACAAATCACTCACTAGAGCAGTAGAAGCAGCAGTGTCCCGGAAGCCTCCCTCAGGCCTTTTAAGCTGTGGCGGTGAGTGCAGGCTCCGCCCCCTAGGCCAGATGGAGTTGGCAGGAAAGGGAGAGGCCCACCCAGCACTCACTAGAGCAGCAGGAGTGTCCCAGAAGCCTCCCACAGGCCTCTTAAGCTGTGGCGGTGAGTGCAGGCTCCGCCCCCTATGCCAGATGGAGTTGGCAGGAAAGGGAGCAGCCCACCCAGCACTCACTAGAGCAGCAGCAGCAGCAGTGTCCCGGAAGCCTCCCTCAGGCCTCTTAAGCTGTGGTGGTGAGTGCAGGCTCCGCCCACTAGGCCAGATGGAGTTGGCAGGAAAGGAAGCGGCCCATCTAGCACGCACTAGAGCAGCAGCAGTGTCCCAGAAGCCTCCCTCAGGCCTCTTAAGCTGTGGCGGTGAGTGCAGGCTCCACCCCCTAGGCCAGATGGAGTTGGCAGGAAAGGGAGAGGGCGACCCAGCACTCACTAGAGCAGCAGCAGCAGCAGCAGTGTTCCGGAAACCTCCCTAAGTCCTCTTAAGCTGTGGCGGTGAGTGCAGGCTCCGCCCCCTAGGGCAGATGGAGTTGGCAGGAAAGGGAGCAGCCCACCCGGCACTCACTAGAGCAGCAGTAGCAGCAGTGTCCCGGAAGCCTCCCTCAGGCCTCTTAAGCTGTGGTGGTGAGTGCAGGCTCCGCCCACTAGGCCAGATGGAGTTGGCAGGAAAGGGAGCAGCCCACCCAGCACTCACTAGAGCAGCAGCAGCAGCAGTATCCCAGAAGCCTCCCTCAGGCCCCTTAAGCTTTGGTGGTGAGTGCAGGCTCCGCCCCCTAGGCCAGATGGAGTTGGCAGGAAAGGGAGCGGTCCACCCAGCACTCACTATAGGAGCAGCAGCAGCAGCAGTGTCCCGGAAGCCTCCCTCAGGCCTCTTAGGTTGTGGCGGTGAGTGCAGGCTCCGCCCCCTAGGCCAGATGGAGTTGTCAGGAAACGGAGTGGCCCACACAGCACTCAATAGAGCAGCAGCAGGAGCAGCAGCAACAGTGTCCCAGAAGCCTCCCTCAGGCCTCTTAATCTGTGGCGGTGAGTGCAGGCTCCGCCCCCTAGGCCAGATGGAGTTGGCAGGAAACGGAGTGGCCCACAAAGCACTAACTAGAGCAGCAGCAGGAGCAGCAGCAACAGTGTCCCAGAAGCCTCCCTCAGGCCTCTTAAACTGTGGCGGTGAGTGCAGGCTCCGCCCCCTAGGCCAGATGGAGTTGGCAGGAAAGGGAGAGGGCCACCCAGCACTCACTAGAGCAGCAGCAGTGTCCAGGAAGCCTCCCTCAGGCCTCTTAAGCTATGGTGGTGAGTGCAGGCTCCGTCCCCTAGGCCAGATGGAGTTGGCAGGAAAGGGAGTGGCCCACACAGCACTCGCTAGAGCAGCAGCAGGAGCAGCAGCAACAGTGTCCCAGAAGCCTCCCTCAGGCCTCTTAAGCTGTGGCGGTGAGTGCAGGCTCCGCCCCCTAGGCCAGATGGAGTTGGCAGGAAAGGGAGCGGCCCACCCAGCACTCACTAGAGCAGCAGCAGCAGCAGTGTTCCGGAAGCCTCCCTCAGGCCTCTTAAGTTGTGGCGGTGAGTGCAGGCTCCGCCCCCTAGGCCAGATGGAGTTGGCAGGAAAGGAGTCGCCCACACAGCACTCAATAGAGCAGCAGCAGGAGCAGCAGCAACAGTGTCCCAGAAGCCTCCCTCAGGCCTCTTAAGCTGTGGCAGTGATTGCAGGCTCCGCCCTCTAGGCCAGATGGAGTTGGCAGGAAAGGGAGCGGCCCACCCAGCACTCACTAGAGCAGCAGCAGTGTCCCGGAAGCCTCCCTCAGGCCTCTTAAGCTATGGTGGTGAGTGCAGGCTCCGCCCCCTAGGCCAGATGGAGTTGGCAGGAAAGGGAGTGGCCCACACAGCACTCAATAGAGCAGCAGCAGGAGCAGCAGCAACAGTGTCCCAGAAGCCTCCCTCAGGCCTCTTAAGCTGTGGCGGTGAGTGCAGGCTCCGCCCCCTAGGCCAGATGGAGTTGGCAGGAAACGGAGTGGCCCACACATCACTAACTAGAGCAGCAGCAGGAGCAGCAGCAACAGTGTCCCGGAAGCCTCCCTCAGGCCTCTTAAGCTGTGGCGGTGAGTGCAGGCTCCGCCCCCTAGGCCAGATGGAGTTGGCAGGAAAGGGAGCGGCCCACCCAGCACTCACTAGAGCAGCAGCAGCAGCAGTGGCCCGGAAGCCTCCCTCAGGCCTCTTAAGTTGTGGCGGTGAGTGCAGGCTCCGCCCCCTAGGCCAGATGGAGTTGGCAGGAAAGGAGTGGCCCACCCAGCACTCACTAGAGCAGCAGCAGCAGCAGCAGTGTCCCGGAAGCCTCCCTCAGGCCTCTTAAGCTGTGGCAGGGATTGCAGGCTCCGTCCTCTAGGCCAGATGGAGTAGGCAGGAAATGGAGCGGCCCACCCAGCACTCACTAGAGCAGCAGCAGTGTCCCGGAAGCCTCCCTCAGGCCTCTTAAGCTATGGTGGTGAGTGCAGGCTCCGCCCCCTAGGCCAGATGGAGTTGGCAGGAAAGGGAGTGGCCCACACAGCACTCAATAGAGCAGCAGCAGGAGCAGCAGCAACAGTGTCCCAGAAGCCTCCCTCAGGCCTCTTAAGCTGTGGCGGTGAGTGCAGGCTCCGCACCCTAGGCCAGATGGAGTTGGCAGGAAAGGGAGAGGGCCACCCAGCACTCACTAGAGCAGCAGCAGCAGTGTCCCGGAAGCCTCCCTAAGTCCTCTTCAGCTGTGGCGGTGAGTGCAGGCTCCGCCCCCTAGGCCAGATGGAGTTGGCAGGAAACGGAGTGGCCCACACAGCACTAACTAGAGCAGCAGCAGGAGCAGCAGCAACAGTGTCCCGGAAGCCTCCCTCAGGCCTCTTAAGCTGTGGCGGTGAGTGCAGGCTCCGCCCCCTAGGCCAGATGGAGTTGGCAGGAAAGGGAGCGGCCCACCCAGCACTCACTATAGCAGCAGCAGCAGCAGTGTCCCGGAAGCCTCCCTCAGGCCTCTTACGCTGTGGTGGTTAGTGCAAGCTCCGCCCCCTAGGCCAGATGGAGTTGGCAGGAATGGGAGCCGCCCACCCAGCACTCACTAGAGCAGTAGAAGCAGCAGTGTCCCTGAAGCCTCCCTCAGGCCTTTTAAGCTGTGGCAGTGAGTGCAGGCTCCGCCCTCTAGGCCAGATGGAGTTGGCAGGAAACGGAGTGTCCCACACAGCACTAACTAGAGCAGCAGCAGCAGCAGTGTACCGGAAGCCTCCCTCAGGCCTCTTTAGCTGTGGCGGTGAGTGCAGGCTCCGCCCCCTAGGGCAGATGGAGTTGGCAGGAAAGGGAGCAGCCCACCCAGCACTCACTAGAGCAGCAGCAGCAGCAGTGTCCCGGAAGCCTCCCTCAGGCCTCTTAAGCTGTGGCGGTGAGTGCAGGCTCCGCCCCCTAGGGCTGATGGAGTTGGCAGGAAAGGGAGCAGCCCACCCAGCACTCACTAGAGCAGCAGCAGCAGCAGTGTCCCGGAAGCCTCCCTCAGGCCTCTTAAGCTGTGGTGGTGAGTGCAGGCTCCGCCCCCTAGGCCAGATGGAGTTGGCAGGAAAGGGAGCGGTCCACCCAGCACTCACTATAGGAGCAGCAGCAGCAGTGTCCCGGAAGCCTCCCTCAGGCCTCTTAAGTTGTGGCGGTGAGTGCAGGCTCCGCCCCCTAGGCCAGATTGAGTTGTCAGGAAACGGAGTGGCCCACACAGCACTCAATAGAGCAGCAGCAGGGGCAGCAGCAACAGTGTCCCGGAAGCCTCCCTCAGGCTTCTTAAGCTGTGGCAGTGATTGCAGGCTCCGCCCTCTAGGCCAGATGGAGTTGGCAGGAAAGGGAGTGGCCCACACAGCACTCAATAGAGCAGCAGCAGGAGCAGCAGCAACAGTGTCCCGGAAGCCTCCCTCAGGCCTCTTAAGCTGTGGCGGTGAGTGCAGGCTCCGCCCCCTAGGCCAGATGGAGTTGGCAGGAAAGGGAGCGGCCCACCCAGCACTCACTAGAGCAGCAGCAGTGTCCCGGAAGCCTCCCTCAGGCCTCTTAAGCTATGGTGGTGAGTGCAGGCTCCGCCCCCTAGGTCAGATGGAGTTGGCAGGAAAGGGAGTGGCCCACACAGCACTCAATAGAGCAGCAACAGGAGCAGCAGCAACAGTGTCCCAGAAGCCTCCCTCAGGCCTCTTAAGCTGTGGCGGTGAGTGCAGGCTCCGCACCCTAGGCCAGATGGAGTTGGCAGGAAAGGGAGAGGGCCACCCAGCACTCACTAGAGCAGCAGCAGCAGCAGTGTCCCGGAAGCCTCCCTAAGTCCTCTTCAGCTGTGGCGGTGAGTGCAGGCTCCACCCCCTAGGCCAGATGGAGTTGGCAGGAAACGGAGTGGCCAACACAGCACTAACTAGAGCAGCAGCAGGAGCAGCAGCAACAGTGTCCCGGAAGCCTCCCTCAGGCCTCTTAAGCTGTGGCGGTGAGTGCAGGCTCCGCCCCCTAGGCCAGATGGAGTTGGCAGGAAAGGGAGCGGCCCACCCAGCACTCACTAGAG
The DNA here is from genome assembly GCF_964188305.1 of Podarcis bocagei. NCBI lineage: Eukaryota > Metazoa > Chordata > Lepidosauria > Squamata > Lacertidae > Podarcis > Podarcis bocagei. The sequence continues at coordinate 35,451,276 of NC_138131.1, forward strand.
CAGCAGCAGCAGCAGTGTTCCGGAAGCCTCCCTCAGGCCTCTTAAGTTGTGGCGGTGAGTGCAGGCTCCGCCCCCTAGGCCAGATGGAGTTGGCAGGAAAGGAGTGGCCCACACAGCACTCAATAGAGCAGCAGCAGGAGCAGCAGCAACAGTGTCCCAGAAGCCTCCCTCAGGGCTCTTAAGCTGTGGCGGTGAGTGCAGGCTCCGCCCCCTAGGCCAGAAGGAGTTGGCAGGAAAGGAGTGGCCCACACAGCACTCACTAGAGCAGCAGCAGCAGCAGTGTCCCGGAAGCCTCCCTCAGGCCTCTTACGCTGTGGCGGTTAGTGCAAGCTCCGCCCCCTAGGCCAGATGGAGTTGGCAGGAATGGGAGCCGCCCACCCAGCACTCACTAGAGCAGTAGAAGCAGCAGTGTCCCTGAAGCCTCCCTCAGGCCTTTTAAGCTGCGGCGGTGAGTGCAGGCTCCGCCCTCTAGGCCAGATGGAGTTGGCAGGAAACGGAGTGTCCCACACAGCACTAACTAGAGCAGCAGCAGCAGCAGTGTACCGGAAGCCTCCCTCAGGCCTCTTAAGCTGTGGCGGTGAGTGCAGGCTCCGCCCCCTAGGGCAGATGGAGTTGGCAGGAAAGGGAGCAGCCCACCCAGCACTCACTAGAGCAGCAGCAGCAGCAGTGTTCCGGAAGCCTCCCTAAGGCCTCTTAAGCTGTGGTGGTGAGTGCAGGCTCCGCCCCCTAGGGCTGATGGAGTTGGCAGGAAAGGGAGCAGCCCACCCAGCACTCACTAGAGCAGCAGCAGCAGCAGTGTCCTGGAAGCCTCCCTCAGGCCTCTTAAGCTGTGGTGGGGAGTGCAGGCTCCGCCCCCTAGGCCAGATGGAGTTGGCAGGAAAGGGAGCGGTCCACCCAGCACTCACTATAGGAGCAGCAGCAGCAGTGTCCCGGAAGCCTCCCTCAGGCCTCTTAAGTTGTGGCGGTGAGTGCAGGCTCCGCCCCCTAGGCCAGATGGAGTTGTCAGGAAACGGAGTGGCCCACACAGCACTCAATAGAGCAGCAGCAGGGGCAGCAGCAACAGTGTCCCGGAAGCCTCCCTCAGGCTTCTTAAGCTGTGGCAGTGATTGCAGGCTCCGCCCTCTAGGCCAGATGTAGTTGGCAGGAAAGGGAGTGGCCCACACAGCACTCAATAAAGAAGCAGCAGGAGCAGCAGCAACAGTGTCCCGGAAGCCTCCCTCAGGCCTCTTAAGCTGTGGCGGTGAGTGCAGGCTCCGCCCCCTAGGCCAGATGGAGTTGGCAGGAAAGGGAGCGGCCCACCCAGCACTCACTAGAGCAGCAGCAGTGTCCCGGAAGCCTCCCTCAGGCCTCTTAAGCTATGGTGGTGAGTGCAGGCTCCGCCCCCTAGGTCAGATGGAGTTGGCAGGAAAGGGAGTGGCCCACACAGCACTCAATAGAGCAGCAACAGGAGCAGCAGCAACAGTGTCCCAGAAGCCTCCCTCAGGCCTCTTAAGCTGTGGCGGTGAGTGCAGGCTCCGCACCCTAGGCCAGATGGAGTTGGCAGGAAAGGGAGCGGCCCACCCAGCACTCACTAGAGCAGCAGCAGTGTCCCAGAAGCCTCCCTCAGGCCTCTTAAGCTGTGGCGGTGAGTGCAGGCTCCGCACCCTAGGCCAGATGGAGTTGGCAGGAAAGGGAGAGGGCCACCCAGCACTCACTAGAGCAGCAGCAGCAGCAGTGTCCCGGAAGCCTCCCTAAGTCCTCTTCAGCTGTGGCGGTGAGTGCAGGCTCCACCCCCTAGGCCAGATGGAGTTGGCAGGAAAGGAGTGGCCCACACAGCACTCAATAGAGCAGCAGCAGGAGCAGCAGCAACAGTGTCCCAGAAGCCTCCCTCAGGCCTCTTAAGCTGTGGCGGTCAGTGCAGGCTCCGCCCCCTAGGCCAGATGGAGTTGGCAGGAAAGGAGTGGCCCACACAGCACTCAATAGAGCAGCAGCAGGAGCAGCAGCAACAGTGTCCCAGAAGCCTCCCTCAGGCCTCTTAAGCTGTGGCAGTGATTGCAGGCTCCGCCCTCTAGGCCAGATGGAGTTGGCAGGAAACGGAGTGGCCCACACAGCACTAACTAGAGCAGCAGCAGCAGCAGTGTCCCGGAAGCCTCCCTCAGGCCTCTTAAGCTGTGGCGGTGAGTGCAGGCTCCGCCCCCTAGGCCAGATGGAGTTGGCAGGAAAGGGAGAGGGCCACCCAGCACTCACTAGAGCAGCAGCAGCAGGAGCAGTGTCCCAGAAGCCTCCCTCAGGCCTCTTAAGTTGTGGCGGTGAGTGCAGGCTCCGCCCCCCTAGGCCAGATGGAGTTGTCAGGAAACGGAGTGGCCCACACAGCACTCAATAGAGCAGCAGCAGGAGCAGCAGCAATAGTGTCCCGGAAGCCTCCCTCAGGCCTCTTAAGCTGTGGCAGTGATTGCAGGCTCCGCCCTCTAGGCCAGATGGAGTTGGCAGGAAACGGAGTGGCCCACACAGCACTAACTAGAGCAGCAGCAGCAGCAGTGTCCCGGAAGCCTCCGCTCCACTAGAGCAGCAGCAGTGTCCCGGAAGCCTCCCTCAGGCCTCTTAAGCTATGGTGGTGAGTGCAGGCTCCGCCCCCTAGGCCAGATGGAGTTGGAAGGAAACGGAGTGGCCCACACAGCACTAACTAGAGCAGCAGCAGGAGCAGCAGCAACAGTGTCCCAGAAGCCTCCCTCAGGCCTCTTAATCTGTGGCGGTGAGTGCAGGCTCCGCCCCCTAGGCCAGATGGAGTTGGCAGGAAAGGGAGAGGGCCACCCAGCACTCACTAGAGCATCAGCAGCAGCAGCAGTGTCCCGGAAACCTCCCTCAGGCCTCTTAATCTGTGGCGTTGAGTGCAGGCTCCACCCACTAGGCCAGATGGAGTTGGCAGGAAAGGGAGTGGCCCACCCAGCACTCGCAAGAGCAGCAGCAGGGGCAGCAGCAACAGTGTCCCGGAAGCCTCCCTCAGGCCTCTTAATCTGTGGCGGTGAGTGCAGGCTCTGCCCCCTAGGCCAGATGGAGTTGGCAGGAAAGGGAGCGGCCCACCCAGCACTCACTAGAGCAGCAGCAGTGTCCCGGAAGCCTCCCTCAGGCCTCTTAAGCTATGGTGGTGAGTGCAGGCTCCGCCCCCTAGGCCAGATGGAGTTGGCAGGAAAGGGAGTGGCCCACACAGCACTCGCTAGAGCAGCAGCAGGAGAAGCAGCAACAGTGTCCCAGAAGCCTCCCTCAGGCCTCTTAAGCTGTGGCGGTGAGTGCAGGCTCCGCACCCTAGGCCAGATGGAGTTGGCAGGAAAGGGAGCGGCCCACCCAGCACTCACTAGAGCAGCAGCAGCAGCAGTGTCCCGGAAGCCTCCCTAAGTCCTCTTCAGCTGTGGCGGTGAGTGCAGGCTCCGCCCCCTAGGCCAGATGGAGTTGGCAGGAAACGGAGTGGCCCACACAGCACTAACTAGAGCAGCAGCAGGAGCAGCAGCAACAGTGTCACGGAAGCCTCCCTCAGGCCTCTTAAGCTGTGGCGGTGAGTGCAGGCTCCGCCCACTAGGCCAGATGGAGTTGGCAGGAAAGGGAGCGGCCCACCCAGCACTCACTAGAGCAGCAGCAGCAGCAGTGTCCCGGAGGCCTCCCTCAGGCCTCTTAAGTTGTGGTGGTGAGTGCAGGCTCCGCCCCCTAGGCCAGATGGAGTTGGCAGGAAAGGAGTGGCCCACACAGCACTCAATAGAGCAGCAGCAGGAGCAGCAGCAACAGTGTCCCAGAAGCCTCCCTCAGGCCTCTTAAGCTGTGGCGGTGAGTGCAGGCTCCGCCCCCTAGGCCAGATGGAGTTGGCAGGAAAGGGAGAGGGCCACCCAGCACTCACTAGAGCAGCAGCAGCAGCAGCAGTGTCCCAGAAGCCTCCCTCAGGCCTCTTAAGCTGTGGCGGTGAGTGCAGGCTCCGCCCCCTAGGCCAGATGGAGTTGGCAGGAAAGGGAGCGGCCCACCCAGCACTCACTAGAGCAGCAGCAGTGTCCCGGAAGCCTCCCTCAGGCCTCTTAAGCTATGGTGGTGAGTGCAGGCTCCGCCCCCTAGGCCAGATGGAGTTGTCAGGAAACGGAGTGGCCCACACAGCACTCAATAGAGCAGCAGCAGGAGCAGCAGCAATAGTGTCCCGGAAGCCTCCCTCAGGCCTCTTAAGCTGTGGCAGTGATTGCAATCTCCGCCCTCTAGGCCAGATGGAGTTGGCAGGAAAGGGAGCGGCCCACCCAGCACTCACTAGAGCAGCAGCAGCAGCAGTGTCCCGGAAGCCTCCCTCAGGCCTCTTAAGCTGTGGCGGTGAGTGCAGGCTCCGCCCACTAGGCCAGATGGAGTTGGCAGGAAAGGGAGTGGCCCACAAATCACTCACTAGAGCAGTAGAAGCAGCAGTGTTCCGGAAGCCTCCCTCAGGCCTTTTAAGCTGTGGCGGTGAGTGCAGGCTCCGCCCCCTAGGCCAGATGGAGTTGGCAGGAAAGGGAGAGGCCCACCCAGCACTCACTAGAGCAGCAGGAGTGTCCCAGAAGGCTCCCACAGGCCTCTTAAGCTGTGGCGGTGAGTGCAGGCTCCGCCCCCTAGGCCAGATGGAGTTGGCAGGAAAGGGAGCAGCCCACCCAGCACTCACTAGAGCAGCAGCAGCAGCAGTGTCCCGGAAGCCTCCCTCAGGCCTTTTAAGCTGTGGTGGTGAGTGCAGGCTCCGCCCACTAGGCCAGATGGAGTTGGCAGGAAAGGAAGCAGCCCATCTAGCACGCACTAGAGCAGCAGCAGTGTCCCAGAAGCCTCCCTCAGGCCTCTTAAGCTGTGGCGGTGAGTGCAGGCTCCACCCCCTAGGCCAGATGGAGTTGGCAGGAAAGGGAGAGGGCCACCCAGCACTCACTAGAGCAGCAGCAGCAGCAGCAGTGTTCCGGAAACCTCCCTAAGTCCTCTTAAGCTGTGGCGGTGAGTGCAGGCTCCGCCCCCTAGGGCAGATGGAGTTGGCAGGAAAGGGAGCAGCCCACCCGGCACTCACTAGAGCAGCAGCAGCAGCAGTGTCCCGGAAGCCTCCCTCAGGCCTCTTAAGCTGTGGTGGTGAGTGCAGGCTCCGCCCACTAGGCCAGATGTAGTTGGCAGGAAAGGGAGCAGCCCACCCAGCACTCACTAGAGCAGCAGCAGCAGCAGTATCCCAGAAGCCTCCCTCAGGCCCCTTAAGCTTTGGTGGTGAGTGCAGGCTCCGCCCCCTAGGCCAGATGGAGTTGGCAGGAAAGGGAGAGGTCCACCCAGCACTCACTATAGGAGCAGCAGCAGCAGCAGTGTCCCGGAAGCCTCCCTCAGGCCTCTTAGGTTGTGGCGGTGAGTGCAGGCTCCGCCCCCTAGGCCAGATGGAGTTGGCAGGAAACGGAGTGGCCCACACAGCACTCAATAGAGCAGCAGCAGGAGCAGTAGCAACAGTGTCCCGGAAGCCTCCCTCAGGCCTCTTAAGCTGTGGCAGTGATTGCAGGCTCCGCCCTCTAGGCCAGATGGAGTTGGCAGGAAACGGAGTGGCCCACACAGCACTAACTAGAGCAGCAGCAGGAGCAGCAGCAACAGTGTCCCAGAAGCCTCCCTCAGGCCTCTTAATCTGTGGCGGTGAGTGCAGGCTCCGCCCCCTAGGCCAGATGGAGTTGGCAGGAAAGGGAGAGGGCCACCCAGCACTCACTAGAGCAGCAGGAGTGTCCCAGAAGCCTCCCACAGGCCTCTTAAGCTGTGGCGGTGAGTGCAGGCTCCGCCCCCTAGGCCAGATGGAGTTGGCAGGAAAGGGAGCAGCCCACCCAGCACTCACTAGAGCAGCAGCAGCAGCAGTGTCCCGGAAGCCTCCCTCAGGCCTTTTAAGCTGTGGTGGTGAGTGCAGGCTCCGCCCACTAGGCCAGATGGAGTTGGCAGGAAAGGAAGCAGCCCATCTAGCACGCACTAGAGCAGCAGCAGTGTCCCAGAAGCCTCCCTCAGGCCTCTTAAGCTGTGGCGGTGAGTGCAGGCTCCACCCCCTAGGCCAGATGGAGTTGGCAGGAAAGGGAGAGGGCCACCCAGCACTCACTAGAGCAGCAGCAGCAGCAGTGTTCCGGAAACCTCCCTAAGTCCTCTTAAGCTGTGGCGGTGAGTGCAGGCTCCGCCCCCTAGGGCAGATGGAGTTGGCAGGAAAGGGAGTGGCCCACAAATCACTCACTAGAGCAGTAGAAGCAGCAGTGTCCCGGAAGCCTCCCTCAGGCCTTTTAAGCTGTGGCGGTGAGTGCAGGCTCCGCCCCCTAGGCCAGATGGAGTTGGCAGGAAAGGGAGAGGCCCACCCAGCACTCACTAGAGCAGCAGGAGTGTCCCAGAAGCCTCCCACAGGCCTCTTAAGCTGTGGCGGTGAGTGCAGGCTCCGCCCCCTAGGCCAGATGGAGTTGGCAGGAAAGGGAGCAGCCCACCCAGCACTCACTAGAGCAGCAGCAGCAGCAGTGTCCCGGAAGCCTCCCTCAGGCCTTTTAAGCTGTGGTGGTGAGTGCAGGCTCCGCCCACTAGGCCAGATGGAGTTGGCAGGAAAGGAAGCAGCCCATCTAGCACGCACTAGAGCAGCAGCAGTGTCCCAGAAGCCTCCCTCAGGCCTCTTAAGCTGTGGCGGTGAGTGCAGGCTCCACCCCCTAGGCCAGATGGAGTTGGCAGGAAAGGGAGAGGGCCACCCAGCACTCAATAGAGCAGCAGCAGCAGCAGTGTTCCGGAAACCTCCCTAAGTCCTCTTAAGCTGTGGCGGTGAGTGCAGGCTCCGCCCCCTAGGGCAGATGGAGTTGGCAGGAAAGGGAGCAGCCCACCCGGCACTCACTAGAGCAGCAGCAGCAGCAGTGTCCCGGAAGCCTCCCTCAGGCCTCTTAAGCTGTGGTGGTGAGTGCAGGCTCCGCCCACTAGGCCAGATGTAGTTGGCAGGAAAGGGAGCAGCCCACCCAGCACTCACTAGAGCAGCAGCAGCAGCAGTATCCCAGAAGCCTCCCTCAGGCCCCTTAAGCTTTGGTGGTGAGTGCAGGCTCCGCCCCCTAGGCCAGATGGAGTTGGCAGGAAAGGGAGAGGTCCACCCAGCACTCACTATAGGAGCAGCAGCAGCAGCAGTGTCCCGGAAGCCTCCCTCAGGCCTCTTAGGTTGTGGCGGTGAGTGCAGGCTCCGCCCCCTAGGCCAGATGGAGTTGGCAGGAAACGGAGTGGCCCACACAGCACTCAATAGAGCAGCAGCAGGAGCAGCAGCAACAGTGTCCCGGAAGCCTCCCTCAGGCCTCTTAAGCTGTGGCAGTGATTGCAGGCTCCGCCCTCTAGGCCAGATGGAGTTGGCAGGAAACGGAGTGGCCCACACAGCACTAACTAGAGCAGCAGCAGGAGCAGCAGCAACAGTGTCCCAGAAACCTCCCTCAGGCCTCTTAATCTGTGGCGGTGAGTGCAGGCTCCGCCCCCTAGGCCAGATGGAGTTGGCAGGAAAGGGAGAGGGCCACCCAGCACTCACTAGAGCATCAGCAGCAGCAGCAGTGTCCCGGAAACCTCCCTCAGGCCTCTTAATCTGTGGCGGTGAGTGCAGGCTCCGCCCACTAGGCCAGATGGAGTTGGCAGGAAAGGGAGCGGCCCACCCAGCACTCACTAGAGCAGCAGCAGTGTCCCGGAAGCCTCCCTCAGGCCTCTTAAGCTATGGTGGTGAGTGCAGGCTCCGCCCCCTAGGCCAGATGGAGTTGGCAGGAAAGGGAGTGGCCCACACAGCACTCGCTAGAGCAGCAGCAGGAGCAGCAGCAACAGTGTCCCAGAAGCCTCCCTCAGGCCTCTTAAGCTGTGGCGGTGAGTGCAGGCTCCGCACCCTAGGCCAGATGGAGTTGGCAGGAAAGGGAGAGGGCCACGCAGCACTCACTAGAGCAGCAGCAGCAGCAGTGTCCCGGAAGCCTCCCTAAGTCCTCTTCAGCTGTGGCGGTGAGTGCAGGCTCCGCCCCCTAGGCCAGATGGAGTTGGCAGGAAACGGAGTGGCCCACACAGCACTAACTAGAGCAGCAGCAGGAGCAGCAGCAACAGTGTCCCGGAAGCCTCCCTCAGGCCTCTTAAGCTGTGGCGGTGAGTGCAGGCTCCGCCCCCTAGGCCAGATGGAGTTGGCAGGAAAGGGAGCGGCCCACCCAGCACTCACTAGAGCAGCAGCAGCAGCAGTGTCCCGGAGGCCTCCCTCAGGCCTCTTAAGTTGTGGCGGTGAGTGCAGGCTCCGCCCCCTAGGCCAGATGGAGTTGGCAGGAAAGGAGTGGCCCACACAGCACTCAATAGAGCAGCAGCAGGAGCAGCAGCAACAGTGTCCCAGAAGCCTCCCTCAGGCCTCTTAAGCTGTGGCGGTGAGTGCAGGCTCCGCCCCCTAGGCCAGATGGAGTTGGCAGGAAAGGGAGAGGGCCACCCAGCACTCACTAGAGCAGCAGCAGCAGCAGTGTCCCAGAAGCCTCCCTCAGGCCTCTTCAGCTGTGGCGGTGAGTGCAGACTCCGCCCCCTAGGCCAGATGGAGTTGGCAGGAAAGGGAGCGGCCCACCCAGGACTCACTAGAGCAGCAGCAGTGTCCCTGAAGCCTCCCTCAGGCCTCTTAAGCTATGGTGGTGAGTGCAGGCTCCGCCCCCTAGGCCAGATGGAGTTGGCAGGAAACGGAGTGGCCCACACAGCACTAACTAGAGCAGCAGCAGGAGCAGCAGCAACAGTGTCCCAGAAGCCTCCCTCAGGCCTCTTAATCTGTGGCGGTGAGTGCAGGCTCCGCCCCCTAGGCCAGATGGAGTTGGCAGGAAAGGGAGAGGGCCACCCAGCACTCACTAGAGCATCAGCAGCAGCAGCAGTGTCCCGGAAACCTCCCTCAGGCCTCTTAATCTGTGGCGGTGAGTGCAGGCTCCGCCCACTAGGCCAGATGGAGTTGGCAGGAAAGGGAGTGGCCCACACAGCACTAACTAGAGCAGCAGCAGGAGCAGCAGCAACAGTGTCCCAGAAGCCTCCCTCAGGCCTCTTAATCTGTGGCGGTGAGTGCAGGCTCCGCCCCCTAGGCCAGATGGAGTTGGCAGGAAAGGGAGAGGGCCACCCAGCACTCACTAGAGCATCAGCAGCAGCAGCAGTGTCCCGGAAACCTCCCTCAGGCCTCTTAATCTGTGGCGGTGAGTGCAGACTATGCCCCCTAGCCCAGATGGAGTTGTCAGGAAAGGGAGCGGCCCACCCAGCACTCACTAGAGCAGCAGCAGTGTCCCGGAAGCCTCCCTCAGGCCTCTTAAGCTATGGTGGTGAGTGCAGGCTCCGCCCCCTAGGCCAGATGGAGTTGGCAGGAAAGGGAGTGGCCCACACAGCACTCGCTAGAGCAGCAGCAGGAGCAGCAGCAACAGTGTCCCAGAAGCCTCCCTCAGGCCTCTTAAGCTGTGGCGGTGAGTGCAGGCTCCGCACCCTAGGCCAGATGGAGTTGGCAGGAAAGGGAGAGGGCCACGCAGCACTCACTAGAGCAGCAGCAGCAGCAGTGTCCCGGAAGCCTCCCTAAGTCCTCTTCAGCTGTGGCGGTGAGTGCAGGCTCCGCCCCCTAGGCCAGATGGAGTTGGCAGGAAACGGAGTGGCCCACACAGCACTAACTAGAGCAGCAGCAGGAGCAGCAGCAACAGTGTCCCGGAAGCCTCCCTCAGGCCTCTTAAGCTGTGGCGGTGAGTGCAGGCTCCGCCCCCTAGGCCAGATGGAGTTGGCAGGAAAGGGAGCGGCCCACCCAGCACTCACTAGAGCAGCAGCAGCAGCAGTGTCCCGGAGGCCTCCCTCAGGCCTCTTAAGTTGTGGCGGTGAGTGCAGGCTCCGCCCCCTAGGCCAGATGGAGTTGGCAGGAAAGGAGTGGCCCATACAGCACTCAATAGAGCAGCAGCAGGAGCAGCAGCAACAGTGTCCCAGATGCCTCCCTCAGGCCTCTTAAGCTGTGGCGGTGAGTGCAGGCTCCGCCCCCTAGGCCAGATGGAGTTGGCAGGAAAGGGAGAGGGCCACCCAGCACTCACTAGAGCAGCAGCAGCAGCAGCAGTGTCCCAGAAGCCTCCCTCAGGCCTCTTAAGCTGTGGCGGTGAGTGCAGGCTCCGCCCCCTAGGCCAGATGGAGTTGGCAGGAAAGGGAGCGGCCCACCCAGCACTCACTAGAGCAGCAGCAGTGTCCCGGAAGCCTCCCTCAGGCCTCTTAAGCTATGGTGGTGAGTGCAGGCTCCGCCCCCTAGGCCAGATGGAGTTGTCAGGAAACGGAGTGGCCCACACAGCACTCAATAGAGCAGCAGCAGGAGCAGCAGCAATAGTGTCCCGGAGGCCTCCCTCAGGCCTCTTAAGCTGTGGCAGTGATTGCAGGCTCCGCCCTCTAGGCCAGATGGAGTTGGCAGGAAACGGAGTGGCCCACACAGCACTAACTAGAGCAGCAGCAGTGTCCCAGAAGCCTCCCTCAGGCCTCTTAAGCTGTGGCGGTGAGTGCAGGCTCCGCCCCCTAGGCCAGATGGAGTTGGCAGGAAAGGGAGTGGCCCACAAAGCACTCACTAGAGCAGTAGAAGCAGCAGTGTCCTGGAAGCCTCCCTCAGGCCTTTTAAGCTGTGGCGGTGAGTGCAGGCTCCACCCCCTAGGCCAGATGGAGTTGGCAGGAAAGGGAGAGGCCGACCCAGCACTCACTAGAGCAGCAGGAGTGTTCCAGAAGCCTCCCACAGGCCTCTTAAGCTGTGGCGGTGAGTGCAGGCTCCGCCCCCTAGGCCAGATGGAGTTGGCAGGAAAGGGAGCGGCCCACCCAGCACTTGCTAGAGCAGCAGCAGCAGCAGTGTCCCGGAAGCCTCCCTCAGGCCTCTTAAGCTGTGGCGGTGAGTGCAGGCTCCGCCCCCTAGGCCAGATGGAGTTGGCAGGAAACGGAGTGGCCCACACAGCACTAACTAGAGCAGCAGCAGGAGCAACAGTGTCCCGGAAGCCTCCCCCAGGCCTCTTAAGCTGTGGCGGTGAGTGCAGGCTCCGCCCCCTAGGCCAGATGGAGTTGGCAGGAAAGGGAGCGGCCCACCCAGCACTCACTAGAGCAGCAGCAGCAGCAGTGTCCCGGAGGCCTCCCTCAGGCCTCTTAAGTTGTGGCGGTGAGTGCAGGCTCCGCCCCCTAGGCCAGATGGAGTTGGCAGGAAAGGAGTGGCCCACACAGCACTCAATAGAGCAGCAGCAGGAGCAGCAGCAACAGTGTCCCAGAAGCCTCCCTCAGGCCTCTTAAGCTGTGGCCGTGAGTGCAGGCTCCGCCCCCTAGGCCAGATGGAGTTGGCAGGAAAGGGAGAGGGCCACCCAGCACTCACTAGAGCAGCAGCAGCAGCAGCAGTGTCCCAGAAGCCTCCCTCAGGCCTCTTAAGCTGTGGCGGTGAGTGCAGGCTCCGCCCCCTAGGCCAGATGGAGTTGGCAGGAAAGGGAGCGGCCCACCCAGCACTCACTAGAGCAGCAGCAGTGTCCCGGAAGCCTCCCTCAGGCCTCTTAAGCTATGGTGGTGAGTGCAGGCTCCGCCCCCTAGGCCAGATGGAGTTGTCAGGAAACGGAGTGGCCCACACAGCACTCAATAGAGCAGCAGCAGGAGCAGCAGCAATAGTGTCCCGGAAGCCTCCCTCAGGCCTCTTAAGCTGTGGCAGTGTTTGCAGGCTCCGCCCTCTAGGCCAGATGGAGTTGGCAGGAAACGGAGTGGCCCAAACAGCACTAACTAGAGCAGCAGCAGTGTCCCAGAAGCCTCCCTCAGGCCTCTTAAGCTGTGGCGGTGAGTGCAGGCTCCGCCCCCTAGGCCAGATGGAGTTGGCAGGAAACGGAGTGGCCCACACAGCACTAACTAGAGCAGCAGCAGGAGCAGGAGCAACAGTGTCCCGGAAGCCTCCCTCAGGCCTCTTAAGCTGTGGCGGTGAGTGCAGGCTCCGCCCCCTAGGCCAGATGGAGTTGGCAGGAAAGGGAGCGGCCCACCCAGCACTCACTAGAGCAGCAGCAGCAGCAGTGTCCCAGAAGCCTCCCTCAGGCCTCTTAAGCTGTGGCGGTGAGTGCAGGCTCCGCCCCCTAGGCCAGATGGAGTTGGCAGAAAAGGGAGAGGGCCACCCAGCACTCACCAGAGCAGCAGCAGCAGCAGTGTCCCAGAAGCCTCCCTCAGGCCTCTTAAGTTGTGGCGGTGAGTGTAGGCTCCGCCCCCTAGGCCAGATGGAGTTGGCAGGAAAGGGAGAGGCCCACCCAGTACTCACTAGAGCAGCAGGAGTGTCCCAGAAGCCTCCCACAGGCCTCTTAAGCTGTGGCGGTGAGTGCAGGCTCCGCCCCCTAGGCCAGATGGAGTTGGCAGGAAAGGGAGCGGCCCACCCAGCACTTGCTAGAGCAGCAGCAGCAGCAGTGTCCCGGAAGCCTCCGTCAGGCCTCTTAAGCTGTGGCGGTGAGTGCAGGCTCCGCACCCTAGGCCAGATGGAGTTGGCAGGAAAGGGAGCGGCCCACCCAGCACTCACTAGAGCAGCAGCAGCAGTAATGTCCCGGAAGCATCCCTCAGGCCTCTTAAGCTGTTGCGGTGAGTGCAGGCTCCGCCCCCTATGCCGAATGGAGTTGGCAGGAAACAGAACGGCCCACACACCACTTAATAGAGTAGCAGCAGTGTCCCGCAAGCCTCCCTCAGGCCTCTTACGCTGTGGCGGTTAGTGCAAGCTCCGCCCCCTAGGCCAGATGGAGTTGGCAGGAATGGGAGCCGCCCACCCAGCACTCACTAGAGCAGCAGAAGCAGCAGTGTCCCTAAAGCCTCCCTCAGGCCTTTTAAGCTGTGGCGGTGAGTGCAGGCTCCGCCCTCAAGGCCAGATGGAGTTGGCAGGAAACGGAGTGGCCCACACAGCACTAACTAGAGCAGCAGCAGCAGCAGTGTTCCGGAAGCCTCCCTCAGGCCTCTTAAGCTATGGCGATGAGTGCAGGCTCCGCCCCCTAGGCCAGATGGAGTAGGCAGGAAAGGGAGTGGCCCACACAGCACTCAATAGAGCAGCAGCAGGAGCAGCAGCAACAGTGTCCCAGAAGCCTCCTCAGGCCTCTTAAGCTGTGGCAGTGAGTGCAGGCTCCGCACCCTAGGCCAGATGGAGTTGGCAGGAAAGGGAGAGGGCCACCCAGCACTCACTAGAGCAGCAGCAGCAGCAGTGTCCCAGAAGTCTCCCTCAGGCCTCTTAAGCTGTGGCGGTGAGTGCAGGCTCCGCACCCTAGGCCAGATGGAGTTGGCAGGAAAGGGAGCTGCCCACCCAGCACTCACTAGAGCAGCAGCAGTGTCCTTTGAAGCCTCCCTCAGGCCTCTTAAGCTGTGCCGGTGAGTGCAGGCTCCGCCCCCTAGGCCAGATGGAGTTGGCAGGAAAGGGAGCGGCCCACCCAGCACTCACTAGAGCAGCAGCAGTGTCCCGGAAACCTCCCTCAGGCCTCTTAAGCTATGGTGGTGAGTGCAGGCTCCGCCCCCTAGGCCAGATGGAGTTGGCAGGAAAGGGAGCGGTCCACCCAGCACTTGCTAGAGCAGCAGCAGCAGCAGTGTCCCGGAAGCCTCCCTCAGGCCTCTTAAGCTGTGGCGGTGAGTGCAGGCTCCGCCCCCTAGGCCAGATGGAGTTGGCAGGAAACGGAGTGGCCCAAACAGCACTACCTAGAGCAGCAGCAGTAGCAGTGTCCCGGAGGCCTTGATGGAGGCCCTCAAGCTGTGGCGGTGAGTGCAGGCTCCGGCCCCTGGGCCAGATTAAGTTGGCAGGTAAGGGAGCAGCCCACCCAGCACTCACTAGAGCAGCAGCAGCAGTGTCCTAGAAGCCTCCCTCAGGGCTCTTAAGCTGTGGCAGTGAGTGCAGGCTCTGCCCCCTAGGCCCGATGGAGTTGGCAGGAAAGGGAGTGGCCCACCTAGCACTCACTAGAGCAGCAGCAGTGTCCCGGAAGCCTCCCTCAGGGCTCTTAAGCTGTGGCGGTGAGTGCAAGCTCTGCCCCCTAGGTCAGATGGAGTTGATAGGAAAGAGAGCGGCCCACCGAGCACTCACTAGAGCAGCAGCAGCAGCGGTGTCCCGGAAGCCTCCCTCAGGCCTTTTAAGCTGTGGCGGTGAGTGCAGGCTCCGCCCCCTAGGCACTATGGAGTTGGCAGGAAAGGGAGCAGCCCACCCAGCACTCACTACAGCAGCAGCAGCAGCAGTGTCCCGGAGGCCTTGATGGAGGCCCTCAAGCTGTGGCAGTGAGTGCAGGCTCTGCCCCCTAGGCCCGATGGAGTTTGCGGGAAAGGGAGAGGCCCACCCAGCACTCACTATAGGAGCAGCAGCAGTGTCCCGAAAGCATCCCTCAGGCCTCTTAAGTTGTGGCGGTGAGTGCAGGCTCCGCCCTCTAGGCCAGATGGAGTTGGCAGGAAACGGAGCGGCCCACACAGCACTCACTAGAGCAGCAGCAGCAGCAGTGTCCCGGAGGCCTCCCTCAGGCCTCTTAAGCTGTGGCGGTGAGTGCAGGCTCCACCCCCTATGCCAGATGGAGTTGGCAGGAAAGGGAGCGGCCCACCCAGAACCCACTAGAGCAGCAGCAGCAGCAGCAGTGTCCCGGAAGCCTCCCTCAGGCCTCTTAAGCTGTGGCGGTGAGTGCAGGCTCCGCCCCCTAGGGCAGATGGAGTTTGTAGGAAAGGAGCGGCCCACCCAGCACTCGCTAGAGCAGCAGCAGGGCCAGCAACAACAGTGTCCCAGAAGCCTCCCTCAGACCTCTTAAGCTGTGGCGGTGAGTGCTGGCTCCGCACCCTAGGCCAGATGGAGTTGGCAGGAAAGGGAGCGGCCCACCCAGCACTTACTAGAGCAGCAGCAGTGTCCCGGAGGCCTCCCTCAGGCCTCTTAAGGTGTGGCAGTGAGTGCAGGCTCCGCCCCATAGGCCAGATGGAGTTGGCAGGAAAGGGAGCGGCCCAACTAGCATTCACTAGAGAAGCAGCAGCAGTGTCCCGGAAGCCTCCCTCAGGCCTCTTAAGCTGTGGCGGTGAGTGCAGGCTCCACCCCCTATGCCAGATGGAGTTGGCAGGAAAGGGAGCGGCCCACCCAGCAGTCACTAGAGCAGCAGCAGCAGTGTCCCGGAAGCCTCCCTCAGGCCTCTTAAGCTGTGGCGGTGAGTGCAGGCTCCGCCCACTAGGCACTATGGAGTTGGCAGGAAAGGGAGCAGCCCACCCAGCACTCACTACAGCAGCAGCAGTAGCAGTGTCCCGGAGGCCTTGATGGAGGCCCTCAAGCTGTGGCGGTGAGTGCAGGCTCCGGCCCCTGGGCCAGATTGAGTTGGCAGGTAAGGGAGCAGCCCACCCAGCACTCACTAGAGCAGCAGCAGCAGTGTCCCAGAAGCCCCCCTCAGGGCTCTTAAGCTGTGGCAGTGAGTGCAGGCTCCGCCCCCTAGGCCAGATGGAGTTGGCAGGAAAGGGAGCGGCCCACCCAGCACTCACTATAGTAGCAGCAGCAGTGTCCCGGAAGCCTCCCTCAGGGCTCTTAAGTTGTGGCAGTGAGTGCTGGCTCCGCCCCCTAGGCCAGATGGAGTTGGCAGGAAAGGGAGCGGCCCACCCAGCACTCACTAGAGCAGCAGCAGTGTCCCGGAAGCCTCCCTCAGTCCTGTTACGCTGTGGCGGTGATTGCAAGCTCCGCCCCCTAGGCCACATGCAGTTGGCAGGAAAGGAAGAGGTCCACCCAGCACTCACTAGAGAAGCGGCAGCAGTGTCTCGGAAGCTTCCCTCAGGCCTCTTAAGCTGTGGCGGTGAGTGCAGGCTCCGCCCCTTAGGCCAGATGGAGTTGGCAGGAAAGGGAGTGGCCCACCGAGCACTCACTGGAGCAGCAGCAGTATCCCGGAAGCCTCCCTCAGGCCTCTTAAGTTTTGGCGTTGAGTCCAGGCTCCGTCCCATAGGCCAGATGGAGTTGGCAGGAAAGGGAGCGGCCCACCCAGCACTCACTAGAGCAGCAGCAGCAGCAGTGTTCCGGAAGCCTCCCTCAGGCCTCTTAAGCTGTGGCGGTGGGTGCAGGCTCCGCCACCTAGAGCAGATGGAGTTGGCATGAATGGGAGAGGCCCACCTAGCACTCACTAGAACAGTAGCAGCAGCAATGTCCTGGAAGCCTCCCTCAGGCCTCTTAAGCTGTGGCAGTGAGTGCAGGCTCCGCCCCCTAGGCCAGATGGAGTTGGCAGGAAAGGGAGCGGCCCACCCAGCACTCACTAGAGCAGCAGCAGCAGCAGCTGTGTCCCAGAAGCCACCCTCAGGCCTCTTAAGCTGTGGTGGTGAGTGCAGGCTCCACCCCCATGCCAAATGGAGTTGGCTGGAAAGGGAGCGGCCCACCCAGCACTCACTAGACCACCAGCAGCAGTGTCCCGGAAGCCTCCCTCAGGCCTCTTAAGCTGTGGCGGTGAGTGCAGGCTCCACCCCCTATGCCAGATGGAGTTGGCAGGAAAGGGAGCGGCCCATCCAGCACTCACTATAGCAGCAGCAGCAGTGTGCTGGAAGCCTCCCTCAGGGCTCTTAAGTTGTGGCAGTGAGTGCAGGCTCCGCCCCCTAGGCCAGATGGAGTTGGCAGGAAAGGGAGCAGCCCACCCAACACTCACTAGAGCAACAGAAGCAGCAGTGTCCCGAAAGCCTCCCTCAGGCCTCTTAAGCTGTGGCGGTGAGTGCAGGCTCCACCCCCATGCCAAATGGAGTTGGCTGGAAAGGGAGCGGCCCACCCAGCACTCACTAGACCACCAGCAGCAGTGTCCCGGAAGCCTCCCTCAGGCCTCTTAAGCTGTGGCGGTGAGTGCAGGCTCCACCCCCTATGCCAGATGGAGTTGGCAGGAAAGGGAGCGGCCCATCCAGAACTAACTAGAGCAGCAGCAGCAGTGTACCGGAAGCCTCCCTCAGGCCTCTTAAGCTGTGGCAGTGAGTGCAGGCTCCGCCCCATAGGCAAGGTGGAGTTGGCAGGAAAGGGAGCGGCCCACCGAGCACTCACTAGAGCAGCAGCAGCAGTAGCTGTGTCCCAGAAGCCTCCCTCAGGCCTCTTAAGCTGTGGCGGTGATTGCAGGCTCCGCCCCCTACGCACTATGGAGTTGGCAGGAAAGGGAGCCGCCCACCCAGCACTCACTAGAGCAGCAGCAGCAGCAGCTGTGTCCCAGAAGCCTCCCTCAGGGCTCTTAAGCTGTTGCAGTGAGTGCAGGCTCTGCCCCTAGGCCCGATGGAGTTTGCAGGAAAGGGAGTGGCCCACCCAGCACTCATGATAGGAGCAGCAGCAGTGTTCCGGAAGCCTCCCTCAGGGCTCTTAAGTTGTGGCGGTGAGTGCAGGCTCCGCCCCCTAGGCCAGATGGAGTTGGCAGGAAACGGAGCGGCCCACACAGCACTCACTAGAGCAGCAGCAGCAGCAGTATCCCGGAGGCCTTGATGGAGGCCATCAAGCTGTGGCAGTGAGTGCAGGCTCCGCCCCCTAGGCCAGATGGAGTTGGCAGGAAAGGGAGCAGCCCACCCAACAATCACTAGAGCAACAGCAGCAGCAGTGTCCCGGAAGCCTCCCTCAGGCCTCTTAAGCTGTGGCGGTGAGTGCAGGCTCCACCCCCTATGCCAGATGGAGTTGGCAGGAAAGGGAGCGGCCCACCCAGGACTCACTACAGCAGCAGCAGTAGCAGTGTCCCGGAGGCCTTGATGGAGGCCCTCAAGCTGTGGCGGTGAGTGCAGGCTCCGGCCCCTGGGCCAGATTAAGTTGGCAGGTAAGGGAGCAGCCCACCCAGCACTCACTAGAGCAGCAGCAGCAGTGTCCTAGAAGCCTCCCTCAGGGCTCTTAAGCTGTGGCAGTGAGTGCAGGCTCTGCCCCCTAGGCCCGATGGAGTTGGCAGGAAAGGGAGTGGCCCACCTAGCACTCACTAGAGCAGCAGCAGTGTCCCGGAAGCCTCCCTCAGGGCTCTTAAGCTGTGGCGGTGAGTACAGGCTCTGCCCCCTAGGTCAGATGGAGTTGGCAGGAAAGAGAGCGGCCCACCGAGCACTCACTAGAGCAGCAGCAGCAGCGGTGTCCCGGAAGCCTCCCTCAGGCCTTTTAAGCTGTGGCGGTGAGTGCAGACTCCGCCCCCTAGGCACTATGGAGTTGGCAGGAAAGGGAGCAGCCCACCCAGCACTCACTACAGCAGCAGCAGTAGCAGTGTCCCGGAGGCCTTGATGGAGTCCCTCAAGCTGTGGCGGTGAGTGCAGGCTCCGGCCCCTGGGCCAGATTGAGTTGGCAGGTAAGGGAGTAGCCCACCCAGCACTCACTAGAGCAGCAGCAGCAGTGTCCCAGAAGCCTCCCTCAGGGCTCTTAAGCTGTGGCAGTGAGTGCAGGCTCTGCCCCTAGACCCGATGGAGTTTGCAGGAAAGGGATTGGCCCACGCAGCACTCACTAGAGCAGCAGCAGCCGTGTCCCGGAAGCCTCCCTCAGGCCTCTTAAGCTGTGGCGGTGAGTGCAGGCTCCACCCCCTATGCCAGATGGAGTTGGCAGGAAAGGGAGCGGCCCACCCAGGACTCACTACAGCAGCAGCAGTAGCAGTGTCCCGGAGGCCTTGATGGAGGCCCTCAAGCTGTGGCGGTGAGTGCAGGCTCCGGCCCCTGGGCCAGATTAAGTTGGCAGGTAAGGGAGCAGCCCACCCAGCACTCACTAGAGCAGCAGCAGCAGTGTCCTAGAAGCCTCCCTCAGGGCTCTTAAGCTGTGGCAGTGAGTGCAGGCTCTGCCCCCTAGGCCCGATGGAGTTGGCAGGAAAGGGAGTGGCCCACCTAGCACTCACTAGAGCAGCAGCAGTGTCCCGGAAGCCTCCCTCAGGCCTTTTAAGCTGTGGCGGTGAGTGCAGGCTCCGCCCCCTAGGCACTATGGAGTTGGCAGGAAACGGAGCGGCCCACACAGCACTCACTAGAGCAGCAGCAGCAGCAGTGTCCCGGAGGCCTCCCTCAGGCCTCTTAAGCTGTGGCGGTGAGTGAAGGCTCCACCCCCTATGCCAGATGGAGTTGGCAGGAAAGGGAGCGGCCCACCCAGAACCCACTAGAGCAGCAGCAGCAGCAGCAGTGTCCCGGAAGCCTCCCTCAGGCCTCTTAAGATGTGGCGGTGAGTGCAGGCTCCGCCCCCTAGGGCAGATGGAGTTTGCAGGAAAGGAGCGGCCCACCCAGCACTCGCTAGAGCAGCAGCAGGGGCAGCAGCAACAGTGTCCCAGAAGCCTCCCTCAGACCTCTTAAGCTGTGGCGGTGAGTGCTGGCTCCGCCCCCTAGGCCAAATGGAGTTGGCAGGAAAGGGAGCGGCCCACCCAGCACTTATTAGAGCAGCAGCAGTGTCCCGGAGGCCTCCCGCAGGCCTCTTAAGGTGTGGCAGTGAGTGCAGGCTCCGCCCCCTAGGCCAGATGGAGTTGGCAGGAAAGGGAGCGGCCCAACTAGCATTCACTAGAGAAGCAGCAGCAGTGTCCCGGAAGCCTCCCTCAGGCCTCTTAAGCTGTGGGGGTGAGTGCAGGCTCCACCCCCTATGCCAGATGGAGTTGGCAGGAAAGGGAGCGGCCCACCCAGCAGTCACTAGAGCAGCAGCAGCAGTGTCCCGGAAGCCTCCCTCAGGCCTCTTAAGCTGTGGCGGTGAGTGCAGGCTCCGCCCCCTAGGCACTATGGAGTTGGCAGGAAAGGGAGCAGCCCACCCAGCACTCACTCCAGCAGCAGCAGTAGCAGTGTCCCGGAGGCCTTGATGGAGGCCCTCAAGCTGTGGCGGTGAGTGCAGGCTCCGGCCCCTGGGCCAGATTGAGTTGGCAGGTAAGGGAGCAGCCCACCCAGTACTCACTAGAGCAGCAGCAGCAGTGTCCCAGAAGCCCCCCTCAGGGCTCTTAAGCTGTCGCAGTGAGTGCAGGCTCTGCCCCTTAGGCCCGATGGAGTTTGCAGGAAAGGGAGCGGCCCACCCAGCACTCACTATAGTAGCAGCAGCAGTGTCCCGGAAGCCTCCCTCAGGGCTCTTAAGTTGTGGCAGTGAGTGCTGGCTCCGCCCCCTAGGCCAGATGGAGTTGGCAGGAAAGGAAGAGGTCCACCCAGCACTCACTAGAGAAGCGGCAGCAGTGTCTCGGAAGCTTCCCTCAGGCCTCTTAAGCTGTGGTGGTGAGTGCAGGCTCCGCCCCTTAGGCCAGATGGAGTTGGCAGGAAAGGGAGTGGCCCACCGAGCACTTACTGGAGCAGCAGCAGTATCCCGAAAGCCTCCCTCAGGCCTCTTAAGTTTTGGCGTTGAGTCCAGGCTCCGTCCCCTAGGCCAGATGGAGTTGGCAGGAAAGGGAGCGGCCCATCCAGCACTCACTAGAGCACCAGCAGCAGCAGTGTTCCGGAAGCCTCCCTCAGGCCTCTTAAGCTGTGGCGGTGGGTGCAGGCTCCGCCACCTAGAGCAGATGGAGTTGGCATGAATGGGAGCGGCCCACCTAGCACTCACTAGAACAGTAGCAGCAGCAATGTCTTGGAAGCCTCCCTCAGGCCTCTTAAGCTGTGGTGGTGAGTGCAGGCTCAGCCCCCTAGGCCAGATGGAGTTGGCAGGAAAGGGAGCGCCCCATCCAGCACTCACTAGAGCAGCAACAGCAGTGTACCGGAAGCCTCCCTCAGGCCTCTTAAGCTGTGGCAGTGAGTGCAGGCTCCGCCCTATAGGCAAGATGGAGTTGGCAGGAAAGGGAGCGGCCCACCCAGCACTCACTAGAGCAGCAGCAGCAGCAGCTGTGTCCCAGAAGCCACCCTCAGGCCTCTTAAGCTGTGGTGGTGAGTGCAGGCTCAGCCCCCTAGGCCAGATGGAGTTGGCAGGAAAGGGAGCGGCCCATCCAGCACTCACTAGAGCAGCAGCAGCAGTGTGCTGGAAGCCTCCCTCAGGGCTCTTAAGTTGTGGCAGTGAGTGCCGGCTCCGCCCCCTAGGCCAGATGGAGTTGGCAGGAAAGGGAGCAGCCCACCCAACACTCACTAGAGCAACAGCAGCAGCAGTGTCCCGAAAGCCTCCCTCAGGCCTCTTAAGCTGTGGCGGTGAGTGCAGGCTCCACCCCCATGCCAAATGGAGTTGGCTGGAAAGGGAGCGGCCCACCCAGCACTCACTAGAGCAGCAGCAGCAGTGTCCCGGAAGCCTCCCTCAGGCCTCTTAAGCTGTGGCGGTGAGTGCAGGCTTCACCCCCTATGCCAGATGGAGTTGGCAGGAAAGGGAGCGGCCCACCCAGAACCCACTAGAGCAGCAGCAGCAGCAGTGTCCCGGAAGCCTCCCTCAGGCCTCTTAAGCTGTGGCGGTGAGTGCAGGCTCCGCCCCCTAGGCCAGATGGAGTTGGAAGGAAAGGGATCGGCCCACCCAGCACTCACTAGAGCAGCAGCAGCAGCAGTGTCCCGGAAGCCTCCCTCAGGCCTCTTAAGTTGTGGCGGTGAGTGCAGGCTCCGCCCCCTAGGCCTGATGGAGTTGGCAGGAAAGGGAGCGGCCCACCCAGCACTCACTAGAGCAGCAGCAGCAGCAGTGTCCCGGAAGCCTCCCTCAGGCCTCTTAAGTTGTGGCGGTGAGTGCATGCTCCGCCCCCTAGGCCAGATGGAGTTGGCAGGAAAGGGAGCGGCCCACCTAGCATTCACTAGAGAAGAAGCAGCAGTGTCCCGGAAGCCTCCCTCAGGCCTCTTAAGCTGTGGCGGTGAGTGCAGGCTCCACCCCCTATGCCAGATGGAGTTGGCAGGAAAGGGAGCGGCCCACCCAGCACTCACTAGAGCAGGAGTAGCAACAGTGTCCCGGAAGCCTCCCTCAGGCCTCTTAAGCTGTGGCGGTGAGTGCAGGCTCCGCCCCATAGGCCCGATGGAGTTGGCAGGAAAGGGAGAAGCTCACGCAGCACTCCCTTGAGCAGCAGCAGTAGCAGTGTCCCGGAGGCCTTGATGGAGGCCCTCAAGCTGTGGCGGTGAGTGCAGGCTCCGCCCCCTAGGCCAGATGGAGTTGGCAGGAAAGGGAGCGGCCCACCCAGCACTCACTAGAGCAGCAGCAGTGTCCCGGAAGCCTCCCTCAGGCCTGTTACACTGTGGCGGTGATTGCAAGCTCCGCCCCCTAGGCCAGATGCAGTTGGCAGGAAAGGAAGAGGTCCACCCAGCACTCACTAGAGAAGCGGGAGCAGTATCTCGGAAGCTTCCCTCAGGCCTCTTAAGCTGTGGCGGTGAGTGCAGGCTCCGCCCCTTAGGCCAGATGGAGTTGGCAGGAAAGGGAGTGGCCCACCGAGCACTCACTGGAGCAGCAGCAGTATCCCAGAAGCCTCCCTCAGGCCTCTTAAGTTTTGGCGTTGAGTGCAGGCTCCGTCCCCTAGGCCAGATGGAGTTGGCAGGAATGGGAGCGGCCCACACAGCACTCACTAGAGCAGTAGCAGCACCAATGTCCTGGAAGCCTCCCTCAGGCCTCTTAAGCTGTGGTGGTGAGTGCAGGCTCCGCCCCCTAGGCCAGATGGAGTTGGCAGGAAAGGGAGTGGCCCATCCAGCACTCACTAGAGCAGCAGCAGCAGTGTACCGGAAGCCTCCCTCAGGCCTGTTACGCTGTGGCGGTGAGTGCAAACTCCGCCCCCTTGGCCAGATGGAGTTGGAAGGAAAGGGATCGGCCCACCCAGCACTCACTAGAGCAGCAACAGCAGTGTACCGGAAGCCTCCCTCAGGCCTCTTAAGTTGTGGCGGTGAGTGCAGGCTCCACCCCCTAGGCCAGATGGAGTTGGCAGGAAAGGGAGCGGCCCACCTAGCATTCACTAGAGAAGCAGCAGCAGTGTCCCGGAAGCCTCCCTCAGGCCTCTTAAGCTGTGGCGGTGAGTGCAGGCTCCACCCCCTATGCCAGATGGAGTTGGCAGGAAAGGGAGCGGCCCACCCAGCACTCACTAGAGCAGGAGTAGCAACAGTGTCCCGGAAGCCTCCCTCAGGCCTCTTAAGCTGTGGCGGTGAGTGCAGGCTCCGCCCCCTAGGCCAGATGGAGTTGGCAGGAAAGGGAGCGGCCCACCCAGCACTCACTAGAGCAGCAGCAGCAGCAGTGTACCGGAAGCCTCCCTCAGGCCTCTTAAGCTGTGGCGGTGAGTGCAGGCTCCGCCCCATAGGCCCGATGGAGTTGGCAGGAAAGGGAGAAGCTCACGCAGCACTCCCTTGAGCAGCAGCAGTAGCAGTGTCCCGGAGGCCTTGATGGAGGCCCTCAAGCTGTGGCGGTGAGTGCAGGCTCCGCCCCCTAGGCCAGATGGAGTTGGCAGGAAAGGGAGCGGCCCACCGAGCACTCACTGGAGCAGCAGCAGTATCCCAGAAGCCTCCCTCAGGCCTCTTATGTTTTGGCGTTGAGTGCAGGCTCCGTCCCCTAGGCCAGATGGAGTTGGCAGGAATGGGAGCGGCCCACCCAGCACTCACTAGAGCAGCAGCAGCAGCAGTGTTCCGGAAGCCTCCCTCAGGCCTCTTAACCTGTTGCGGTGGGTGCAGGCTCCGCCCCCTAGGCCAGATGGAGTTGGCAGGAAAGGGAGCGGCCCACTCAGAACCCACTAGAGCAGCAGCAGCAGCAGTGTCCCGGAAGCCTCCCTCAGGCCTCTTAAGCTGTGGCGGTGAGTGCAGGCTCCGCCACCTAGAGCAGATGGAGTTGGCAGGAAAGGCAGCCGCCCACCCAGCACTCACTAGAGCAGCAGCAGTATCCCGGAAGCCTCCCTCAGGCCTCTTAAGTTTTGGCTGTGAGTGCAGGCTCCGTCCCCTAGGCCACATGGAGTTGGCAGGAAAGGGAGCGGCCCACCCTGCACTCACTAGATCAGCAGCAGCAGTGTTCCGGAAGCCTCCCTCAGGCCTCTTAAGCTGTGGCGGTGAGTGTTGGCTCCGCCCCTTAGGCCAGATGGAGTTGGCAGGAAAGGGAGCGGCCCACCCAGCACTCACAAGAGCAGTAGCAGCAGCAATGTACTGGAAGCCTCCCTCAGGCCTCTTAAGCTGTGGCGGTGAGTGCAGGCTCCGCCCCATAGGCAAGATGGACTTGGCAGGAAAGGGAGCGGCCCACCCAGCACTCACTAGAGCAGCAGCAGCAGCAGCTGTGTCCCAGAAGCCTCCCTCAGGCCTCTTAAGCTGTGGCGGTGATTGCAGGCTCCGCCCCCTAGGCACTATGGAGTTGGCAGGAAAGGGAGCGGCCCACCCAGCACTCACTAGAGCAGCAGCAGCAGTGTCCCAGAAGCCTCCCTCAGGGCTCTTAAGCTGTGGCAGTGAGTGCAGGCTCTGCCCCCTAGGCCCGATGGAGTTGGCAGGAATGGGAGCGGCCCACCCAGCACTCACTAGAGCAGCAGCAGCAGCAGTGTTCCGGAAGCCTCCCTCAGGCCTCTTAACCTGTGGCGGTGGGTGCAGGCTCCGCCCCCCTAGAGCAGATGGAGTTGGCAGGAAAGGGAACGGCCCATCCAGCACTCACTAGAGCAGCAGCAGCAGTGTACCGGAAGCCTCCCTCAGGCCTCTTAAGCTGTGGCAGTGAGTGCAGGCTCCGCCCCCTAGGCCAGATGGAGTTGGCAGGAAAGGGAGCAGCCCACCCAGCACTCACTAGAGCAACAGCAGCAGCAGTGTCCCGGAAGCCTCCCTCAGGCCTCTTAAGCTGTGGCGGTGAGTGCAGGCTCCACCCCCTATGCCAGATGGAGTTGGCAGGAAAGGGAGCGGCCCACCCAGAACCCACTAGAGCAGCAGCAGCAGCAGTGTCCCGGAAGCCTCCCTCAGGCCTCTTAAGCTGTGGCGGTGAGTGCAGGCTCCGCCCCCTAGGCCAGATGGAGTTGGCAGGAAAGGGAGCGGCCCACCCTGCACTCACTAGAGCAGCAGCAGCAGTGTTCCGGAAGCCTCCCTCAGGCCTCTTAAGCTGTGCCGGTGAGTGCAGGCTCCGCCCCTTAGGCCAGATGGAGTTGGCAGGAAAGGGAGCGGCCCACCCAGCACTCACTAGAACAGTAGCAGCAGCAATGTTCTGGAAGCCTCCCTCAGGCCTCTTAAGCTGTGGCGGTGAGTGCAGGCTCCGCCCCATAGGCAAGATGGAGTTGGCAGGAAAGGGAGCGGCCCACCCAGCACTCACTAGAGCAGCAGCAGCAGCAGCTGTGTCCCAGAAGCCTCCCTCAGGCCTCTTAAGCTATGGCGGTGATTGCAGGCTCCGCCCCCTAGGCACTATGGAGTTGGCAGGAAAGGGAGCAGCCCACCCAGCACTCACTAGAGCAGCAGCAGTAGCAGTGTCCCGGAGGCCTTGATGGAGGCCCTCAAGCTGTGGCGGTGAGTGCAGGCTCCGGCCCCTGGGCCAGATTGAGTTGGCAGGTAAGGGAGCAGCCCACCCAGCCCTCACTAGAGCAGCAGCAGCAGTGTCCCAGAAGCCTCCCTCAGGGCTCTTAAGCTGTGGCAGTGAGTGCAGGCTCTGCCCTCTAGGCCCGATGGAGTTTGCAGGTAAGGGAGCGGCCCACCCAGCACTCACTAGAGCAGCAGCAGCAGCAGCTGTGTCCCAGAAGCCTCCCTCAGGCCTCTTAAGCTGTTGCTGTGATTGCAGGCTCCGCCCCCTAGGCACTATGGAGTTGGCAGGAAAGGGAGCAGCCCACCCAGCACTCACTAGAGCAGCAGCAGCAGCTGTGTCCCAGAAGCCTCCCTCAGGGCTCTTAAGCTGTGGCAGTGAGTGTAGGCTCTGCCCCTTAGGCCCGATGGAGTTTGCAGGAAAGGGAGCGGCCCACCCAGCACTCACTAGAGAAGCGGCAGCAGTGTCTCGGAAGCTTCCCTCAGGCCTCTTAAGCTGTGGCGGTGAGTGCAGGCTCCGCCCCTTAGGCCAGATGGAGTTGGCAGGAAAGGGAGTGGCCCACCGAGCACTTACTGGAGCAGCAGCAGTATCCCGAAAGCCTCCCTCAGGCCTCTTAAGTTTTGGCGTTGAGTCCAGGCTCCGTCCCCTAGGCCAGATGGAGTTGGCAGGAAAGGGAGCGGCCCATCCAGCACTCACTAGAGCAGCAGCAGCAGCAGTGTTCCGGAAGCCTCCCTCAGGCCTCTTAAGCTGTGGCGGTGGGTGCAGGCTCCGCCACCTAGAGCAGATGGAGTTGGCATGAATGGGAGCGGCCCACCTAGCACTCACTAGAACAGTAGCAGCAGCAATGTCCTGGAAGCCTCCCTCAGGCCTCTTAAGCTGTGGTGGTGAGTGCAGGCTCAGCCCCCTAGGCCAGATGGAGTTGGCAGGAAAGGGAGCGCCCCATCCAGCACTCACTAGAGCAGCAACAGCAGTGTACCGGAAGCCTCCCTCAGGCCTCTTAAGCTGTGGCAGTGAGTGCAGGCTCCGCCCTATAGGCAAGATGGAGTTGGCAGGTAAGGGAGCGGCCCACCCAGCACTCACTAGAGCAGCAGCAGCAGCAGCTGTGTCCCAGAAGCCACCCTCAGGCCTCTTAAGCTGTGGTGGTGAGTGCAGGCTCAGCCCCCTAGGCCAGATGGAGTTGGCAGGAAAGGGAGCGGCCCATCCAGCACTCACTAGAGCAGCAGCAGCAGTGTGCTGGAAGCCTCCCTCAGGGCTCTTAAGTTGTGGCAGTGAGTGCCGGCTCCGCCCCCTAGGCCAGATGGAGTTGGCAGGAAAGGGAGCAGCCCACCCAACACTCACTAGAGCAACAGCAGCAGCAGTGTCCCGAAAGCCTCCCTCAGGCCTCTTAAGCTGTGGCGGTGAGTGCAGGCTCCACCCCCATGCCAAATGGAGTTGGCTGGAAAGGGAGCGGCCCACCCAGCACTCACTAGAGCAGCAGCAGCAGTGTCCCGGAAGCCTCCCTCAGGCCTCTTAAGCTGTGGCGGTGAGTGCAGGCTCCACCCCCTATGCCAGATGGAGTTGGCAGGAAAGGGAGCGGCCCACCCAGAACCCACTAGAGCAGCAGCAGCAGCAGTGTCCCGGAAGCCTCCCTCAGGCCTCTTAAGCTGTGGCGGTGAGTGCAGGCTCCGCCCCCTAGGCCAGATGGAGTTGGAAGGAAAGGGATCGGCCCACCCAGCACTCACTAGAGCAGCAGCAGCAGCAGTGTCCCGGAAGCCTCCCTCAGGCCTCTTAAGTTGTGGCGGTGAGTGCATGCTCCGCCCCCTAGGCCAGATGGAGTTGGCAGGAAAAGGAGCGGCCCACCTAGCATTCACTAGAGAAGAAGCAGCAGTGTCCCGGAAGCCTCCCTCAGGCCTCTTAAGCTGTGGCGGTGAGTGCAGGCTCCACCCCCTATGCCAGATGGAGTTGGCAGGAAAGGGAGCGGCCCACCCAGCACTCACTAGAGCAGCAGCAGCAGCAGTGTCCCGGAAGCCTCCCTCAGGCCTCTTAAGCTGTGGCGGTGAGTGCAGGCTCCGCCCCCTAGGCCAGATGGAGTTGGAAGGAAAGGGATCGGCCCACCCAGCACTCACTAGAGCAGCAGCAGCAGCAGTGTCCCGGAAGCCTCCCTCAGGCCTCTTAAGCGGTGGCGGTGAGTGCAGGCTCCACCCCCTATGCCAGATGGAGTTGGCAGGAAAGGGAGCGGCCCACCCAGCACTCACTAGAGCAGGAGTAGCAACAGTGTCCCGGAAGCCTCCCTCAGGCCTCTTAAGCTGTGGCGGTGAGTGCAGGCTCCGCCCCATAGGCCCGATGGAGTTGGCAGGAAAGGGAGAAGCTCACGCAGCACTCCCTTGAGCAGCAGCAGTAGCAGTGTCCCGGAGGCCTTGATGGAGGCCCTCAAGCTGTGGCGGTGAGTGCAGGCTCCGCCCCCTAGGCCAGATGGAGTTGGCAGGAAAGGGAGCGGCCCACCCAGCACTCACTAGAGCAGCAGCAGTGTCCCGGAAGCCTCCCTCAGGCCTGTTACACTGTGGCGGTGATTGCAAGCTCCGCCCCCTAGGCCAGATGCAGTTGGCAGGAAAGGAAGAGGTCCACCCAGCACTCACTAGAGAAGCGGGAGCAGTATCTCGGAAGCTTCCCTCAGGCCTCTTAAGCTGTGGCGGTGAGTGCAGGCTCCGCCCCTTAGGCCAGATGGAGTTGGCAGGAAAGGGAGTGGCCCACCGAGCACTCACTGGAGCAGCAGCAGTATCCCAGAAGCCTCCCTCAGGCCTCTTAAGTTTTGGCGTTGAGTGCAGGCTCCGTCCCCTAGGCCAGATAGAGTTGGCAGGAATGGGAGCGGCCCACACAGCACTCACTAGAGCAGTAGCAGCACCAATGTCCTGGAAGCCTCCCTCAGGCCTCTTAAGCTGTGGTGGTGAGTGCAGGCTCCGCCCCCTAGGCCAGATGGAGTTGGCAGGAAAGGGAGTGGCCCATCCAGCACTCACTAGAGCAGCAGCAGCAGTGTACCGGAAGCCTCCCTCAGGCCTGTTACGCTGTGGCGGTGAGTGCAAACTCCGCCCCCTTGGCCAGATGGAGTTGGAAGGAAAGGGATCGGCCCACCCAGCACTCACTAGAGCAGCAGCAGCAGCAGTGTCCCGGAAGCCTCCCTCAGGCCTCTTAAGTTGTGGCGGTGAGTGCAGGCTCCACCCCCTAGGCCAGATGGAGTTGGCAGGAAAGGGAGCGGCCCACCTAGCATTCACTAGAGAAGCAGCAGCAGTGTCCCGGAAGCCTCCCTCAGGCCTCTTAAGCTGTGGCGGTGAGTGCAGGCTCCACCCCCTATGCCAGATGGAGTTGGCAGGAAAGGGAGCGGCCCACCCAGCACTCACTAGAGCAGGAGTAGCAACAGTAATAATAATAATAATAAATTTTATTTATATCCCGCCCTCCCCAGCTGAGCCGGGCTCAGGGCGGCTAACAACAATCAAATAAACAATCAAATAATAACACATTCTAAAAATATTTCATTATAAAATTAGTTAAAATCACATTGGTGGCAACCGATTAAACAAAATTCTGTGCAGGTTGCCAGAGGAGGGGGTCAGGCTGCGCCCTGACTAAAGGCCTGGCGGAACAACTCTGTCTTGCAGGCCCTGCGGAAAGATGTCAAGTCCCGCAGGGCCCTGGTCTCTTGTGACAGAGCATTCCACCAGGTTGGAGCTGCAGCCGAGAAGGCCCTGGCTCTAGTTGAGGCCAGCCTAACCTCTCTGAGGCCTGGGACCTTGAGGGTGTTATTATTTGTAGACCGTAGGTTTCTCTGTGGGGCATACCAGGAGAGGCGGTCCCGTAGGTACGAGGGTCCTAGGCCGTATAGGGCTTTAAAGGTTAAAACCAGCACCTTAAACCTGATCCTGTACTCCACCGGGAGCCAGTGCAGCTGGTATAGCACCGGATGAATGTGATCCCGCAGCGAAGACCCCGTAAGGAGTCTCGCTGCGGCATTCTGCACCCGCTGGAGTTTCTGGGTCAGTCTCAAGGGCAGCCCCACGTAGAGCGAGTTACAATAATCCAGTCTGGAGGTGACCGTCGCATGGATCACAGTGGCTAGGTCAGGGCGAGAGAGATAAGGGGCCAACTGCTTAGCTTGGCGGAGATGGAAAAATGCCGCCTTTGTTATAGCTGTAATCTGCACCTCCATAGAGAGGGAGGTATCGAAGATTACACCCAAACTCTTAACAGACGGTGCTGGCACTAATTGCACCCCCGCAAGAGATGGGAGTTGCCCCCTCGATCCCATATCGTCCCGCCCCAGCCAGAGGACCTCTGTCTTCGAAGGATTTAACTTCAACCGGCTCCCACGTAACCATCCAGCCACAGCTTCCAGACATCTGGTCAGTGTGTCTGGGGCCGAGTTAGGATGGCCATCCATCAAGAGATAGAGTTGGGTGTCATCAGCATACTGATGGCAACCCAGCCCAAAACTCCGGACAAGCTGGGCGAGAGGGCGCATAAAGATGTTAAAAAGCATCGGGGAGAGAATCGCACCCTGAGGCACTCCACACACCAAGGAGTGACGCGATGACAATTCCCCCCCAAGCGCCACCCTCTGTCCCCGATCAGAGAGAAACGAGCGCAGCCATTGAAGGACTGTGCCCTGGATCCCCATGTCGGCAAGGCGGTGGTCCAGGAGTTCGTGATCGACCATGTCAAAGGCTGCTGACAGATCTAGAAGAATCAGCAGCCCCGACCCGCCTCGATCCAGCTGCCTGCGGAGATCATCTGTTAGGGCGACCAGAGCCGTCTCGGTCCCATGGCCAGCACGGAAGCCGGACTGGAATGGATCCAAAGCAGATGTTTCATCCAGAAACCTACCAAGCTGTTCAGCAACCGCTCTCTCAATCACCTTACCCAGGAATGGAAGATTCGAGACCGGGCGGTAATTGGATAGATCTAAGGGATCTAACGATGTTTTCTTTAAGAGCGGACGCACCACCGCCTCCTTCAGTTCCCCTGGGAATATCCCGGTGCCAAGGGACAAATTGATGATATCCCCCAGGGGGGCCCGCACCTCGTCTGGACACGCTCTAATCAGCCATGACGGGCACGGGTCAAGAGGACAGGTGGTGGGCTTTCCAGCTTGGAGGAATCTGTCCACATCGGCTGGAGATATCCGGTCAAAGTGGTCCAATACTGGACCCGAGGACAGTCGAGGGGCCTCCAGTTCCTTTATTGTATCCAAATTGGCAGGGAGGTCATGGCGGAGCAACAGGACCTTCTCCGCAAAAAAGCTCGCAAATGCCTCACAGCTGTGTGTCAGATTGTTATTTAAATTTGGCTGTCCTTCAACGGACGTTAGAGACCGAATTATACTAAATAATTGCGCCGGGCGAGAGCTAGCGGATGCAATGGAGGCCGAGAAGTAAGACTTCTTAGCGGCCTTCACTGCCATCTCATAGGTTTTCATAAAAACCCTATAAGATGTTCTTGAGGCTCCGTCACGGGCACCCCGCCATACTCGCTCTAGCCGTCTGAGGTCCCGCTTCATTTTCCGAAGCTCCTCGGTAAACCAGGGGGCCCGGTTTCTGCGGGGTCGCAGAGGGCGCTTAGGTGCGATCTCATCGATGGCTGCCAGGAGCTGGGTATTCCAGCCCTCAACAAGCTCAGTCAATGAGTCGCCAGGGGGAGCAAGGTCCCGCAAGGCCTGACGGAATCTATCAGGGTCCATCAGCCTCCGCGGGCGAGCCCAAATTGGCTCGCCACCTAAGCGGGGTGGGGGTGGAAAATCAATCCTGGCTTTCAGTGCGTAGTGATCAGACCATGGCACCTTCATCGAGGGAGACATGATCACATCTATACCGGCGCCAAAGATCAAATCCAGCGTGTGGCCTGCTTGATGTGTGGGGCCCGAAACAAACTGGGAGAGCCCTAGTGTCGCCATGGAAGACACCAGGTCCAGAGCCTGTGAGGAGGGAGTGGCATCAGCATGGATGTTGAAGTCCCCCAGTACCAATAGGTTGGGGAACTCCAAGGCCCAGCCGGCCACCGCCTCCAACAGGCCTGACAGGGTGGCTGCTGGTGCGCTAGGTGGCCGGTACACCAGCCAGACAGCCAAGCTCACCTCGGAGCCCCACACTAGGCCAACACATTCAATGCCGGGGATCGATGGCGATGGCAGAGCCCTGAAAGAACAATCTTCTCGGATTAATAGTGCCACCCCTCCCCCCCGGCCCACAGTCCGCGACTGGTGGAGGACGGAGAAACCCGGGGGCGCCATCTCTCGTAAGGTAACAGTTTCCCCTTCGCGCACCCAGGTCTCCGTCACACAAGCCAGGTCAACCCCCTGCGAGGTGAAGAAGTCTCGCAGGGTGGCGGTTTTTTTGCCTATAGACCTGGCATTGCACAACACCAGTGACGGAGGTGAGTAATCCTTGCTCACCCTACCTTCGTCCCTCGGGATGGGGCGCAGATTGGAAGGGGTACGAGCATATCCATATCTCGATCCCCTTCGCCTATGACATCTGCCCCCACCGCCATACCTCCCTCGCCCCACTACGGTAGCAATCCCAAGCCTCAAACCAACCTCCATTTACAGAGTAGAAACAAGTCAAATCCAAAACAATTGTACCAACACAACAAATCCCCACCCCACTCAATAGCCAACCCCAAACCAAACTAAAACAGAACAAAATAGAAATACATCAATAAAAACCACCGTTCATGGTGGGACAACAAAGTAAAAAATAAAAACCCCTATAAAACATTTTAAAATATATAAAAACATATTAAGCATTTGCCGCGGCAACATCAGTGTCCTTAAAACAGTAGCGGTGGCGAGTGTGGGCCCCGCCCCCTAGGCCTGGAAGAGTGTGCCTACAGGAGGGAACGGCCTTCCTCAACCCCCACGGTGGAGCCGCAGCAATGGTGTCCCAGTGCCTCATGAGGCCTCTTAAGCTGTGGCAGTGGTGAGTCAGTCTGGCCCCGTCCCCTGGGCCTGGTGGAATCAGCCTGAGGAGGGAGCGGCCTTCCCAACTCACAGTGCAGCAGCAGCAGTGGTGTTCCGGTGCCTCGTGCGGCCTCTTAAGCTGTGGCAGTGGTGAGTCAGTCTGGCCCCGCCCCCTGGGCCTGGTGGAATCAGCCTGAGGAGGGAGCGGCCTTCCCAACTCACAGTGCAGCAGCAGCAGTGGTGTTCCGGTGCCTCGTGCGGCCTCTTAAGCTGTGGCAGTGGTGAGTCAGTCTGGCCCCGCCCCCTGGGCCTGGTGGAATCAGCCTGAGGAGGGAGCGGCCTTCCCAACTCACAGTACAGCAGCAGCAGTGGTGTTCCGGTGCCTCGTGCGGCCTCTTAAGCTGTGGCAGTGGTGAGTCAGTCTGGCCCCGCCCCCTGGGCCTGGTGGAATCAGCCTGAGGAGGGAGCGGCCTTCCCAACTCACAGTGCAGCAGCAGCAGTGGTGTTCCGGTGCCTCGTGCGGCCTCTTAAGCTGTGGCAGTGGTGAGTCAGTCTGGCCCCGCCCCCTGGGCCTGGTGGAATCAGCCTG
The DNA here is from genome assembly GCF_964188305.1 of Podarcis bocagei. Classification (NCBI taxonomy): domain Eukaryota; kingdom Metazoa; phylum Chordata; class Lepidosauria; order Squamata; family Lacertidae; genus Podarcis; species Podarcis bocagei. The sequence goes on from NC_138131.1 coordinate 35,483,952, forward strand.
AGGAGGGAGCGGCCTTCCCAACTCACAGTGCAGCAGCAGCAGTGGTGTTCCGGTGCCTCGTGCGGCCTCTTAAGCTGTGGCAGTGGTGAGTCAGTCTGGCCCCGCCCCCTGGGCCTGGTGGAATCAGCCTGAGGAGGGAGCGGCCTTCCCAACTCACAGTGCAGCAGCAGCAGTCCCGGAACAGTGTCCCGGAAGCCTCCCTCAGGCCTCTTAAGCTGTGGCGGTGAGTGCAGGCTCCGCCCCCTAGGCCAGATGGAGTTGGCAGGAAAGGGAGCGGCCCACCCAGCACTCACTAGAGCAGCAGCAGCAGCAGTGTACCGGAAGCCTCCCTCAGGCCTCTTAAGCTGTGGCGGTGAGTGCAGGCTCCGCCCCATAGGCCCGATGGAGTTGGCAGGAAAGGGAGAAGCTCACGCAGCACTCCCTTGAGCAGCAGCAGTAGCAGTGTCCCGGAGGCCTTGATGGAGGCCCTCAAGCTGTGGCGGTGAGTGCAGGCTCCGCCCCCTAGGCCAGATGGAGTTGGCAGGAAAGGGAGCGGCCCACCCAGCACTCACTAGAGAAGCAGCAGCAGTGTCCCGGAAGCCTCCCTCAGGCCTGTTACGCTGTGGCGGTGATTGCAAGCCCCGCCCCCTAGGCCAGATGCAGTTGGCAGGAAAGGAAGAGGTCCACCCAGCACTCACTAGAGAAGCAGCAGCAGTGTCTCGGAAGCTTCCCTCAGGCCTCTTAAGCTGTGGTAGTGAGTGCAGGCTCCGCCCCTTAGGCCAGATGGAGTTGGCAGGAAAGGGAGTGGCCCACCGAGCACTCACTGGAGCAGCAGCAGTATCCCAGAAGCCTCCCTCAGGCCTCTTATGTTTTGGCGTTGAGTGCAGGCTCCGTCCCCTAGGCCAGATGGAGTTGGCAGGAATGGGAGCGGCCCACCCAGCACTCACTAGAGCAGCAGCAGCAGCAGTGTTCCGGAAGCCTCCCTCAGGCCTCTTAACCTGTTGCGGTGGGTGCAGGCTCCGCCCCCTAGGCCAGATGGAGTTGGCAGGAAAGGGAGCGGCCCACTCAGAACCCACTAGAGCAGCAGCAGCAGCAGTGTCCCGGAAGCCTCCCTCAGGCCTCTTAAGCTGTGGCGGTGAGTGCAGGCTCCGCCACCTAGAGCAGATGGAGTTGGCAGGAAAGGCAGCCGCCCACCCAGCACTCACTAGAGCAGCAGCAGTATCCCGGAAGCCTCCCTCAGGCCTCTTAAGTTTTGGCTGTGAGTGCAGGCTCCGTCCCCTAGGCCACATGGAGTTGGCAGGAAAGGGAGCGGCCCACCCTGCACTCACTAGATCAGCAGCAGCAGTGTTCCGGAAGCCTCCCTCAGGCCTCTTAAGCTGTGGCGGTGAGTGTTGGCTCCGCCCCTTAGGCCAGATGGAGTTGGCAGGAAAGGGTGCGGCCCACCCAGCACTCACTAGAGCAGTAGCAGCAGCAATGTCCTGGAAGCCTCCCTCAGGCCTCTTAAGCTGTGGCGGTGAGTGCAGGCTCCGCCCCATAGGCAAGATGGACTTGGCAGGAAAGGGAGCGGCCCACCCAGCACTCACTAGAGCAGCAGCAGCAGCAGCTGTGTCCCAGAAGCCTCCCTCAGGCCTCTTAAGCTGTGGCGGTGATTGCAGGCTCCGCCCCCTAGGCAGTATGGAGTTGGCAGGAAAGGGAGCGGCCCACCCAGCACTCACTAGAGCAGCAGCAGCAGTGTCCCAGAAGCCTCCCTCAGGGCTCTTAAGCTGTGGCAGTGAGTGCAGGCTCTGCCCCCTAGGCCCGATGGAGTTGGCAGGAATGGGAGCGGCCCACCCAGCACTCACTAGAGCAGCAGCAGCAGCAGTGTTCCGGAAGCCTCCCTCAGGCCTCTTAACCTGTGGCGGTGGGTGCAGGCTCCGCCCCCCTAGAGCAGATGGAGTTGGCAGGAAAGGGAGCGGCCCATCCAGCACTCACTAGAGCAGCAGCAGCAGTGTACCGGAAGCCTCCCTCAGGCCTCTTAAGCTGTGGCAGTGAGTGCAGGCTCCGCCCCCTAGGCCAGATGGAGTTGGCAGGAAAGGGAGCAGCCCACCCAGCACTCACTAGAGCAACAGCAGCAGCAGTGTCCCGGAAGCCTCCCTCAGGCCTCTTAAGCTGTGGCGGTGAGTGCAGGCTCCACCCCCTATGCCAGATGGAGTTGGCAGGAAAGGGAGCGGCCCACCCAGAACCCACTAGAGCAGCAGCAGCAGCAGTGTCCCGGAAGCCTCCCTCAGGCCTCTTAAGCTGTGGCGGTGAGTGCAGGCTCCGCCCCATAGGCCAGATGGAGTTGGCAGGAAAGGGAGCGGCCCACCCTGCACTCACTAGAGCAGCAGCAGCAGTGTTCCGGAAGCCTCCCTCAGGCCTCTTAATCTGTGGCGGTGAGTGCAGGCTCCGCCCCTTAGGCCAGATGGAGTTGGCAGGAAAGGGAGCGGCCCACCCAGCACTCACTAGAACAGTAGCAGCAGCAATGTTCTGGAAGCCTCCCTCAGGCCTCTTAAGCTGTGGCGGTGAGTGCAGGCTCCGCCCCATAGGCAAGATGGAGTTGGCAGGAAAGGGAGCGGCCCACCCAGCACTCACTAGAGCAGCAGCAGCAGCAGCTGTGTCCCAGAAGCCTCCCTCAGGCCTCTTAAGCTATGGCGGTGATTGCAGGCTCCGCCCCCTAGGCACTATGGAGTTGGCAGGAAAGGGAGCAGCCCACCCAGCACTCACTAGAGCAGCAGCAGTAGCAGTGTCCCGGAGGCCTTGATGGAGGCCCTCAAGCTGTGGCGGTGAGTGCAGGCTCCGGCCCCTGGGCCAGATTGAGTTGGCAGGTAAGGGAGCAGCCCACCCAGCCCTCACTAGAGCAGCAGCAGCAGTGTCCCAGAAGCCTCCCTCAGGGCTCTTAAGCTGTGGCAGTGAGTGCAGTCTCTGCCCTCTAGGCCCGATGGAGTTTGCAGGTAAGGGAGCGGCCCACCCAGCACTCACTAGAGCAGCAGCAGCAGCAGCTGTGTCCCAGAAGCCTCCCTCAGGCCTCTTAAGCTGTTGCTGTGAGTGCAGGCTCCGCCCCCTAGGCACTATGGAGTTGGCAGGAAAGGGAGCAGCCCACCCAGCACTCACTAGAGCAGCAGCAGCAGCTGTGTCCCAGAAGCCTCCCTCAGGGCTCTTAAGCTGTGGCAGTGAGTGTAGGCTCTGCCCCTTAGGCCCGATGGAGTTTGCAGGAAAGGGAGCGGCCCACCCAGCACTCACTATAGGAGCAGCAGCAATGTCCCGGAAGCCTCCCTCAGGGCTCTTAAGCTGTGGCGGTGAGTGCAGGCTCCGCCCCCTAGGGCAGATGGAGTTGGCAGGAAAGGGAGCGGCTCACCAAGCACTTACTAGAGCAGCAGCAGTGTCCCGGAGGCCTCCCTCAGGCCTCTTAAGCTGTGGCAGTGAGTGCAGGCTCCGCCCCCTAGGCCAGATGGAGTTGGCAGGAAAGGGAGCAGCCCACCCAGCACTCACAAGAGCAACAGCAGCAGCAGTGTTCCGGAAGCCTCCCTCAGGCCTCTTAAGCTGTGGCGGTCAGTGCAGGCTCCGGCCCCTGGGCCAGATTGAGTTGGCAGGTAAGGGAGCAGCCCACCCAGCCCTCACTAGAGCAGCAGCAGCAGTGTCCCAGAAGCCTCCCTCAGGGCTCTTAAGCTGTGGCAGTGAGTGCAGGCTCTGCCCTCTAGGCCCGATGGAGTTTGCAGGTAAGGGAGCGGCCCACCCAGCACTCACTAGAGCAGCAGCAGCAGCAGCTGTGTCCCAGAAGCCTCCCTCAGGCCTCTTAAGCTGTTTCTGTGATTGCAGGCTCCGCCCCCTAGGCACTATGGAGTTGGCAGGAAAGGGAGCAGCCCACCCAGCACTCACTAGAGCAGCAGCAGCAGCTGTGTCCCAGAAGCCTCCCTCAGGGCTCTTAAGCTGTGGCAGTGAGTGTAGGCTCTGCCCCTTAGGCCCGATGGAGTTTGCAGGAAAGGGAGCGGCCCACCCAGCACTCACTATAGGAGCAGCAGCAATGTCCCGGAAGCCTCCCTCAGGGCTCTTAAGCTGTGGCGGTGAGTGCAGGCTCCGCCCCCTAGGGCAGATGGAGTTGGCAGGAAAGGGAGCGGCTCACCAAGCACTTACTAGAGCAGCAGCAGTGTCCCGGAGGCCTCCCTCAGGCCTCTTAAGCTGTGGCAGTGAGTGCAGGCTCCGCCCCCTAGGCCAGATGGAGTTGGCAGGAAAGGGAGCAGCCCACCCAGCACTCACAAGAGCAACAGCAGCAGCAGTGTTCCGGAAGCCTCCCTCAGGCCTCTTAAGCTGTGGCGGTCAGTGCAGGCTCCACCCCCTATGCCAGATGGAGTTTGCAGGAAAGGGAGCGGCCCACCCAGAACCCACTAGAGCAGCAGCAGCAGCAGTGTCTCGGAAGCCTCCCTGAGGCCTCTTAAGCTGTGGCGGTGAGTGCAGGCTCCGCCCCATAGGGCAGATGCAGTTTGCAGGAAAGGAGCGACCCACCCAGCGCTCGCTAGAGCAGCAGCAGGGGCAGCAGCAGCAGTGTCCCGGAAGCTTCCCTCAGGCCTCTTAAGTTGTGGCGGTGAGTGCAGGCTCCGCCCCCTAGGCCAGATGGAGTTGGCAGGAAAATGGTGCGGCCCACCCAGGACTCACTAGAGCAGCAGCAGTAGCAGTGTCCCGGAAGCCTCCCTCAGGCCTCTTAAGCTGTGGCGGTGAGTGCAGGCTCCGCCCCCTAGGCCAGATGGAGTTGGCAGGAAAGGGAGCGGCCCACCCAGCACTCACTAGAGCAGTAGCAGTGTCACGGAGGCCTCCCTCAGGCATCTTAAGCTGTGGCGGTGAGTGCAGGCTCCCCCCCCCCCTAGGCCAGATGGAGTTGGCAGGAAAGGGAGCGGCCTACCCAGCACTCACTAGAGCAGCAGCAGCAGCAGTGTCCCGGAAGCCTCCCTCAGGCCTCTTAAGCTGTGGCGGTGAGTGCAGGCTCCGCCCCCTAGGCCCGATGGAGTTGGCAGGTAACTGAGAACCTCAAGCAGCACTCACTTGAGCAGCAGCAGTAGCAGTGTCCCGGAGGCCTTGATGGAGGCCCTCAAGCTGTGGCGGTGAGTGCAGGCTACGGCCCCTGGGCCAGATTGAGTTTGCAGGTAAGGGAGCGGCACACCCAACACTCACTAGAGCAGCAGGAGCAGCAGCACTGTCCCGGAGGCCTTGATGGCGGCCCTCAAGCTGCGGCGGTGAGTGCAGGCTCCGCCCCCTAGGCCAGATGGAGTTGGCAGGAAAGGGAGCGGCCCACCCAGCACTCACTAGAGCAGCAGCAGTGTCCCGGAAGCCTCCCTCAGGCCTCTTAAGCTGTGGCGGTGAGTGCAGGCTTCGCCCCTTAGGCCAGATGGAGTTGGCAGGAAAGGGAGTGGCCCACCGAGCACTCACTGGAGCAGCAGCTGTGTCCCAGAAGCCTCCCTCAGGCCTCTTAAGCTGTGGCGGTGAGTGCAGGCTCCGCCCCCTAGGCCCGATGGAGTTGGCAGGTAACTGAGAACCTCAAGCAGCACTCACTTGAGCAGCAGCAGTAGCAGTGTCCCGGAGGCCTTGATGGAGGCCCTCAAGCTGTGGCGGTGAGTGCAGGCTACGGCCCCTGGGCCAGATTGAGTTTGCAGGTAAGGGAGCCGCCCACCCAACACTCACTAGAGCAGCAGGAGCAGCAGCACTGTCCCGGAGGCCTTGATGGCGGCCCTCAAGCTGCGGCGGTGAGTGCAGGCTCCGCCCCCTAGGCCAGATGGAGTTTGCAGGAAAGGGAGCGGCCCACCCAGCACTCACTAGAGCAGCAGCAGTGTCCCGGAAGCCTCCCTCAGGCCTCTTAAGCTGTGGCGGTGAGTGCAGGCTTCGCCCCTTAGGCCAGATGGAGTTGGCAGGAAAGGGAGTGGCCCACCGAGCACTCACTGGAGCAGCATCTGTGTCCCAGAAGCCTCCCACAGGCCTCTTAAGCTGTGGCGGTGAGTGCAGGCTCCGCCCCCTAGGCCAGATGGAGTTGGCAGGAAAGGGAGCAGCCCACCCAGCACTCACTATAGGAGCAGCAGCAGTGTCCCGGAAGCCTCCCTCAGGGCTCTTAAGTTGTGGCGGTGAGTGCAGGCTCCGCCCCCTAGGCCAGATGGAGTTGGCAGGAAAGGGAGCAGCCCACCCAGCACTCACAAGAGCAACAGCAGCAGCAGTGTCCCGGAAGCCTCCCTCAGGGCTCTTAAGCTGTGGCGGTGAGTGCAGGCTCCGCCCCCTAGGGCAGATGGAGTTGGGAGGAAAGGGAGCGGCTCACCAAGCACTTACTAGAGCAGCAGCAGTGTCCCGGAGGCCTCCCTCAGGCCTCTTAAGCTGTGGCAGTGAGTGCAGGCTCCGCCCCCTAGGCCAGATGGAGTTGGCAGGAAAGGGAGCAGCCCACCCAGCACTCACAAGAGCAACAGCAGCAGCAGTGTTCCGGAAGCCTCCCTCAGGCCTCTTAAGCTGTGGCGGTGAGTGCAGGCTCCACCCCCTATGCCAGATGGAGTTTGCAGGAAAGGGAGCGGCCCACCCAGAACCCACTAGAGCAGCAGCAGCAGCAGTGTCTCGGAAGCCTCCCTGAGGCCTCTTAAGCTGTGGCGGTGAGTGCAGGCTCCGCCCCATAGGGCAGATGCAGTTTGCAGGAAAGGAGCGGCCCACCCAGCACTCGCTAGAGCAGCAGCAGGGGCAGCAGCAGCAGTGTCCCGGAAGCTTCCCTCAGGCCTCTTAAGTTGTGGCGGTGAGTGCAGGCTCCGCCCCCTAGGCCAGATGGAGTTGGCAGGAAAATGGAGCGGCCCACCCAGGACTCACTAGAGCAGCAGCAGTAGCAGTGTCCCGGAAGCCTCCCTCAGGCCTCTTAAGCTGTGGCGGTGAGTGCAGGCTCCGCCCCCTAGGCCAGATGGAGTTGGCAGGAAAGGGAGCGGCCCACCCTGCACTCACTAGAGCAGCAGCAGCAGTGTTCCGGAAGCCTCCCTCAGGGCTCTTAAGTTGTGGCGGTGAGTGCAGGCTCCGCCCCCTAGGCCAGATGGAGTTGGCAGGAAAGGGAGCAGCCCACCCAGCACTCACAAGAGCAACAGCAGCAGCAGTGTCCCGGAAGCCTCCCTCAGGCCTCTTAAGCTGTGGCGGTGAGTGCAGGCTCCACCCCCTGTGCCAGATGGAGTTTGCAGGAAAGGGAGCGGCCCACCCAGAACCCACTAGAGCAGCAGCAGCAGTGTCTCGGAAGCCTCCCTCAGGCCTCTTAAGCTGTGGCGGTGAGTGCAGGCTCCGCCCCATAGGCCAGATGCAGTTTGCAGGAAAGGAGCGGCCCACCCAGCACTCGCTAGAGCAGCAGCAGGGGCAGCAGCAGCAGTGTCCCGGAAGCTTCCCTCAGGCCTCTTAAGGTGTGGTGGTGAGTGCAGGCTCCGTCCCCTAGGCCACATGGAGTTGGCAGGAAAGGGAGCGGCCCACCCTGCACTCACTAGAGCAGCAGCAGCAGTGTTCCGGAAGCCTCCCTCAGGCCTCTTAAGCTGTGCCGGTGATTGCAGGCTCCGCCCCTTAGGCCAGATGGAGTTGGCAGGAAAGGGAGCGGCCCACCCTGCACTCACTAGAGCAGCAGCAGCAGTGTTCCGGAAGCCTCCCTCAGGCCTCTTAAGCTGTGCCGGTGAGTGCAGGCTCCGCCCCTTAGGCCAGATGGAGTTGGCAGGAAAGGGAGCGGCCCACCCAGCACTCACTAGAACAGTAGCAGCAGCAATGTTCTGGAAGCCTCCCTCAGGCCTCTTAAGCTGTGGCGGTGAGTGCAGGCTCCGCCCCATAGGCAAGATGGAGTTGGCAGGAAAGGGAGCGGCCCACCCAGCACTCACTAGAGCAGCAGCAGCAGCAGCTGTGTCCCAGAAGCCTCCCTCAGGCCTCTTAAGCTATGGCGGTGATTGCAGGCTCCGCCCCCTAGGCACTATGGAGTTGGCAGGAAAGGGAGCAGCCCACCCAGCACTCACTAGAGCAGCAGCAGTAGCAGTGTCCCGGAGGCCTTGATGGAGGCCCTCAAGCTGTGGCGGTGAGTGCAGGCTCCGGCCCCTGGGCCAGATTGAGTTGGCAGGTAAGGGAGCGGCCCACCCAGCACTCACTATAGGAGCAGCAGCAATGTCCCGGAAGCCTCCCTCAGGGCTCTTAAGCTGTGGCAGTGAGTGCAGGCTCTGCCCTCTAGGCCCGATGGAGTTTGCAGGTAAGGGAGCGGCCCACCCAGCACTCACTAGAGCAGCAGCAGCAGCAGCTGTGTCCCAGAAGCCTCCCTCAGGCCTCTTAAGCTGTTGCTGTGATTGCAGGCTCCGCCCCCTAGGCACTATGGAGTTGGCAGGAAAGGGAGCAGCCCACCCAGCACTCACTAGAGCAGCAGCAGCAGCTGTGTCCCAGAAGCCTCCCTCAGGGCTCTTAAGCTGTGGCAGTGAGTGTAGGCTCTGCCCCTTAGGCCCGATGGAGTTTGCAGGAAAGGGAGCGGCCCACCCAGCACTCACTATAGGAGCAGCAGCAATGTTCCGGAAGCCTCCCTCAGGGCTCTTAAGCTGTGGCGGTGAGTGCAGGCTCCGCCCCCTAGGGCAGATGGAGTTGGGAGGAAAGGGAGCGGCTCACCAAGCACTTACTAGAGCAGCAGCAGTGTCCCGGAGGCCTCCCTCAGGCCTCTTAAGCTGTGGCAGTGAGTGCAGGCTCCGCCCCCTAGGCCAGATGGAGTTGGCAGGAAAGGGAGCAGCCCACCCAGCACTCACAAGAGCAACAGCAGCAGCAGTGTTCCGGAAGCCTCCCTCAGGCCTCTTAAGCTGTGGCGGTGAGTGCAGGCTCCACCCCCTATGCCAGATGGAGTTTGCAGGAAAGGGAGCGGCCCACCCAGAACCCACTAGAGCAGCAGCAGCAGCAATGTCTCGGAAGCCTCCCTGAGGCCTCTTAAGCTGTGGCGGTGAGTGCAGGCTCCGCCCCCTAGGCCTGATGGAGTTGGCAGGAAAGGGAGCGGCCCACCCAGCACTCGCTAGAGCAGCAGCAGGGGCAGCAGCAGCAGTGTCCCGGAAGCTTCCCTCAGGCCTCTTAAGTTGTGGCGGTGAGTGCAGGCTCCGCCCCCTAGGCCAGATGGAGTTGGCAGGAAAATGGAGCGGCCCACCCAGGACTCACTAGAGCAGCAGCAGTAGCAGTGTCCCGGAAGCCTCCCTCAGGCCTCTTAAGCTGTGGCGGTGAGTGCAGGCTCCGCCCCCTAGGCCAGATGGAGTTGGCAGGAAAGGGAGCGGCCCACCCTGCACTCACTAGAGCAGCAGCAGCAGTGTTCCGGAAGCCTCCCTCAGGGCTCTTAAGTTGTGGCGGTGAGTGCAGGCTCCGCCCCCTAGGCCAGATGGAGTTGGCAGGAAAGGGAGCAGCCCACCCAGCACTCACAAGAGCAACAGCAGCAGCAGTGTCCCGGAAGCCTCCCTCAGGCCTCTTAAGCTGTGGCGGTGAGTGCAGGCTCCGCCCCCTAGGCCTGATGGAGTTGGCAGGAAAGGGAGCGGCCCACCCAGCACTCACTAGAGCAGCAGCAGCAGCAGTGTCCCGGAAGCCTCCCTCAGGCCTCTTAAGTTGTGGCGGTGAGTGCATGCTCCGCCCCCTAGGCCAGATGGAGTTGGCAGGAAAGGGAGCGGCCCACCTAGCATTCACTAGAGAAGAAGCAGCAGTGTCCCGGAAGCCTCCCTCAGGCCTCTTAAGCTGTGGCGGTGAGTGCAGGCTCCACCCCCTATGCCAGATGGAGTTGGCAGGAAAGGGAGCGGCCCACCCAGCACTCACTAGAGCAGGAGTAGCAACAGTGTCCCGGAAGCCTCCCTCAGGCCTCTTAAGCTGTGGCGGTGAGTGCAGGCTCCGCCCCATAGGCCCGATGGAGTTGGCAGGAAAGGGAGAAGCTCACGCAGCACTCCCTTGAGCAGCAGCAGTAGCAGTGTCCCGGAGGCCTTGATGGAGGCCCTCAAGCTGTGGCGGTGAGTGCAGGCTCCGCCCCCTAGGCCAGATGGAGTTGGCAGGAAAGGGAGCGGCCCACCCAGCACTCACTAGAGCAGCAGCAGTGTCCCGGAAGCCTCCCTCAGGCCTGTTACACTGTGGCGGTGATTGCAAGCTCCGCCCCCTAGGCCAGATGCAGTTGGCAGGAAAGGAAGAGGTCCACCCAGCACTCACTAGAGAAGCGGGAGCAGTATCTCGGAAGCTTCCCTCAGGCCTCTTAAGCTGTGGCGGTGAGTGCAGGCTCCGCCCCTTAGGCCAGATGGAGTTGGCAGGAAAGGGAGTGGCCCACCGAGCACTCACTGGAGCAGCAGCAGTATCCCAGAAGCCTCCCTCAGGCCTCTTAAGTTTTGGCGTTGAGTGCAGGCTCCGTCCCCTAGGCCAGATGGAGTTGGCAGGAATGGGAGCGGCCCACACAGCACTCACTAGAGCAGTAGCAGCACCAATGTCCTGGAAGCCTCCCTCAGGCCTCTTAAGCTGTGGTGGTGAGTGCAGGCTCCGCCCCCTAGGCCAGATGGAGTTGGCAGGAAAGGGAGTGGCCCATCCAGCACTCACTAGAGCAGCAGCAGCAGTGTACCGGAAGCCTCCCTCAGGCCTGTTACGCTGTGGCGGTGAGTGCAAACTCCGCCCCCTTGGCCAGATGGAGTTGGAAGGAAAGGGATCGGCCCACCCAGCACTCACTAGAGCAGCAACAGCAGTGTACCGGAAGCCTCCCTCAGGCCTCTTAAGTTGTGGCGGTGAGTGCAGGCTCCACCCCCTAGGCCAGATGGAGTTGGCAGGAAAGGGAGCGGCCCACCTAGCATTCACTAGAGAAGCAGCAGCAGTGTCCCGGAAGCCTCCCTCAGGCCTCTTAAGCTGTGGCGGTGAGTGCAGGCTCCACCCCCTATGCCAGATGGAGTTGGCAGGAAAGGGAGCGGCCCACCCAGCACTCACTAGAGCAGGAGTAGCAACAGTGTCCCGGAAGCCTCCCTCAGGCCTCTTAAGCTGTGGCGGTGAGTGCAGGCTCCGCCCCCTAGGCCAGATGGAGTTGGCAGGAAAGGGAGCGGCCCACCCAGCACTCACTAGAGCAGCAGCAGCAGCAGTGTACCGGAAGCCTCCCTCAGGCCTCTTAAGCTGTGGCGGTGAGTGCAGGCTCCGCCCCATAGGCCCGATGGAGTTGGCAGGAAAGGGAGAAGCTCACGCAGCACTCCCTTGAGCAGCAGCAGTAGCAGTGTCCCGGAGGCCTTGATGGAGGCCCTCAAGCTGTGGCGGTGAGTGCAGGCTCCGCCCCCTAGGCCAGGTGGAGTTGGCAGGAAAGGGAGCGGCCCACCGAGCACTCACTGGAGCAGCAGCAGTATCCCAGAAGCCTCCCTCAGGCCTCTTATGTTTTGGCGTTGAGTGCAGGCTCCGTCCCCTAGGCCAGATGGAGTTGGCAGGAATGGGAGCGGCCCACCCAGCACTCACTAGAGCAGCAGCAGCAGCAGTGTTCCGGAAGCCTCCCTCAGGCCTCTTAACCTGTTGCGGTGGGTGCAGGCTCCGCCCCCTAGGCCAGATGGAGTTGGCAGGAAAGGGAGCGGCCCACTCAGAACCCACTAGAGCAGCAGCAGCAGCAGTGTCCCGGAAGCCTCCCTCAGGCCTCTTAAGCTGTGGCGGTGAGTGCAGGCTCCGCCACCTAGAGCAGATGGAGTTGGCAGGAAAGGCAGCCGCCCACCCAGCACTCACTAGAGCAGCAGCAGTATCCCGGAAGCCTCCCTCAGGCCTCTTAAGTTTTGGCTGTGAGTGCAGGCTCCGTCCCCTAGGCCACATGGAGTTGGCAGGAAAGGGAGCGGCCCACCCTGCACTCACTAGATCAGCAGCAGCAGTGTTCCGGAAGCCTCCCTCAGGCCTCTTAAGCTGTGGCGGTGAGTGTTGGCTCCGCCCCTTAGGCCAGATGGAGTTGGCAGGAAAGGGAGCGGCCCACCCAGCACTCACAAGAGCAGTAGCAGCAGCAATGTACTGGAAGCCTCCCTCAGGCCTCTTAAGCTGTGGCGGTGAGTGCAGGCTCCGCCCCATAGGCAAGATGGACTTGGCAGGAAAGGGAGCGGCCCACCCAGCACTCACTAGAGCAGCAGCAGCAGCAGCTGTGTCCCAGAAGCCTCCCTCAGGCCTCTTAAGCTGTGGCGGTGATTGCAGGCTCCGCCCCCTAGGCACTATGGAGTTGGCAGGAAAGGGAGCGGCCCACCCAGCACTCACTAGAGCAGCAGCAGCAGTGTCCCAGAAGCCTCCCTCAGGGCTCTTAAGCTGTGGCAGTGAGTGCAGGCTCTGCCCCCTAGGCCCGATGGAGTTGGCAGGAATGGGAGCGGCCCACCCAGCACTCACTAGAGCAGCAGCAGCAGCAGTGTTCCGGAAGCCTCCCTCAGGCCTCTTAACCTGTGGCGGTGGGTGCAGGCTCCGCCCCCCTAGAGCAGATGGAGTTGGCAGGAAAGGGAACGGCCCATCCAGCACTCACTAGAGCAGCAGCAGCAGTGTACCGGAAGCCTCCCTCAGGCCTCTTAAGCTGTGGCAGTGAGTGCAGGCTCCGCCCCCTAGGCCAGATGGAGTTGGCAGGAAAGGGAGCAGCCCACCCAGCACTCACTAGAGCAACAGCAGCAGCAGTGTCCCGGAAGCCTCCCTCAGGCCTCTTAAGCTGTGGCGGTGAGTGCAGGCTCCACCCCCTATGCCAGATGGAGTTGGCAGGAAAGGGAGCGGCCCACCCAGAACCCACTAGAGCAGCAGCAGCAGCAGTGTCCCGGAAGCCTCCCTCAGGCCTCTTAAGCTGTGGCGGTGAGTGCAGGCTCCGCCCCCTAGGCCAGATGGAGTTGGCAGGAAAGGGAGCGGCCCACCCTGCACTCACTAGAGCAGCAGCAGCAGTGTTCCGGAAGCCTCCCTCAGGCCTCTTAAGCTGTGCCGGTGAGTGCAGGCTCCGCCCCTTAGGCCAGATGGAGTTGGCAGGAAAGGGAGCGGCCCACCCAGCACTCACTAGAACAGTAGCAGCAGCAATGTTCTGGAAGCCTCCCTCAGGCCTCTTAAGCTGTGGCGGTGAGTGCAGGCTCCGCCCCATAGGCAAGATGGAGTTGGCAGGAAAGGGAGCGGCCCACCCAGCACTCACTAGAGCAGCAGCAGCAGCAGCTGTGTCCCAGAAGCCTCCCTCAGGCCTCTTAAGCTATGGCGGTGATTGCAGGCTCCGCCCCCTAGGCACTATGGAGTTGGCAGGAAAGGGAGCAGCCCACCCAGCACTCACTAGAGCAGCAGCAGTAGCAGTGTCCCGGAGGCCTTGATGGAGGCCCTCAAGCTGTGGCGGTGAGTGCAGGCTCCGGCCCCTGGGCCAGATTGAGTTGGCAGGTAAGGGAGCAGCCCACCCAGCCCTCACTAGAGCAGCAGCAGCAGTGTCCCAGAAGCCTCCCTCAGGGCTCTTAAGCTGTGGCAGTGAGTGCAGGCTCTGCCCTCTAGGCCCGATGGAGTTTGCAGGTAAGGGAGCGGCCCACCCAGCACTCACTAGAGCAGCAGCAGCAGCAGCTGTGTCCCAGAAGCCTCCCTCAGGCCTCTTAAGCTGTTGCTGTGATTGCAGGCTCCGCCCCCTAGGCACTATGGAGTTGGCAGGAAAGGGAGCAGCCCACCCAGCACTCACTAGAGCAGCAGCAGCAGCTGTGTCCCAGAAGCCTCCCTCAGGGCTCTTAAGCTGTGGCAGTGAGTGTAGGCTCTGCCCCTTAGGCCCGATGGAGTTTGCAGGAAAGGGAGCGGCCCACCCAGCACTCACTAGAGAAGCGGCAGCAGTGTCTCGGAAGCTTCCCTCAGGCCTCTTAAGCTGTGGCGGTGAGTGCAGGCTCCGCCCCTTAGGCCAGATGGAGTTGGCAGGAAAGGGAGTGGCCCACCGAGCACTTACTGGAGCAGCAGCAGTATCCCGAAAGCCTCCCTCAGGCCTCTTAAGTTTTGGCGTTGAGTCCAGGCTCCGTCCCCTAGGCCAGATGGAGTTGGCAGGAAAGGGAGCGGCCCATCCAGCACTCACTAGAGCAGCAGCAGCAGCAGTGTTCCGGAAGCCTCCCTCAGGCCTCTTAAGCTGTGGCGGTGGGTGCAGGCTCCGCCACCTAGAGCAGATGGAGTTGGCATGAATGGGAGCGGCCCACCTAGCACTCACTAGAACAGTAGCAGCAGCAATGTCCTGGAAGCCTCCCTCAGGCCTCTTAAGCTGTGGTGGTGAGTGCAGGCTCAGCCCCCTAGGCCAGATGGAGTTGGCAGGAAAGGGAGCGCCCCATCCAGCACTCACTAGAGCAGCAACAGCAGTGTACCGGAAGCCTCCCTCAGGCCTCTTAAGCTGTGGCAGTGAGTGCAGGCTCCGCCCTATAGGCAAGATGGAGTTGGCAGGTAAGGGAGCGGCCCACCCAGCACTCACTAGAGCAGCAGCAGCAGCAGCTGTGTCCCAGAAGCCACCCTCAGGCCTCTTAAGCTGTGGTGGTGAGTGCAGGCTCAGCCCCCTAGGCCAGATGGAGTTGGCAGGAAAGGGAGCGGCCCATCCAGCACTCACTAGAGCAGCAGCAGCAGTGTGCTGGAAGCCTCCCTCAGGGCTCTTAAGTTGTGGCAGTGAGTGCCGGCTCCGCCCCCTAGGCCAGATGGAGTTGGCAGGAAAGGGAGCAGCCCACCCAACACTCACTAGAGCAACAGCAGCAGCAGTGTCCCGAAAGCCTCCCTCAGGCCTCTTAAGCTGTGGCGGTGAGTGCAGGCTCCACCCCCATGCCAAATGGAGTTGGCTGGAAAGGGAGCGGCCCACCCAGCACTCACTAGAGCAGCAGCAGCAGTGTCCCGGAAGCCTCCCTCAGGCCTCTTAAGCTGTGGCGGTGAGTGCAGGCTCCACCCCCTATGCCAGATGGAGTTGGCAGGAAAGGGAGCGGCCCACCCAGAACCCACTAGAGCAGCAGCAGCAGCAGTGTCCCGGAAGCCTCCCTCAGGCCTCTTAAGCTGTGGCGGTGAGTGCAGGCTCCGCCCCCTAGGCCAGATGGAGTTGGAAGGAAAGGGATCGGCCCACCCAGCACTCACTAGAGCAGCAGCAGCAGCAGTGTCCCGGAAGCCTCCCTCAGGCCTCTTAAGTTGTGGCGGTGAGTGCATGCTCCGCCCCCTAGGCCAGATGGAGTTGGCAGGAAAGGGAGCGGCCCACCTAGCATTCACTAGAGAAGAAGCAGCAGTGTCCCGGAAGCCTCCCTCAGGCCTCTTAAGCTGTGGCGGTGAGTGCAGGCTCCACCCCCTATGCCAGATGGAGTTGGCAGGAAAGGGAGCGGCCCACCCAGCACTCACTAGAGCAGCAGCAGCAGCAGTGTCCCGGAAGCCTCCCTCAGGCCTCTTAAGCTGTGGCGGTGAGTGCAGGCTCCGCCCCCTAGGCCAGATGGAGTTGGAAGGAAAGGGATCGGCCCACCCAGCACTCACTAGAGCAGCAGCAGCAGCAGTGTCCCGGAAGCCTCCCTCAGGCCTCTTAAGTTGTGGCGGTGAGTGCATGCTCCGCCCCCTAGGCCAGATGGAGTTGGCAGGAAAGGGAGCGGCCCACCTAGCATTCACTAGAGAAGAAGCAGCAGTGTCCCGGAAGCCTCCCTCAGGCCTCTTAAGCGGTGGCGGTGAGTGCAGGCTCCACCCCCTATGCCAGATGGAGTTGGCAGGAAAGGGAGCGGCCCACCCAGCACTCACTAGAGCAGGAGTAGCAACAGTGTCCCGGAAGCCTCCCTCAGGCCTCTTAAGCTGTGGCGGTGAGTGCAGGCTCCGCCCCATAGGCCCGATGGAGTTGGCAGGAAAGGGAGAAGCTCACGCAGCACTCCCTTGAGCAGCAGCAGTAGCAGTGTCCCGGAGGCCTTGATGGAGGCCCTCAAGCTGTGGCGGTGAGTGCAGGCTCCGCCCCCTAGGCCAGATGGAGTTGGCAGGAAAGGGAGCGGCCCACCCAGCACTCACTAGAGCAGCAGCAGTGTCCCGGAAGCCTCCCTCAGGCCTGTTACACTGTGGCGGTGATTGCAAGCTCCGCCCCCTAGGCCAGATGCAGTTGGCAGGAAAGGAAGAGGTCCACCCAGCACTCACTAGAGAAGCGGGAGCAGTATCTCGGAAGCTTCCCTCAGGCCTCTTAAGCTGTGGCGGTGAGTGCAGGCTCCGCCCCTTAGGCCAGATGGAGTTGGCAGGAAAGGGAGTGGCCCACCGAGCACTCACTGGAGCAGCAGCAGTATCCCAGAAGCCTCCCTCAGGCCTCTTAAGTTTTGGCGTTGAGTGCAGGCTCCGTCCCCTAGGCCAGATAGAGTTGGCAGGAATGGGAGCGGCCCACACAGCACTCACTAGAGCAGTAGCAGCACCAATGTCCTGGAAGCCTCCCTCAGGCCTCTTAAGCTGTGGTGGTGAGTGCAGGCTCCGCCCCCTAGGCCAGATGGAGTTGGCAGGAAAGGGAGTGGCCCATCCAGCACTCACTAGAGCAGCAGCAGCAGTGTACCGGAAGCCTCCCTCAGGCCTGTTACGCTGTGGCGGTGAGTGCAAACTCCGCCCCCTTGGCCAGATGGAGTTGGAAGGAAAGGGATCGGCCCACCCAGCACTCACTAGAGCAGCAGCAGCAGCAGTGTCCCGGAAGCCTCCCTCAGGCCTCTTAAGTTGTGGCGGTGAGTGCAGGCTCCACCCCCTAGGCCAGATGGAGTTGGCAGGAAAGGGAGCGGCCCACCTAGCATTCACTAGAGAAGCAGCAGCAGTGTCCCGGAAGCCTCCCTCAGGCCTCTTAAGCTGTGGCGGTGAGTGCAGGCTCCACCCCCTATGCCAGATGGAGTTGGCAGGAAAGGGAGCGGCCCACCCAGCACTCACTAGAGCAGGAGTAGCAACAGTGTCCCGGAAGCCTCCCTCAGGCCTCTTAAGCTGTGGCGGTGAGTGCAGGCTCCGCCCCCTAGGCCAGATGGAGTTGGCAGGAAAGGGAGCGGCCCACCCAGCACTCACTAGAGCAGCAGCAGCAGCAGCGTACCGGAAGCCTCCCTCAGGCCTCTTAAGCTGTGGCGGTGAGTGCAGGCTCCGCCCCATAGGCCCGATGGAGTTGGCAGGAAAGGGAGAAGCTCACGCAGCACTCCCTTGAGCAGCAGCAGTAGCAGTGTCCCGGAGGCCTTGATGGAGGCCCTCAAGCTGTGGCGGTGAGTGCAGGCTCCGCCCCCTAGGCCAGATGGAGTTGGCAGGAAAGGGAGCGGCCCACCCAGCACTCACTAGAGAAGCAGCAGCAGTGTCCCGGAAGCCTCCCTCAGGCCTGTTACGCTGTGGCGGTGATTGCAAGCCCCGCCCCCTAGGCCAGATGCAGTTGGCAGGAAAGGAAGAGGTCCACCCAGCACTCACTAGAGAAGCAGCAGCAGTGTCTCGGAAGCTTCCCTCAGGCCTCTTAAGCTGTGGTAGTGAGTGCAGGCTCCGCCCCTTAGGCCAGATGGAGTTGGCAGGAAAGGGAGTGGCCCACCGAGCACTCACTGGAGCAGCAGCAGTATCCCAGAAGCCTCCCTCAGGCCTCTTATGTTTTGGCGTTGAGTGCAGGCTCCGTCCCCTAGGCCAGATGGAGTTGGCAGGAATGGGAGCGGCCCACCCAGCACTCACTAGAGCAGCAGCAGCAGCAGTGTTCCGGAAGCCTCCCTCAGGCCTCTTAACCTGTTGCGGTGGGTGCAGGCTCCGCCCCCTAGGCCAGATGGAGTTGGCAGGAAAGGGAGCGGCCCACTCAGAACCCACTAGAGCAGCAGCAGCAGCAGTGTCCCGGAAGCCTCCCTCAGGCCTCTTAAGCTGTGGCGGTGAGTGCAGGCTCCGCCACCTAGAGCAGATGGAGTTGGCAGGAAAGGCAGCCGCCCACCCAGCACTCACTAGAGCAGCAGCAGTATCCCGGAAGCCTCCCTCAGGCCTCTTAAGTTTTGGCTGTGAGTGCAGGCTCCGTCCCCTAGGCCACATGGAGTTGGCAGGAAAGGGAGCGGCCCACCCTGCACTCACTAGATCAGCAGCAGCAGTGTTCCGGAAGCCTCCCTCAGGCCTCTTAAGCTGTGGCGGTGAGTGTTGGCTCCGCCCCTTAGGCCAGATGGAGTTGGCAGGAAAGGGTGCGGCCCACCCAGCACTCACTAGAGCAGTAGCAGCAGCAATGTCCTGGAAGCCTCCCTCAGGCCTCTTAAGCTGTGGCGGTGAGTGCAGGCTCCGCCCCATAGGCAAGATGGACTTGGCAGGAAAGGGAGCGGCCCACCCAGCACTCACTAGAGCAGCAGCAGCAGCAGCTGTGTCCCAGAAGCCTCCCTCAGGCCTCTTAAGCTGTGGCGGTGATTGCAGGCTCCGCCCCCTAGGCAGTATGGAGTTGGCAGGAAAGGGAGCGGCCCACCCAGCACTCACTAGAGCAGCAGCAGCAGTGTCCCAGAAGCCTCCCTCAGGGCTCTTAAGCTGTGGCAGTGAGTGCAGGCTCTGCCCCCTAGGCCCGATGGAGTTGGCAGGAATGGGAGCGGCCCACCCAGCACTCACTAGAGCAGCAGCAGCAGCAGTGTTCCGGAAGCCTCCCTCAGGCCTCTTAACCTGTGGCGGTGGGTGCAGGCTCCGCCCCCCTAGAGCAGATGGAGTTGGCAGGAAAGGGAGCGGCCCATCCAGCACTCACTAGAGCAGCAGCAGCAGTGTACCGGAAGCCTCCCTCAGGCCTCTTAAGCTGTGGCAGTGAGTGCAGGCTCCGCCCCCTAGGCCAGATGGAGTTGGCAGGAAAGGGAGCAGCCCACCCAGCACTCACTAGAGCAACAGCAGCAGCAGTGTCCCGGAAGCCTCCCTCAGGCCTCTTAAGCTGTGGCGGTGAGTGCAGGCTCCACCCCCTATGCCAGATGGAGTTGGCAGGAAAGGGAGCGGCCCACCCAGAACCCACTAGAGCAGCAGCAGCAGCAGTGTCCCGGAAGCCTCCCTCAGGCCTCTTAAGCTGTGGCGGTGAGTGCAGGCTCCGCCCCATAGGCCAGATGGAGTTGGCAGGAAAGGGAGCGGCCCACCCTGCACTCACTAGAGCAGCAGCAGCAGTGTTCCGGAAGCCTCCCTCAGGCCTCTTAATCTGTGGCGGTGAGTGCAGGCTCCGCCCCTTAGGCCAGATGGAGTTGGCAGGAAAGGGAGCGGCCCACCCAGCACTCACTAGAACAGTAGCAGCAGCAATGTTCTGGAAGCCTCCCTCAGGCCTCTTAAGCTGTGGCGGTGAGTGCAGGCTCCGCCCCATAGGCAAGATGGAGTTGGCAGGAAAGGGAGCGGCCCACCCAGCACTCACTAGAGCAGCAGCAGCTGTGTCCCAGAAGCCTCCCTCAGGCCTCTTAAGCTATGGCGGTGATTGCAGGCTCCGCCCCCTAGGCACTATGGAGTTGGCAGGAAAGGGAGCAGCCCACCCAGCACTCACTAGAGCAGCAGCAGTAGCAGTGTCCCGGAGGCCTTGATGGAGGCCCTCAAGCTGTGGCGGTGAGTGCAGGCTCCGGCCCCTGGGCCAGATTGAGTTGGCAGGTAAGGGAGCAGCCCACCCAGCCCTCACTAGAGCAGCAGCAGCAGTGTCCCAGAAGCCTCCCTCAGGGCTCTTAAGCTGTGGCAGTGAGTGCAGTCTCTGCCCTCTAGGCCCGATGGAGTTTGCAGGTAAGGGAGCGGCCCACCCAGCACTCACTAGAGCAGCAGCAGCAGCAGCTGTGTCCCAGAAGCCTCCCTCAGGCCTCTTAAGCTGTTGCTGTGAGTGCAGGCTCCGCCCCCTAGGCACTATGGAGTTGGCAGGAAAGGGAGCAGCCCACCCAGCACTCACTAGAGCAGCAGCAGCAGCTGTGTCCCAGAAGCCTCCCTCAGGGCTCTTAAGCTGTGGCAGTGAGTGTAGGCTCTGCCCCTTAGGCCCGATGGAGTTTGCAGGAAAGGGAGCGGCCCACCCAGCACTCACTATAGGAGCAGCAGCAATGTCCCGGAAGCCTCCCTCAGGGCTCTTAAGCTGTGGCGGTGAGTGCAGGCTCCGCCCCCTAGGGCAGATGGAGTTGGCAGGAAAGGGAGCGGCTCACCAAGCACTTACTAGAGCAGCAGCAGTGTCCCGGAGGCCTCCCTCAGGCCTCTTAAGCTGTGGCAGTGAGTGCAGGCTCCGCCCCCTAGGCCAGATGGAGTTGGCAGGAAAGGGAGCAGCCCACCCAGCACTCACAAGAGCAACAGCAGCAGCAGTGTTCCGGAAGCCTCCCTCAGGCCTCTTAAGCTGTGGCGGTCAGTGCAGGCTCCGGCCCCTGGGCCAGATTGAGTTGGCAGGTAAGGGAGCAGCCCACCCAGCCCTCACTAGAGCAGCAGCAGCAGTGTCCCAGAAGCCTCCCTCAGGGCTCTTAAGCTGTGGCAGTGAGTGCAGGCTCTGCCCTCTAGGCCCGATGGAGTTTGCAGGTAAGGGAGCGGCCCACCCAGCACTCACTAGAGCAGCAGCAGCAGCAGCTGTGTCCCAGAAGCCTCCCTCAGGCCTCTTAAGCTGTTTCTGTGATTGCAGGCTCCGCCCCCTAGGCACTATGGAGTTGGCAGGAAAGGGAGCAGCCCACCCAGCACTCACTAGAGCAGCAGCAGCAGCTGTGTCCCAGAAGCCTCCCTCAGGGCTCTTAAGCTGTGGCAGTGAGTGTAGGCTCTGCCCCTTAGGCCCGATGGAGTTTGCAGGAAAGGGAGCGGCCCACCCAGCACTCACTATAGGAGCAGCAGCAATGTCCCGGAAGCCTCCCTCAGGGCTCTTAAGCTGTGGCGGTGAGTGCAGGCTCCGCCCCCTAGGGCAGATGGAGTTGGCAGGAAAGGGAGCGGCTCACCAAGCACTTACTAGAGCAGCAGCAGTGTCCCGGAGGCCTCCCTCAGGCCTCTTAAGCTGTGGCAGTGAGTGCAGGCTCCGCCCCCTAGGCCAGATGGAGTTGGCAGGAAAGGGAGCAGCCCACCCAGCACTCACAAGAGCAACAGCAGCAGCAGTGTTCCGGAAGCCTCCCTCAGGCCTCTTAAGCTGTGGCGGTCAGTGCAGGCTCCACCCCCTATGCCAGATGGAGTTTGCAGGAAAGGGAGCGGCCCACCCAGAACCCACTAGAGCAGCAGCAGCAGCAGTGTCTCGGAAGCCTCCCTGAGGCCTCTTAAGCTGTGGCGGTGAGTGCAGGCTCCGCCCCATAGGGCAGATGCAGTTTGCAGGAAAGGAGCGACCCACCCAGCGCTCGCTAGAGCAGCAGCAGGGGCAGCAGCAGCAGTGTCCCGGAAGCTTCCCTCAGGCCTCTTAAGTTGTGGCGGTGAGTGCAGGCTCCGCCCCCTAGGCCAGATGGAGTTGGCAGGAAAATGGTGCGGCCCACCCAGGACTCACTAGAGCAGCAGCAGTAGCAGTGTCCCGGAAGCCTCCCTCAGGCCTCTTAAGCTGTGGCGGTGAGTGCAGGCTCCGCCCCCTAGGCCAGATGGAGTTGGCAGGAAAGGGAGCGGCCCACCCAGCACTCACTAGAGCAGTAGCAGTGTCACGGAGGCCTCCCTCAGGCATCTTAAGCTGTGGCGGTGAGTGCAGGCTCCCCCCCCCCCTAGGCCAGATGGAGTTGGCAGGAAAGGGAGCGGCCTACCCAGCACTCACTAGAGCAGCAGCAGCAGCAGTGTCCCGGAAGCCTCCCTCAGGCCTCTTAAGCTGTGGCGGTGAGTGCAGGCTCCGCCCCCTAGGCCCGATGGAGTTGGCAGGTACCTGAGAACCTCAAGCAGCACTCACTTGAGCAGCAGCAGTAGCAGTGTCCCGGAGGCCTTGATGGAGGCCCTCAAGCTGTGGCGGTGAGTGCAGGCTACGGCCCCTGGGCCAGATTGAGTTTGCAGGTAAGGGAGCGGCCCACCCAACACTCACTAGAGCAGCAGGAGCAGCAGCACTGTCCCGGAGGCCTTGATGGCGGCCCTCAAGCTGCGGCGGTGAGTGCAGGCTCCGCCCCCTAGGCCAGATGGAGTTGGCAGGAAAGGGAGCGGCCCACCCAGCACTCACTAGAGCAGCAGCAGTGTCCCGGAAGCCTCCCTCAGGCCTCTTAAGCTGTGGCGGTGAGTGCAGGCTTCGCCCCTTAGGCCAGATGGAGTTGGCAGGAAAGGGAGTGGCCCACCGAGCACTCACTGGAGCAGCAGCTGTGTCCCAGAAGCCTCCCTCAGGCCTCTTAAGCTGTGGCGGTGAGTGCAGGCTCCGCCCCCTAGGCCCGATGGAGTTGGCAGGTAACTGAGAACCTCAAGCAGCACTCACTTGAGCAGCAGCAGTAGCAGTGTCCCGGAGGCCTTGATGGAGGCCCTCAAGCTGTGGCGGTGAGTGCAGGCTACGGCCCCTGGGCCAGATTGAGTTTGCAGGTAAGGGAGCCGCCCACCCAACACTCACTAGAGCAGCAGGAGCAGCAGCACTGTCCCGGAGGCCTTGATGGCGGCCCTCAAGCTGCGGCGGTGAGTGCAGGCTCGCCCCCTAGGCCAGATGGAGTTTGCAGGAAAGGGAGCGGCCCACCCAGCACTCACTAGAGCAGCAGCAGTGTCCCGGAAGCCTCCCTCAGGCCTCTTAAGCTGTGGCGGTGAGTGCAGGCTTCGCCCCTTAGGCCAGATGGAGTTGGCAGGAAAGGGAGTGGCCCACCGAGCACTCACTGGAGCAGCATCTGTGTCCCAGAAGCCTCCCACAGGCCTCTTAAGCTGTGGCGGTGAGTGCAGGCTCCGCCCCCTAGGCCAGATGGAGTTGGCAGGAAAGGGAGCAGCCCACCCAGCACTCACTATAGGAGCAGCAGCAGTGTCCCGGAAGCCTCCCTCAGGGCTCTTAAGTTGTGGCGGTGAGTGCAGGCTCCGCCCCCTAGGCCAGATGGAGTTGGCAGGAAAGGGAGCAGCCCACCCAGCACTCACAAGAGCAACAGCAGCAGCAGTGTCCCGGAAGCCTCCCTCAGGGCTCTTAAGCTGTGGCGGTGAGTGCAGGCTCCGCCCCCTAGGGCAGATGGAGTTGGGAGGAAAGGGAGCGGCTCACCAAGCACTTACTAGAGCAGCAGCAGTGTCCCGGAGGCCTCCCTCAGGCCTCTTAAGCTGTGGCAGTGAGTGCAGGCTCCGCCCCCTAGGCCAGATGGAGTTGGCAGGAAAGGGAGCAGCCCACCCAGCACTCACAAGAGCAACAGCAGCAGCAGTGTTCCGGAAGCCTCCCTCAGGCCTCTTAAGCTGTGGCGGTGAGTGCAGGCTCCACCCCCTATGCCAGATGGAGTTTGCAGGAAAGGGAGCGGCCCACCCAGAACCCACTAGAGCAGCAGCAGCAGCAGTGTCTCGGAAGCCTCCCTGAGGCCTCTTAAGCTGTGGCGGTGAGTGCAGGCTCCGCCCCATAGGGCAGATGCAGTTGCAGGGAAAGGAGCGGCCCACCCAGCACTCGCTAGAGCAGCAGCAGGGGCAGCAGCAGCAGTGTCCCGGAAGCTTCCCTCAGGCCTCTTAAGTTGTGGCGGTGAGTGCAGGCTCCGCCCCCTAGGCCAGATGGAGTTGGCAGGAAAATGGAGCGGCCCACCCAGGACTCACTAGAGCAGCAGCAGTAGCAGTGTCCCGGAAGCCTCCCTCAGGCCTCTTAAGCTGTGGCGGTGAGTGCAGGCTCCGCCCCCTAGGCCAGATGGAGTTGGCAGGAAAGGGAGCGGCCCACCCTGCACTCACTAGAGCAGCAGCAGCAGTGTTCCGGAAGCCTCCCTCAGGGCTCTTAAGTTGTGGCGGTGAGTGCAGGCTCCGCCCCCTAGGCCAGATGGAGTTGGCAGGAAAGGGAGCAGCCCACCCAGCACTCACAAGAGCAACAGCAGCAGCAGTGTCCCGGAAGCCTCCCTCAGGCCTCTTAAGCTGTGGCGGTGAGTGCAGGCTCCACCCCCTGTGCCAGATGGAGTTTGCAGGAAAGGGAGCGGCCCACCCAGAACCCACTAGAGCAGCAGCAGCAGTGTCTCGGAAGCCTCCCTCAGGCCTCTTAAGCTGTGGCGGTGAGTGCAGGCTCCGCCCCATAGGCCAGATGCAGTTTGCAGGAAAGGAGCGGCCCACCCAGCACTCGCTAGAGCAGCAGCAGGGGCAGCAGCAGCAGTGTCCCGGAAGCTTCCCTCAGGCCTCTTAAGGTGTGGTGGTGAGTGCAGGCTCCGTCCCCTAGGCCACATGGAGTTGGCAGGAAAGGGAGCGGCCCACCCTGCACTCACTAGAGCAGCAGCAGCAGTGTTCCGGAAGCCTCCCTCAGGCCTCTTAAGCTGTGCCGGTGATTGCAGGCTCCGCCCCTTAGGCCAGATGGAGTTGGCAGGAAAGGGAGCGGCCCACCCTGCACTCACTAGAGCAGCAGCAGCAGTGTTCCGGAAGCCTCCCTCAGGCCTCTTAAGCTGTGCCGGTGAGTGCAGGCTCCGCCCCTTAGGCCAGATGGAGTTGGCAGGAAAGGGAGCGGCCCACCCAGCACTCACTAGAACAGTAGCAGCAGCAATGTTCTGGAAGCCTCCCTCAGGCCTCTTAAGCTGTGGCGGTGAGTGCAGGCTCCGCCCCATAGGCAAGATGGAGTTGGCAGGAAAGGGAGCGGCCCACCCAGCACTCACTAGAGCAGCAGCAGCAGCAGCTGTGTCCCAGAAGCCTCCCTCAGGCCTCTTAAGCTATGGCGGTGATTGCAGGCTCCGCCCCCTAGGCACTATGGAGTTGGCAGGAAAGGGAGCAGCCCACCCAGCACTCACTAGAGCAGCAGCAGTAGCAGTGTCCCGGAGGCCTTGATGGAGGCCCTCAAGCTGTGGCGGTGAGTGCAGGCTCCGGCCCCTGGGCCAGATTGAGTTGGCAGGTAAGGGAGCGGCCCACCCAGCACTCACTATAGGAGCAGCAGCAATGTCCCGGAAGCCTCCCTCAGGGCTCTTAAGCTGTGGCAGTGAGTGCAGGCTCTGCCCTCTAGGCCCGATGGAGTTTGCAGGTAAGGGAGCGGCCCACCCAGCACTCACTAGAGCAGCAGCAGCAGCAGCTGTGTCCCAGAAGCCTCCCTCAGGCCTCTTAAGCTGTTGCTGTGATTGCAGGCTCCGCCCCCTAGGCACTATGGAGTTGGCAGGAAAGGGAGCAGCCCACCCAGCACTCACTAGAGCAGCAGCAGCAGCTGTGTCCCAGAAGCCTCCCTCAGGGCTCTTAAGCTGTGGCAGTGAGTGTAGGCTCTGCCCCTTAGGCCCGATGGAGTTTGCAGGAAAGGGAGCGGCCCACCCAGCACTCACTATAGGAGCAGCAGCAATGTTCCGGAAGCCTCCCTCAGGGCTCTTAAGCTGTGGCGGTGAGTGCAGGCTCCGCCCCCTAGGGCAGATGGAGTTGGGAGGAAAGGGAGCGGCTCACCAAGCACTTACTAGAGCAGCAGCAGTGTCCCGGAGGCCTCCCTCAGGCCTCTTAAGCTGTGGCAGTGAGTGCAGGCTCCGCCCCCTAGGCCAGATGGAGTTGGCAGGAAAGGGAGCAGCCCACCCAGCACTCACAAGAGCAACAGCAGCAGCAGTGTTCCGGAAGCCTCCCTCAGGCCTCTTAAGCTGTGGCGGTGAGTGCAGGCTCCACCCCCTATGCCAGATGGAGTTTGCAGGAAAGGGAGCGGCCCACCCAGAACCCACTAGAGCAGCAGCAGCAGCAGTGTCTCGGAAGCCTCCCTGAGGCCTCTTAAGCTGTGGCGGTGAGTGCAGGCTCCGCCCCATAGGGCAGATGCAGTTTGCAGGAAAGGAGCGGCCCACCCAGCACTCGCTAGAGCAGCAGCAGGGGCAGCAGCAGCAGTGTCCCGGAAGCTTCCCTCAGGCCTCTTAAGTTGTGGCGGTGAGTGCAGGCTCCGCCCCCTAGGCCAGATGGAGTTGGCAGGAAAATGGAGCGGCCCACCCAGGACTCACTAGAGCAGCAGCAGTAGCAGTGTCCCGGAAGCCTCCCTCAGGCCTCTTAAGCTGTGGCGGTGAGTGCAGGCTCCGCCCCCTAGGCCAGATGGAGTTGGCAGGAAAGGGAGCGGCCCACCCTGCACTCACTAGAGCAGCAGCAGCAGTGTTCCGGAAGCCTCCCTCAGGGCTCTTAAGTTGTGGCGGTGAGTGCAGGCTCCGCCCCCTAGGCCAGATGGAGTTGGCAGGAAAGGGAGCAGCCCACCCAGCACTCACAAGAGCAACAGCAGCAGCAGTGTCCCGGAAGCCTCCCTCAGGCCTCTTAAGCTGTGGCGGTGAGTGCAGGCTCCACCCCCTGTGCCAGATGGAGTTTGCAGGAAAGGGAGCGGCCCACCCAGAACCCACTAGAGCAGCAGCAGCAGTGTCTCGGAAGCCTCCCTCAGGCCTCTTAAGCTGTGGCGGTGAGTGCAGGCTCCGCCCCATAGGCCAGATGCAGTTTGCAGGAAAGGAGCGGCCCACCCAGCACTCGCTAGAGCAGCAGCAGGGGCAGCAGCAGCAGTGTCCCGGAAGCTTCCCTCAGGCCTCTTAAGGTGTGGTGGTGAGTGCAGGCTCCCTCCCCTAGGCCACATGGAGTTGGCAGGAAAGGGAGCGGCCCACCCTGCACTCACTAGAGCAGCAGCAGCAGTGTTCCGGAAGCCTCCCTCAGGCCTCTTAAGCTGTGCCGGTGAGTGCAGGCTCCGCCCCTTAGGCCAGATGGAGTTGGCAGGAAAGGGAGCGGCCCACCCTGCACTCACTAGAGCAGCAGCAGCAGTGTTCCGGAAGCCTCCCTCAGGCCTCTTAAGCTGTGCCGGTGAGTGCAGGCTCCGCCCCTTAGGCCAGATGGAGTTGGCAGGAAAGGGAGCGGCCCACCCAGCACTCACTAGAACAGTAGCAGCAGCAATGTTCTGGAAGCCTCCCTCAGGCCTCTTAAGCTGTGGCGGTGAGTGCAGGCTCCGCCCCATAGGCAAGATGGAGTTGGCAGGAAAGGGAGCGGCCCACCCAGCACTCACTAGAGCAGCAGCAGCAGCAGCTGTGTCCCAGAAGCCTCCCTCAGGCCTCTTAAGCTATGGCGGTGATTGCAGGCTCCGCCCCCTAGGCACTATGGAGTTGGCAGGAAAGGGAGCAGCCCACCCAGCACTCACTAGAGCAGCAGCAGTAGCAGTGTCCCGGAGGCCTTGATGGAGGCCCTCAAGCTGTGGCGGTGAGTGCAGGCTCCGGCCCCTGGGCCAGATTGAGTTGGCAGGTAAGGGAGCGGCCCACCCAGCACTCACTATAGGAGCAGCAGCAATGTCCCGGAAGCCTCCCTCAGGGCTCTTAAGCTGTGGCAGTGAGTGCAGGCTCTGCCCTCTAGGCCCGATGGAGTTTGCAGGTAAGGGAGCGGCCCACCCAGCACTCACTAGAGCAGCAGCAGCAGCAGCTGTGTCCCAGAAGACTCCCTCAGGCCTCTTAAGCTGTTGCTGTGATTGCAGGCTCCGCCCCCTAGGCACTATGGAGTTGGCAGGAAAGGGAGCAGCCCACCCAGCACTCACTAGAGCAGCAGCAGCAGCTGTGTCCCAGAAGCCTCCCTCAGGGCTCTTAAGCTGTGGCAGTGAGTGTAGGCTCTGCCCCTTAGGCCCGATGGAGTTTGCAGGAAAGGGAGCGGCCCACCCAGCACTCACTATAGGAGCAGCAGCAATGTTCCGGAAGCCTCCCTCAGGGCTCTTAAGCTGTGGCGGTGAGTGCAGGCTCCGCCCCCTAGGGCAGATGGAGTTGGCAGGAAAGGGAGCGGCTCACCAAGCACTTACTAGAGCAGCAGCAGTGTCCCGGAGGCCTCCCTCAGGCCTCTTAAGCTGTGGCAGTGAGTGCAGGCTCCGCCCCCTAGGCCAGATGGAGTTGGCAGGAAAGGGAGCAGCCCACCCAGCACTCACAAGAGCAACAGCAGCAGCAGTGTTCCGGAAGCCTCCCTCAGGCCTCTTAAGCTGTGGCGGTGAGTGCAGGCTCCACCCCCTATGCCAGATGGAGTTTGCAGGAAAGGGAGCGGCCCACCCAGAAACCACTAGAGCAGCAGCAGCAGCAGTGTCTCGGAAGCCTCCCTGAGGCCTCTTAAGCTGTGGCGGTGAGTGCAGGCTCCGCCCCATAGGGCAGATGCAGTTTGCAGGAAAGGAGCGGCCCACCCAGCACTCGCTAGAGCAGCAGCAGGGGCAGCAGCAGCAGTGTCCCGGAAGCTTCCCTCAGGCCTCTTAAGTTGTGGCGGTGAGTGCAGGCTCCGCCCCCTAGGCCAGATGGAGTTGGCAGGAAAATGGAGCGGCCCACCCAGGACTCACTAGAGCAGCAGCAGTAGCAGTGTCCCGGAAGCCTCCCTCAGGCCTCTTAAGCTGTGGCGGTGAGTGCAGGCTCCGCCCCCTAGGCCAGATGGAGTTGGCAGGAAAGGGAGCGGCCCACCCAGCACTCACTAGAGCAGTAGCAGTGTCACGGAGGCCTCCCTCAGGCATCTTAAGCTGTGGCGGTGAGTGCAGGCTCCCCCCCCCTAGGCCACATGGAGTTGGCAGGAAAGGGAGCGGCCTACCCAGCACTCACTAGAGCAGAAGCAGCAGCAGTGTCCCGGAAGCCTCCCTCAGGCCTCTTAAGCTGTGGCGGTGAGTGCAGGCTCCGCCCCCTAGGCCCGATGGAGTTGGCAGGAAAGGGAGCGGCCCACCCAGCACTCACTAGAGCAGCAGCAGTGTCCCGGAAGCCTCCCTCAGGCCTCTTAAGCTGTGGCGGTGAGTGCAGGCTCCGCCCCTTAGGCCAGATGGAGTTGGCAGGAAAGGGAGCGGCCCACCCTGCACTCACTAGAGCAGCAGCAGCAGTGTTCCGGAAGCCTCCCTCAGGCCTCTTAAGCTGTGGCGGTGAGTGCAGGCTCCACCCCCTATGCCAGATGGAGTTTGCAGGAAAGGGAGCGGCCCACCCAGAACCCACTAGAGCAGCAGCAGCAGTGTCTCGGAAGCCTCCCTCTGGCCTCTTAAGCTGTGGCGGTGAGTGCAGGCTCCGCCCCATAGGCCAGATGCAGTTTGCAGGAAAGGAGCGGCCCACCCAGCACTCGCTAGAGCAGCAGCAGGGGCAGCAGCAGCAGTGTCCCGGAAGCTTCCCTCAGGCCTCTTAAGGTGTGGTGGTGAGTGCAGGCTCCGTCCCCTAGGCCACATGGAGTTGGCAGGAAAGGGAGCGGCCCACCCTGCACTCACTAGAGCAGCAGCAGCAGTGTTCCGGAAGCCTCCCTCAGGCCTCTTAAGCTGTGCCGGTGAGTGCAGGCTCCGCCCCTTAGGCCAGATGGAGTTGGCAGGAAAGGGAGCGGCCCACCCTGCACTCACTAGAGCAGCAGCAGCAGTGTTCCGGAAGCCTCCCTCAGGCCTCTTAAGCTGTGCCGGTGAGTGCAGGCTCCGCCCCTTAGGCCAGATGGAGTTGGCAGGAAAGGGAGCGGCCCACCCAGCACTCACTAGAACAGTAGCAGCAGCAATGTTCTGGAAGCCTCCCTCAGGCCTCTTAAGCTGTGGCGGTGAGTGCAGGCTCCGCCCCATAGGCAAGATGGAGTTGGCAGGAAAGGGAGCGGCCCACCCAGCACTCACTAGAGCAGCAGCAGCAGCAGCTGTGTCCCAGAAGCCTCCCTCAGGCCTCTTAAGCTATGGCGGTGATTGCAGGCTCCGCCCCCTAGGCACTATGGAGTTGGCAGGAAAGGGAGCAGCCCACCCAGCACTCACTAGAGCAGCAGCAGTAGCAGTGTCCCGGAGGCCTTGATGGAGGCCCTCAAGCTGTGGCGGTGAGTGCAGGCTCCGGCCCCTGGGCCAGATTGAGTTGGCAGGTAAGGGAGCGGCCCACCCAGCACTCACTATAGGAGCAGCAGCAATGTCCCGGAAGCCTCCCTCAGGGCTCTTAAGCTGTGGCAGTGAGTGCAGGCTCTGCCCTCTAGGCCCGATGGAGTTTGCAGGTAAGGGAGCGGCCCACCCAGCACTCACTAGAGCAGCAGCAGCAGCAGCTGTGTCCCAGAAGCCTCCCTCAGGCCTCTTAAGCTGTTGCTGTGATTGCAGGCTCCGCCCCCTAGGCACTATGGAGTTGGCAGGAAAGGGAGCAGCCCACCCAGCACTCACTAGAGCAGCAGCAGCAGCTGTGTCCCAGAAGCCTCCCTCAGGGCTCTTAAGCTGTGGCAGTGAGTGTAGGCTCTGCCCCTTAGGCCCGATGGAGTTTGCAGGAAAGGGAGCGGCCCACCCAGCACTCACTATAGGAGCAGCAGCAATGTTCCGGAAGCCTCCCTCAGGGCTCTTAAGCTGTGGCGGTGAGTGCAGGCTCCGCCCCCTAGGGCAGATGGAGTTGGCAGGAAAGGGAGCGGCTCACCAAGCACTTACTAGAGCAGCAGCAGTGTCCCGGAGGCCTCCCTCAGGCCTCTTAAGCTGTGGCAGTGAGTGCAGGCTCCGCCCCCTAGGCCAGATGGAGTTGGCAGGAAAGGGAGCAGCCCACCCAGCACTCACAAGAGCAACAGCAGCAGCAGTGTTCCGGAAGCCTCCCTCAGGCCTCTTAAGCTGTGGCGGTGAGTGCAGGCTCCACCCCCTATGCCAGATGGAGTTTGCAGGAAAGGGAGCGGCCCACCCAGAACCCACTAGAGCAGCAGCAGCAGCAGTGTCTCGGAAGCCTCCCTGAGGCCTCTTAAGCTGTGGCGGTGAGTGCAGGCTCCGCCCCATAGGGCAGATGCAGTTTGCAGGAAAGGAGCGGCCCACCCAGCACTCGCTAGAGCAGCAGCAGGGGCAGCAGCAGCAGTGTCCCGGAAGCTTCCCTCAGGCCTCTTAAGTTGTGGCGGTGAGTGCAGGCTCCGCCCCCTAGGCCAGATGGAGTTGGCAGGAAAATGGAGCGGCTCACCCAGGACTCACTAGAGCAGCAGCAGTAGCAGTGTCCCGGAAGCCTCCCTCAGGCCTCTTAAGCTGTGGCGGTGAGTGCAGGCTCCGCCCCCTAGGCCAGATGGAGTTGGCAGGAAAGGGAGCGGCCCACCCAGCACTCACTAGAGCAGTAGCAGTGTCACGGAGGCCTCCCTCAGGCATCTTAAGCTGTGGCGGTGAGTGCAGGCTCCCCCCCCTAGGCCAGATGGAGTTGGCAGGAAAGGGAGCGGCCTACCCAGCACTCACTAGAGCAGCAGCAGCAGCAGTGTCCCGGAAGCCTCCCTCAGGCCTCTTAAGCTGTGGCGGTGAGTGCAGGCTCCGCCCCCTAGGCCCGATGGAGTTGGCAGGAAAGGGAGCGGCCCACCCAGCACTCACTAGAGCAGCAGCAGTGTCCCGGAAGCCTCTCTCAGGCCTCTTAAGCTGTGGCGGTGAGTGCAGGCTCCGCCCCTTAGGCCAGATGGAGTTGGCAGGAAAGGGAGCGGCCCACCCTGCACTCACTAGAGCAGCAGCAGCAGTGTTCCGGAAGCCTCCCTCAGGCCTCTTAAGCTGTGGCGGTGAGTGCAGGCTCCACCCCCTATGCCAGATGGAGTTTGCAGGAAAGGGAGCGGCCCACCCAGAACCCACTAGAGCAGCAGCAGCAGTGTCTCGGAAGCCTCCCTCAGGCCTCTTAAGCTGTGGCGGTGAGTGCAGGCTCCGCCCCATAGGCCAGATGCAGTTTGCAGGAAAGGAGCGGCCCACCCAGCACTCGCTAGAGCAGCAGCAGGGGCAGCAGCAGCAGTGTCCCGGAAGCTTCCCTCAGGCCTCTTAAGGTGTGGTGGTGAGTGCAGGCTCCGTCCCCTAGGCCACATGGAGTTGGCAGGAAAGGGAGCGGCCCACCCTGCACTCACTAGAGCAGCAGCAGCAGTGTTCCGGAAGCCTCCCTCAGGCCTCTTAAGCTGTGCCGGTGAGTGCAGGCTCCGCCCCTTAGGCCAGATGGAGTTGGCAGGAAAGGGAGCGGCCCACCCTGCACTCACTAGAGCAGCAGCAGCAGTGTTCCGGAAGCCTCCCTCAGGCCTCTTAAGCTGTGGCGGTGAGTGCAGGCTCCGCCCCATAGGCCAGATGCAGTTTGCAGGAAAGGAGCGGCCCACCCAGCACTCGCTAGAGCAGCAGCAGGGGCAGCAGCAGCAGTGTCCCGGAAGCTTCCCTCAGGCCTCTTAAGGTGTGGTGGTGAGTGCAGGCTCCGTCCCCTAGGCCACATGGAGTTGGCAGGAAAGGGAGCGGCCCACCCTGCACTCACTAGAGCAGCAGCAGCAGTGTTCCGGAAGCCTCCCTCAGGCCTCTTAAGCTGTGCCGGTGAGTGCAGGCTCCGCCCCTTAGGCCAGATGGAGTTGGCAGGAAAGGGAGCGGCCCACCCTGCACTCACTAGAGCAGCAGCAGCAGTGTTCCGGAAGCCTCCCTCAGGCCTCTTAAGCTGTGCCGGTGAGTGCAGGCTCCGCCCCTTAGGCCAGATGGAGTTGGCAGGAAAGGGAGCGGCCCACCCAGCACTCACTAGAACAGTAGCAGCAGCAATGTTCTGGAAGCCTCCCTCAGGCCTCTTAAGCTGTGGCGGTGAGTGCAGGCTCCGCCCCCTAGGCCAGATGGAGTTGGCAGGAAAGGGAGCGGCCCACCCAGCACTCACTAGAGCAGTAGCAGTGTCACGGAGGCCTCCCTCAGGCATCTTAAGCTGTGGCGATGAGTGCAGGCTCCCCCCCCTAGGCCAGATGGAGTTGGCAGGAAAGGGAGCGGCCTACCCAGCACTCACTAGAGCAGCAGCAGCAGCAGTGTCCCGGAAGCCTCCCTCAGGCCTCTTAAGCTGTGGCGGTGAGTGCAGGCTCCGCCCCCTAGGCCCGATGGAGTTGGCAGGAAAGGGAGCGGCCCACCCAGCACTCACTAGAGCAGCAGCAGTGTCCCGGAAGCCTCCCTCAGGCCTCTTAAGCTGTGGCGGTGAGTGCAGGCTTCGCCCCTTAGGCCAGATGGAGTTGGCAGGAAAGGGAGTGGCCCACCGAGCACTCACTGGAGCAGCAGCTGTGTCCCAGAAGCCTCCCTCAGGCCTCTTAAGCTGTGGCGGTGAGTGCAGGCTCCGCCCCCTAGGCCCGATGGAGTTGGCAGGTAACTGAGAACCTCAAGCAGCACTCACTTGAGCAGCAGCAGTAGCAGTGTCCCGGAGGCCTTGATGGAGGCCCTCAAGCTGTGGCGGTGAGTGCAGGCTACGGCCCCTGGGCCAGATTGAGTTTGCAGGTAAGGGAGCCGCCCACCCAACACTCACTAGAGCAGCAGGAGCAGCAGCACTGTCCCGGAGGCCTTGATGGCGGCCCTCAAGCTGCGGCGGTGAGTGCAGGCTCCGCCCCCTAGGCCAGATGGAGTTGGCAGGAAAGGGAGCGGCCCACCCTGCACTCACTAGAGCAGCAGCAGTGTTCCGGAAGCCTCCCTCAGGCCTCTTAAGCTGTGGCGGTGAGTGCAGGCTTCGCCCCTTAGGCCAGATGGAGTTGGCAGGAAAGGGAGTGGCCCACCGAGCACTCACTGGAGCAGCAGCTGTGTCCCAGAAGCCTCCCTCAGGCCTCTTAAGCTGTGGCGGTGAGTGCAGGCTCCGCCCCCTAGGCCAGATGGAGTTGGCAGGAAAGGGAGCAGCCCACCCAGCACTCACTAGAGCAGCAGCAGCAGCAGTGTCCCGGAAGCCTCCCTCAGGGCTCTTAAGTTGTGGCGGTGAGTGCAGGCTCCGCCCCCTAGGCCAGATGGAGTTGGCAGGAAAGGGAGCAGCCCACCCAGCACTCACAAGAGCAACAGCAGCAGCAGTGTCCCGGAAGCCTCCCTCAGGCCTCTTAAGCTGTGGCAGTGAGTGCAGGCTCCGCCCCATAGGCAAGATGGAGTTGGCAGGAAAGGGAGCGGCCCAGCCAGAACCCACTAGAGCAGCAGCAGCAGCAGTGTTCCGGAAGCCTCCCTCAGGCCTCTTAAGCTGTGGCGGTGAGTGCAGGCTCCGCCCCCTAGGCCAGATGGAGTTGGCAGGAAAGGGAGCGGCCCACCCAGCACTCGCTAGAGCAGCAGCAGGGGCAGCAGCAACAGTGTCCCGGAAGCCTTGCTCAGACCTCTTAAGCTGTGGCGGTGAGTGCAAACTCCGCCCCCTAGGCCAGACGGAGTTGGAAGGAAAGGGATCGGCCCACCCAGCACTCACTAGAGCAGCAGCAGTGTCCCGGAAGCCTCCCTCAGGCCTCTTAAGTTGTGGCGGTGAGTGCAGGCTCCACCCCCTAGGCCAGACGGAGTTGGAAGGAAAGGGATCGGCCCACCCAGCACTCACTAGAGCAGGAGTAGCAACAGTGTCCCGGAAGCCTCCCTCAGGCCTCTTAAGCTGTGGCGGTGAGTGCAGGCTCCGCCCCCTAGGCCAGATGGAGTTGGCAGGAAAGGGAGCGGCCCACCCAGCACTCACTAGAGCAGCAGCAGCAGCAGTGTACCGGAAGCATCCCTCAGGCCTTTTAAGCTATGGCGGTGAGTTCAGGCTCCGCCCCCTAGGCCATATGGAGTTGGCAGGAAAGGGAGCGGCCCACCCAGCACTCACTAGAGCAGCAGCTGCAGCAGTGTTCCGGAAGCCTCCCTCAGGCCTCTTAAGCTGTGGCGGTGAGTGCAGGCTCCGCCCCATAGGCCCGATGGAGTTGGCAGGAAAGGGAGAAGCTCACGCAGCACTCCCTTGAGCAGCAGCAGTAGCAGTGTCCCAGAGGCCTTGATGGAGGCCCTCAAGCTGTGGCGGTGAGTGCAGGCTCCGCCCCCTAGGCCAGATGGAGTTGTCAGGAAAGGGAGCGGCCCACCCAGCACTCACTAGAGCAGAAGCAGTGTCCCGGAAGCCTCCCTCAGGCCTGTTACGCTGTGGCGGTGATTGCAAGCTCCGCCCCCTAGGCCAGATGCAGTTGGCAGGAAAGGAAGAGGTCCACCCAGCACTCACTAGAGAAGCAGCAGCAGCAGTGTTCCGGAAGCCTCCCTCAGGCCTCTTAAGCTGTGGCGGTGAGTGCAGGCTCCGCCCCTTAGGCCAGATGGAGTTGGCAGGAAAGGGAGTGGCCCACCGAGCACTCACTGGAGCAGCAGCAGTATCCCAGAAGCCTCCCTCAGGCCTCTTAAGTTTTGGCGTTGAGTGCAGGCTCCGTCCCCTAGGCCAGATGGAGTTGGCAGGAATGGGAGCGGCCCACCCAGCACTCACTAGAGCAGCAGCAGCAGCAGTGTTCCGGAAGCCTCCCTCAGGCCTGTTAACCTGTGGCGGTGGGTGCAGGCTCCGCCCCCTAGAGCAGGTGGAGTTGGCAGGAAAGGGAGCGGCCCACCCAGCACTCACTAGAACAGTAGCAGCAGCAATGTCCTGGAAGCCTCCATCAGGCCTCTTAAGCTGTGGTGGTGAGTGCAGGCTCCGCCCCCTAGGCCAGATGGAGTTGGCAGGAAAGGGAGCGGCCCATCCAGCACTCACTAGAGCAGCAGCAGCAGTGTACCGGAAGCCTCCCTCAGGCCTCTTAAGCTGTGGCAGTGAGTGCAGGCTCCACCCCATAGGCAAGATGGAGTTGGCAGGAAAGGGAGCAGCCCACCCAGCACTCACTAGAGCAGCAGCAGCAGCAGCTGTGTCCCAGAAGCCTCTCTCAGGGCTATTAAGCTGTTGCAGTGAGTGCAGGCTCCGCCCCCTAGGCCAGATGGAGTTGGCAGGAAAGGGAGCGGCCCACCCAGCACTCACTATAGGAGCAGCAGCAGTGTCCCGGAAGCCTCCCTCAGGGCTCTTAAGTTGTGGCGGTGAGTGCAGGCTCCGCCCATTAGGCCAGATGGAGTTGGCAGGAAAGGGAGCGGCCCACCCAGAACCCACTAGAGCAGAAGCAGCAGCAGTGTCCCGGAAGCCTCCCTCAGGCCTCTTAAGCTGTGGCGGTGAGTGCAGGCTCCGCCCCCTAGGCCAGATGGAGTTGGCAGGAAAGGGAGCGGCCCACCCAGCACTCGCTAGAGCAGCAGCAGGGGCAGCAGCAACAGTGTCCCGGAAGCCTCCCTCAGACCTCTTAAGCTGTGGCGGTGAGTGCAGGCCCGCCCCCTAGGCCAGATGGAGTTGAAAGGAAAGGAATCGGCCCACCCAGCACTCACTAGAGCAGCAGCAGCAGCAGTGTCCCGGAAGCCTCCCTCAGGCCGCTTAAGTTGTGGCGGTGAGTGCAGGCTCCGCCCCCTAGGCCAGATGGAGTTGGCAGGAAAGGGAGCGGCCCACCCAGCACTCACTAGAGCAGCAGCAACAGCAGTGTCCCGGAAGCCTTCCTCAGGCCTCTTAAGCTGTGGCGGTGAGTGCAGGCTCCGCCCCCTAGGCCCGATGGAGTTGGCAGGAAAGGGTGAAGCTCACGCAGCACTCACTTGAGCAGCAGCAGTAGCAGTGTCCCGGAGGCCTTGATGGAGGCCGTCAAGCTGTGGCGGTGAGTGCAGGGTACGGCCCCTGGGCCAGATTGAGTTTGCAGGTAAGGGAGTGGCCCACCCAACACTCACTAGAGCAGCAGCAGCAGTGTCCCGGAGGCCTTGATGGAGGCCCTCAAGCTATGGTGGTGAGTGCAGGCTCCGCCCCCTAGGCCCGATGGAGTTGTCAGGAAAGGCAGCGGCCCACCCAGCACTCACTAGAACAGTAGCAGCAGCAATGTCCTGGAAGCCTCCCTCAGGCCTCTTAAGCTGTGGCGGTGAGTGCAGGCTCCGCCCCATAGGCAAGATGGAGTTGGCAGGAAAGGGAGCGGCCCACCCAGCACTCACTAGAGCAGCAGCAGCAGCAGCTGTGTCCCAGAAGCCTCCCTCAGGCCTCTTAAGCTGTGGCGGTGATTGCAGGCTCCGCCCCCTAGGCACTATGGAGTTGGCAGGAAAGGGAGAAGCTCACGCAGCACTCACTTGAGCAGCAGCAGTAGCAGTGTCCCGGAGGCCTTGATGGAGGCCCTCAAGCTGTGGCGGTGAGTGCAGGCTACGGTCCCCTGGGCCAGATTGAGTTTTCAGGTAAGGGAGCGGCCCACCCAGCACTCACTAGAGCAGCAGCAGCAGCAGCAGTGTCCCAGAAGCCTCCCTCAGGCCTCTTAAGCTGTGGCAGTGAGTGCAGGCTCTGCCCCCTAGGCCCGATGGAGTTTGCAGGAAAGGGAGCGGCACACACAGCACTCACTATAGGAGCAGCAGCAGTGTCCCGAAAGCCTCCCTCAGGCCTCTTAAGTTTTGGCGGTGAGTGCAGGCTCCGCCCCCTAGGCCAGATGGAGTTGGCAGGAAACGGAGCGGCCCACACAGCACTCACTAGAGCAGCAGCAGCAGCAGTGTCCCGGAGGCCTTGATGGAGGCCCTCAAGCTGTGGCAGTGAGTGCAGGCTCCGCCCCCTAGGCCAGATGGAGTTGGCAGGAAAGGGAGCAGCCCACCCAGCACTCACAAGAGCAACAGCAGCAGCAGCAGTGTCCCGGAAGCCTCCCTCAGGCCTCCTAAGCTGTGGCGGTGAGTGCAGGCTCCACCCCCTATGCCAGATGGAGTTGGCAGGAAAGGGAGCGGCCCACCCAGAACCCACTAGAGCAGCAGCAGCAGCAGTGTCCCGGAAGCCTCCCTCAGGCCTCTTAAGCTGTGGCGGTGAGTGCAGGCTCCGCCCCTTAGGCCAGATGGAGTTGGCAGGAAAGGGAGCGGCCCACCCAGCACTCACTAGAGCAGCAGCAGCAGCAGCTGTGTCCCAGAAGCCTCCCTCAGGCCTCTTAAGCTTTGGTGGTGAGTGCATGTTCCGCCCCCTAGGCCCGATGGAGTTGGTAGGAAAGGGAGCGGCCCACCCAGCACTCACTAGAGCAGCAGCAGTAGCAGTGTCCCGGAGGCCTTGATGGAGGCCCTCAAGCTGTGGCGGTGAGTGCAGGCTCCGCCCCTTAGGCCAGATTGAGTTGGCAGGTAAGGGAGCAGCCCACCCAGCACTCACTAGAGCAGCAGCAGCAGTGTCCCAGAAGCCTCCCTCAGGGCTCTTAAGCTGTGGCAGTGAGTGCAGGCTCTGCCCCTTAGCCCCGATGGAGTTGGCAGGAAAGGGAGCGGCACACCCAGCACTCACTAGAGGAGCAGCAGCAGTGTCCCGAAAGCCTCCCTCAGGCCTCTTAAGTTTTGGCGGTGAGTGCAGGCTCCGCCCCCTAGGCCAGATGGAGTTGGCAGGAAAGGGAGCGGCCCACCCAGCACTCACTAGAGCAGCAGGAGCAGCAGCACTGTCCCGGAGGCCTTGATGGCGGCCCTCAAGCTGCGGCGGTGAGTGCAGGCTCCGCCCCCTAGGCCAGATGGAGTTGGCAGGAAAGGGAGCGGCCCACCCTGCACTCACTAGAGCAGCAGCAGCAGCAGTGTACCGGAAGCCTCCCTCAGGCCTCTTAACCTGTGGCGGTGAGTGCAGGCTCCGCCCCTTAGGCCAGATGGAGTTGGCAGGAAAGGGAGCGGCCCACCCTGCACTCACTAGAGCAGCAGCAGCAGCAGTGTACCGGAACCCTCCCTCAGGCCTCTTAAGCTGTGGCGGTGAGTGCAGGCTCCGCCCCCTAGGCCCGATGGAGTTGGCAGGAAAGGGAGAAGCTCACGCAGCACTCACTTGAGCAGCAGCAGTAGCAGTGTCCCGGAGGCCTTGATGGAGGCCCTCAAGCTGTGGCGGTGAGTGCAGGCTACGGTCCCCTGGGCCAGATTGAGTTTTCAGGTAAGGGAGCGGCCCACCCAG
The DNA here is from genome assembly GCF_964188305.1 of Podarcis bocagei. Lineage (NCBI taxonomy): Eukaryota > Metazoa > Chordata > Lepidosauria > Squamata > Lacertidae > Podarcis > Podarcis bocagei. The sequence continues at coordinate 35,522,294 of NC_138131.1, forward strand.
CACTCACTAGAGCAGCAGCAGCAGCAGCTGTGTCCCAGAAGCCTCCCTCAGGCCTCTTAAGCTGTTGCTGTGATTGCAGGCTCCGCCCCCTAGGCACTATGGAGTTGGCAGGAAAGGGAGCAGCCCACCCAGCACTCACTAGAGGAGCAGCAGCAGCTGTGTCCCAGAAGCCTCCCTCAGGGCTCTTAAGCTGTGGCAGTGAGTGCAGGCTCTGCCCCTTAGGCCCGATGGAGTTTGCAGAAAAGGGAGCGGCCCACCCAGCACTCATTATAGGAGCAGCAGCAGTGTCCCGGAAGCCTCCCTCAGGGCTCCTAAGCTGTGGCGTTGAGTGCAGGCTCCACCCCCTATGCCAGATGGAGTTGGCAGGAAAGGGAGCGGCCCACCCAGAACCCACTAGAGCAGCAGCAGCAGCAGTGTCCCGGAAGCCTCCCTCAGGCCTCTTAACCTGTGGCGGTGAGTGCAGGCTCCGCCCCTTAGGCCAGATGGAGTTGGCAGGAAAGGGTGCGGCCCACCCTGCACTCACTAGAGCAGCAGCAGCAGCAGTGTTCCGGAAGCCTCCCTCAGGCCTGTTAACCTGTGGCGGTGGGTGCAGGCTCCGCCCCCTAGAGCAGGTGGAGTTGGCAGGAAAGGGAGCGGCCCACCCAGCACTCACTAGAACAGTAGCAGCAGCAATGTCCTGGAAGCCTCCATCAGGCCTCTTAAGCTGTGGTGGTGAGTGCAGGCTCCGCCCCCTAGGCCAGATGGAGTTGGCAGGAAAGGGAGCGGCCCATCCAGCACTCACTAGAGCAGCAGCAGCAGTGTACCGGAAGCCTCCCTCAGGCCTCTTAAGCTGTGGCAGTGAGTGCAGGCTCCACCCCATAGGCAAGATGGAGTTGGCAGGAAAGGGAGCAGCCCACCCAGCACTCACTAGAGCAGCAGCAGCAGCAGCTGTGTCCCAGAAGCCTCTCTCAGGGCTATTAAGCTGTTGCAGTGAGTGCAGGCTCCGCCCCCTAGGCCAGATGGAGTTGGCAGGAAAGGGAGCGGCCCACCCATCACTCACTATAGGAGCAGCAGCAGTGTCCCGGAAGCCTCCCTCAGGGCTCTTAAGTTGTGGCGGTGAGTGCAGGCTCCGCCCATTAGGCCAGATGGAGTTGGCAGGAAAGGGAGCGGCCCACCCAGAACCCACTAGAGCAGAAGCAGCAGCAGTGTCCCGGAAGCCTCCCTCAGGCCTCTTAAGCTGTGGCGGTGAGTGCAGGCTCCGCCCCCTAGGCCAGATGGAGTTGGCAGGAAAGGGAGCGGCCCACCCAGCACTCGCTAGAGCAGCAGCAGGGGCAGCAGCAACAGTGTCCCGGAAGCCTCCCTCAGACCTCTTAAGCTGTGGCGGTGAGTGCAGGCTCCGCCCCCTAGGCCAGATGGAGTTGAAAGGAAAGGAATCGGCCCACCCAGCACTCACTGGAGCAGCAGCAGCAGCAGTGTCCCGGAAGCCTCCCTCAGGCCGCTTAAGTTGTGGCGGTGAGTGCAGGCTCCGCCCCCTAGGCCAGATGGAGTTGGCAGGAAAGGGAGCGGCCCACCCAGCACTCACTAGAGCAGCAGCAACAGCAGTGTTCCGGAAGCCTTCCTCAGGCCTCTTAAGCTGTGGCGGTGAGTGCAGGCTCCGCCCCCTAGGCCCGATGGAGTTGGCAGGAAAGGGTGAAGCTCACGCAGCACTCACTTGAGCAGCAGCAGTAGCAGTGTCCCGGAGGCCTTGATGGAGGCCCTCAAGCTGTGGCGGTGAGTGCAGGGTACGGCCCCTGGGCCAGATTGAGTTTGCAGGTAAGGGAGTGGCCCACCCAACACTCACTAGAGCAGCAGCAGCAGTGTCCCGGAGGCCTTGATGGAGGCCCTCAAGCTATGGTGGTGAGTGCAGGCTCCGCCCCCTAGGCCCGATGGAGTTGTCAGGAAAGGCAGCGGCCCACCCAGCACTCACTAGTGCAGCTGCAGCAGCAGCAGTGTCCTGGAAGACTCCCACAGGCCTCTTAAGCTGTGGCGGTGAGTGCAGGCTCCGCCCCTTAGGCCAGATGGAGTTGGCAGGAAAGGGAGCGGCCCACCCAGCACTCACTAGAACAGTAGCAGCAGCAATGTCCTGGAAGCCTCCCTCAGGCCTCTTAAGCTGTGGCGGTGAGTGCAGGCTCCGCCCCATAGGCAAGATGGAGTTGGCAGGAAAGGGAGCGGCCCACCCAGCACTCACTAGAGCAGCAGCAGCAGCAGCTGTGTCCCAGAAGCCTCCCCCAGGCCTCTTAAGCTGTGGCGGTGATTGCAGGCTCCGCCCCCTAGGCACTATGGAGTTGGCAGGAAAGGGAGAAGCTCACGCAGCACTCACTTGAGCAGCAGCAGTAGCAGTGTCCCGGAGGCCTTGATGGAGGCCCTCAAGCTGTGGCGGTGAGTGCAGGCTACGGTCCCCTGGGCCAGATTGAGTTTTCAGGTAAGGGAGCGGCCCACCCAGCACTCACTAGAGCAGCAGCAGCAGTGTCCCAGAAGCCTCCCTCAGGCCTCTTAAGCTGTGGCAGTGAGTGCAGGCTCTGCCCCCTAGGCCCGATGGAGTTTGCAGGAAAGGGAGCGGCACACCCAGCACTCACTATAGGAGCAGCAGCAGTGTCCCGAAAGCCTCCCTCAGGCCTCTTAAGTTTTGGCGGTGAGTGCAGGCTCCGCCCCCTAGGCCAGATGGAGTTGGCAGGAAACGGAGCGGCCCACACAGCACTCACTAGAGCAGCAGCAGCAGCAGTGTCCCGGAGGCCTTGATGGAGGCCCTCAAGCTGTGGCAGTGAGTGCAGGCTCCGCCCCCTAGGCCAGATGGAGTTGGCAGGAAAGGGAGCAGCCCACCCAGCACTCACAAGAGCAACAGCAGCAGCAGCAGTGTCCCGGAAGCCTCCCTCAGGCCTCCTAAGCTGTGGCAGTGAGTGCAGGCTCCACCCCCTATGCCAGATGGAGTTGGCAGGAAAGGGAGCGGCCCACCCAGAACCCACTAGAGCAGCAGCAGCAGCAGTGTCCCGGAAGCCTCCATCAGGCCTCTTAAGCTGTGCCGGTGAGTGCAGGCTCCGCCCCTTAGGCCAGATGGAGTTGGCAGGAAAGGGAGCGGCCCACCCAGCACTCACTAGAGCAGCAGCAGCAGCAGCTGTGTCCCAGAAGCCTCCCTCAGGCGTCTTAAGCTGTGGTGGTGAGTGCATGTTCCGCCCCCTAGGCCCGATGGAGTTGGTAGGAAAGGGAGCGGCCCACCCAGCACTCACTAGAGCAGCAGCAGTAGCAGTGTCCCGGAGGCCTTGATGGAGGCCCTCAAGCTGTGGCGGTGAGTGCAGGCTCCGCCCCTTAGGCCAGATTGAGTTGGCAGGTAAGGGAGCAGCCCACCCAGCACTCACTAGAGCAGCAGCAGCAGTGTCCCAGAAGCCTCCCTCAGGGCTCTTAAGCTGTGGCAGTGAGTGCAGGCTCTGCCCCTTAGCCCCGATGGAGTTGGCAGGAAAGGGAGCGGCACACCCAGCACTCACTATAGGAGCAGCAGCAGTGTCCCGAAAGCCTCCCTCAGGCCTCTTAAGTTTTGGCGGTGAGTGCAGGCTCCGCCCCCTAGGCCAGATGGAGTTGGCAGGAAAGGGAGCGGCCCACCCAGCACTCACTAGAGCAGCAGGAGCAGCAGCACTGTCCCGGAGGCCTTGATGGCGGCCCTCAAGCTGCGGCGGTGAGTGCAGGCTCCGCCCCCTAGGCCAGATGGAGTTGGCAGGAAAGGGAGCGGCCCACCCTGCACTCACTAGAGCAGCAGCAGCAGCAGTGTACCGGAAGCCTCCCTCAGGCCTCTTAACCTGTGGCGGTGAGTGCAGGCTCCGCCCCTTAGGCCAGATGGAGTTGGCAGGAAAGGGAGCGGCCCACCCTGCACTCACTAGAGCAGCAGCAGCATCAGTGTACCGGAAGCCTCCCTCAGGCCTCTTAAGCTGTGGCGGTGAGTGCAGGCTCCGCCCCCTAGGCCCGATGGAGTTGGCAGGAAAGGGATCGGCCCACCCAGCACTCACTAGAGCAGCAGCAGCAGCAGTGTCCCGGAAGCCTCCCTCAGGCCTCTTAAGCTGTGTCGTTGAGTGCAGGCTCCGCCCCCTAGGCCCGATGGAGTTGGCAGGAAAGGGAGAAGCTCACGCAGCACTCACTTGAGCAGCAGCAGTAGTAGTGTCCCGGAGGCCTTGATGGAGGCCCTCAAGCTGTGGCTGTGAGTTCAGGCTACGGCCCCTCGGCCAGATTGAGTTTGCAGGTAAGGGAGCGGCCCACCCAACACTCACTAGAGCAGCAGGAGCAGTGTCCCGGAAGCATCCCTCAGGCCTCTTAAGCTGTGGCGGTGAGTGCAGGCTCCGCCCCCTAGGCCAGATGGAGTTTGCAGGAAAGGAGCGGCCCACCCAGCACTCGCTAGAGCAGCAGCAGGAGCAGCATCAACAGTGTCCCGGAAGCCTCCCTCAGGCCTCTTAAGCTGTGGCGGTGAGTGCAGGCTCCGCCCCTTACGCCAGATGGAGTTGGCAGGAAAGGGAGCGGCCCACCCTGCACTCACTAGAGCAGCAGCAGCAGCAGCTGTGTCCCAGAAGCCTCCCTCAGGCCTCTTAACCTGTGGCGGTGGGTGCAGGCTCCGCCGCCTATAGCAGATGGAGTTGGCAGGAAAGGGAGCGGCCCACCCTGCACTCACTAGAGCAGCAGCAGCAGCAGCTGTGTCCCAGAAGCCTCCCTCAGGCCTCTTAACCTGTGGCGGTGAGTGCAGGCTCCGCCCCCTAGGCCCGATGGAGTTGGCAGGAAAGGGAGAAGCTCACGCAGCACTCACTTGAGCAGCAGCAGTAGCAGTGTCCCGGAGGCCTTGATGGAGGCCCTCAAGCTGTGGCGGTGAGTGCAGGCTACGGCCCCTGGGCAAGCTTGAGTTTGCAGGTAAGGGAGCGGCCCACCCAGCACTCCCTGGAGTAGCAGCAGTGTCCCGGAAGCCTCCATCAGGCCTCTTAAGTTTTGGCGGTGAGTGCTGGGTGGGCCGCTACCTTTCCTGCCAACTTCATCTGGCCTAGGGGGCGTAGCCTGCACTGACCGCCACAACTTAAGAGGCCTGAGGGAGGCTTCCGGGACACTGCTGCTGCTCTAGTGAGTGCTGGGTGGGCGGCTCCCTTTCCTCCCAACTCAATCTGGCCTAGGGGGCGGAGCCTGCACTCACCGCCACAGCTTGAGGGCCTCCATCAAGGCCTTCGGGACACTGCTGCTGCTGCTGCTGCTCTAGTGAGTGCTGGGTGGGCTGCTCCCTTTATTGCCAACTCCATCAGGCCTAGGGGGCTGTGATGGCCTGGGATTCCGAGTCTGAGAGTGAACCGGAGGAATCCCAGCCGGCACAGGAGTCCCCGCCTCCAGGGCCGGCTGAACTGGGGCAAGGCCTAGATGTTGAGGAGCCTGCACCTGTGCCAGATCCTCAGGGGGAGGCACCAGGTGAGACCATTCTGGCCCCAGAGGTGCTGGAGGACTCAGTGGCTACAGGTGAGCCTCCCCCGGGGCCCAGTAACCCTTCGGCCTCTCCTGAACTGCAGAGGCTTAGGGCAGAGAGGCGAAGGGGACTGGTCTCTCCCAGGAGGAGTGCTCGCCTTAAGGCCAGGAGAGGCGGGGCTCCTGGTGGCCGGGACCGCCCCCGGCCTTAGAAGAAGATAAGGGTTTGGCAGCCCGGTCCCAGGTTGCGGGAGCAACGTCGTTGTGGAGTACCTGCTTTACCCAGACCTAGATCTGCACTCCCGGTGTGCCTGTTCCTCGCCCGGCTGCCCGCTGCTGACCCACCAGTGTTCCTGTTCCCCGCCTGGCTCCCTGCTTCTGTTCTACCAGTGTTCCTGTTACCCGCCTGGCTTCCTGCTGCTGCCCTACCAGCGTTCCTGCTCCCCCGCCCGGCTCCCTGTTTCGGACCTCGCGTCTCATCTAGTGATCGTCTACCCTGCTAGTGACTCTGGACTGAGCTTCGGATACGGTATTAGTACCTTTCCTCCCCGGGACCAGCACAGTTTGCTCCCGCCACTCCTGCACTCCCTCTTTGTTGGGGTGCGTTCGGGAAGAATCAGAGGCCATGGCCGACCAAGCGGCTAGACTGTTGGCAATAGCCCAGGAGAACCAGGCCTTGACGCACACCGTGCAGAAGCTCAGTAACGCGGTTACTGCACTTCAGCAGCGGTTGGACGCCCTCCCGGCTCCTGGGGCCGACGCCCCGGCTCCTGGCAAGTATCCAGTGGCCTTGCCTGAGAAATTTGATGGGGCCCCGGCCAGCTTTCCCATGTTTCTTGCCCAGGCCAAGCTGTACATTCAGGGGCGCGCCCGGAACTTCCTTGACGACCGCACCAAGGTGCACTTTTTGATTAGTTTGTTAAAAGACCAGGTGGCCAAGTGGGCGTTGCCGCTGCTCAGGCAGGACTCCCCTTTGCTGGCGGACTATGTGGGGTTTTGCGATCTGTTGGAGGCCGCGTTCGGCAACCCCCAGAAGGGGAGTCAAGCCAACTGGGCGATTCGGCGGTTGAAACAGGGCAAGTCCACGGTGGCCGCATACACCACAGAATTCCGGCTGCTGGCACAGGACTTGACCTGGAATGACTCTGCTCTTCGGGACCAGTATCTTGAGGGGCTTTCAGACGAGATACTGGACCAGCTGGCCACTATGGAACGCCCCACCACGCTAGACACCCTCATTCAACGGAGTCTACAGATAGACGATCGGTTAGAGGACCGTCGTCAGGCTCGGGGCCGCCGGCACTTCCAGTTCTCGGCACCAGTTTCTACCAGCAGCCCCACAGGCACAGCTGAGTCATTGGAGGAACCTATGCAGCTTGGGGCAGTGCGGCCACGCCTCTCCCCCGCAGAGAAGTCGCGGCGTCGGGAGGGGAATCTATCTCTCTATTGTGGCGGAAGCGGACACTATGCAAGGTCCTGTCCTGAGAAACGCCAGCCGCAGGGAAACCACCAAATCCCAGTAGCTGATGGCCCTGGCTACCTGGGGTCCCAAACAGCACAGAATGGGGCCGCACCAATTGAACTACAACACCTTATGGTTCCAGTACGTCTATACCCTCCAGGTGGACCCTGGATTCTTACCCATGCTCTAGTGGATTCGGGGGCAACCCGCTCCTATATGGACGCTGCTTTTGCTGCCCATCATCGGGTGCCACTTCGGAACAAGCCAGAACTGGTACAGGTGGAGGCAATCGACGGACGGCTCCTGCGTTCGGGTGCCGTTACTCAGGAGACCCAGCCCCTGGTCCTGTGCCTCCAGCAGCACCGTGAGATGCGAACTTTGGATATTGCCTCCATGCCCCGGTTCCCCCTGGTGCTTGGGATGGACTGGCTGGAGGCTCACAATGTGCAGATTGACTGGGTCAAACGGACTGTACACTTCCTAGACCCAAGTTCTCCTGCTGAGACTGAGATGCTAGCAGCTGCGCCCACTGAGGAGGCTGCTGCAACGCTCCCCGCTGAGTACCGGGACTACCACGACGTGTTCGAGGAAGGGGGGCAGACCAGCTGCTGCCGCATCGGTCCTTTGACTGCGGCATAGACCTCCAGCCCGGAGCGCCCCTACTGGTGAGTCACTTATACTCATTAACAGAGCCAGAGCGCGAGGCTTTGCAGGACTTCTTACACAAGAACCTGGAGCATGGGTTCATTAGGCCTTCTACCTCGCCCACTGCTGCGCCAGTGCTCTTTGTTAAAAAGAAATGTGGGGAGCTCCGCCTTTGCCATGATTACCGGGCCCTGAATAAAATTACCATCCCAGACCGGTACCCCTTGCCCCTTATTTCGGAGTTACTGGAGCGGGTGCAAGGGGCGCAGGTGTTCACCAAGCTAGACCTCCAAGGGTCATGTCTGGACCGTGCTGCAGCGCCTGCGCGAGCACCGTCTGTATGCGAAGCTCAGCAAGTGCGAGTTCCATCAGCGGTCAGTGGACTTCCTGGGTCACCGACTCTCACCAGGTGGGGTGCAGATGGATCCTGGGAAGGTGGCAGCTGTTCGAGAATGGGCGGCACCTCGGAACCACAAGGACCTACAGCGGTTCCTGGGGTTCGCCAACTATTACCGGACCTTCATTGCGGATTATGCTCATCGCACCACCCCGTTGACCCGGCTACTGCGCCCCAAGACGCCGTTTTCCTGGGACAAAGAGGCAGAGGAGGCATTTCAAGGGTTGAAGACCTGTTTCCAGAGAGCGCCAATCTTGCAACATCCTTCTCGACCCTTTGTGGTAGAGACTGACGCCTCCAGTACGGCTCTCGGTGCCGTCTTGTCTCAGCAGTGCGGACCGGAAGCGCCACTCTTACCCTGCGCCTACTATTCCCGCCAGCTCCTCCCAGCGGAGCGTAACTATGCCGTGTGGGAGCGGGAACTACTGGCCATCAAGGTGGCCTTTGAGGTTTGGCGCCACCATCTTGAGGGGGCTCGACACCCGGTGGAGGTGAGAACCGACCACCGGAACCTGGAGTACCTCCAGACCACCCGCAAGCTGAACCAAAGGCAGATCCGGTGGGCGTTGTTCTTTTCCCGGTTCCAGTTCCGGATCCGCTACATCCCTAGCTCCCAAAACCAGAAGGCGGATGCCCTGTCCCGGAAACCTGAAGACAACGCAGACACGGTACAGCAAGCAGTACCCACCACGATCCTACCACCAGCTGCATTCCTGGCCACCCAGGAGGTTGAGCCACTGCAGGCTCGGGTGCGGGAACAGCAGCGGGTCGACGCTTGGGCCCAGGAACGACTCCGGGAACTGGCCGAAGGGTCATGCCCTCAGTATCCAGGGCTGGTCTTGCATCAGGGTCTTCTGCTGCACCACGGGCGTCTGTACATCCCACCAGGGCCGCTGCGGGCTGAGGTTCTCCGGATGACCCATGATGCTCCAGCAGCGGGGCACTTTGGGCGGTATCGGACCACCCATCTGGTAAGCCGTGAGTTTTGGTGGCCCCGTCTGAAGGCTGACGTGGCTCGCTACGTCGCTGGTTGTGATGTCTGCAGGCGGGCCAAGGGGCCGACCGGGCGACCCCCCAGCCTTCTTCAGCCGTTGCCGGTTCCACCACGTCCTTGGCACACAGTTTCTCTGGACTTTGTAGTGGAGCTACCCCCGTCTCAGGGCTGTACCTGCCTCCTAGTTTTCTCCGACCATTTCACGAAGATGGTGCACTGTGCCCCCTGCCCATCCGTACCCTCAGCTAAGGAAACCGCCCAGCTGTACCTTCAGCATGTCTTCCGCCTGCATGGCCTACCTGAGCGTGTGGTGTCCGACCGTGGCGTTCAGTTCACGTCCCGGTTTTGGCGTGCTTTGCACCAGGCCCTCGGAGCAGAGGTCTGTCTCTCATCTGCTTACCACCCACAGACTGATGGCCAGACGGAACGGGCGAACGCGGTGCTGGAGCAGTACCTCCGGTTTTACTGCAGCTACCAGCAGGATGACTGGGTCGACCACCTAGCCTTGGCGGAGTTCGCTTATAACAACGCGGTGAATGCGTCCACCCAGCAGACCCCGTTCCAGGCCAGCTACGGTTTTCATCCACGGTTGTTTCCGGATGTGCTGCCGGCATCTGCGGTCCCTGCGGTGACAGAGTGGCTTCAGGAGCTCCAGTCCCAGCAACAGCTGTTGATGGAGCAGCTGCGCCAGGGCAAGGAGGCGTACAAGGTCTAGGCCGACCGCCACCGCCAGGTGGGGCCGGAACTCCACGTCGGTGACCTGGTATGGCTCTCCACTTGCCACCTCCACCCTTCTCGACCTTCGCGGAAGCTGGACGCCCGTTTCACCGGCCCGTTCCCCATCGTGCACCAGGTCTCGCCGGTGGCATTCCGTCTCCAGTTGCCAGCAATCCTGAAGGTTCACCCGGTATTCCACAGGTCCCTTCTGAGTCCGGTGGCCCCACCCGACGAGTTCCACCCGAACCGTCCCCGACCGCAGCCAGTTTTGGTTCAGGGAGAGCCTGAGTACGAGGTGGAACACATTCTGGACTCCCGATACCGCAGGGGAAAGCTGCAGTATCTCATAGACTGGAAGGGGTATGGGCCGGAGGACCGTTCCTGGGAACCAGCGGCCAACGTCCACACGCCTGCCTGCCTCCGAGAGTTTCATGCGGCGTACCCCAACGAAAAGCGGGTCCGGACCCTCAGTTGAGGGGGGGGCCTGGGAGGGGGGATGGTGTGATGGCCTGGGATTCCGAGTCTGAGAGTGAACCGGAGGAATCCCAGCCGGCACAGGAGTCCCCGCCTCCAGGGCCGGCTGAACTGGGGCAAGGCCTAGATGCTGAGGAGCCTGCACCTGTGCCAGATCCTCAGGGGCAGGCACCAGGTGAGACCATTCTGGCCCCAGAGGTGCTGGAGGACTCAGTGGCTACAGGTGAGCCTCCCCCGGGGCCCAGTAACCCTTCGGCCTCTCCAGAGATGTGGAGGTGAGTGCTGCTACTGCTCTATTGAGTGCTGGGTGGGCCGCTCCCTTTCCTGCCAACTCCATCTGGCCTAGGGGGCGGAGCCTGCACTCACCGCCACAGCGTAAGAGGCCTGAGGGAGGCTTCCGGGACACTGCTGCTGCTCTAGTGAGTGCTGGGTGGGCCGCTCCCTTTCCTGCCAACTCCATCTGGCCTAGGGGGCGGAGCCTGCACTCACTGCCACAGCTTAAGAGGTCTGAGGGAGGCTTCCGGGAAACTGCTGCTGCTGCTCTAGTTAGTGCTAGGTGGGCCGATCCCTTTCCTGCCAACTCCATCTGGCCTAGGGAGCGGAGCCTGCACTCACCGCCACAGCTTAAGAGGCCTGAGGGAGGGACTTCCGGGGTGGCGCCTCCAGTGATGGCAGACTCCCTCTGAACTGGAGGGACAAGCTCTGCACGAAACGGGTCCTTTCCGCTGCGGCGTAGCGGGGACCCTTCTGAAAATCACAGGCGGATGAAGCCTTTGACCGTGGGACTCGGCGGGCACCTTTAGCGCCCCCCCAACCCACTAAGGAATCCAGAAACGGGCTCCGAAGTGAAGAGGGGGAAGTGGCGCAGTGCTGTGAGTCAATTGCTTTTTCTGCGGAGCGAAGCTGCACAGCCGTTGCCGGAGAGCGCTGCCTTTTTCCTGGGTCAATTTGGCATTGAAAATAACTAACCGTGAGTACTGGAACGCTAAATACCTGGATTTTAAATAAGAATTGGTGAAATAAAATGAACTTGGACTCTAAAATTTACTCTAATTTGGTACTGAAATGGAAAAGGCTAATCAGGAAGTCACCGTTCCGTTTTCTTGTAGTTATAACAAAGCAAAGAGAACGTAAACTAGAGCCTTAAAAATCACTTTTAAAGGATCGTCTTTCATCATTCAAAATTGCGGAACCCCCCTTCGGAAGCAGGAGAAGAAGGGGGACTTTTATTGAGTTGTTTAAACCTGCGGAAATAAAGTTAAAGTAAAGTAATTTTCCACTGTCCTGACCCTGGAGCGGGGTGTCAGATTTGACGATTGAAGCTCATTGACCAGAAATAAATGCTTTGACAGATAGTTAAAAAGAGGGAAATACTGTGATTCCATTGTTTCCTTTCGTCTTTTAAAGGAACAATTATGGACGAAATATCTTAAAGAAGAAACTCTGTTGCTATTGTTTTCAAGGAAAAGAACAATCAGAAGTTTTTCCCCCTAGAGGGGAACTATGAAATTGTAACTAAATCCTGGGTACTTTCGGCTGTTACTGATTACAACTGTGGGAAAGAATTTTGTGACCTTGCAGGACAATGCCTTCAGAAGCACTGTTGGGTGCTTTCTGTAAAATAAACGCCCTATTGGATCAGTTAAGTCAGAAGATGGTCTTTATGACTAATGCTGCCAGAACCTTTGATCAGGTAGTGGAAAAGTATATGGAGCCCATTCAGGAACTAAAACAGGAGCGTGCCTTGACAGAACAACAGAAAGAAGAGGATTTTGCTGAATCTGGGACGCCAGGGATGGAGGGACTTTTGGCCCAGCAGGAAAATGAGCCTTTGGATCTGATAAATGAACTTGGAAAAAACCAGGCTTGGAAAGATAAAGTTTGGATTGAACTGGAAATGGGGGGTTGGACTGACCCCCCCTTTGCAGGGATGCTTGGACTTTCCGAGTCTGGTAATGGGACGTCAGAGGTTTGGAGCTGTTGGGACTTTTAATTTTGGAGGGAATTTGAAATATGTTCTTAAACATCACATGGAGCTTAGTCTGGACTGTGAGAAAAGGGCTGATTTGCTGAAAAGGGTCAAAAACACTATTAAGCTGGAGTTCCCGCAAGTGAAAGGGAAATATGAAGAAGAGCTGCGAAAGGGACATGGAAGAGATTTGAAGGCCTCAGATATAAGAGCACCAGGTTAATGTGACAGACTAATGGGACAAAAAAAGACTGACAATCCCGGGACCGGGGGGAGGGGACGCTGGAAGAAGATTGGATTGCTTTTATTTTATTGTACTTCCGGGGTGGCGCGATCGGATAATGGCTGACTCCCTCTAAAAAGGAGGGAATTTGCTCCGCTGAGAATCGGGTGAAGCCTGTGGCCGTGGGACTCGGCGGGCACCTCTTTGCGCCCCCCCAATCCGCTAAGGAGCTCAGCTTTGGGCTCCGGAGCAGAGCGGGGAAGTGGTGCTGTGCTGTGAGTCGTCTGCTTCTTCCGTGGAGTGAAGCCGCAAAGCCGTTGCCGGAGAGCGCTGCCTTCTTCCTTCAAATTTGGCACCAAGATCAACGACCCGTGAGTAGGTTATTTGGCAAGTAAAGGAACTGTCTTTAAAGATTTGGCACTGAACACGGAGAGGTATAAAAACGAAGTCTGCCTCCCGTTTTTTTGTAAAGAAGTTAAGCAATGAGTTCGTAAGCGGAAATCTTAAAGGACGTCTTGAAGGAGTATAATCCGAACATCTAACAGTGCTAGCCCCTCTTCTGAGGCAGGGGAGGAGGGGGGAAGGACTTGAATCAGTATTTCCCTGCTAAAAGAGAGAACCAGAGCAACTAAATTCACTGCTCAAACCCCTGAGACTAATCTTTGCGATCAGCTAAAAGCCGTACCAGGAAGTGTGCTGTCACTGAAAGTATCTTTCCTTTGCAACAGTTAACTCTGCGTTTGAGGACACGATCAAGATACAATATTACTGACTGGTCTCTCTTGGTCTTAAAGTATCAAGCAATAAATAATCTGGGACTGTCGTCTTTTGGAGATTGGGGGACGGAAGGTAAAATAAGTTACTTGAAAAAATAGGGGGGGGGGACCACCATTGACTATTACTGATACTATGTCCCCCTAGAGGAACTGCGAAATTGCTGCAACTGTGGCTGGATTAAGGGAATTTTCCACTGCAAAACAATCCTTGTTCTCTTTGCCTCTGAGCGTGTGACTGACCTTGACAGGTTCTGACTTTGTTGGAGTACGTGACCGAATTTGGTTCTTATCTGGATGGTTATGGCTGATGGGAAAGACAAACTAGAGCCTCAAAAAGCAACCAGATCTGGGAAAGTACTACGCACAGACGTTGGGCTTCAAAGGAGAGCTTCAATATCTAGCCCTTCTGGCTTGCCAATTACAACCTCATTGGCACAACCTAAGTCTAAAGGTATGGCTGCTGATGAAGTGGCTCAGGCTCTCAGCAAAATAAATGAGACTTTGGACAAAATAAGTAAACAACTAGCTGAGACATCGAATAAAATAGATCAAAACACTACAAATATTAACCAAAATACTACAAGTATTAATACTTTGGCTCAGAAAGTGAACGTTAACACCGAGACCATTCAGAGATTAGTACAGGAATCAAGTTCAATACGAAAGACAGCGGACGAGGCGAAAGAAATTGCGAAATATACAGCCACTGTTGTAGAGGAGAAGATCCCACCAATACATAAAGAACTACAAGAACATAAATCAACCCTCTCTTTGATTGAGTTGAGGGAGAAACAGGCAAATTTAAGGATCAGGGCAGTCCCTGAACTGGAGAAAAATAACTTGATTGACTTTCTTACAAAGGAAATTAGAGACTTTTGGAACCCAGATCTGGAGAAGGAGAGTTTCAAGATAGTGAGAGCTTTTAGACTTGGAAAAGGAGGGAGAAAAGACAGAGTGAGAGACTGTCTGATCACCCTTCGAACAAAAGAGGAGAGAGACAGAATCTTGAGCCTACACTTCCAAAGGACCTTGGTAATACATCAATCAAGAGTGGAGATATTTAAAGATATTCCGAAACATCTTTTGGACCTCAGATCCAACTACAAGGACTTGGTTGCACAATTGAGAGGCAACGGAATCTTTTTTAGGTGGGAATTTCCTGAAGGTTTGTCTTTTAGCTATAAAGGCAAAAAGATAAAGATAAGATCAGAGGACGACAAAATTAAATTTTGGAGAGACCACGGAGAAGACCTGCAGAAGAAAGCCAAAGGAGAGTTAAGAACTCTTGTAAGTGAAACTCTAGACATTCCAGATCTCTCTCCTGAACTGAGAGAGCGCTTAAAGAAGGTGATACCACCGACAGAACAGGAACAAGCACTGGGTGCTGTTGGAGGAGAAGCATAGTACCTACATCATGGCTCTGCAACTTTTAACTTGGAACTGCCACGGTTTGAACTCCCCTCAGAAAAGGAGATCTGTGTTTCATCTATTAAAAAAGGAGCAATTGGACCTGATTTGCTTACAAGAAACTCATATAACAAGATTACACAGGAAATTATTGGTGAACAAAAGACTTGGTCAGGAGTTTATTTCATCGGACAAGGTAAAAAAAAGAGGAGTTGTGATTTATGTAAAAGAAAGATTGCAACCAAAGTTTTTATTTAAAGATGACCAAGGAAGATTTGTGGCAGTTGAAATTCAAATACAGGGAGAAAATTTTTTGATAGTAGGTGTTTATGCACCAAACGAGGGGAAATCTGATTTCTTTAAAAAGTTGCATGAGGTCCTCATGGACTATTTGGATTACAATGTAGTTTTGATGGGAGATATGAATGGCGTGGTATCTACTTATATGGACAAGGCACAAAAACAGGTAGTCACCAAGGATGGTAGACTACCGAAGACCTTTTTTGAGATGACAGACAACTTGGATCTAGTGGACATTTGGAGAATAAAGAACCCCTTGGCTAAGGAGGGAACCTTCTTCTCTGAAGCCAAAATGACATGGACTAGAATTGACCAAATATGGGTAACTAGAGGAATGGCACCGAAGACCAGGAAAGTGGAAATCTGCCCGAAAACCTGCTCTGACCATAATGCTGTTAAGATGGAGATGAGATTAATATCAACTGGCTCCTTCAGATGGAGGATGAATGACACCTTATTTAGAGATGAGGAAGTTTTAAAGAAGGCTCAAAAAACATTGAGAGATTACTTTGAATTAAATATGAATATTAATGTGGAAAAGAGAGTAATCTGGGACGCTAGCAAAGCTGTTATGAGAGGGTTCTTGATACAACAGAACGCTATAAAGAAGAGAAGTCAAAATGAGAAGAAAGATAAAATTTTGGAAAAAATAAAAGAAAGTGAGAAGAAATTGAGAGCAAAACCAAAGTCCCGGGAGATTTTGAGAGAAATAAAACTATATCAAGTACAATACACGGAAATAATGAACCAGGAAATAGAATGGAAAATTAAACAAATGAGACAAAAAACATTTGAATCAGCTAACAAATGTGGGAAATTGTTGGCCTGGCAAATGAAGAAAAGACAAAAATTAAATACCATCACAAATTTAGAAGTGGAAGGAAAGAATATACACAACCCATCTGAGATTCAAAATTGCTTTCAGATGTATTTCAAACAACTATACACGCAAGGGCCTCAGAAAGAAATGGACATAGACCAATTTTTGAAGACAAATGGATTATAAAAAATCTCTCAGGAAAGTAAGTTAAGGTTGAACTACAAAATATCTGAACAGGAGGTTGAAGGTGCCATCCAAAATATGCAACTGGGCAAATCTCCAGGACCGGACGGACTGACTTCTAGATACTATAGATCTCTGAAAGAGTGGCTATTGCAACCTTTGAGGGAAGTCTGTAACGAAATATTGGAGGGGAAAAGGGCACCAGAGTCGTGGAAAGAAGCGTACATTACACTTATACCGAAAACAGAGACTGAAAAGACTCTGCTCAAGAACTACCGCCCTATATCGTTACTTAATGTGGATTACAAAATTTTTGCTGACATTTTGGCCAAGAGACTGAAAAAAGTACTGATGGAAGAGATTCATAAAGACCAAGCGGGCTTTCTCCCAGGAAGGCACTTGTCTGATAATTTGAGGAATATAATAGATATTCTGGAAAAACTAGAAGTGAATATAAACACTAAAGCAGTTTTGATATTTGTGGATGCGGAGAAAGCTTTTGATAATATCTCTTGGAGCTTTATGAAGAAGAACTTACATGGGATGGGGGTAGGCCAAGGTTTTGAAAATGGTATAGGTGCTATATACTCTGAACAAAAGGCTAAATTAATTGTAAATAATGTGGTTACGGAAGAATTTAAAATAGAAAAAGGGACATGACAGGGGTGCCCAATTTCCCCACTGCTTTTTATATCGGTCCTGGAGGTCTTGCTAAATATGATTAGAAGGGACCGGTTGATCAAGGGTATACAGGTTGGAGCCAAACAATATAAACTGAGAGCATTTGCAGATGACTTAGTATTGACGTTACAGGAGCCAGAATCTAGCACTAAAAGGGTTCTAGAACTAATTCGGGAATTTGGTCAAGTGGCAGGCTTTAAATTGAATAAGTTAAAAACTAAGGTTTTAGAGAAAAATTTAACACCGATTGAAAGAGATAGGTTTCAGAATGAGACAGGATTGACTGTGGTAAAGAAAGTGAAATACCTGGGGGTTAATATGACAGCAAAAAATGTGAACCTGTTCAAAGATACCGTATTTTTCGCTCTATAACACGCACCAGACCATAACACGCATGTAGTTTTTAGAGGAGGAAAACAAGAAAAAAAATATTCTAAATGAAACAGTGGATGTATGATTTTTGTGGTTCATGCTGTGGCCACAGACATGTGATCTGACAGTGAGTTTGGAGTAGCCCAATGCAAAAATCCTGAGGATCCATGTGGATCCATGCTTTGTAACCACATTTTAAATGGGGAGGGAAGGAAAGCAAAAGTCCCCCCCACCCACCCAAGCCAGGCAGGATATACGAAGTATGATTTCTTTTTTATTTACTGTATTTCTTTTTTGGCCACCTCTGTCACTGCAACCTTTGCTCTGTGCTTGCACACTTTTGGGCAATAGGGCATGTAACACACTTTTTTTCATCTGCCAAGATGTAGAAAATCAATTTTAATGTCCCTATATAAAATGCCTAGTGAAGCAGAAGGGTATTACATCAGCCACTGTATTAAGGCTAAACGTTTGAAGAACAGCTCTCTATGGGGGGGGGGGGAGACTAAATTCCATTTTCAATCAATTGTTATTGTGGCAGCAATTATCAGTGTATAGCTCACATTGAGGAAAAGAACTTTTAAAAATATATATAAAAAACATTCTCACGTTATACTTCTTCAAAGAAGAGTATTAGGCTTTTAATGAAGGGGAGAGGAGAGATGCTGTAATCCTCCTGGCTCAGGAGATTCTGATTTACCAGCCGCGTGTAGAAAGTACAGATTAAGATATTTGATATACAGCATATAAATCCAGAGATTTCCATGTCTCACTCTGCAATCCAGCCTGCTGTTACTTACGAGCAGGGAAGCAGGGTTTCTCTTCCAAACAAGCATACTGTCTCCCTCCAGCAGTACATTGCTTGGAGAAGCTGTAATAATAATAATAATAATAATAAATTTTATTTATATCCCGCCCTCCCCAGCCAAGCCGGGCTCAGGGCGGCTAACAACAATCAAATAAACAATCAAATAATAACACATTCTAAAAATTTTCATTATAAAAATTAGTTAAAATCAAATTGATGGCAACCGATTAAACAAAATTCTGTGCAGGTTGCCAGAGGAGGGAGTCAGGCTGCGCCCTGACCAAAGGCCTGGCGGAACAGCTCTGTCTTGCAGGCCCTGCGGAAAGATGTCAGGTCCCGCAGGGCCCTGGTCTCTTGTGACAGAGCGTTCCACCAGGTTGGAGCCGCAGCCGAGAAGGCCCTGGCTCTAGTTGAGGCCAGCCTAACCTCTCTGAGGCCTGGGACCTTGAGGGTGTTATTATTTGCAGACCGTAGGTTTCTCTGTGGGGCATACCAGGAGAGGCGGTCCCGTAGGTACGAGGGTCCTAGGCCGTATAGGGCTTTAAAGGTTAAAACCAGCACCTTAAACCTGATCCTGTACTCCACCGGGAGCCAGTGCAGCTGGTATAGTACCGGATGAATGTGATCTCGCAGCGAAGACCCCATAAGGAGTCTCGCCGCGGCATTCTGCACCCGCTGGAGTTTCTGGGTCAGTCTCAAGGGCAGCCCCACATAGAGCGAGTTACAATAATCCAGTCTGGAGGTGACCGTCGCATGGATCACAGTGGCTAGGTGAGGGCGAGAGAGATAAGGGGCCAACTGCTTAGCTTGGCGGAGATGGAAAAATGCCGCCTTTGTTATAGCTGTAATCTGCGCCTCCATAGAGAGGGAGGTATCGAAGATTACACCCAAACTCTTAACGGACGGTGCTGGCACTAATTGCACCCTCGCAAGAGATGGGAGTTGCCCCCTCGATCCCATATCGTCCCGCCCCAGCCAGAGGACCTCTGTCTTCGAAGGATTCAACTTCAACCGGCTCCCACGTAACCATCCAGCCACAGCTTCCAGACATCTGGTCAGTGTGTCTGGGGCCGAGTTAGGATGGCCATCCATCAACAGATAGAGTTGGGTGTCATCAGCATACTGATGGCAACCCAGCCCAAAACTCCGGACAAGCTGGGCGAGGGGGCGCATAAAGATGTTAAAAAGCATCGGGGAGAGAATCGCACCCTGAGGCACTCCACACACCAAGGAGTGACGCGATGACAATTCCCCCCCAAGCGCCACCCTCTGTCCCCGATCAGAGAGAAACGAGCGCAGCCATTGAAGGACTGTGCCCTGGATCCCCACGTCGGCAAGGCGGTGGTCCAGGAGTTCGTGATCGACCATGTCAAAGGCTGCTGACAGATCTAGAAGAATCAGCAGCCCCGACCCGCCTCGATCCAGCTGTCTGCGGAGATCATCTGTTAGGGCGACCAGAGCCGTCTCGGTCCCATGGCCAGCACGGAAGCCGGACTGGAATGGATCCAAAGCAGATGTTTCATCCAGGAACCTACCAAGCTGTTCAGCAACCGCTCTCTCAATCACCTTACCCAGGAATGGAAGATTCGAGACCGGGCGGTAATTGGATAGATCTAAGGGATCTAATGATGTTTTCTTTAAGAGCGGACGCACCACCGCCTCCTTCAGTTCCCCTGGGAATATCCCGGTGCCAAGGGACAAATTGATGATATCCCCCAGGGGGGCCCGCACCTCGTCTGGACACGCTCTAATCAGCCATGACGGGCACGGGTCAAGAGGACAGGTGGTGGGCTTTCCAGCTTGGAGGAATCTGTCCACATCGGCTGGAGATATCCGGTCAAAGTGGTCCAATACTGGACCCGAGGACAGTCGAGGGGCCTCCAGTTCCTTTATTGTATCCAAATTGGCAGGGAGGTCATGGCGGAGCAACAGGACCTTCTCCACAAAAAAGCTCGCAAATGCCTCACAGCTGTGTGTCAGATTGTTATTTAAATTTGGCTGTCCTTCAAGGGACGTTAAAGACCGAATTATACTAAATAATTGCGCCGGGCGAGAGCTAGCGGATGCAATGGAGGCCGAGAAGTAAGACTTCTTAGCGGCCTTCACTGCCATCTCATAGGTTTTCATAAAAGCCCTATAAGATGTTCTTGAGGCTCCGTCACGGGCACCCCGCCATACTCGCTCTAGCCGTCTGAGGTCCCGCTTCATTTTCCGAAGCTCCTCGGTAAACCAGGGGGCCCGGTTTCTGCGGGGTCGCAGAGGGCGCTTAGGTGCGATCTCATCGATGGCTGCCAGGAGCTGGGTATTCCAGCCCTCAACAAGCTCAGTCAATGAGTCGCCAGGGGGAGCAAGGTCCCGCAAGGCCTGACGGAATCTATCAGGGTCCATCAGCCTCCGCGGGCGAGCCCAAATTGGCTCGCCACCTAAGCGGGGTGGGGGTGGAAAATCAATCCTGGCTTTCAGTGCGTAGTGATCAGACCATGGCACCTTCATCGAGGGAGACATGATCACATCTATACCGGCGCCAAAGATCAAATCCAGCGTGTGGCCTGCTTGATGTGTGGGGCCCGAAACAAATTGGGAGAGCCCTAGTGGAGGGGGGCTGGGGGCAGGGCTCTCTGCTTTTGGAAAAGAAATGAGAAACCTACCATTGTAAAGCAAAAGTTCCCCCCTCCCCACCCAAGCCAGCCCCCCCCCCCCTCTCTCTCTCTCTCCCACTTGCGTGTTTTTCGGCTGCCTGCGAGTCCCTAGAGCACAGAGAGGAGGAAGTGGTGGGAGTGTGACTAGGAAAGAAATAGAAGGAAGGACTCGATCCTTTCCTTAACCCTCTGCTTGCCAGGAGGGCAGGGGATTCCCTGCTCTTTGTTCAGTTTGAGCAAACGCAGCAACAGAAGCGGGTGGGCAGTAAGACCCTGAGGCAGAATGCAGGAAAGCTTCCGCCTTCCCTCTTCCCTCCGCCCGCCCGCCCGATCTTATTTTTGGCTGATTTTTGCCTATTTTGCCCCTGCGCTCCGGCAAGTCAGCTCCAGGGACCACACATTCTCTCAATAACACGCACAGACATTTCACCTTACTTTTTAGGAGAAAAAATCTGCGTGTTATAGAGCGAAATTTACGGTAATTATGAAAAATGCTGGGCTGAAGTGAAAAAAGATCTAGAAAGTTGGTCAAAATTGAAGCTATCATTGTTGGGCCGAATTGCTGTGATAAAGATGAATGTATTGCCGAGAATGTTGTTCTTATTTCAGACATTGAAAATTATGGACAAGATGGATTGTTTTGAGAAGTGGCAAAGAGATATTTCTAGAAGATGGATTGTTTAAGAAGTGGCAAAGAGATATTTGTCTGGCAGGGCAAGAAGCCCAGAATAAAATTTAAGATATTGACAGATGCAAAGGAAAGGGGTGGATTCGCCCTGCCAGACCTTAAACTTTATTATGAATCAGCATCTTTCTGCTGGTTGAAAGAATGGCTACTTCTTGAAAACACAGACATTTTGGATTTAGAAGGTTTTAACAATGTGTTCGGATGGCATGCATATCTATGGAATGACAAGGTTAAAGCCCATAAGGCGTTTAAAAATAATATCGTCAGAAAAGCATTGTTTAATGTTTGGATAAGATATAAGGATTTATTGGAAAATAAAACACCAAGGTGGCTGTCGCCAATGGAAGCAAAAGCTTTAAAAAGGCTCAATATGGAGACCAAATGGCCGACTTATTCTGAAATCTTGGAACAAGAAGGAGATAAATTGAAATTGCAGAGTTTTGAAAAATTAAAAAATAAAGTGAGAGATTGGCTTCATTATTATCAGATAATGGAGACATATAATTTGGATAAGAAAATTGGTTTCCAGGTGGAAAAGTCAAAATTAGAAACAGAACTGTTAGAACCCAAAGCTAAGAATTTGTTAAGAATGTATAACCTGCTGTTGAAATGGAATACTCAGGATGAAACAGTCAAATCTGCTATGATTAAATGGGCACAGGATGTTGGACATAATATTATGTTTGCTGACTGGGAACAGTTATGGACCACAGGTATAAAGTTTACGGCATGTAATGCCTTAAGAGAGAATATTATGAAAATGATACATGACCCCAGTCAAGCTTGCAAAAATTTATCACTTGCCCGATAACAAATGTTGGCAATGTAAAGAAGCTGAAGGTACATTCTTTCACCAATGGTGGACGTGCCCAAAGATTAAGGCTTTCTGGGAAATGATATATAATGAACTGAAAAAGGCATTTACCGTATTTTTCGCTCTATAACATGCACCAGACCATAACACGCACGTAGTTTTTAGAGGAGGAAAACAAGAAAAAAAATATTCTAAATGAAACAGTGGATGTATGATTTTTGTGGTTCATGCTGTGGCCACAGACATGTGATCTGACAGTGAGTTTGGAGTAGCCCAATGCAAAAATCCTGAGGATCCATGTGGATCCATGCTTTGTAACCACATTTTAAATGGGGAGGGAAGGAAAGCAAAAGTCCCCCCCACCCACCCAAGCCAGGCAGGATATACGAAGTATGATTTCTTTTTTATTTACTGTATTTCTTTTTTGGCCACCTCTGTCACTGCAACCTTTGCTCTGTGCTTGCACACTTTTGGGCAATAGGGCATGTAACACACTTTTTTTCATCTGCCAAGATGTAGAAAATCAATTTTAATGTCCCTATATAAAATGCCTAGTGAAGCAGAAGGGTATTACATCAGCCACTGTATTAAGGCTAAACGTTTGAAGAACAGCTCTCTATGGGGGGGGGGGAGACTAAATTCCATTTTCAATCAATTGTTATTGTGGCAGCAATTATCAGTGTATAGCTCACATTGAGGAAAAGAACTTTTAAAAATATATATAAAAAACATTCTCACGTTATACTTCTTCAAAGAAGAGTATTAGGCTTTTAATGAAGGGGAGAGGAGAGATGCTGTAATCCTCCTGGCTCAGGAGATTCTGATTTACCAGCCGCGTGTAGAAAGTACAGATTAAGATATTTGATATACAGCATATAAATCCAGAGATTTCCATGTCTCACTCTGCAATCCAGCCTGCTGTTACTTACGAGCAGGGAAGCAGGGTTTCTCTTCCAAACAAGCATACTGTCTCCCTCCAGCAGTACATTGCTTGGAGAAGCTGTAATTTGGAGGGGGGCTGGGGGCAGGGCTCTCTGCTTTTGGAAAAGAAATGAGAAACCTACCATTGTAAAGCAAAAGTTCCCCCCTCCCCACCCAAGCCAGCCCCCCCCTCTCTCTCTCTCTCTCTCTCCCACTTGCGTGTTTTTCGGCTGCCTGCGAGTCCCTAGAGCACAGAGAGGAGGAAGTGGTGGGAGTGTGACTAGGAAAGAAATAGAAGGAAGGACTCGATCCTTTCCTTAACCCTCTGCTTGCCAGGAGGGCAGGGGATTCCCTGCTCTTTGTTCAGTTTGAGCAAACGCAGCAACAGAAGCGGGTGGGCAGTAAGACCCTGAGGCAGAATGCAGGAAAGCTTCCGCCTTCCCTCTTCCCTCCGCCCGCCCGCCCGATCTTATTTTTGGCTGATTTTTGCCTATTTTGCCCCTGCGCTCCGGCAAGTCAGCTCCAGGGACCACACATTCTCTCAATAACACGCACAGACATTTCACCTTACTTTTTAGGAGAAAAAATCTGCGTGTTATAGAGCGAAATTTACGGTAAATACACTTTCCTGAAGAAACCAGAGGCCTTTCTCTTGGGCATTGTTGGCCAATTGGTGCAAAAGAAGGATAGAACTTTTTTCATGTATGCTACAGCAGCAGCAAGAATACTCATCGCAAAGTATTGGAAAACACAAGATCTACCCACCTTGGAGGAATGGCAGATGAAAGTGATTGACTACATGGAATTGGCAGAAATGACTGGCAGAATTCGAGACCAGGGGGAAGAGACGGTGAGAGAAGATTGGAAGAAATTCAAAGACTATTTACAGAAATATTGCAAAATTAATGAATGCTAGAATGATGTCGGATTGAGGTTAAGTGGCTTCTAGCTGTAATGGTATAAAGGAATATGAAAAATAAATGGATTATTAACAGGTAAAAATTTAATGCTACAATATATCTAGATTAAAGATCAGGATAAAATAAGGAGGGAAAGGAATTGCTGAACTAATCAATTGAACTGGAATACAAAAAAGGGAGGTATGAGGAGGTCTGGGAAATAAGTAAATGAAAGGTAAGTGACAAAAAGTTGGAATTGTTTTTAACTGCTTTTTATTTTGTATTTTTTTCCTTTTTCTTTTTCGTTTTGTAATATTGTGAAAACTTTAATAAATATTTATAAAAAAAATAAAATAAACATCACATGGAGCTTAGTCTGGACTGTGAGAAAAGGGCTGATTTGCTGAAAAGGGTCAAAAACACTATTAAGCTGGAGTTCCCGCGAGTGAAAGGGAAATATGAAGAAGAGCTGCGAAAGGGACATGGAAGAGATTTGAAGGCCTGGGATATAAGAGCACCAGGTTAATGTGACAGACTAATGGGACAAAAAAAGACTGACAATCCCGGGACCGGGGGGAGGGGACGCTGGAAGAAGATTGGATTGCTTTTATTTTATGGTACTTTTTATATTACTATTACTAGAAATGTTTTATGAATGTTGGGGAAATGTTGAAATGAAATTACTTGGCTCTTGTAAAACTGTTTAAAGAATTTGGCAAAAAGGTAATGGTTATGAGAAGTTGGTAAAAAAGATTTAAGTTTTAAGTTCTAAGGTCGTTTTTATAAGACAAGGTAATAATAGAGTAAGGTAACGTAATGATAAAATATTATGAATTATGGAAAGGATTTGCTGTGATAATTATTAATCAAGATACAAGAGATGGGAGGAGGAGGAGGTCATGGAAAGAAGGTAACGGAAATTGGAGAATTTGAAAGCGATGGTTTTATTTTTTTCTTTATCTTCCTATGCTGCTGTTTTTTTTCTTTTTTGTAATTTTGTCTTTTTTCTGTGTGATTTTAAAATTTTTTGTTTCAATAAATATCATTTAAAAAAAAAAGAGGCCTGAGGGAGGCTTCCGGTACACTGCTGCTGCTCTAGTGAGTGCTGGGTGGGCCGCTCCCTTTCCTGCCAACTCCATCTGGCCTAGGGGGCGGAGCCTGCACTCACCGCCACAGCTTAAGAGGCCTGAGGGAGGCTTCCGGGACACTGCTGCTGCTGCTGCTCTAGTGAGTGCTGGGTGGGCCGCTCCCTTTCCTGCCAACTCCATCTGGCCTAGGGGGCGGAGTCTGCACTCACCGCCACAGCTTAAGAGGCCTGAGGGAGGCTTCCGGGACACTGCTGCTGCTGCTCTAGTGAGTGCTGGGTGGGCCGCTCCCTTTCCTGCCAACTCCATCTGGCCTAGGGGGCGGAGTCTGCACTCACCGCCACAGCTTAAGAGGCCTGAGGGAGGCTTCCGGGACACTGCTGCTGCTTCTCTAGTGAGTGCTGGTTGGTCCGCTCCATTTCCTGCCAACTCCACCTGGCCTAGGGGGCAGAGCCTGCACTCACCGCCACAGCTTAAGAGGCCTGAGGGAGGCTTCCGGGACACTGCTGCTGCTGCTGCTCTAGTGAGTGCTGGGTGGGACGCTCCCTTTCCTGCCAACTCCATCTGGCCTAGGGGGCGGAGCCTGCACTCACCGCCACAACTTAAGAGGCCTGAGGGAGGCTTCCGGGACACTGCTGCTGCTGCTGCTGCTCTAGTGGGTTCTGGGTGGGCCGCTCCCTTTCCTGCCAACTCCATCTGGCCTAGGGGGCGGAGCCTGCACTCACCGCCACAGCTTAAGAGGCCTGAGGGAGGCTTCCGAGACACAGCTGCTGCTGCTGCTCTAGTGGGTTCTGGTTGGTCCGCTCCATTTCCTGCCAACTCCACCTGGCCTAGGGGGCAGAGCCTGCACTCACCGCCACAGCTTAAGAGGCCTGAGGGAGGCTTCCGGGACACTGCTGCTGCTGCTGCTCTAGTGAGTGCTGGGTGAGCCGCTTCCTTTCCTGCCAACTCCATCTGGCCTAGGGGGCGGAGCCTGCACTCACCGCCACAGCTTAAGAGGCCTGAGGGAGGCTTCCGGGACACTGCTGCTGCTGCTGCTGCTCTAGTGGGTTCTGGGTGGGCCGCTCCCTTTCCTGCCAACTCCATCTGGCCTAGGGGGCGGAGCCTGCACTCACCGCCACAGCTTAAGAGGCCTGAGGGAGGCTTCCGAGACACAGCTGCTGCTGCTGCTCTAGTGGGTTCTGGTTGGTCCGCTCCATTTCCTGCCAACTCCACCTGGCCTAGGGGGCAGAGCCTGCACTCACCGCCACAGCTTAAGAGGCCTGAGGGAGGCTTCCGGGACACTGCTGCTGCTGCTGCTCTAGTGAGTGCTGGGTGAGCCGCTTCCTTTCCTGCCAACTCCATCTGGCCTAGGGGGCGGAGCCTGCACTCACCGCCACAGCTTAAGAGGCCTGAGGGAGGCTTCCGGGACACTGCTGCTGCTGCTGCTGCTCTAGTGGGTTCTGGGTGGGCCGCTCCCTTTCCTGCCAACTCCATCTGGCCTAGGGGGCGGAGCCTGCACTCACCGCCACAGCTTAAGAGGCCTGAGGGAGGCTTCCGGGACACTGCTGCTGCTGCTGCTCTAGTGAGTGCTGGGTGGGCCGCTCCCTTTCCTGCCAACTCCATCTGGCCTAGGGGGCGGAGCCTGCACTCACCGCCACAGCATAACAGGCCTGAGGGAGGCTTCCGGGACACTGCTGCTGCTGCTGCTCTAGTGAGTGCTGGGTGGGCCGCTCCCTTTCCTGCCAACTCCATCTGGCCTAGGGGGCGGAGCCTGCACTCACCACCACAGCTTAAGACGCCTGAGGGAGGCTTCCGGGACACTGCTGCTGCTGCTCTAGTGAGTGCTGGGTGGGCCGCTCCCTTTCCTGCCAACTCCATCTGGCCTAGGGGGCGGATCCTGCACTCACCACCACAGCTTAAGAGGCCTGAGGGAGGCTTCCGGGACACTGCTGCTGCTGCTCTAGTGAGTGCTGGGTGGGCCGCTCCCTTTCCTGCCAACTGCATCTGGCATAGGGGGCGGAGCTTGCACTCACCGCCACAACTTAAGAGGCCTGAGGGAGGCTTCCGGGACACTGCTGCTGCTGCTCTAGTGAGAGCTGGGTGGGCCGCTCCCTTTCCTGCCAACTCCATCTTTCCCTGGGGCGGAGCCTGCACTCACCGCCACAGCTTAAGAGGCCTGAGGGAGGCTTCCGGGACACTGCTGCTGCTGCTCTAGTGAGTGCTGGGTGGGCCGCTCCCTTTCCTGCCAACTCCATCTGGCCTATGGGGCGGAGCCTGCACTCACCACCACAGTTTAGAGGCCTATGCAGCTCCCTGCAGCAAGTGACAAAATGGTTTTAAATGTTTTAAGTGCTTTTAATTTGCTGTGCTTTAAATTGTGGTGGTTGTTTTTTATAATATTCTATAATTTTTTTGTTTTATTTCTGATTGGGGTTGGATAAGTATTTAGTCAGGCTGGGGAGTAGTTTAATTTTAGCACTATTGTTTCTTGCTTTGCTTCTTTTTTATTATTCTGTTAAGTTATTATATAGTTTGTATTTTGCTTTTTAAGGGAAAGGGTCAGGGCTGCCTGGGAGTGGGCCTCAGCCAATAGAATGGCTGGGGCAGGTTCCACAGGGGGGAATGTATTGGGACACCCAATCTCAGTGATCACGGGCAGGAGGAGGAGTTACGCTAAGACCAGACCATGTCATTACCGAGGAGGCGGAGTTAGTCGTTGTTTGAGGACTATCCCTGCCTCCAGGTCTGGTCCTGACCAGAAGGATACTGGAATCAGCAAGGGAAACCCACATGACCTGAAAGTGTTGCTGTGCAATGCCAGGTCAATGATGAATAAAACCACTGCCATCCATGACCTGATTGTGGATGGAGGCTTTGACCTGGCATGTGTGACAGAGACCTGGTTGGATGAAGCAGATGGGCCTGTCCTTGCCGCTTTCCCACCAGGTTTTGTGGAGTTTGGAACTGACAGGGTTAAAACTCACTGGTGTCCTGTATCTGGAGCTGGGAGGAGCTGGGAGGAGCTCCATGCAGAGAAGTGAGTCACAGGATGTTGCTCTGACGCTCTTCAGATCTGTCTCTGCAACGGACAGAGAAGCAGCTCAACTTAGAGGCTGCTGTGAGAATGCTTTTGGAAAGCACAAAGATGCCGGAATGCTCCGATGGTGTCTGTGACTGATTTATTGCTCTGTAAATAAAGCTACTAGAGATAAGGACGGACTGTCTCTGGACTGATTTATCCCTTTTTCTCACACGGAAGCAGGACCGCTGCTACTCTGCAATTTCTTTGGCCAGGTCAGGGTGAGAGCAGAACCTACGCCGAGGAAGCGCTGCCTGGACCCAAAGATTTATTTCTCCAAAGGTTTCTCTTACGCACAGCAACCCAGGTCATGTGGGCGGGGAGGGGGGGTTGCAGTGATTTTTAGGAAGTCATTAGTCTGCACCAGGCGTCCTGTTGGGAAGACCCAGTTCTCTGAGTGCATGTTCTGGAAGTTGGGCAATAGGGGCAGTACAGGATTCCTATTGGTGTACCGACCTCCCCGCTGCACCAAGGATTCCCTGCCCGAGCTGCTTCAGGTCGTGGCGGATATGCTCCTGGAGACACCTAGCTTGGTTGTCCTGGGGGATTTTAACATCCATGCCGACACGACCTTACAAGGGGCCGCTCGGGACTTTGTGGAAAGCATGGCCTCCATGGGGCTGTCCCTGAATACGTTTTGGCCCAAATCATAGCCACGGACATGCCTTAGACTTGGTGTTTACCTCTACGGATGTTGGTGATCTGACACTAACTAAAAGCGAAACAAAAGAAGTGCCATGGTCAGATCACTTCCTGGTGCAACTTGACTTCTCCGTGACCCATCCCCTCTGCAGGGAGGTGGGACCGATTCGGATGGTCCGCCCCCGCTACTTAATGGATCCAACTGGTTTCCAGAGAGTGATAGGGGATTTTTTATCCCAAGTTGATGGCGTCTCAGCTGATTCCCTGGTGGCCCGCTGGAATGCGGAGTTAACCAGGGCTATTGACTGTCTGACTCCGAAGCGCCCTCTCCGATTGCATGGAGCCCGGACAGCCCCGTGGTTTTCCCTGGAGCTGAGGGTGATGAAACAATCTTTGAGACGGCTAGAGAGCCAGTGACGGAAAACTCATTCTGAATCAGACCGGACACGGGCTAGAGCTCAACGTCGAGCCTACCAAGTGGCAATGGCGACGGCGAAGAGGGCCTTCTTCACTGCCTCCATTGCATCTACAGAAAACAGCAGCAGGAGACTTTTTCAGGTGGTTCACAATCTATCGGAACCACCTGCACCACCGGGGCCTGGTAGGGACCCCAAGATCTCCCGCAATGCTTTTGCAAAGTTTTTTTGCAGATAAATTCGCTCAGATTCAGAAGGAGGTAGACTCCACCGTGGGAGCAGGGCCAGGGTGGGAGAGTGCTGGAGTTCTGTCTAGTCCTCTTATATGGGATCAGTTCCAATCTGTTACCTCCGAGGATGTGGACAGGCTGCTTGGACAAGTGAAACCGACCACCTGTCTCCTTGATCCTTGCCCATCCTAGCTGATAAAAGCGAGCCGGAAAGGGCTGGGCGATGGGCTCTGAGGGGTGGTGAATGCTTCCCTCTGTGAGGGAGCCTTCCCAGACCCGCTGAAAGAGGCGGTCATTAAACCGCTTCTTAAAAAAACATCTTTAGACCCAATCAATTTGGCTAACTATTGCCCAGTCTCAAATCTTCCATTCTTGGGCAAGGTGATTGAGCGGGTGGTTGCCGAACAACTCCAAGCACACCTGGAGGATGCGGACCATTTGGATCCCTTCCAATCGGGATTCAGGCCTCACCATGGGACTGAAACTGCCTTGGTCGCGCTGGTTGATGATCTCCGGCGGGCTAGGGACAAAGGCGAGAGCTGTTTCCTAGTTCTGCTGTATCTCTCAGCGGCCTAGAATCATCGAATCAGAGAGTTGGAAGAGACCACAAGGGCCATCGAGTCCAACCCCCTGCCAAGCAGGAAACACCATCAGAGCACTCCTGAAATATGACAAATTCCACTGTCGAACAGCTCTTACTGTCAGGAAGTTCTTCCTAATGTTTAGGTGGAATCTTCTTTCTTGTAGTTTGGATCCGTTGCTCCGTGTCCGCTTCTCTGGAGCAGCAGAAAACAACCTTTCTCCCTCCTCTATGTGACATCCCTTTCTATATTTGAACATGGCTATCATATCATAGAATCATAGAATCATAGAGTTGGAAGAGACCAAAAGGGCCATCGAGTCCAACCCCCTGCCAAGCAGGAAACACCATCAGAGCACTCCTGACATATGGTTGTCAAGCCTCTGCTTAAAGACCTCCAAAGTAGGAGACTCCACCACACTCCTTGGCAGCAAATTCCACTGTCAAACAGCTCTTACTGTCAGGAAGTTCTTCCTAATGTTTAGGTGGAATCTTCTTTCTTGTAATTGGGATCCATTGCTCCGTGTCCGCTTCTCTGGAGCAGCAGAAAACAACCTTTCTCCCTCCTCTATGTGACATCCTTTTATATATTTGAACATGGCTATCATATCACCCCTTAACCTCCTCTTCTCCAGGCTAAACATGCCCAGCTCCCTTAGCCGTTCCTCATAAGGCATCGTTTCCAGGCCTTTGACCATTTTGGTTGCCCTCCTCTGGACACGTTCCAGTTTGTCAGTGTCCTTCTTGAACTGTGGTGCCTAGAACTGGACACAGTACTCCAGGTGAGGTCTGACCAGAGCAGAATACAGTGGCACTATTACTTCCCTTGATCTAGATGCTATACTCCTATTGATGCAGCCCAGAATTGCATTGGCTTTTTTAGCTGCTGCGTCACACTGTTGGCTCATGTCAAGTTTGTGGTCAACCAAGACTCCTAGATCCTTTTCACATGTACTGCTCTCAAGCCAGGTGTCACCCATCTTGTATTTGTGCCTCTCATTTTTTTTGCCCAAGTGCAATACTTTACATTTCTCCCTGTTAAAATTCATCTTGTTTGTTTTTGCCCAGTTCTCTAATCTGTCAAGGTCGTTTTGAAGTGTGATCCTGTCCTCTGGGGTGTTAGCCACCCCTCCCAGTTTGGTGTCATCTGCAAATTTGATCAGGATGCCCTTGAGTCCATCATCCAAGTCATTGATAAAGATGTTGAATAAGACCGGGCCCAAGACAGAACCCTGTGGCACCCCACTAGTCACTCTTCTCCAGGATGAAGAGGAACTATTGATGAGCACCCTTTGGGTTCGGTCAGTCAGCCAGTTACAAATCCACTGAGTGGTAGCATAGTCAAGACCGCATTTTACCAGCTTCTTTACAAGAATATCATGGGGCACCTTGTCAAATGCCTTGCTGAAATCAAGGTAGGCTACATCCACTGCATTCCCTTCATCTACCAGGCTTGTAATTCTGTCAAAAAGTGAGATCAGGTTAGTCTGACATGACTTATTTTTCAGAAATCCATGCTGACTATTGGTGATCACAGCATTCCTTTCTAGGTGCTCACAGACTGTTTGCTTCATGATCTGCTCCAGAATCTTCCCAGGTATTGATGTCAGACTGACTGGGCGGTAATTATTTGGGTCCTCTCTTTTCCCCTATTTGAAAATAGGGACAACATTTGCCCTCCTCCAGTCTGCCGGGACTTCGCCTGTTCTCCAGGAATTCTCAAAGAAGTTCACCGATGCCCAGGATGTCAATATTTATTCTTGCCATCTCATTTTTGACCACATCCAACTTACCCAGGTTCATGGTTCTTACATTCCAGGTTCCTATGCAATATTTTTCTTTACAGCATTGGACTTTCCTTTTGCTTCCAGGCATATCCGCAACTGAGCGTCCTTTCGGCTTTGGCCCAGCCACTTCATCAGCTCTGAATCTACTTGTACTTGTCCTCCGCTCTTCCTCAGTAGCATTCCTCTTCCTTGGACGCCTTCTGACCTGAGGGGCTCATCTTCCAGCATCATAACGTTTATGTGCCTGTTGTCTTTGTCCATGGAGTTTTCTTGGCAGGGATACTGGAGTGGCTTGCCGGTTCCTGCTCCAGGTGATCACGTTTGGTCAAAACTCTCCACTATGACCTGTCCATCTTGGGTGGCCCTGCATGGCATAGCTCCTAGCTTCCCTGAGTTATTCAAGCCCCTTCGCCACGGCAAGGCAGTGATCCATGAAGGGGGAGTCTTTTTAGATGAGTCTAAAAAGCCCGGGACACAAATTTTCACGGCCCTCTAATGGCTATGGTGGCTGATTTACAGGTAGGTAGCCATGTTGGTCTGCCGTAGTTGAAACAAAATAAAAAAATGCCTTCCAGTAGCACCTTAGAGACTAAGTTTGTTATTGGTATGAGCTTCCGTGTGCATGGTATCTGAAGAAGTGTGCATGCACACGAACACTCATCCCAATAACTAACTTAGTTGGTCTCTAATGTGCTACTGGAAGGAATTTATTTATTTATTTCGTTTGTTTGTTTGTTTTGTTTCATATTACAGATGTAGGAAATCTTTGGCCATCCAGATGTTGCTGAAGTATAGCTCCTGTCATTTCTGGCCATTGGCTAAGCTTGCTTGGCCTGATGGGAGTTGCAGCTGAGCAACGTCTGGAGGGCCAAAGGTTCTGCATGCCTGCTATATAAGCATGGCGGTCCTTTGCACCTGGTCCTTTATTGGCACAGTTATCCCATTCAGGACCAGGGTGTCCACCACACCTGCCTGCCCCCTCTCCCCACGAAACAGTCCATTGATTTCAGTGGATCTGCTCAAAGCTGAATTCAACACAACCCTATACTGGCAAATTTGTTTCAGGAACATTCAAACCATTGAGCGGGGTTGGGGAACCTGTGGCTCCCCAGAACTCCCATCATCCCTGCCACGAAACCACTGCTTGACCTGATAACTGGGGCTGAAAGAAGTCACCTGCACATTTCTTCAAAGAGTCCACAAAATCCCGTACAAATTCCTTTTCCTGACTGCAGGACATCTGCTGCCTCTGAAGCCCTCTTGGCTTCATCATAGAAGGCTTCTATATCATATTCTGGAGAAATAAACACATTTATGAACTATCACCCCAAAGCACAAAATGCATAGTGAACAAGGGTCTGCAAAAGTCACGTGTGGGTCACAAACGTTCAGAAGATGCGAGTGATCAATCAATTCAATGAACATATATCTTTTTTCCTTAATGAAATAGCAAAAGTTTATTGTGTAACAAACCACCTATATGATGGCAGATCCTCATCCAAATGGATCAGACTTTCTCCAGGTCACTGTGGGCTTTTTTGAGCAAGACGCTCACCAGGTTTTCCACGCTATCCTTGACATTCACCTGTTTCACAAAAGGTAAATAGATTTGGTAGCAGTTAGACTGGGTCAGTGTCAGGATGCACTGGTGGACTGGATGAGGGACAATAAACTGCATTTGAATCCTGGGGCGATGGAGTAGCTTGGTGGGTGGTTCTCATGTTCCAGAAATTGACAGGTTTCCTGTTCTGGATGTGGTTGCACTCCCCCTGAAGGAGCCAGGGCATAGTTGGGGGCACTCCTGGAATAATAATAATAATAATAATAATTTTAAAAAAATAAAAATTTATACCCCGTCCGTCTGGCTGGGTTTCCCCAGGCATTCTGGGCGGCTCCCAACAGAATATGAATAATAATAATAATTAAAAAATAAAACATCAAACATTTAAAACTTCCCTAAACAAGGTTGCCTTCAGATGTCTTCTAAAGGTCAGGTGCTTATTTCCTTGACATCTGATGGGAGGGCATTCCACATGGTGGGCACCACCACTGAGAAGGCCCTCTGCCTGGTTCCCTGTAACTTGGCTTCTCGCAGCGAGGGAACCGCCAGAAGGCCCTCGGAGCTGGACCTCAGTGTCTGGACTGAAGGATGGGAGTAGAGACGCTCCATCAGGTATACTGGGCCAGGGCTGTTTAGGGCTTGAAAGGTCAGCACCAACACTTTGAATTGTGCTCGGAAACGTACTGGGAACCAATGTAGGTCCTTCAGGACCGGCGTTATGTGGTCCCGGCAGCCACTCCCAGTCACCAGTCTAGCTGCCGCATTCTGGATTAGTTGTAGTTTCCGGGTCACCTTCAAAGGTAGCCCCACATAGAGCACATTGCAGTAGTCCAAGCAGGAGATAACCAGAGCATGCAGCACTCTGGCGAGACAGTCTACATCTTTGTCACTAGACAGCCCACGTTTTTTACAGTGGTACCTCGGGTTAAGAACTTAATTTGTTCTGGAGGTCTGTTCTTACCCTGAAACTGTTCTTAACCTGAGGTACCACGTTAGCTAATGGGGTCTCCTGCCGCCGCGCGATTTCTGTTCTCATCCTGTTGCTTAGAGAGGGCTAAGAAGCAATCGAGATTGCTTGTGGCAATTCACATTCACCGCTAATGTGGACTTTTGCTACTTTAATATGTGGAAACATTGAGCCTGTGCAGGTGGTGAATGTCCCCATATATGTGAAGAGGACAGTATTGAGGACAAACTTTGTTTTGGGACAACTTTCTAAGATCCTGTGTGATAGTCTCTCGGAAAAGATTAAAGATAAGCAAAAACAGGAGTTGATTGGTAACTGAACTGGACAACAGGGTCGAAGCAACTGCTTATAGACATTTCTGAAGGCCTGGGCCACTCCCACTCCTCACGTGATTGGCTGTCTAAACTTCCAAGCTGTGAATCAGGACTCAGAGTTTAAGGGCCAATGGCAGAGCCCCAATCCAGAAATGTTCTGTGATTGGATATCATGTATCGAATCAGAACACAGGAGCTCAGAATCCTTAGTCCAGACTCGAGACCACTGAATACATAACAGGCCCCATGGCATTTTCAGGAGACTGGCTGACTATTGATGTGTAACCACAAAACTCAAGAACTGTCCCGCCTGCTAGAATTGAGCTGAGGGATCCCCTTGTACCCTTGGAGATCTTTTGAAAAGCAAAGACAGGTAGGATTTTGCCTTGATAAGAAAAGAAACAAGAATCAGTGATGGGGGAAATTTTGTTCTGGGGCTCAGCCCCTGCACTTCCTCCTACTGCTAGCACTCAGTCGTGTGCTAAGTACAAAGATCATGCCCCTTTTGGACTTCCAAAGGATGGGGAAACCCTGCATTTAAAGACACGGGACAACAATGGGATGGGGCGGATTTCATGCGGACGCCAATATATTACAGTCAAACCTCAGCTCCCGAACGCCTGCGTTTTGGAACGTTTCGGCTCCCGAACGTTGAAAACCCGGCACATTTCAAAACAATTGTGAGGCAAAGTAAGAGTCCATCAGTTCCTGAGGTGAAATTTTGGGGTGGGGAACGTCTGACCTCTGAGCACATCTTGCCCCCTCCCCAAGTCCCCAAGTCTTCCCCATTTGGTCCATGAGGCCATTCTCACATGCAGGTAAGGGGTGAGGCTTGACTGATAGGACATGGCTTTCCAAAGCTGCTTTCTTTGCACAGCCCTCAAAGCATGGGACTAGTTGTCAGGATCCTCTGAAGAAATGCAGAAACCAGGGACCCATTGCTAAGCAGGATGGCTCCCCCTTCATATCATACCAATTCGGATGGTCCGCCCCCGCCACTTAATGGATCCAAATGGTTTCCAGAGAGTGGTAGGGGATGCTTTATCCCATGTTGATGGCCTTTCAGCTGATTCCCTGGTGGCCCGCTGGAATGCGGAGTTAACCAGGGCTATCGACTGTCTGGCTCCGAAGCGCCCTCTCCGATTGCATGGAGCCCGGACAGCCCCATGGTTTTCTTCGGAGCTGAGGGCGATGAAACAATCGCTGAGACGGCTAGAGCGTCGGTGGCAGAAAACTCACTCCGAATCTGACCGGACACAGGTTAGAGCTCAACGTCGAGCCTACCAAGTGGCGATAGCGACGGCGAAGAAGACTTTCTTCACCGCCTCTATTGCATCTGCAGAAAATAGTAGCAGGAGACTCTTTCAGGTGGTCCGCAATTTAACGGAACCACCTTTACCATCGGGGCCTTGTAAAGACCCCAAGATCTCCTGCAACGATTTTGCAAAGTTTTTTGCAGATAAAATCACTCATATTCGGAAGGAGCTAGACACCACCGTGGGAGCAGGGCTGGGGCGGGAGAGTGCTAGAGCCCTGTCTGGTCAAGTTGCATGGAATCAATTTCAATCCGTTACCCCCGAGGATGTGGACAGGCTGCTTGGACGAGTGAAACCAACCACCTGTCTCCTTGATCCTTGCCCATCCTGGCTTATAAAAGCTAGCCGGGAAGGGCTGGGCGATGGGCTCTGCGGGGTGGTGAATGCTTCCCTCTGTGAGGGAACATTCCCAGATCCGCTGAAAGAGGCGGTCATTAAACCGCTTCTTAAAAAACCATCTTTAGACCCGGCCAGTATGGCCAACTATCGCCCAGTCTCAAATCTTCCATTCTTGGGCAAGGTGATTGAGCGTGTGGTTGCTGAACAACTCCAGGCACGCCTGGAGGATGCGGACCATTTGGATCCCTTCCAATCAGGGTTCAGGCCTCATCATGGGACTGAAACTGCCTTGGTCGCACTGGTTGATGATCTCCAGCGAGCTAGGGACAAAGGTGAGAGTTGTTTCCTAGTTCTGCTGGATCTCTCAGCGGCCTTTGATACAATTGACCATAACATCCTTCTGGGCCGTCTTGAGGGGTTGGGAGCTGGGGGCACTGTTATACAGTGGTTTCGCTCCTTTCTCCTGGGCCGTGTTCAGAAAGTGGTGGTGGGGGATGAGTGTTCAGACCCTTGGGCCCTCACTTGTGGGGTGCCTCAGGGTTCCGTCCTCTCCCCCATGCTTTTTAACATCTATATGAAGCCGCTGGGAGAGATCATCAGGGGGTTTGGACTGGGTGTCCATCAATATGCAGATGATACCCAGCTATACCTTTCTTTCAAATCAGAACCAGTGAAGGCGGTGAAGGTCCTGTGTGAGTGCCTGGAGGCGGTTGGAGGATGGATGGCGGCTAATGGATTGAAGTTGAATCCTGACAAGACAGAAGTACTGTTTTTGGGGGACAGGGGGCGGGCTGGTGTGGAGGACTCCCTGGTCCTGAATGGGGTAACTGTGCCCCTGAAGGACCAGGTGCGTAGCCTGGGAGTCATTTTGGACTCAAAGCTGTCCATGGAGGCACAGGTCAATTCTGTATCCAGGGCAGCTGTCTACCAACTCCACCTGGTACGCAGGCTGAGACCCTACCTGCCCGCTGACTGTCTGGCCAGAGTGGTGCATGCTCTAGTTATCTCCCGCTTGGACTACTGCAATGCGCTCTACGTGGGGCTACCTTTGAAGGTGACTCGGAAACTACAACTAATCCAGAATGCGGCAGCTAGACTGGTGACTGGGGGCGGCCGCCGAGACCACATAACACCGGTCTTGAAAGACCTACATTGGCTCCCAGTACGTTTCCGAGCACAATTCAAAGTGTTGGTGTTGACCTTTAAAGCCCTAAACGGCTTCGGCCCAGTATACCTGAAGGAGCGTCTCCACCCCCATCGTTCTGCCCGGACACTGAGGTCCAGTGCCGAGGGCCTTCTGGCGGTTCCCTCATTGCGAGAAGCGAAGCTACAGGGAACCAGGCAGAGGGCCTTTTCGGTGGTGGCGCCCGCCCTGTGGAATGCCCTCCCATCGGATGTCAAGGTGATGGACAACTACCTGACATTCAGAAAACATCTTAAGGCGGCCCTATTCAGGGAAGCTTTTAATGTATGATATTTTAGTGTTTTTTGGTTTCTGTGGAAGCCGCCCAGAGTGGCTGGGGAAACCCAGCCAGATGGGCGGGGTACAAATAATAAATTATTATTATTATTATTATTATTATTATTATTATTATTATTATTATTATCAGCGCAGAACATCCCATTCAGTTGGGCTGAGCCATGGCACTCCTGGCAGAGAGCTCTTTGGCGAGCCAATACTCAGTACTAAGTAGAATTGCCCATCCCTTCAGATCCTTCTGAGCACTAAAAAAGGAGGGAGAGGTTTCTTCCCTTCCCTGTGAAGCCCAAGCTTGCTGAGCTCTTCAAGAGAGAGGTGGGGGCTCCCAAAGGCTTCCCCTCCTTCCTTTAAGCCTGATCTCACTGCAGTCCTAAAAGGGGGAGACTCTCCAAGACTGTAGTGATATTCGGCTCTTTCCCTCCTCCCTTTTAGGCCTGATGCCTCTTTGTTGGTAGTGAAAGGGGTTTTGACCCAAGATACAGATCCCAATAAGGATCTGGCACACGGAGTCCAAAGGTTTCCCACCTATTCAGCCTAGCTGGAGAGAGCCAACCTGAGGAAGCTGGCACAAGCTTCTATCTAGATGCTTCAAGAAATAGGGTGGGGGCCTGGCAGCGAAAGAGAAATTCTCACAAGGCTGATAGCTAACCTAAAAAAAGCATCTAATTACTAAATATATATTCTTTTTCATGGAGCACATAGTTAAACTATGGAACTTGTTCCCACAAGAGACAGTGAAGGCCTCGAAACATCGATGGCTTTAAAAGAGCATTAGACACGTCCTTGGAGGAGAGGGCTATCAATGGCTACTAGCATTGATGGCTATGCTCTGCCTTCACAGCTGGAGGCAGAAATGCTTCTGAATACCAGTTGCTGGAAACCACAGGAGGGGAGAGGAAATGAGCAATGGGGACACCTTCTGTATCTGCGCTTCCCCACGCAGGGAACTTTGACACACTCCAGCGCTGGTTTGCTCAAACAGCTTATGCTTTCCCCCTTTGTTTTGACTTCATGGATGCTCTTCCTGCTACTCGTCTCCTAATGCCAAGGTCTCCAAGCAAGGGTTTGATAAACCCAGATCAAGCCATGCTCTTCCCTCATCCCTCCAGTTGGGCATTTCATTCCTGGCTCGAAGCACTTAACTGTTCCTCCAAGGAGCGCCTTTCAAGTAGGCTTTCAAGATGGGAGGAGTACAAGCATCAATGCTGCCTCAGGAAGAAGATCTGTATGGTAAATAGAAGCTTATGTATGGCTATTGATCTGGATCCTCTGTGTCAGCTGCAGGGAACCTTTGGCCCTCCAGATGTTGTTGGGTGACAACACCTGTTAGTCCCAGCAAGCATGGCCAGGGATTATGGGAGCTGTAGTTCCCCAGCATCTGGAGGGCCAAAGATCCCCTACACCTGCTGTATATATTAATACTACTTAGTAGTGCTGCGTATCTTAGGAAATCATTTTATGAGCCCGTCACTCAACCACCCAGTGGCGTAGCTAGCCGCTCAGGGACCCAAGCCACCACGTCACTCCCAGGAGAGATGTGTGGCTCGGGCGCGCTTCTGGCCCCGCGGGAAGTGCTGCCCCCTGTGGTGTGGCGCCCAGTGCCCCCCTCCCCCCCCAGCTACATCTCTGCACCCACCTCTTGGGATATCCTGGGAACAAGGCTTGAATGGTAAAAATTAACTGCGCTCAGTGTTATTTTTCTAGAAAAAGAGGTGCCAGAACTCACCACGAACGCTTCCCTTGTTCTTTTACAATGGCAATGGCACCAACCTGAGAGGTGCCAGAACTCAGTTCCAGTGAGTTCTGGCTGGGGGGAAAAGCTGCACTATATTTTTTTCCTCTAAGGCTGGAGCTTCAATATGTGGCATGTGGGTGGGTGGGTACATTTTCTCCCTCACCTCAAGCAGCCCTGTTTGTGTTCTTGTTATGCTACCATTATAGTTCCTGAAATGAGCTGGCAGTTGGCGTTCTGTTGAATGCATATTGCAGGCGGATGCAGTGAAATTTGCAGCCGGGGTTAAGGGATTCCTATCAAAGCCAGATGTTTGGTGCGAAGAGGGCTTCTCTAAGGAGGTACCAGCTCTTCCAGTGGGAAGTGCAAACCATGCCATACGCCTTGTGTACTGTACTCAAAATGGTCTTGCAAGATCAGATCAAAATCCTACCTGGTTCAGCATTCTCCCTCTCCTTCCTTCTGTCTGTGTCCTTTTAAGCAGAGCAACGTTGGTCTACTCCCTGCTGCTGTATTTCCCTTGGGGAGAAGCAGAAAAGGCTCCCTATCTCTATTCCCTATTGGTTCCCTGTATTCCAACCCTTTAAATCACATCATAGGTCATCCTTTGCTCCCCCTCCCTTTCCCCACTGTTTCAAGAATGACTTTTCCATTTTTGTTCCTAGATTATCCATGGGATAAATCCAATCAGAAATCAATACAAATAGACTTGGCAAAGTTTAAGGAACTGGATGCCTATGCACAGAAGGTATGCTGTCTCTTATTGTGATATATGCAGCAAGGAATTTGCTAGGATGTTGAGGTTTTGAAGGTGCATTTGGAATTTGAGAGTGCTTTCAAGTGTCCCTTAACAAACCACAAGATTCTCTTTCTCTCTCTGTGCGTGCGTGAATTAAATGCATGTATATACACCCATATTTAGTTATTTTGCAGCATTGCTTTGCTTTAAAAATTCAGGAGATAGCTCCAAAGTCAATTCGGAGGAGAGCTAGCAATCATAGGCAATATGAAAGGGTTTGAACGACTCCTCTCTCTTTCACAATTCACTTTCGATCGTATTTATACTACAGACTGAAATTGATTTGGTAGTTATTTCCTCTCCTCGGGGAACTCCGAGTACTATACTTCTGTGAACAAGGCTAGCAGTCATTAACAGAAAATTCTCAGTGCCCTTGCCAAACCACAACTCCCAGGAATCTCTGGGGGGCCTCGCCAGAATTAAAATGGCATAAAATTAATATACTGGTGCAGTAATCAGCCCTGGGTTTCCCCCAGTGCTGTCAAGTGACAACAGTAGGGCCGGCTCAGGATCCAGGGTTGCCTTGGTCGCTCCCTGCCCCCAGAATGCCCCCCCCAGTTGTACTTCCACCCACCCAAAGGTGCAATGGGCAGTGGCGAAGCTGCATGCTCTGGCACCAGGGGCGGAGAGCAGGCAGGGGCGTGGCTGGCGTGTGTCCTGGGGACGTGGCACATCGCCTGTGGGGGCGTGACATGCATCCTGGGAGTGTGGCGCGCGGCACGGTGGGGGGGGGGCGCGGCGCATGTCGGGTGCAGCCGCAATGGTACCCCCTCCCCGATGGTGCCGGGGGCAGTGCGCTCCCCCCCCCCGTTCCTCTGCCAGTAGCAATGGGGGAACTCTGCACTTGTGGGGAGACAGTAGCAAAGAGGATTTGGGTTTGAGCTGAAGATTGTAGAAATAACATGCCTGTGAACCCTGGAAAAAGGAAAGGTTAATCATGCGTCTCCCTTCAGAACAACTTCCCCCCCAAGGGTACATTTTTGGC
The DNA here is from genome assembly GCF_964188305.1 of Podarcis bocagei. Taxonomy (NCBI): domain Eukaryota; kingdom Metazoa; phylum Chordata; class Lepidosauria; order Squamata; family Lacertidae; genus Podarcis; species Podarcis bocagei. Next base: position 35,563,210 of record NC_138131.1, read on the forward strand.
AAGTATAATAAATTCTTTGATCAATCAAGTAAAACACATACACTTAATCGACTAACTGTGCAATCCCAGTGAATTCAGCAAGAGACACTCTTGTAAGTGCACGCAGGATTGCACCCTAAAATTTCTTTAAACGAGTGGACTTAGGTAGAAGAAAGGAACTGGTACCCCCTCGTCCATATTAACTGCTTCCAAGTCTATTTACCTTCTGTGAAACAGGTGAATGTCAGGAATAGCGTGAAAAACCTGGTGAGTGTCTTGCTCCAAAAAGCCCACAGTGACCTGGAGAAAGTGCGAGCCATTTGGATGTGGATCTGCCACCATATAGCTAGGTGGGGGTACCACCTTTCTGCATACTTGAGTCCCCTTGCCTCTGACAACTTCCGGTATTAAAAGATCAGCCTTTGTCACTGCCCTGCGCCCATGAATTCAGCTCTGTAGCAGAGTTCTTTAGCAGACACCCAGTCCAGTGATTGCCAGCCAAGGAAGATGGATACGTAAGGTCATATCAAAGCAAGTTATATTCAGAGTAGACCGGCTGAAATCAAAGGATGTAAGTAACTCATGGACATTAAATTTAGTGGGTCTACTCCGAGCATGGCTTCTTTGCAGCTGTCTCGGGCATTTTCACCATTTCATAGCCAGTCATGTCAGCTCCATTTGCACAAAGGATTCTGGATTGTAACCTGTGTGGATCAGTGATTTGGTGTTTGGCTCACACAGAGCTTGACTGGGATCTCTGTTCAGCCATGAATCTCAGAAGGGATCAGGAGGTGCTCACTGATAACAGAAATCACTGGGTTAAAGCTCACTGAAAGTGTCGCGGTAGCATCATTATCAATTTACGATGGGGTGGAAGGTTTGCAGGCTATGAAGGACTCGCTCACAAATTTATTGAAAGCTGCACGAATTATGATAGCTAGCAAGTGGAAGGGGCAAGCAGAATATAAAATGGAAAAATGGTATGAAGAGGTGTGGGAGATATAGCTATTAATGATAAATGAACATGTGCCATTAAGGTAAGACGGGGAATATGCAGGAGGAATGATTTTGAGGAGATATGGAGGGTGTCTGTAGAATTTGTACTGTTACAATGGAAAGGGGTCAAACCATCGCTAGAGGTGTTGAAATTTTGGGAGGTTGGATAGTTACAATGGAATGGTCTCGCTGGTGGGGTGCACATTTTTATTCTTATTTATTTATTCTTATTACCTTGTCAAAATAAAGTAAAGGTCGCAGCACGGGAGGAGAGGAGGTGTCTCCCGACTCCTAACCCTTGCACCAGTGTGCATTTTTATTTGGCAACAAGACCCTGGGTCTACACAAAGCAGATTTACGAGTGCTTCCAGACTTTCTCTTTCGAGGTGCGATTCAATCACATATGGGCAAATTCATGTTGTGCAATCAAAAGTTCATTTGGAGCTCTTGCAAGACAAGCCACCCCACCCCCCAATCAGATTTTGGCAACCAGGAAAGATATCGAGAAACACGATGGAAAGTGTTGCAAAGTGTTGCCACCCCACAAGCAAATCAGAATGGGTGCTCATTGTCTTTATTTCTATAGAATATGATGTGGAAGGCTGCTATAACCTGGACAAGGTGTCATTTAAACCAGCTGATGTCCTTCAGTCAGGAAAGGCTATTTGCGGTGGATATGCTCGACTCTTTCAAGAAATGTGCAGGTAACTTCTGTTGGCTCCAGCCATCGTGGCAAGTGGTTGTTACTTGGCTGTAGCGATAGGAGATCTGGAGAGCCACAGGTTCCCCACCCCTTACCCTAGGCAGCTATCTCCATGCTTAGGCGTGATCAACTCGCACGTGACAGCCCTCGGAAATAAGCAAATCAATAGATTCTAAGCAGAAAATGGCGGGAGAGAGCTGGAGAGTCCTCATGGCTCATGAGGAGACCCTCCCCAGAACCCAAAGAGGACTTCAGTGGGAGCGGAGGAAGCCCCAAAGAGAACGGAGGCACAGTGGGGCTTTGTTTAGGCTGCTCAGCCTCCCCACCTAGTAGCTGACACACGTCACAGCATGGCAGCTGCTGTTGCTTTTCCACAGGTCCTCCAGCCAGCTCCAGAGCTTCACCTCTAGTTGAAAAGAGTGTTGTGGGGAGAGAGAGCTGGAGAGCAGGAAAAAATGAGCTTTTTTTAGTGTGTGCTCCCTACTTACACAGGGACACGGGTGGCGCTGTGGTCTAAACCACTGAGCCTCTTGGGCTTGCCGATCAGAAGGTCGGCGGTTCAAATCCCCACAACGGGGTGAGCTCCCGTTGCTCGGTCCCAGCTCCTGCCAACCTAGCAGTTCGAAACCATGCCAAAAAGTGCAAGTAGATAAATAGGTACCGCTCGGGCGGGAAGGTAAACGGCGTTTCCGTGCGCTGCTCTGGTTTCGGTGTTCTGCTGCGCCAGAGGCGGCTTTGTCAGGCTGGCCACATGACCTGGAAAAACTGTCTGCGGACAAACGCCGGCTCCCTCGGCCTGTAAAGTGAGATGAGTGCCGCAACCCCAGAGTTGTCTGTGACTGGACTTAACTTTCAGGGGTCCTTTACCTTTACCTTTACCCTACTTACACAATTTTTGCTTATGTGCATGGGGTTCCGGAACATGACCCACCATGTAAGTGGAGGAATGCCCACACTGTGAATGATCCTGAAGCAAACTTGCATATATAGGGCTGCATTGAATTGAGTAGGTCCACTGGAATCCATAGACTTAAAAATTACTTGAATTTAATGGGTCTCTTCCCTGTGTGACTTAGTTCCTCATCCATACTTACCTTTGCTCTGTGCTTTATAGGCACAGGTCCTGGCTTTCCAGGTCCGTGTCCAAATGTTGTTGTTGTTGTTTCATCCCAGGAAAACTTGTGTTTTCCTGCCAAATTGGAGCAAATGAGAATCTGTGGAGAACCTGATTGCTGTTTTCTCTGATCCAGCAAAATGAAGGACGGCCAATCCAGCCTATCAAAGCGGTGAAAGCAACCACTTGTCCTCTTGGTAGCAACACTGTTCCTGAATACCTTCCTTCCCCTCTCAGTATTGCAGGGATACAGTGCCAGTATTTGATAGGCAGCTGCAGCGTAAAGGGGAAGAGCGACCATGCCTGGAATGCTGTCCGCATTGATGGAAGGTGGCATCTCTTAGACTGCACCTGGGGAAGTGGCTCTGTGAATACTGCTTTTAGCAAGTTCACTTTCAGGTACGCTGTTAGGCAGACCAGGCAGAGCGTGGGACACACTGAGGGGATAGCAGAAGAAGAAGAGTTTGGATTTGATATCCCGCTTTCTCACTACCCTAAGGAGTCTCAAAGCGGCCAACAATCTCCTTTCCCTTCCTCCCCCACAACAAACACTCTGTGAGGTGAGTGGGGCTGAGAGACTTCAGAGAAGTGTGACTAGCCCAAGGTCACCCAGCAGCTGCAGGTGGAGGAGCAGGGAAGCGAACCCAGTTCTCTTAACCACTACACCACACTGGCTCTCACAGTTAACTTCATTTGCTTTCAGGCGGTTTTGTTTTGCTTGGACCACTTGTCAGAGTTTGCAATTTGATGGCCGCAGGGCTGATTAATGTAAGCAAGTGCAATAAGAATGCTGCAGCTAGGTTGGTGACTGGGAGCGGCCGCCGAGACCCTATAACACCGGCCCTGAAAGACCTACATTGGCTCCCAGTACATTTCCAAGCACAATTCAAAGTGTTGGTGCTGACCTCTAAAGCCCTAAATGGCCTCGGCCCAGTATACCTGAAGGAGTGTCTCCACCCCCATCCTTCAGCCTGAGGTCCAGCTCTGAGGGCCTTCTGGCAGTTCCCTCACTGTGAGAAGTGAGGTTACAGGGAACCAGGCCTTCTCAGTAGTGGCGCCCGCCCTGTGGAACGCCCTCCCATCAGATGTCAAGGAAATACAATAACTATCTGACTTTTAGAAGACATCTGAAGGCAGCCCTGTTTAGGGAAGTTTTTCATGTTTGAAGTGTTATTCTGTGCAGAGTGGCTGTGGAGGCCCGGCCAGATGGGCGGGGGTATAAGTAATATTTCATCATCATCATCATCATCATCATCATCATCATTATTATTATTATTATTATTATTATTATTATTATTATTATTATTATTATTATGCCATGGGCATGGAGTGTCCTGATGGCAGGGATAGATACCATCTATTCATCCTCTTTGAACAGTTCTGGAGTGTTGTGCTTATTCCAGGCTACATGTGTAAAATCTGGGGATTCTGGAGGCTGGATTGTTGCAACACAGCAACTTCCTCAACCAGATGCCCTCCAGCTGCTCTGGATCACCACTCTGTTTGCCTGTCTGGCCCTGGTGCTGATTTAGGCATTATTATGAAATACTAGACTATTGCGCCTTCTCCTTTTGCAGGTACGATGAGTTTTACTTCCTTACTCACCCCGCTCTGTTTATTAAGAAGCACTTCCCTGAGGACCCCAAGTGGCAGCTTCTGAAACAGACGGTGACACTGGAGCATCAGCATGATCTGACTTAAATGCAGAAGGACTGACCGTCGCAGTCATAAGAACATCAACCACTGAAAATGGGTAAAGCATCTGTCTTGTTCCCTTTGATATCACAGTTACATCCACAATCAGCCTCATGTACAAGCTGTTACTGCAGTGTATATAACAGGGATGGAGAACCAGAGGCCCTTTCAGAGGTCCTGCACTACAACTTATCCAGAATGCGGCAGCTAGACTGGTGACTGGGAGCGGCCGCCCAGACCACAGAACTTGAAAGACCTACATTGGCTCCCAGTCCATTTCCGAGCACAATTCAAAGTGTTGGTGCTGACCTTGAAAGCCGCCTAAACGGCCTCGGTCCAGTAGACCTGAAGGAGAGTCTCCACCCCCATCGTTCTGCCCGGACACCGAGGTCCAGCGCCGAGGGCCTTTTGGCGGTTCCCTCACTGCGAGATGCCAAGTTACAGGGAACCAGGCAGAGGGCCTTCTCGGTAGTGGCTCCCGTCCTGTGGAACGCCCTCCCATCAGATGTCAAAGGAATAAACAACTATCTGATGTTTAGGGAAGTTTTTTAATGACTGATGTTTTAATGTATTTTTAAGCTCCTGTTGGAAGCCGTCCAGAGTGGCTGGGGAGACCTGGCTGGGCGGGCGGGCCGGGTATAAGTAATAAATGATGATGATGATGATGATGTCCCATCATCCCTGACTATCATGTGGTTGATGGGACATAAGAATTCAGCAACATCTGGAGGAAATCAGATTGGCGAAGGCTGGTTTAGCACACCACCCCAGACTCTCAGCTGTGGTTAACGTTATAAAGTTATAGAGTTATTATAGAGTTGGAAGGGACCACAAGTGTCATTTTGCCTAACCCCCAGCAATGCAGGATTATTATTTTTGCCCCGTGTGAGGCTCCAACCCACGACCCTGAGATTAAGAGTTTAAACAAGCTAGCTGGATGAGCCATGGTTTAAAGATGGCTTATCAAACCAATCAACCAGGGTTAACAATAAGCATAGTTCATCAGATTTGGGTGAGGCAACAAGCTGTGGTTAAGCCTAACGAGGATGTACCGTAGTTTCCAAACTCTTCACCGCTTGTGTAGAGGGAGGAGGGGGGGAATGTGTGAGCCCAAGGCTTGCTTTGGCTCATTCCCAGCATACTAAACCATGGTTTCACTTGACATCTGAACTGGGTCTGTAAGTATTCCATGCTCTACCTTAGATACCTTTGTTTGCCCCTATTGCTGATTTAGATAGTGTTGCTAAATACTGCACTATTGACCTCTCTTTTTCAGGTACCATGTGATTTACTTCCTCAACCACCCTGTTCTGATTATTAGCACTTCCCAGATGATCCCAAATGGCAGCTTCTGAAGCAGACTTCTGCACCTGCAGCAGCTTGAATGGAACCCGCCTACCGTGTAATTTGATATCCTTCAAGGACAGTCACTTGTCTCGGGCATCACTGCTAAACTGACCACGGTTTTGATGCACAGGGTTTTTAGCTTGACACAAAGTTTTTAAAAATGGAAAACATATATAATATATATAACATGATATTTGTTTCCATGAGCTAAAATCGATTGCAGCAGCTATTTACAAATTTACAGTATAACAAAGAAATCGGGGAGGTGTTCCAGGATTTCTTTTTAAAGGCCGTATCCAAAAATGAGTAAAGTGGGAAACCCTAGATTGATTTTGAAAAGCAGATAATGAAAGGGTACAATTAATGTTTAGGCATAAACTTGTTCATATAAAAATGTGTTGGATCCCGCCCCCCATCCTTTACAGTACAGCAACACAAATCATTAGCATTTTATCCACCATATTCTTGAGACACCCTAATGTGGTCCTATCCATTCACTTAAAGTAGTAGCAGATGTTTTTTATATATAGCAAACAGTAAATAAAAAGAGTACAATCCATAAATTGGTGCAAGCTTTTGGGGCTTGCCTTTGATTTCCCAGTGTGTTTGTAAATGCAATAAAGTTTCACTCTTCTCCGCCAAATGTGTCCTTGTGGTTTGTTCCTCTTGCTTGATTCAGTTGTTTAATATGTGGCAATCTAATAAATTTACAGTCGTATCTTGGCTCCCGAACGCCTTGCAAGTCGAACGTTTTGGCTCCCAAAAGCTGCAAGCCCGGAAGTGAGTGTTCCGGTTTGCGAACGTTATTTGGAACCCGAACGTCCAACGCGGCCTACGAGGCTTCCGATTGGAAGCCACGCCTTGGTTCCCAAACATTTTGGAAGACGAACGGACTTCCAGAACGGATTCCGTTCGACTTCCGAGGTACGACTGTACCTACAGCATAATCACATCTTACGCGCAGAGGCATATCTAGGGGTTCTCTATGTAGAGGTGAAGGGGGTAAGGTCCTGAAAACTGCTGCTACTTAGGGGTCTAAAACAGATACATTTTTACTTAGCTTTAACACACTTACAACTGTTATTTTATAGTGCAGAGCAACAGGGACAGAAGGAACCATGAGAGAAGCGATGACTGGCGTCACGGTTTTCCCCACATAATGGTTTTTTACACGGCACGCGCACACATTGTGATTAATATTATGGCACTGTTACCACGCTGTGGACTTCAAACTTATTTCCTCACCCCAAATGTATTGATACATTGCCCAGCCTTAAAGTATGTGTGTGTGCTCTATGCAAAAATCACCATGCGGGAAAAACTGTGAAGCCAGCTAGTGCCTCAAAATTTAGCTGGTGCTCTATCACGATTTTGAAAAGCAGGTAACATCTAGCCCTCCACTCAACCCTTGTTATGCTTCAAAAAGAATTTGTCTAAGTTTGCTTAAGTAAGTGGAAAAGAGACTAAGAAAAAGAGAAATTAAGAAAAGAGGAGAAATGATTCCCTACAACAGGTAACTTATCAGTTTTCGTGAAAGGTGTCAACTTTGAGAGAAAGCAGTATTATTTGTGATGGCTAAAAGGTAAAGGGACCCCTGACCGTTAGGTCCAGTCGCGGACGACTCTGCGGTTGCGCACTCATCTTGCTCTATAGGCCGAGGGAGCCGGCATTTGTCCGCAGACAGTTTTTCCGGGTCATGTGTCCAGCATGACTAAGCCGCTTCTGGCGAACCAGAGCAGCGCACGGAAATGCCGTTTACCTTCCCGCCGGAGCGGTTCCTATTTATCTACTTGCACTTTGACGTGCTTTCGAGCTGCTAGGTTGGCAGGAGCCGGGACTGAGCAACAGGAGCTCACCCCATCGCGGGGATTCGAACCGCCGACCTTCTGATCGGCAAGCCCAAGAGGCTCAGTGGTTTATTTTTTTTTTTTTTTTTTTTTTTATAAAATTTTTATTGGTTTTTCAGAATTTTTAAAGACAAACAAACACAGAAAGAACAAACATACATGTATAAATTCATAACATATTTTCATAAACCTCTTTTCTGGGACTTCCCCATACCTCCCCTTTCTGCATCCCAATGTCCAAAGTTTTGTAGCAACTCCCAATTGTTACTTTTCAACCTCTGTCATCTTAGTCCTCTCTATGTTCTGATCTTATATCACTGTATCCCTTTGTTTCTAAAAACCACAGCACATTAACATTCATTAAGTTTATAGTAGTCCTTAAGGTAACTTTTAAATTTTCTCCATTCTTCTTCCACCGTCTCTTTTCGTTGGTCACGGATTCTGCCTGTCATCTCAGCCAATGTCATATAGTCCATCACTTTCATCTGCCATTCTTCCAGAGTGGGTAAATCTTGTGTCTTCCAATACTTTGCGATGAGGATTCTTGCTGCTGTTGTAGCATACATAAAGAAAGTTCGGTCCTTCTTCGACACCAATTGGCCGACAATGCCCAGGAGAAAGGCCTCTGGCTTTTTAGGAAAAGTACATTTAAGTACCTTTTTCATTTCATTATAGATCTTTTCCCAAAAAGCCTTAATCTTCGGGCATGTCCACCAAAGGTGGTAGAAGGTACCTTCAGTCTCTTTACATTTCCAACATTTGTTATCGGGCAAATGATAAATTTTTGCCAGCTTGACTGGGGTCATGTACCACCTGTACACCATTTTCATAATGTTTTCCTTTAAGGCATTACATGCCGTAAATTTAATACCGGTGTTCCATAACCATTCCCAGTCATCTGACATAATGTTATGACCAACATCCTGTGCCCATTTAATCATGGCTGATTTGACTGTTTCCTCCTGTGTATTCCATTTCAGCAACAAATTATACATTCTGGATAAATTCTTAGTATTAGGTTCTAGCAGTTCAGTTTCTAATTTTGATTTTTCCATCTGGAAACCAATTTTCCTGTCCTGTTTGAAAAATTCCACTATTTGATGATACTGAAACCAATTTTGTACCTTATGCTTCAGTTTCTCATAGCTTTGCAATCTCAACTTATCTCCATCTTGTTCCAAAATTTCCCAATACTTCGGCCATCCGACCTCCATATTGAGTTTCTTCACTGCTTTGGCCTCCACTGGTGAGACCCATCTAGGGGTTTTGTTTTCCAAAAGGTCTTTGTATCTTCTCCAAACATTAAACAATGCTTTTCTAACAATGTGATTCTTGAAAATACTGTTAACTTTATCATACCATAAATATGCGTGCCAACCAAAAGAGTTGTTGAAACCTTCCAGATCTAAGATGTCTGTATTTTCGAGGAGCATCCATTCTTTCAGCCAGCAAAATGCTGCTGCCTCATAGTACAATTTCAAGTCCGGCAGGGCAAATCCCCCTCTTTCCTTCGCATCTGTCAGTATTTTAAATTTAATTCTGGGCTTTTTGCCCTGCCAGACAAATTTTGAAATATCTTTCTGCCACCTCTTAAAACATTCCATCTTATCCAGGATCTGCAAGGTCTGAAACAAAAATAACATTCTAGGCAATACATTCATTTTAATCACAGCGATTCGGCCTAGCATTGACAGTTTCAAATTTGACCAAATTTCTAGGTCTTTTTTAATTTCCGACCAACATTTTTCATAGTTATCTTTATACAAATTCACATTTTTTGATGTCAAATAGACCCCTAGATATTTCACCTTCTTGACCAGTGTCAACCCTGTCTCCTCTTGGAACTTCTCCTTTTCTGCATCTGTTAGATTTTTGCCTAAGACTTTGGTTTTTTGTTTATTCAACTTGAATCCAGCTACCTGGCCAAACTGTTGTATTATTTCTAACACCTTTTTCGTACTAGCGTTTGGCTCTTGCAAAGTCAATACTAGGTCATCTGCAAACGCTCTTAACTTGTAATGTTTAGCTCCGACCTGGACACCCTTGACCTGCTGGTCTTCCCTTATCATATTCAGCAACACCTCCAGGACTGAAATAAAAAGTAATGGGGAGATTGGACACCCTTGTCGTGTTCCTTTCTCTATCTTAAGTTCCTCCGTCACTACATTATTTACAATCAATTTAGCTTTTTGTTCAGAATATATTGCAGCCATACCATTCTCAAAACCTTTACCTACCCCCATCCCCTGAAGATTCTTTAACATAAAGCTCCAGGAAATATTATCAAAGGCTTTCTCCGCGTCCACAAAGATCAATACTGCTTTGGTGTTTATATTCACCTCTAGCTTTTCCAAAATGTCTATCACATTTCTAACATTGTCTGCCAGGTGTCTTTTAGGGAGAAAGCCTGCCTGGTCCCTATGAATCTTCTCCATCAACACTCTTTTAAGTCTTTTTGCCAAAATGTCTGCAAAAATTTTGTAATCCACATTGAGTAAAGATATTGGGCGGTAGTTCTTCAATTGAGTCTTTTCAGTCTCTGTCTTTGGTATGAGTGAAATATATGCTTCTTTCCACGATTCAGGTGCCCTTTTTCCCTCAAGGATCTCATTACAGACTTCTTTCAGTGGTTGAATCAACCATTCCTTCAGTGATTTGTAGTATCTTGAAGTCAGCCCATCTGGTCCTGGAGATTTGCCTAGTTGCATATTCTGAATGGCAGCCTCTATCTCTTGCTCTGATATTCTCTGGTTCAAATCAATCTTGTTTTGATGAGAGATTTTTTGTAATCCAAATTTTCCAAGGAATTTGTCTATATCTTCTTCATTTTGCGGGCCTTGGGTATAAAGCTTTTTAAAATAGCCTAAGAAACAGTTTCTAATCTCATTAGGTTTAGATATGTTCTTTCCATCCACTTCTAGACTTGTGACTGTATTTAATTTCTGCCTTTTCTTCAATTGCCATGCCAGAAGTTTACCACATTTGTTTGCCGATTCGAATGTCTTTTGCTTCATCTGTTTTATCTTCCATTCAATCTCTAGGTTCATCAATTCCATATATTGTGACTGATATAGCTTAATCTCTCTTAAAATCTCCTGGGACTTTGGCTTTGCTCTTAGTTTTTTCTCTCCTTCCTTTATCTTTTCCAAAATCTTTTCTTTTTTCTCATTCTGTTTTTTCTTCTTTATTGAGTTTTGTTGAATCAAGAAGCCTCGCATCACGGCTTTACTTGCGTCCCAGATCACTCTTTTCTCAACGTCAGCCCTCAAATTTATTTCAAAATAGTCTTTTAAAGTTTTTTGGGCCTTCGTAAGAATTTCCTTGTCTCGAAAGAGGGTGTCATTCATTCTCCATCTAAATTGACCAGTTGATGTTAGTTTCATTTCCATCTTCACGGCGTTATGGTCGGAGCAAGTTTTTGGGCAGATTTCTACCTTCTTAATCTTTGGAGCCATACCACTAGTAATCCAGATTTGATCGATTCTGGTCCAGGTCAGCATTGCTTGGGAGAAAAAGGTTCCCTCTCTCTCCAGAGGGTTCCTTACTCTCCATATATCTATCAAGTCCATGTTTTCAGTCATTTCAAAGAAAGTCTTAGGCAGTCTCCCTTCCTTAGTGATTGTTAGTCTTTGTGACTTATCCATATTCGTAGAGACCACGCCATTCATGTCTCCCATCATTATCATATTATAGTCCAGATAGTCCGTAAGGGTTTCATGAAGTCTCTTAAAGAAGTCAGATTTGCCTTCGTTTGGTGCATAAATTCCAACAACTAACAGTTTTTCTCCTTGTACTTGTATCTCCACTGCCAAATATCTCCCTTGTTCATCTTTAAAAATCATTTTTGGGGCCCATTTTTCTTTCACATATATTACAACTCCTCTTTTCTTAACTTTATCTGATGAAACAAATTCTTGTCCTAGCCTTTTGTTTGTAAGTAGTCTCCTATGGGCTCTGGTTATGTGTGTTTCTTGTAGGCATATCAAATCCAATTGTTCTCTGTTCAAAATGTGAAATACTTGTCTTCTCTTCAAAGGCCCATTCAGTCCATTACAATTCCAGCTAAGGAATTGTAGAGCCATCTTATTGTTTTCTTATAGCTCCTCCAACAGCTCCAAGTTGTTGCTCTTCTTCTGATGGTAATGGTTTCTGTCCAATCGAAAGGTTGAGAATGTCTAGTGCTCTCCTCTGTTCTGCCAGTACGTCCACAGTCCCCTTCTGGAGGTCCTCCTGGTGTCTTGCCAGAAATTTATCTTTATCTTGGATTGTCTTTATTTTCACCTTTTTTAATTTATAGTCAAATGACAGTCCTTGTGGGAATTCCCACCTAAAACGGATGTTGTTTTTCTTTAGCAAGAGGGCCAAATCCTTGTAGAAGTTTCTTAAGTCCAGGATGTATTTTGGGATGTCTTTAAAGATCTGTACAGTTGAGTTACCAATTTGAAGGGCCTTTTGAAAGTGTAATCCTAGGATTTTGTCTCTTTCTTCCTTGGATCTGAGTGTGATCAAGCAGTCTCTCGGGGTCTTTCTGTCCTGTTTTTTGCCCAGTCTAAAAGCTGTTGTGATTTTAAATTCGTCTTCCTCCAAATCCCAACAGCCCACAAACTCCCGTGTCAGGTATTCCGCGAGATTGTCTCTCTCATTCTCTGGAACCAACCTTAGTTTTAAGTTTCTCTCTTTTCTCTGTAAGTCCCATAAGGCCAAAGTTGCGTCGTGCTCATAGACCTTCTTGGCAATCGGTTCTAGTCTCTCCTGCGTCTCTCCAGCAGCAGCTTTCGCATCCTCGGCAATTTGGCGTGTGGTTGCGTTTTCCTCTACCAGTTTGTTGATGGATTCTGTATTCTGATTTAATCTTGCTGATATCTCTGTTAATTTTTGCGTATTTTCTGAAGTTTGTTTTGTCAAAGACTCCAGAGTTTGATTTATCTTAAGCAAGGCATCTGTCACCGCTTCCATAGAGGCAGCTGCTGCTTTTTCCTGTTCTGTTATTCCTGCTGGTCCTGGAGCTGCAGCTGAAATTGAGCCTCTTTTCTTTGACGACTGCTGTTGCAGCTGTTGTTGTTGTTGTCTTATTTTAGCTCTTGTGACAATCTCTTCCTGTGTACCACTCATGTCAAGGTCACTTCCCACGGGAGCTGTTCTGCTGGGAAATTCCACTGTCCTGGGCCGTGTCAAACATTCATTACCCTCTAGGGGGAGCAAATCAAAATGGCCATAAAGTAAAAAGTTCAAATACAAGAACAAAGGAGAATGTCCAAAGGTGTAAAAAAGAAGGATTTTACAGTCAGAGTCAATATTGCTATAAACTTGTAGCTGCAAATTGCCACAGTTTCACAGTTTCACAGTTTCACAGTCTATGTTGTTTCCCCTTGTATTACACTGTGGCCAATCACTGTATAAACTTTGTATCACAGTATCATAGTATTACTTTGTGGGCAAAGTCGGTTCAATGAGCTATTGCTCTGAGAAGGCAGACCGTTTCGTGCTTTTAGAGCGAGACAGCAGAGGATTTTGCTTGAAATAGATCTTGCAGATTTACAGTCTCATTCGTCTCCCCTCTGCCCTGCTAGCTAGAGGGGAGATCCAAAATCCCCGTGCCCGGTTCAGTTACTTAGAAAGCAAGTTTCATCGGATGCAAGTTTAAAGTTCCGCTGCTTTAAATTTCATGCAGTCGGGGGGAGGCAGACTTCCTTGATTTAACCCCCCGCTTTCAGCTCAATTTCTAAAGTTTCCCAATTGTTTTTCAGTTCCTACTCACGGGAATTCAGTCCAAATTTCTTTTCAGGAAGGAATCGGCGCTCTCCGCTAATGGCGACGCGGCTTCACTTCGCAGGCTGGGTAGCGACTCTCAGCACCGCGCTCACTCCCGATGTCGATCCGTAGCCTTTAAAAAGGCTCTTTCACGGTACCGGGGGGCGCAAATGGTGCCCACCGAGTCTCCTTGTTCTCAGGCTTCAGCGCCTGGGATTTTAGGGGTCCCCCGCTCGCCGTAGCGGGTAAGACCCGAACTTGCGAAGCAGTCCTTCTCCGGAGCTCGGAGGCAGGACCGCCATTAAGCGCTGGCACCGACCGGAAGTCTCAAGAGGCTCAGTGGTTTAGACCACAGCACCACCCGCGTCCCTACACAACACAAAACACTGTTGCTGTCTGTAGGTTTTATCTTTATTTTTTCTACCTTATATTTTGGAAATGTACATCCAGGTTTTATTTCCTTTAAATTGGGGGGGGGGGCAAGAGAGTGGGGCCCTAAACTATAGCGTGTTTAGCATACATGTAAATACGGCACTAGGGGCTGCCTGCCCTGCTCACTCTGCTAAGCCTAGACTAACCGATCCAATAGGAATCCAACCCCTGCAACAATCCAATATTGTGTCCTACATTTCTAAGCAGTGAAAAGTTCTGGAGCAGCAATGCAGGGAGAAAGGGTACCAGGGGTAGGGGGGCTTGTAAACTGGCCACATATGGTTGATCTGTCTGGACTGAGATCAAGTCATATTCAAGCCACAAAGCTCTGTTTTGACGCTTCGTTCTTTGCTTGAATTCCCCAGAATTCCCCCTCGCTCTCTAAACCGAAAGCACAAGCATTTCCTCCACCCTCTAGAAATAATGTAATAGCTTAAGGAATCATTTACCTCGAGAGAAACAGAGACTCCTGCAGCAATACCCAATCTTCAAAGTTGAACAATCATCACCTGGACGTCCTCACTGAGCATCGACGCCAAAAGGTAAGCAGAGCATCCCGATTTGTTTGGGTCTCTTACAAAAACAGCATTTGTGAAATGAAACAACTGACTTCGCGAATGAGATATCTACTTAATGGTGACTGGCAAATTTTGCAGACTGGCATTCTAGGACAGTTGCCTTGGAGGAAACTTCTCTGTCACAAAATGACAGTACACTTCTCTCTCTTTTTTAATTAAATATTTATTGCAATTTTTTAAACAACGAACAAACCACCAAACATATAAAATACCATCACCATACAGACAGAAAAAGTCAAAGCAAAGTTAAGAAATAAACAAAGAATAAAAGAAGAATACATATAAAACACAGTTGTTCATAAGTCATATTTTCATAATCTTTGGACTTCCTCGCATCACCCTTCCCTGCGTTCTCAGTCACATAGTTATAGACAGCAATTTATTGCCTTATTTCAATACTTATTTTGTAAACCTCAGATATTATGTCCCAACTTTTAAATAACTTTATCATAAATTAAACTGCTTGATTTGAATATAATATTGCTTCAAATTTCATCATTTCCTTAAACCTCACTTATTCTCATATTTCTTACAACAAAGTTTCTGCTGCCGTGTTACTTTCAATCGTGCATTCTCCTAACATTCATACAGTTTGTAGTGTTTTTGTAGATAGTCTTTAAATTTTTTCCAATCCTATTCCACCGTCTCTTCTCCCAGGTCCCGAATTCTGCCAGTCATTTCAGCCAGTTCCATGTAGTCTATCAGTTGCGTCTGCCATTCTTCCAGTGTGGGTAAATCTTGGGTCTTCCAGTGTTTTGCGATGAGTATTCTTGCTGCTGTAGTTGCATACATAAAAAAGGTTCTATCTTTCTTTAACACCCCTTGGCCGACAATGCCCAAAAGGAAGGCCTCTGGTTTCTTAAGGAAGGTATACTTAAATACCTTTTTTAACTCATTATAGATCATTTCCCAGAAAGTCTTAACCCTTGGGCACGTCCACCAGAGGTGAAAGAATGTTCCTTCAGTTCCTTTACATTTCCAACATTTATTATCAGGCAGATGATATATTTTTGCCAGTTTGACTGGGGTCATGTACCACCTGTATATCATTTTCATAATGTTTTCTTTCAAGGCCTTACATGCCGTGAACCTCACTCCGGTTGTCCATAACTTTTCCCAGTCAGCAAACATAATATTATACCCAATGTCCTGTGCCCATTTTATCATAGCTGATTTAACAGTTTCATCCTGTGTGTTCCATTTCAACAGCAAGTTATACATTTTTGAAAGTACCTTGGTCTTAGGTTCTAACAGTTCTGTTTCTAATTTTGATTTTTCCACCTGGAAACCTGTTTTTCTATCTGCCTTAAAGACCTCCCTAATCTGAGCATAGTGTAACCAATCTCGCACTTTGTCCTTTAATTTCTCAAAACTCTGCAATCTCCAAGTATCTCCTTCTTTTTCTAATATTTCCCAATACTTCGGCCAATTGGCCTCCATATTGAGTCTTTTCTGAGCCTTAGCTTCCATGGGTGACAACCACCTTGGGGTCTTGTTTTCTAATAAGTCTTTGTATTTTGTCCAGACATTAAACACAGCCTTCCTGACAATATGGTTCTTAAAAGCCTCATGGATTTTTACCTTGTCATACCACAAATATGCATGCCATCCGAAAGCAATATTGAACCCTTCCAGATCTAGGACATCAGTGTTCTCAAGAAGAAACCAATTTTTGAGCCAGCAGAAAGCTGCAGATTCATAATACAACCTCAAATCTGGCAGGGCAACCCCCCCTCTCTCCTTAGCATCAGTTAGTATTTTGAATTTTATTCGGGGCTTTTTGCCCTGCCAGACAAACTTAGAAATATCTCTCTGCCACTTTGTAAAACATTTCACTCTGTCCACAATCTGTAGGGTCTGAAACAGAAACAACATTTTTGGCAATACATTCATCTTAATCGCAGCAATTCGGCCCAACAAGGAAAGTTTAAGTCTTGACCAACTTTCTAAGTCCTTTTTAATTTCTGTCCAACACTTTTCATAATTGTCCTTAAATAAATTCAGGTTTTTGGCAGTCATGTTAACCCCTAGGTATTTCACCTTTTTAACCACTTTTAGATCTGTCTCTTTCTGAAACCTTTCTGATTCCACAGTTGTCAATTTCCCCCAAAAAACCTTAGTCTTTTGCTTGTTTAATTTAAAACCCGCCACCCGACCAAACTCATGTATCAGTTCTAAAACCCTTTTCGTGCTAGATTCTGGCTCCTGCAATGTCAAAACCAAGTCATCTGCGAAAGCTTTGAGTTTATACTGTTTGGCTCCGACCTGAATCCCTTCAACCAACCGGTCCCCTCTAATCATATTCAGGAGCACCTCCAGGACCGAAATAAATAACAAAGGGGAAATAGGGCAGCCTTGTCGTGTTCCTTTCTCAATCTTGAACTCTTCTGTCACCACATTGTTAACTATTAATTTAGCCTTTTGTTCTGAATAGATTGCCTCTATGCCATTTTCAAACCCCCGTCCCACTCCCATCCCTTCAAGATTTTTCTTCATAAACTTCCAAGAAATATTATCAAAGGCCTTCTCCCCATCTATAAAAATCAACACTGCTTTTGTATTAATGTTCGTTTGTAATAGTTCCAAAATGTCAGTAATGTTTCTAGTGTTATCAAACAAATGTCTGCCTGGGAGAAAGCCTGCCTGGTCTTTATGAATTACTTCATTTAGCACTTTTTTGAGTCTACTTGCCAGAATATCAGCAAAAATTTTGTAATCCACATTCAGGAGGGAGATGGGATGGTAGTTCTTAAATTGTGTCTTTTCAGTTTCCAATTTGGGTATCAATGTGATGAAAGCTTCTTTCCACGATTCTGGTGCCCTCTTCCCCTCCATAATCTCGTTGCAAACCTCCATTAATGGTTGTGTCAGATAATCTTTCAATATCTTATAGTACTTGGAGGTAAGCCCATCTGGCCCTGGAGATTTGCCCAGTTGCATATTCTGAATGGCACCTTCAATCTCTTGTTGTGTTATTTTATAATTCAGGATTGTTCTATTTTCTTGAGACAATTTTGGTAGGCCATTCCTTCTCAAAAATTGGTCTATCTCAATCTCATTTTGCGGCCCTTGAGTATAAAGTTGTTTAAAGTATCTCTGGAAGCACTTTCTAATCTCCACAGGATTCTGAATGTTTTTCCCTTCAATCTCTAAGTTGGTAACCGTATTTAGTTTTTGTCTCTTTTTCAGCTGCCATGCTAAAAGCTTTCCACATTTATTTGCCGATTCAAATGATCTTTGTTTCATTAACTTGATTTTCCACTCCACTTCCTGATTTATCAATTTAGAGTATTGTGCTTGGTAGAGTTTAGTTTCTCTCAGAATCTCCTGTGACTTCGGTTTCGATCTTAACTTTCTCTCGCATTCCCTAATTTTCTCCAAAATCTTTTCCTTTTTCTCATTCTGTGCTCTTTTCTTTATGGTGTTCTGTTGTATCAGAAACCCCCTCATTACAGCTTTGCTTGCGTCCCAGATTACTCTTTTTTCCACCGTGGTGTTCAAATTTATTTCAAAATAGTCCTTCAAAGCTTTTTGGGCCTTTTTGATAATCTCCTGGTCTCTGAGCAGGGTGTCATTCATCTTCCATCTAAAGGAGCCGGTTGTAGTTAGTCTCATATCCATCTTTACTGCGTTATGGTCGGAGCAAGTCTTTGGGCAGATTTCCACTTTTCTGATCTTGGGTGCCAGACCTCTAGTTATCCAGATTTGGTCGATTCTTGTCCATGTCAGTTGGGCTTCAGAAAAGAATGTTCCCTCTCTTCCTAGGGGGTTTTTTGTCCTCCAAATATCAATCAAGTCCATATTGTCAGTCAGTTCAAAAAAAGTTTTAGGTAGTCTGCCATCTTTTGTCAAACTTTGGCCATGTGACTTGTCCATATTTGTAGACACCACCCCATTCATATCTCCCATCATAATGATGTTATTATAGTCCAAATAGTCCAGCATTGTCTCATGCAGGTTCTTATAAAATTCCGATTTCCCTTCGTTTGGTGCATAGATTCCCAGTATCAAGAATTTTTCACCCTGGGTTTGAATTTCAATTGCCAAAATTCTTCCTTGTTCATCTTTAAAAAGGAATTTTGGTGATAGGCTCTCCTTTGCATAAATCACCACTCCTCTCTTTTTGACTCGGTCTGATGAAATAAATTCTTGGCCTAATCTTTTGTTAATTAGCACTTTTCTGTGGAGCCTAGTCACATGTTGTCAGGGGTTCAGAAGCAGAGACGCAGAGAAGGGAGGAGACAGAGAGCGAGGGGGAGGAATACGAAGGAAAGATGAGTGGGGATGACGAACCGAGATCGCCGAGCTTATCCAGTGAGTCCGAGGATTCCCAGAAGGGAGCGCCAGCGGTCAGAGCAAGGGGGGAAAGCAGGGGGACACCCCAGGAAGAAGGGTCCAGAGAGGAATCAGAGAGCAGCAGTTGGAGATCGGGACCCACGTACCCAGCCGGGAGCAGCGGGGAGAAAGGGGACCAGATATCGGGTTCCGGAGGCTTTCAGAAGGAGGGAGGGCATGAGTCAGGAGTGGTCACGCCCACCTCGGGGAGCGACGAAACGATCAAGAGGAAGGTTGAGAGTTGGGCGCGCGCGCCAAGTTCAAATGTAGCGGAAGCTGGCGCAGTAAGCAGCCCAGAGAGTGAACCAGGTCCCAAAGCCCGCCGCAAGGAGGCGGAAGGGTCAGGGGGGTCCGCGTCAGAAGAGAGTAGGAAAAAGGAGACCCCGGGGGGCAGAAGGACCCAGAGACGGAGGGAAAGGCGCAGGAGGTGGAGCAAGGCTAGGGTATTAAGCTGGTGTGCTAGAGGCGGAGACTCAGACGGGTCTTCGCCGGTCTGACCTAGAAGAAGTAGGGCTGCACATTGCAGTTTGGAAATGGAACCTGTAATCCAATAAAGACTCTTTTAGCCTGAACGCTGGCTAACGTGGTCCTATGTGAGCTGGGACTGAGTGGCAGCCCTGACACATGTGTTTCCTGTAGGCAAATAATGTCCAATTGTTCTTTCTTTAATATATGGAATATCCTTCTCCTTTTTTCCGGGGAATTTCCGCCATTAATGTTCCAGCTAAGAAGTTGCAGAGACATCCTGGGCAAATCTGTTATTCTGTAGAAGGTGGTGTTTCTTTCTTCTGTTCCTCAGATCCCAAAGGTGTAGGTGCAGGTGGTGGCGAAGCCTCAGGCCCTGTAATCCCTTTCTGAAGGTCTTCTCTGTAATCATGCAGGAACTTATCTTTATCCTCGGGTGTTTTAATTTTCACCTTCTTCCCTCTGAATGTGAAAGATAATCCTTGAGGAAATTCCCACCTGAAAAGGATTGAGTTACTTCTCAACAGTTTGGTTAGTTCTGTATAGGTGGTTCTTAGATCCAAAAGTTGTTTAGGGATATCTTTGTAAATTTCCGCTCTCCTTCCCTGGATTACAAGTGATTTTTCGTAATGTAAGCTTAGTATTTTATCCTTCTCTTCCTTAGATCTCAAAGTAATCAAACAGTCTCTGGGTCTGTCCTTCCTTGCAACTCTTCCAAGTCTGAAGGCACTAACGATTTTAAAGTCCTTGTCTTCCTCCAAGTTCCAAAACTTGGAAAGTTCTTTTGTCAAATATTCCGTTAAATTCCCTTGTTCCAGTTCTAAAATTGATCTCAGCCTCAGATTATTTTCCCGACTGCGTAATTCAATCATAGACAGGTAGGCCTGATGTTCACCAATCTGTTTAGTCAGTGGTTTAACCTCCTCCTTCACTGCTTCCACTTTCTGGTTAACTTCCTCAGCCAATTTACGATTCTCTGTGGTAGCTTTACGATTCTCTGTAGTAGCTTCAAAAAGCTTCCCAATTGATTGTGCATGTAAGGTCACTTGTTCAGTTAATTTATTTAGGCTGGCAGTATTTTGGTCAATCTTTGCCGATTGTACATCCACTTTTTTGTCCAATGTTTCCAACTTCTCCAAGATTTTGTCTAGTACTGATTCATTTCCTCCAGCTGCCATGCCTTCTGATAAAGTCAGCTCAGTTTCTAATTCTTGTGTTCCCAAAACAGTAGGAACAGATGATCTGCGCAACTGGGAAGTAAATGTTGATTGAGTTAATTGTTTAGCTTTAGCTTTGGCCGATCTTGTTTTCCCAGTGCCACTCATTCCACTCCTGTCTACGTGCCAAGGTCAAATTTAGTATGCTCCCATGGGAATCCACAAGCTCAGAGAGTAAACAACAAGTTAAAGGAAGAAAAAAGAGAAAAAACAAGTCCCAACCAGTTGTAAATCCAAAGTCCACCAGGGGGAGTTCAAACAAATCTTGAGGAGAACAAAGGAAATTTTACCAATAGTTGTTCCAAAGCTTAAAAGCTTAAAAAAGTTTTGCCAAACTCCAACAGTATCCAACCACTCATAAATTTCAAGAAAGACCTTCCGCTCTTCTTTATAACCAGCAGAGTGAGTCCTTATTTAAACAAAGTTTCAGGGAAAGTGCCAGATAATAGTGTTTCAAAGTAGCTAGTCCAGTAACACTCAAAAGTAACAGTTCAAAGTAGCAAAAAATCAAGTCCGCAAACTGACAGCTCTAATAGTTTGGCAGTCAAGTACCTGGGTTTCTTTAAATAATTTTGTAAATCCATAGGGAGAGGAAAAACTAAGTTCAAAGCAAAGCAGAAAAAAAAGTTTAAATCCCTTAGTACCTATAGCGACAGTTCAGGTCATGCACGAAATTGAAACTTTTAAATTCCTCTTCAAGGCTTCAGATCAAAGTCGTTGCTTTAAAACTTTCAGCAGAACCAGGAGACAGACTTCCTGGTTACATCTCCCGCATTGGCCAAATTTTAAAATTAATTTAGTCCAGTTATTTTAGTCCCATTTACTCACGGGTTGCTGTTTCCAAATCCAATAGTCCAGGAAAAAAGGTCAGCGCTCACCGACAGCAGCTATGCGGCTTCGCTCACACGGAAAGAGCGATCGACTCACAGCACCGCGCCAGCCCTTCCACGTTCCGAAACCCCTTACGGGGTCCCTTCTTCGCTTCGGGGGGCGCTTCTGGTGCCCGCCGAGTCCCACGGCCACAGGCTCACTCTGCCTGTGGTTTTCCGACGTGGGTCTCCGCTTCGCCGTAGCGGACGACCCGTTTCCGCGGAGCTTCCCCTTCACAGAGCGAAGGAGACCGCCATTGCCGTTCGCGCCGCCTCCGGAAGTCCGACAGTACACTTCTCTACTTAATGAGGTCAAGGCGAACAAGTGAAATGTTGAGGGCTAGTCACTTGTGAGCTTATTTGCAAAGCTACGGTAGGCCCTGCATTATTTTCAGCATGGTGGCTAAGTTTTGATTTGTAACCAGAAATTCCTAGAGGTCTTTCCTAAAGCAAGGACACATAGAATTGCGCTGTTCCTCTGTAAGAAAAAGAAATAATAATCTTTTGTTATAGTTCTATCTGTCTCCTAAATATGATGGGGGAAATTTATTCTGGGGCTCAGCACTAATACATGTTTCTTGTACTATGTGCAAAGGGGTTTCTCGATCATGCCCATTTTGGACTTTCTGAGGACTGAAAAACCCTGAATTTAAAGGGCAAAAGGCCCAGGAGAACAATGGGGTGGGAAGGGTAAGAGCTGTTCGACAGTGGAATTTGCTGCCAAGGAGTGTGGTGGAGTCTCCTTCTTTGGAGGTCTTTAAGCAGAGGCTTGACAACCATATGTCAGGAGTGCTCTGATGGTGTTTCCTGCTTGGCAGGGGGTTGGACTCGATGGCCCTTGTGGTCTCTTCCAACTCTATGATTCTATGATTCTATGATTCTAAGTATCTCATCTGAAGGCCCATATATTCATGGGGAGACAGGGTGATGCAAATCTACTCTAGACTGCAAATTCTGCTCTGGTGCAGGCAAGTCCTAAGTTCATAGTGTGGACACAGCCAGCCTCCAAAGTTGCTTTAGGCTGCAAATCTAAACCCACTTGCCTGAGAGTAAGCCCCACCAAATTCAATCAGACTTACAGTTGTACCTTGGTAGTCAAAGGGCTTGGCTCCCAAACGCCGCAAATCCAGAAGTGAGTGTTCCAGTTTTTCGGAAGCCAAACGTCCGACGCGGCTTCCGCTTGAGTGCAGGAAGCTCCTGCAGCCAATTGGAAGCTGCGCCTTGGTTTTCAAATGGTTTTGGGAGGCGAATGGACTTCCGGAACGGATTATGTTTGAGAAGCAAGGTACCACTGTATTTAAAACATAATATCACAATTAAATTATATGAAAATGATATGAAGTGGAATTATGAATGATATATAACTTATACTTTTAGAAGATACCTGAAGGCAGCCCTGTTTAGGGAAGTTTTTAATGTTTGATGTTTTATTGTATTTTTAATATTTTGTTGGAAGCCTCCCAGAGTGGCTGGGGAAACCCAGCCAGATGGACGGGGTATAAGTAATAAATGATGATGATGAAAATAGTATAGGAATTAATACCAAAAAATACTACACCCCATTCCCTGCAAAAAGAAGGACGCCCTAAAAACAAACTGAGCACACCTCTTATATCAATCGGCAATGGGAACAGGAGATGGACTTTTCCATTAATTATATGTGGGCAGATCCACATAAAACATAGACTATGAACTGCCGAAATCTACCTGGCAGGGGAGGAAATGTGCAATTGGGACTCCAGGGAACTTTGACACACTGCTGTGCTGTTTTGTCCAAACTTCTTCTGCTTTCACTTTTGTTTGGGCGCCGTAAGTGCTCTTCCTGTTTCTCTTATCATAATGCCAAGGTCTCCATCAAAAGCAGAAATTGCGTGCACGAAAGTTGAAGCAACTTCTACGGAACAGAAACACAACGTGGCATTGTCTCATCGGTCTTGATCCATCAAGGGTGCTCTATTGTGTGCACGAAACATACCAGAGCTGCTGGGTGCGATGGCTATCAGGGCTTCAAGTAAAAGTAGTGATTATTTATTTCACCACTGAGGGAGGGTGGCACTCTGCACATGCTCAGGCACTCACTCGTTTATGATGGCTTGAACATGAGAGGTAAGCGGAACAGCCGTGCACAAAGGCAGCATACCTCTAACGTAAGAACATAAAAAGAGCCTGCTGGATCAGGCCAATGGCCCAACTATTCAAGCATCCTGTTCTCACAGAAGCTGAGCAGATGTGTGTGGAAAACCCATAAAAATAAAATATCAGGGACGGGCAATCTGTGGCCATACAGATGGTCTCAGCCAGCATGGCTAATGGTCAGGGATGGTGGGCATTGCAGTATATGTTTTAATGTACATATTGTCTCATCCCAAGGATAACCATTTTGTAGCCTTTCAAGAGGAAAGGAGAACAAGGATCAACTCTGTCCCAGAAACAATCTGATGGGATGCCCATGTGTTGAAGGCATGCTGTCTCTTATTGTGATATATACAGTGTGGAATTATAGTCCTGTAAGGAATCTGCTAGAATGCTGAGGGTTTTTTTTCATGTGGATTTGGAATTTGATAGTACAGTGGTACATTGGTTCTCGAATGTAATCCGTTCCGGAAGTCCATTCGACTTCCGAAACACATACATTTAATTGACCAGCTGTGCAACCCTGAGCAGTTTTACTCACTGAGTAGCCCCACTGAGTTCAGCAAGATTGACCCTCTTGTAAGTGCCTGTAAAAATGCACCCCACATTTTCTTTAAACAAGTGTCAGGCTTAGAGAGAAAAAGGTAAAGGTAAAGGGACCCCTGACCTTTAGGTCCAGTCGTGGCCGACTCTGGGGTTGCGACGCTCATCTCGCTTTATTGGCCGAGGGAGGCAGCGTACAGCTTCCAGGTCATGTGGCCAGCATGACTAAGCCGCTTCTGGCGAACCAGAGCAGCAGAACTATTACTTTAGCAAATAATAATTGCTGTTGTGCAAGAAACTGATTTCTGCAGTTATTGCTATACCATCCAATTGTAATCGTGACTGATAGCTTTTCAAATAAAGTTTCTCAAGACAAAAGCAAGAATGTCATGTTTAAATGCATATTGTATTTTTTAAACATAGTTATAGTAAGTTGGGAACCCAAATAAAGCAGAAGCACGAGGGCCAACTTGTGTTTTTGGCAATCTAGTAAGGTAAAGTCAGGGAAGTGATTATGGCAGTCCTAAAAAGAGGTTTAAATGACACACATGACAACACTTTTATGCTAGGTAAGTTGCACATTGTGGTGTTATGTTGATCAAAAGAAATACTGCATGTAAAACACATTTCAAGTAGCATCTCATCATATTTCTTAACACTAAGAACTCCAAAGAAGAGAATAAAGTTAAAACATATGGCTTTTTCTTTTCATTTGTTGAGTGTGTGTGTGTGTGTGTGTGTATTTGTGACAAGCATAATATGCTAAACTCTCATGAGTTTATTTTCGTAAGCTCATCTGATTGTGTTCCCCATATTGCTCACATGCAGGGCTCCAAACCCAGAAATAGCCCTAAAACGTCATATAGACGTCACAAAAAGGAGTGAAAAAAGGAGTGAACATGCGGTCCGCCAAGCTGCACAGAGGTCCGGAACTAAACCCTTACGCAAAACGAGGATTGCCTGTACCATACTCTGGACTTCTAAGCCAGTGGTTCCCAAACTTTCTGGGGCTGCTGCCCGCTTGGTTCCATAGACTCATCCCCAGTGCCTCCTACAGTCCCACTCTATAAAAAGCATTACAGGGGAACCTTGGTTGTTGAATACTTCGGAAGCCGAACAATTCAGAACCTGAGCGCCGACAACCCGGAAGCGAATGCTTCCATTTTTGAATGCACCTCGGAAGTCGAACGGAACTCCATTTTTAAAAAAGAATTTGCCGATCGGCAATTGATCCTTGGTTGTCAAATGTTTCGGAAGTCGAACGGTCTTCCGGAACGGATTATGTTCAACAACCGAGGTTCCACTGTACAGCCGTACCTTGGAAGTCGAACGGAGTCCGTTCCAGAAGTCCATTTGACTTCTGAAACGTTTGGAAACCAAAGTGCGGCTTCTGATTGACCTCAGGAAGCTCCTGCAGCCAATCAGAAGCCGTGGAAGCCCCACTGGACGTTCGGCTTCCAAAAGAACGTTTGACTCCTGTCAGGGAACTGCCATCAGTTTCCGAGGGAGAGAGCAAGCTCCAAAGGGATCCCAGAGAGCGTCCCGGGAGTGGGAGAGGCAGCCCATCTTCTGGGGAAGGGAATCAGCGTAGCTCCAGTGGAGAAGGGGGGCAGATGGGGGAATCGGCGAGGCGGTCCCATGACTCCTTGCCGGGGACCAGCGGGGAGAGGAAGAGTCCTCCGCTGCCTACGCCCTCCTTGCGCAGAAGGCTTCCGCGCAGGGAGAGTAGGAGGAGACTGGGTGTCAAAGAGCTTCTTTGCTGGAAGAAGTTTAAGAAACGCCCACTGACAGATTCTGCCAGCGATTGAGACAGCCACGGGTGAGTGGCTGCTCGGACAGGAAAGGTTCACTCAGGCAACCCAGCCAGGTGTTGGGACAAGCTTACGCACGAGCAACCCCTAGAACCATTACAGCAATCCATCAGTCCCTGACGTTGCTTGTGCGCAGCCCCGGACAGGCAGCAAGATGAGCCAAACAGAGCCGGCCGGAGGGACAGAGCAAGAAGCCCTGGTGCGAGGTCTGGCCGAGAGGAACCGAGACCTGGAGGCGCATGTAGCTACCCTGACGGCGCGGCTGGAGGAGAGACGGGTTCAGGATGCACAGGTCAGAGCCACCCCGATAGGAAGGAAGGTTCAGGGGCTGGTACACAAGTTTGGTGGAAAGCCCCAAGACTACAATGCCTTCCGAACGGAAATTCAGTACGCTTTGGAATTGCAGAAAAATGACTTTGCTGTTGGCGGGGAGAGGGTGGCTTACATTGTGGGACATCTGCAGGATGGGGCGCGTGAATGGATCAGGCCCCTAATGGCGACGCAGAATGATGCATTGAAAAATCTTAAGAAATTCTACCAAGGGATGGACGCGATGTTCTCCGGCGAGGTGGACCAAAGCGTGACGAGACGGGAGCTGATGGGGTGCAAGCAGGGAAGCCTGTCCGTCAGAAACTACTGGTCGCGTTTCGCGATGTTAGTCCACAAGCTCGGGTGGGATCTGGACTCTGAACCAATGCAAATGTTGTTTGAAGCGGGTTTGTCCCCCAAAGTGAAAGACGAGTTGTCCCGAGTGCCCCGCCCGTGGTCGCTGGATGAACTCACAAAGACTGTGCTTGCGATCGGTGTACGCCAGGAAACGCAGGCTCAAGAGAAGCGGGAGATAAGGGCGGGACGTTTCCATGACAACCGCATTCCAGAGATGCCGAGGACATTTTGCAAAGGTCTGCCCTCAATGAAAGGCCTGGCAAGGCATGATGGGGGCTGCAGACCACGACGAGAAGGGGGAGGAGGGGCAGGGGCAGGGAAACGACAACGCCTGGCTGCCAACCAGCAGGGGCAGCAGCCAGGCCAGCAACCAATAGAAGTGCCCCAGCCTGACCCCCCCCCAAGGCAGCTATAGCCATAGAGGTGGTGCTAGAACTCCCAAACGGGCACCCCGTCAAAGTGAAGGGACTGCTAGATTCTGGCAGCTCGTGTGATTTCTTCAGCAGAGACTTTGCTCTGGAGCACCAACTCCACCTGTTGTCACTAGATTTTCCCTTGCAGGTGACCACCATCGATGGCAGGGAACTCCTGGGAGGGGAAGTGACACACCAGACACCGCCAATGAGAATGAGGGTCTCCAGGCACACGGAAACCATTGCCTTTCACGTGGCCACGCTGGCAGGACCCCCAATAATACTGGGAATGAGCTGGCTGGCAATGCATGACCCAGTGGTGTCATGGCATCAGCGGTCGGTCACCTTTGGGTCAGCTTACTGCTTAGAGCAGTGTCTGGGAGGGAAGGAACCAAGAATGACTGTGGCCAGGGTGGCTGGGTTGGCCCTGGGGCAAAAAGGGGAGGTGCCACCACAATATGCTGATTTGAAGGAGGTCTTCAGCGAGAGGGAGGCAGATAAGCTGCCCCCCCACAGGCCCTTTGACTGCCAAATCAACCTGCTTCCAGGGGCTCAGTTACCAGTGGGTAAGCTGTATGCCATGTCCGACCGGGAGATGCAGGAGCTGCGGCAGTTTATTGACAAGAACCTGAAGAGAGGTTTCATAAGGGAATCTAAGGCGGTGGGGGGCAATCCAGTGTTCTTTGTGGACAAAAAGGAGACTAATCAGCCCAGATTAGTTGTGGATTACCGGGCCCTAAACCTGGTATCAGAACCCGTGACTTTCCCAATGCCCAGGATTGACGATATTTTGACACGTGTGAGGCAGGGGAAGATTTTTATCAAGCTGGACCTCAGGGGAGCCTACAATCTGATTAGGATAAGGGAGGGGGACGAATGGAAAATGACCATGTTCACCCCCCTGGGGGCTTTTGAGTACTTAGTCATGCCATTTGTATTACAATCGGGCTCTGCCTGCTTTCAAGCCTTCATGCATCATGTGTTGGGGCCCCTGCTGTACAAGAATTGCATAGCCTTTTTGGACGACGTCTTAATCTATTCGGACAATGAAAAGCAACACATCAGAGACATCAGGGAGGTGCTACAGAGATTGAAGAAGCATCAATTGTGGGTCAAGCTGGAAAAATGCCAATTCCACGCCCGGGAGGTCGAGTTCCTGGGGTACAGGCTGTCAGACAAAGGACTAGCCATGGATCGGGGCAAGGTGAAGGCAGTGCTGGAATGGAAAGCCCCCCAAAACAGAAAGGACGTGCAAAGGTTCCTAGGCTTCAGCAACTTCTACAGGAAGTTCATAAAGAACTTCGCTCACTTGACGGCGCCCATAACGGATTGTCTTAGTAGCAAAAAGAAGTTCGCGTGGACAGAGGGTGCGCAGCAATCCTTTGAAAAACTGAAGAGGGCATTCGCCTCGGAAGAACAGCTCCTGCACGTGGATCCGGAGAAGCCCATGAGACTGGAGACGGATGTGTCCGACCGCGCCATTGGAGCGGTCCTTTTGCAGCCCGGGGCCAAGCAGAACTGGAGGCCGTGTGCCTTTTTCTCTAGGAAGCTGAGCAAGTCAGAGCAAAACTACACAGTGTATGACTGAGAACTGCTTGCGATCTATGCGGCATTTCGGCAATGGAAACATCTGTTGATAGGGGCGCGGCACAAGTTCCAGGTCCGAACTGACCACAAGAACTTGGAATACTGGTGGACCGCGCGAGTGCTCAATCAGAGACAGATCAGGTGGTCCCAGGAGTTCGCCAAGTTTTCCTTCGAGATCCGATACATGCCGGGAGAGGAAAACGTAAGGGCAGACACTCTCTCCCGGAAACCGGAGTACATGGAAGGAGAGGGGCCACCAGAGACCAGGCACGTATTACCCGAGGACCGGTGGGTGTAGGGGGGGGGGGCGTTGGTTGGCAAACGAGAACTGGCAGGGCTCACCAGAGACGATGAGTTTGCTCAGACAAAAAAAAGGGAACTCAGGGACGGAAAGGAAGTCCATGGAGGGTTTGAGGAAAAGGAAGGGCTACTGTACTATAAGGGGGCGCTGTATGTACCGGGGAAGACTTTGAGGGGGAAGGTACTCAAGCAACTCCTTGACAACCCAACAGCTGGGCACTTTGGACAGCACAAGACCATGCTACTTGTCACCAGGCAGTTCTGGTGGCCAAAGGTGAGGGAAGACGTACGAGAATATGTACGAGGGTGCGACCGATGCCAGAGGGCTAAGGGGAAAACTGGAACCCTTACCCACACCGGGAAGGCCCTGGGAGGTGGTGTCCATTGATTTTATGACAGATCTGCCCAAGTCAAGGGGAAAGACAGCGGTCATGGTAGTAGTCGATCTACTGACTAAAATGTGCCATTTCGTAGCTTGCTCACATGCAGCAACGGCAGAGGAGACCGCCAGGCTGTTTGTGGATCACATTTTCAGACTGCATGGGGCTCCCTTGAGGGTAATCTCGGATCATGGGAAACAATTTACTTCCCGGTTCTGGCGGAAACTCATGAGCTTGCTACAGGTTGAGGTGAGCTTCTCGACGGCGAGGCACCCAGAAACCAACGGACAAGCCGAAAGAGCGAACGGCATACTCCAGCAATACCTACGCTGCTATGTCAGCGAGAGACAGAATGATTGGGTA
The DNA here is from genome assembly GCF_964188305.1 of Podarcis bocagei. Lineage (NCBI taxonomy): Eukaryota > Metazoa > Chordata > Lepidosauria > Squamata > Lacertidae > Podarcis > Podarcis bocagei. Next base: position 35,592,734 of record NC_138131.1, read on the forward strand.
GAGAAATTAGCTTTGGCTGAATTTGCGTACAATAACGCTGAACACGTGTCCACGGGAATGAGCCCTTTCATGGTGTCACCCCAGGGCATTCCCGGGGGAGGAAGGATGGAGTGTACCTGCGGCTGAGCAATTTGTGGAGGAAATGGAGGCCTTACACCAGCAACTCAGGCTGAACTTGGAGCGGGCCAAGGAAGTTTACAAGAGGCAGGCGGACAGGCACCGTCAGGAGGGGGAGGCCATACGGGTGGGAGGCCGGGTGTGGTTGTCATACCAAGGGTTGCCCCTAAAGGGAGGGTGCAAGAAGTTGCAGCCGAGGCGGCTGGGGCCTTTTGAGGTAATACAGCAGGTGAACCCAGTGACATTTAAACTCAAGTTGCCTGACAGCATGAAGATACATCCGGTGTTCCATAGGTCCCTACTTTCACCTTACAGGAAGGGGCGGGAATTCCCGGGACGGGAGGGAGGGGTTACCACGCGCCCGGGGTGGGAGGGTCCTGAGGAGGAGGTGGATGTCAGGGAACTGCCATCAGTGTCCGAGGGAGAGAGCAAGCTCCAAATGGATCCCAGAGCGCGTCCCGGGAGTGGGAGAGGCAGCCCATCTTCTGGGGAAGGGAATCAGCGTAGCTCCAGTGGAGAAGGGGGGCAGATGGGGGAATCGGCGAGGCGGTCCCATGACTCCTTGCCGGGGACCAGTGGGGAGAGGAAGGGTCCTCCGCTGCCTACGCCCTCCTTGCGCAGGGAGAGTAGGAGGAGATTGGGCGTCAAAGAGCTTCTTTGCTGGAAGAAGTTTAAGAAACGCCCACTGACGGATTCTACCAGCGATTGAGACAGCCACGGGTGAGTGGCTGTTCGGACAGGAAAGGTTCACTCAGGCAACCCAGCCAGGTGTTGGGACAAGCTTACGCACGAGCAACCCCTAGAACCATTACAACTCCCAAGGCATTCGGGAGCAGAGGTACAACGGTATCCAGAATAGTGGTTTGCATGACCAACTAAGGAAGATAATAACGCAATAAAATTCAAAACAGCAACGATCAATTGCACATTTATTCCAAATCCAGTTAAAACTATTTAGTTCAATTAAATCAGTAAAATCAATGAGCTTGATCGAGTGATACCAGTTTTTCAAATTCTGATAGTTATACCCCCAATGCCCCTCTTGCCTCCTAGCACCCTCTGGTTAATCCCACAGCCTGTGCCCACTCTGGGAACCCCTGTTCTAAGCAGTGAAAAATTATGGGGCGGCAATACAGAAAGAAAGTGCTTTTTTAAAAAGCCAGTCCTTAAAAAAAAAAAAAGTTTAGGGGTACTCTCATTTTCCTAGGCATATTGAAATACTGCCCCGCAATGAGGCCAAACGTAGATTCACAAGATGTTTAGGGGTATGCGTATGCCCCTCGCGTCCCCTCAGGAAAAAAAGCACTGGGTAGGACAATACGCAGGCCACATCTGGGTGATCTTTCCTCCTGACGGAGTTCAAGCCACGTTAATCCCTCACTCCTCCCCTTTGGGACTTTATTCCTTGATTACACAAATGCAGAGTTCCCCGTTACTCTCCAAATTCACACTGCTATGCCGTTGTGATGGTGACACACCTTGGCTGTATAAATTTCTTTCCCTAAGCAACCTCTATAAATAATATGATTGCTTGCATTTGCATTGTGAGAGAGAGATAAAGTTCAGCCTTTCTCCAGCAAGGAAATGAAACAACTTACCGTATTTTTCGCTCCATAGGACGCACTTTTTCCCTCCTAAAAAGTAAGGGGAAAAGTCTGTGCGTCTTATGGAGCGAATGTGTGTTCCCTGGAGCCAAATCGCTGTTGTCTTGTGCCCCTGGGCTGCTCTTTGGGGGTGGGGGGAGGAGCCACGGTGCTCTGCCGGCAACCTCCGCTTTCCCCTGAAGCCCCGGCAATGTTTACAAGCAGTGGGAAGGCTGTGCGCTCCCGGGCTGCTCTTTGGGGGTGGGGGGAGGAGCCACGCGGCTCTGCCGGCCGCCTCTGCTTTCCCCTGAAGCCCGGACAAGGTTTGCAAGGTTTGCAAGCAGAGGGAAGATTGTGTGCTGCTGGGGTACTTTTTGGGGGTGGGGGTGGGGAGCTACACTGCTCTGCCTACAGCCTTTGCTTTCCCCTGAAGTCCCGACAAGGTTTGCAAGCAGAGGGAAGATTGTGTGCTGCTGGGCTGCTCTTTGGGGGTGGGGGGAGGAGCCACACTGCTCTGCCTACAGCCTTTGCTTTCCCCTGAAGTCCCGACAAGGTTTGCAAGGTTTGCAAGCAGAGGGAAGATTGTGTGCTGCTGGGGTGATTTTGGGGGTGGGGGGTGGGGAGCTACACTGCTCTGCCTGCAGACTTTGCTTTCCCCTGAAGTCCCGACAAGGTTTGCAAGCAGAGGGAAGGCTGTGTGTTCCTGGGCTGCTCATGGGGGTGGGGAGCAGCAAATTGCTGTCTCTCAGTGCCTCCTAATTCAACTGCAAAGGATTGCCTAACTGGATTCTGAGCTCCATTTGAAGTTTAAAAATAGTAAGTTTGGGGATTTCTTCAAGTAGCAGTTTTGGGGAAATAGTCATAAATACATGCAAAGCATCTCCACAAACCAGTAATAGTAATTTCAGCTAAAACTGAGCAGGTATCTGGCTCAGGAACAGTTTAAACTGCACAGCTATAACCAGGCATCCTGTGTGTGTGTGGACCATGTTCCTAGTAGCTAATCTTTACTGCTGAAAAGAGGCTCTGATATTCCACTCCAACTCTATAATTCATTATACAAATTCTTACAAGTACAGTCCACCTATACTAAACCAAAAACATTGTGTTCTCTTGGTATTGAATGGAAGCTATTTATTTGCCCTCTTTTCCTCCTCTGTTCTTTGCTCAGTCACTCCATTTTGAATCTTCCTTTCAAAACAACCATGCCTGTTTTGAGAAAACTTCAGAGATTTAGGAACTGGAGCACAATCATTTGATCTTTTTGCTGTTCCTCCATACTCCAAGCACTTCTCATTTGCACAGCCCTGGTTTCTCTCCCTGACTATTAATATTCTTGATTAATAACAGTAAAATGCTCAAATTTTAGTTTTTGTGACTGCTGCCAATACTGACTTCCCAATGATAATGAAAACAGCTACATTATAATGGAATGTGTCCTTTTTCCATTCTCATCATTATATACCGTGGCTCGCTTTAAAGCAGCAAAGTGGACAGGAGCCACACACACTTAGCTGTTTTAAATAGTTTAGTACAACATTTGAGTCAGATTTTTTTTCTTGTTTTCCTGCTCTAAAAACTTGGTGCGTCTTTTGGTCAGGAGCGTCCTATGGAGCGAAAAATACGGTACCTGTTTCTCCTAGGTGCGCTGAGAAGTCTTCTCCAAGGGAGAAGAATCATTACCTGGATGTCCCTGCTGAGCATCTATGCCGAAAAGGTAACCAGAGCATCTTGATTTGTTTGGGCCTCTTACAAAAGCAGGGTTTGTGAAATGAAGCAACTGACTGGTCCATGGAGTGTCTATTTACCAGGAACTGGTAAGCCTGGCAGACCGGAATCCTAGGATAGTTAGGAAGCAGAAGCTCATTCCAGGCACAGCCCCTGGAGGGAACTTTTCAGGTCACAGAATAACAGTTCAGTGAATTCTCCAGAGTGTTTCTCTCCAGTTTTATACAAATGAACGGTGAGGGATGGATGGGAATGGCAAGAAAAGCAGGTAAGGGCAGTGGTGAGTTTATGCTCTCGGGCCCTTTTGGCAGGCCCTATTCATTCACCTTAATAAACCTGACTATGTCTGAAAATACAATGGATTTAAAAGCTGAATTAATATATCACATAGGTTATCTTTTTTCCTATTACAGTACTTTCCGCTTCTACTGAAAGAAATACAGAGATAGAGATAGATAGATAGATAGATAGATAGATAGATAGATAGATAGATAGATGAGAGAGAGAGAGAGAGAGAGAGAGAGAGAGAGAGAGAGAGAGAGAGAGAGATATTTCTGGGGTTTGTGAATCTAAGTTTGGCCTCATTGAGGGGCCGTGTTTAAATATGAGTAAGAAAATGAGAGTACCCCTAAACATTGAATAGATAGATAGATAGATAGATAGATAGATAGATAGATAGATAGATAGATAGACAGATAGTCTCCAGAACCAGACTCTGGGACAGACTACAGGGTACCAATATAGATAGAAAGCTTCTGCTCTTAATTCAGGCACTCCACGCAAACACGGCTCTTAGAGTCAGGTGTAGCCGCCTAGGACAACTAACGGACCCCATTAAAACCTTCAAAGGAGTCAGGCAAGGGTGCCTATTGGCCCCTCTACTATTCAATTTCTATTTAAATAATTTAGTATCTGCACCCAATGACTCAGAACTCCACCCTCCGAAGCTCGCAAATCAGCATATTTCGGTCCTGCTATATGCCAATGAGGCAGTAATTCTATCTAGAACCCCCATTGGGCTCAAAAGAGCACTAAGGAAGCTCGCAGCATACTGTGAAACTGAATGTCTCAAAATCAACTATCAAAAGACCAAGATACTTGCTTTGGGGGCAAAACCAAAGCTTAGAAGCTGGGAACTCTAAGGCCATAAATTAGAACAAGTCACAAATTATAAGTATCTAGGAATGGTGGTACAGGCCTCAGGAACCAACAAACTTCACATAAACTCCATCGGGAGCTCAGCGGGAAAAACCGCAAACTGTATCCTTAAATTTTTCAGAGCACAAGGGGGCTTCGTCATCCCCGCGGCTCTAAAATTATACAAGGCCAAAACTTTGGCACAGCTCCTTTATGGATCCTTTCTGGGCCCGCCTTCCTCTGCTTTCTCCCCACTTGAGAGAGTGCAATCCAAACTTCTTAGAGCTCTCCTACAAGTCCCCAGATGTGTTTCAAACGCATGGGTTAGACTCGAAACGGGGATGATGAGAGTGGAGGCTTATATCTGCCTAACATCAATCTACAAATGGCTGACATTGAATCTGCTCCCCCGAGGGATAGCCCCATTGATCCTCTGCGATCAATTCCAGTCAGGCTGGCAGACTGCAGACCTGAACACCCTTCAGAAACTGGGTTTTGCCCCTCAAGCCCTTCTGAGCCTGGGGTTGGGCCAGGCAAAAGCCACGGTCAGGCAAAGAATCTTAGACACCGAGAGACAACAGGACTGCGCAAGGTGCCCCGACTATAAAATTTGAGAAATCAAGAGATATATAGCTGCACCGGCAGCATATCTCTTCTTTCTTGTATCTAAAAATGCAAGAAGAGCCTTTACACTCGCCAGAAGCTCGGCTCTGCCCTCGCCGGTCCTGGAAGGAGCCTTTAAAAAGTCCCATATGCTCAGAGTCTTTGTGCCTGTCCATTGGGAGAGATAGGAAGCCCAGAGCACTTGTTCTTTAGATGTCTCTTTTATGAAGAGGCATGTAGTAAGACCATTGATCCCCTGCTGGTGAGGCTCGCCAACCTCCCGGAAAAGCAAAAACTTGACCTTTTCCTGTTAGGCAAAGATCAGAAGACGACCTGGATGGTCGCCAGATTCTGTGTACAGATCTGTAGGCACAGACCATCTCCCAACTCAAACTAGTTTGTTATGAAAATCCCCAAACTCGGTTCCATGGGTGACTGTGGGTCAACTCCCTGCGATAGTTTATTGTTGTACATTGTTTTTAAATTTATTGTTGTACATTTTTTAATTCTCTGTTTTTCTTCTGTGACTGTACCCCCAAGTGTGTTTTATGAGTTGGTCTCCAACCGTAATAAATTAGATAGATAGATAGATAGATAGATAGATAGATAGATAGATAGATAGATAGATGATAGATAACATGGACATGGGTACCTAAAGGAAGTCAGTGTGAGCAAGTGAAATGTTGAGGACTAGTAACTTGTGGCAGAGGCAGATCTAGGGCAGTGCAGCCAGTTCTGCCAAACTGGGCATCAAGCCAAGGGGGGCACTGCAGGGTGTCGCAACTATGATGTAGGGAATTGAGCAGAGCAGGTGGTGAGGCAGGGAGCTGCTGGATTTTGACCTTGCGCAGAGCGCCACTGAAATCTGAAAGATCAAAGTTCCCCCCACCTCACTTGTGGGCTGATTTGCAAAGCTACAATAGGCCCCACTGCATTTTCAGGACAGTGGCCTTTTTTTTAACCTATAACCACAATAATCAAGAATTATTGTTCCAGTTGCTAGAACTGAGCTGAGGGGGTCTCCTTGTATCTCCTTCCTAAAGCAAAGACATGAAGGATCTCGCTCCATGAGAACCTACCCGGACCCTGAAATAAACATCAGAGGCCCTTCTTTGTGTGCCTCCCCCACGAGAGGGCCAAAGGGTGGCAACACAACAGCGGCGTAGCGTGAGTTGTCAGCAACCGGGGCAACGCAAGTAATTTGCGCCCCCTAACCCGGGGCAAGGCACGTAATTTGCGCCCCCCTAACCCCTAACCTGCGAGTTGCCGCTGGCGCTGCTGCCCAAACGACGCCGCTTGCCCGGAGGAGGAGGGGGGCAGAGAGGCGAGGAAAATGCAACGGCCCAGCAGCTGCTGCAGCAGCGGCGGAGGCGGGGCTGTGAGGAGGGGCTGCCTGGCGCGTCCTCCACGGCGAGCGCTGAGAGCCGCTGCCTGCCGGGCCCCTTCAGCCGGGCGCCGCGAGACATGCGGCTCTGCTACAGCCTGCGCCCGAGGCTCTTCGGCGACTCCGGAGGCAGCGAGCGCGCCCCCCAGATGTTGCGCCCGGTGCGGCTTGCACCCCTTGCACCCCCCACGCTACGCCACTGCAACACAAGAACGGGCCTTAACTGCAGTGGCTCCCTGTTTGTGGAATGCTTGCCTGGCACCTTCATCATACACCTTTAGGCACCAGGCAAAAAAGGGAAATAGATTCAGGAGCAGTTGACACGAATAAGGAGTACCCAGTTCCCTTTTTCTCTCTAAGCCTGACATTGTTTAAAGAAAATGTGGGGTGCATTTTACAGGCACTTACAAGAGTGATCTTGCTGAACTCAGTGGGGCTACTCAGTGAGTAAAACTGCTCAGGGTTGCACAGCTGCTCAATTAAATGTATGTGTTTTAGCTGATTGACCACTTAATTTCTTAAATTTGGCAAAAACATGCCCCTGGGTAAAAAGTATTCTGAAAGATGCTTAAGCTTTCCTTTTTCTTGGGTACACAGGTGTACACCTGTAAACAGGTGCCCTATTGTGTTAGAGCATGTGCAAGACAGGAGCATGGTCTTGTGTGACCCACATTGTTCCCCATTGGGACCTTCAATGTGAACAGAAGAAGTTGCCTCCTATCCGGAGAGGACACTTGAAGGCACAGTGGAACCTTGGGTCTCAAATGGCTCAGCTGACGAACAAATCGGAACCCGAACGCCGCAAACCCAGAAGTTAAATGCTTTGGTTTGCAAACTTTTTTCGAAAGCCGAATGCCCGATGCGGCTGTCGGCTATTGTTTCCAGGGCGCCGGCGCCAATTGGAAGCCGCACCTTGGTTTTAGAACGTTTCGGAAGTCGAATGGACTTCCGGAACGGATTACATTCGAGAACCAATGTACCACTGTACTATCAAATTCCACATCCACATGAAAAAAACCCTCAGCATTCTAGCAGATTCCTTACAGGACTATAATTCCACACTGTATATATCACAATAAGAGACAGCATGCCTTCAACACATGGGCATCCCATCAGATTGTTTCTGGGACAGAGTTGATCCTTGTTCTCCTTTCCTCTTGAAAGGCTACAAAATGGTTATCCTTGGGATGAGACAATATGTACATTAAAACATATACTGCAATGCCCACCATCCCTGACCATTAGCCATGCTGGCTGAGACCATCTGTATGGCCACAGATTGCCCGTCCCTGATATTTTATTTTTATGGGTTTTCCACACACATCTGCTCAGCTTCTGTGAGAACAGGATGCTTGAATAGTTGGGCCATTGGCCTGATCCAGCAGGCTCTTTTTATGTTCTTACGTTAGAGGTATGCTGCCTTTGTGCACGGCTGTTCCGCTTACCTCTCATGTTCAAGCCATCATAAACGAGTGAGTGCCTGAGCATGCGCAGAGTGCCACCCTCCCTCAGTGGTGAAATAAATAATCACTACTTTTACTTGAAGCCCTGATAGCCATCGCACCCAGCAGCTCTGGTATGTTTCGTGCACACAATAGAGCACCCTTGATGGATCAAGACCGATGAGACAATGCCACGTTGTGTTTCTGTTCCGTAGAAGTTGCTTCAACTTTCGTGCACGCAATTTCTGCTTTTGATGGAGACCTTGGCATTATGATAAGAGAAACAGGAAGAGCACTTACGGCGCCCAAACAAAAGTGAAAGCAGAAGAAGTTTGGACAAAACAGCACAGCAGTGTGTCAAAGTTCCCTGGAGTCCCAATTGCACATTTCCTCCCCTGCCAGGTAGATTTCGGCAGTTCATAGTCTATGTTTTATGTGGATCTGCCCACATATAATTAATGGAAAGGTCCATCTCCTGTTCCCATTGCCGATTGATATAAGAGGTGTGCTCAGTTTGTTTTTAGGGCGTCCTTCTTTTTGCAGGGAATGGGGTGTAGTATTTTTTGGTATTAATTCCTATACTATTTTCATCATCATCATCATCATCATCATCATTTATTACTTATACCCCGTCCATCTGGCTGGGTTTCCCCAGCCACTCTGGGAGGCTTCCAACAAAATATTCTGGGGAATTCAAGCAAAGAAGGAAGCGTCAAAACAGAGCTTTGTGGCTTGAGTATGACTTGATCTCAGTCCAGACAGATCAACCATATGTGGCCAGTTTACAAGCCCCCCTACTCCTGGTACCCTTTCTCCCTGTATTGCTGCTCCAGAACTTTTCACTGCTTAGAAATGTAGGACACAATATTGGATTGTCGCAGGGGTTGGATTCCTATTGGATCGGTTAGTCTAGGCTTAGCAGAGTGAGCAGGGCAGGCAGCCCCTAGTGCCGTATTTACATGTAAGCTAAACACGCTATAGTTTAGGGCCCCACTCTCTTGCCCCCCCCCCAATTTAAAGGAAATAAAACCTGGATGTACATTTCCAAAATATAAGGTAGAAAAAATAAAGATAAAACCTACAGACAGCAACAGTGTTTTGTGTTGTGTAGGGACGCGGGTGGTGCTGTGGTCTAAACCAGTGTTTCCCAACCGGTGTTCCGCGGCACACTAGTGTGCCGCGAGAGATTGCCTGGTGTGCCGTGGGAGGGAGGCGGGCAAGTCGGGCGGCGAGAGGCGGGGCGGCGGCGGCGAGGATCCGCGTCGAGCCGGGGGCGGCTCCGCGGTGGTGGTGCCGAGGTTTCTCTCTCCATTCTCCCCTCACACACACACATAGGAAATAACACAGGATCAGCTGACAGGACCCGGCCAATGGGGCGGCGGTGGGGCAGCGCGCGCAAAAGGGAGGAGCGCGAGACAGCGGACAAGGAGGTGGCCGGCATGTCCGGGCAGCAGCAGCAACAGCAGCAGCAACTCCCGGCGACTGCTCCTCAAGCCCCGGGCAACCCTACTCCCTCACCGGCCTCGGCCGCCCTCCTGCTCCACCGCCGCCGCCTCCCCCGCCGCCGCTCCCTCCTCCGCCCGCTATCGCCGCCACCACCACAACAGCCGCCGCCGCCTCAGCTGGGCCCATGCCTGCCGGGAGCGGCGGCGGCAGCAGCAGCAGCAGCAGCGCCCCGGCGCCCTTCCCTCACGGCGGCGACCCGGCCCTGCAGTGGCGTAGCGTGGGGGGTGCAGGGGGGGCCGGCCGCACTGGGCGCAACATCTGCTGGGGGCGCACTCGCAGCTCTCTGCCCCTCCCGAGGTACTATTTCTGGGTTAGCGGAGTCTGTAACCTGAAGCGTATGTAACCCGAGGTACCACTGTACTTCCAAGTCAGCGTGCAAGGGATTGCAGGACCGGCGGACTTGGCGGTGGGGGTGGTTGCTGGAGCCTTGTCTGTCCTTTCAGCCCCGCACCCACCGCAGACCCCTTCCTATGCCACTGGTAGCTAGGCGAGGCGGGGGGCACTGGGCGCCACACCTCGGTGCCTGCAGCGTGCCTGAGCCATGCGTCTGCGGGCGAACTGCCCGCAAGCTCCGCTCTGGCCTCTGCCCACCGCCTCAGCCTCCCTACAGCTGAGGGGGAGGCTGCAGCGAGGCTCCACGCAGCGCGCCCTGCCATGGCTCGCCCCCATGGCACTCGCCCCTGGCTGCAGGACGCGCGCGCCGCCCCGGGCCCCTGAGCGGCTAGCTGCGCCGCTGCGCTGAGCGCAAGGAATACGTCCTCTCCGAGTTCGGCGTCCTCTTCGTGGGCAGCGCGAACCGCATCTCCAGCTTCGGGTGGAACTTTGGCCAGGTAGGGGGAAGCCTTTGGGCGGGGGGGGGGCTGGAGACCGGGGTGGGGAGGGGTTAGGAGAGACGCTACCGGCCCCGTCCAGAAATGCCCAGAGCAACTGGAGCTCAGCTACACGCACACATGCGCCCTCCAAATCCCGTTTCCCACCCCTTTCTCAAAAGAAGAGAGAAAAAATGGGTCCTGGGTGTGAAACCAAAGGACCTTTCCAGCTCCTCCTCAATTCCAGGTGTGGATGGCAATGCCTCGTGTCTCCTCCCCCGCGACCAGAGCACACTTCCTAGGCTGGTTGGACGGTCCCTGGGGGTCTTCGGGTTGCCACATTTTGAAGAGCAAAAAACAGGACACATTTGTCGACTTCTGCTTTTAGCTATGGATCAGTGGCCTAGCGTGGGGGGTGCAGGGGGGGCCGGCCACACCGGGCGCAACATCTGGGGGTTAGTGTTAGGGGGCGCAAATCCACGGGTTAGGGGGCGCAAATTACTTGCATTGTCCCGGGTGCTGACAACCCACGCTACGCCACTGCGGCCCTGAACGAGCAGGAGAAGGAGCTCAAGTGACGCTGCGCGCTGACGTCACGGGGCTGTAATGGTGGTGTGCCTCAAGATTTTTTTCATCAAACAAGTGTGCCTTTGCCCAAAAAAGGTTGGGAAACACTGGTCTAAACCACTGAGCCTCTTGGGCTTGCCGATCAGAAGGTCGGCGGTTCGAATCCCCGCGACGGGGTGAGCTCCCGTTGCTCAGTCCCGGCTCCTGCCAACCTAGCAGCTCGAAAGCACGTCAAAGTGCAAGTAGATAAATAGGAACCGCTCCGGCGGGAAGGTAAACGGCATTTCCGTGCGCTGCTCTGGTTCGCCAGAAGCGGCTTAGTCATGCTGGACACATGACCCGGAAAAACTGTCTGCGGACAAATGCCGGCTCCCTCGGCCTATAGAGCAAGATGAGTGCACAACCACAGAGTCGTCCGCGACTGGACCTAACGGTCAGGGGTCCCTTTACCTTTTAGCCATCACAAATAATACTGCTTTCTCTCAAAGTTGACACCTTTCACGAAAACTGATAAGTTACCTGTTGTAGGGAATCATTTCTCCTCTTTTCTTAATTTCTCTTTTTCTCAGTCTCTTTTCCACTTACTTAAGCAAACTTAGACAAATTCTTTTTGAAGCATAACAAGGGTTGAGTGGAGGGCTAGATGTTACCTGCTTTTCAAAATCGTGATAGAGCACCAGCTAAATTTTGAGGCACTAGCTGGCTTCACAGTTTTTCCCGCATGGTGATTTTTGCATAGAGCACACACACATACTTTAAGGCTGGGCAATGTATCAATACATTTGGGGTGAGGAAATAAGTTTGAAGTCCACAGCGTGGTAACAGTGCCATAATATTAATCACATTGTGTGCGCGTGCCGTGTAAAAAACCATTATGTGGGAAAAACCGTGAAGCCAGTCATCGCTTCTCTCATGGTTCCTTCTGTCCCTGTTGCTCTGCACCATAAAATAACAGTTGTAAGTGTGTTAAAGCTAAGTAAAAATGTATCTGTTTTAGACCCCTAAGTAGCAGCAGTTTTCAGGACCTTACCCCCTTCACCTCTACATAGAGAACCCCTAGATATGCCTCTGCGCGTAAGATGTGATTATGCTGTAGGTACAGTCGTACCTCGGAAGTCGAACGGAATCCGTTCTGGAAGTCCGTTCGTCTTCCAAAATGTTTGGGAACCAAGGCGTGGCTTCCAATCGGAAGCCTCGTAGGCCGCGTTGGACGTTCGGGTTCCAAATAACGTTCGCAAACCGGAACACTCACTTCCGGGCTTGCAGCTTTTGGGAGCCAAAACGTTCGACTTGCAAGGCGTTCGGGAGCCAAGATACGACTGTAAATTTATTAGATTGCCACATATTAAACAACTGAATCAAGCAAGAGGAACAAACCACAAGGACACATTTGGCGGAGAAGAGTGAAACTTTATTGCATTTACAAACACACTGGGAAATCAAAGGCAAGCCCCAAAAGCTTGCACCAATTTATGGATTGTACTCTTTTTATTTACTGTTTGCTATATATAAAAAACATCTGCTACTACTTTAAGTGAATGGATAGGACCACATTAGGGTGTCTCAAGAATATGGTGGATAAAATGCTAATGATTTGTGTTGCTGTACTGTAAAGGATGGGGGGCGGGATCCAACACATTTTTATATGAACAAGTTTATGCCTAAACATTAATTGTACCCTTTCATTATCTGCTTTTCAAAATCAATCTAGGGTTTCCCACTTTACTCATTTTTGGATACGGCCTTTAAAAAGAAATCCTGGAACACCTCCCCGATTTCTTTGTTATACTGTAAATTTGTAAATAGCTGCTGCAATCGATTTTAGCTCATGGAAACAAATATCATGTTATATATATTATATATGTTTTCCATTTTTAAAAACTTTGTGTCAAGCTAAAAACCCTGTGCATCAAAACCGTGGTCAGTTTAGCAGTGATGCCCGAGACAAGTGACTGTCCTTGAAGGATATCAAATTACACGGTAGGCGGGTTCCATTCAAGCTGCTGCAGGTGCAGAAGTCTGCTTCAGAAGCTGCCATTTGGGATCATCTGGGAAGTGCTAATAATCAGAACAGGGTGGTTGAGGAAGTAAATCACATGGTACCTGAAAAAGAGAGGTCAATAGTGCAGTATTTAGCAACACTATCTAAATCAGCAATAGGGGCAAACAAAGGTATCTAAGGTAGAGCATGGAATACTTACAGACCCAGTTCAGATGTCAAGTGAAACCATGGTTTAGTATGCTGGGAATGAGCCAAAGCAAGCCTTGGGCTCACACATTCCCCCCCTCCTCCCTCTACACAAGCGGTGAAGAGTTTGGAAACTACGGTACATCCTCGTTAGGCTTAACCACAGCTTGTTGCCTCACCCAAATCTGATGAACTATGCTTATTGTTAACCCTGGTTGATTGGTTTGATAAGCCATCTTTAAACCATGGCTCATCCAGCTAGCTTGTTTAAACTCTTAATCTCAGGGTCCTGGGTTGGAGCCTCACACGGGGCAAAAATAATAATCCTGCATTGCTGGGGGTTAGGCAAAATGACACTTGTGGTCCCTTCCAACTCTATAATAACTCTATAACTTTATAACGTTAACCACAGCTGAGAGTCTGGGGTGGTGTGCTAAACCAGCCTTCGCCAATCTGATTTCCTCCAGATGTTGCTGAATTCTTATGTCCCATCAACCACATGATAGTCAGGGATGATGGGACATCATCATCATCATCATCATCATTTATTACTTATACCCCGCCCGCCCGCCCAGCCAGGTCTCCCCAGCCACTCTGGACGGCTTCCAACAGGAGCTTAAAAATACATTAAAACATCAGTCATTAAAAAACTTCCCTAAACATCAGATAGTTGTTTATTCCTTTGACATCTGATGGGAGGGCGGTCCACAGGACGGGAGCCACTACCGAGAAGGCCCTCTGTCTGGTTCCCTGTAACTTGGCATCTCGCAGTGAGGGAACCGCCAAAAGGCCCTCGGCGCTGGACCTCGGTGTCCGGGCAGAACGATGGGGGTGGAGACTCTCCTTCAGGTCTACTGGACCGAGGCCGTTTAGGCGGCTTTCAAGGTCAGCACCAACACTTTGAATTGTGCTCGGAAATGGACTGGGAGCCAATGTAGGTCTTTCAAGTTCTGTGGTCTGGGCGGCCGCTCCCAGTCACCAGTCTAGCTGCCGCATTCTGGATAAGTTGTAGTACAGGACCTCTGAAAGGGCCTCTGGTTCTCCATCCCTGTTATATACACTGCAGTAACAGCTTGTACATGAGGCTGATTGTGGATGTAACTGTGATATCAAAGGGAACAAGACAGATGCTTCTAATTGACTTTACCCATTTTCAGTGGTTGATGTTCTTATGACTGCGACGGTCAGTCCTTCTGCATTTAAGTCAGATCATGCTGATGCTCCAGTGTCACCGTCTGTTTCAGAAGCTGCCACTTGGGGTCCTCAGGGAAGTGCTTCTTAATAAACAGAGCGGGGTGAGTAAGGAAGTAAAACTCATCATACCTGCAAAAGGAGAAGGCGCAATAGTCTAGTATTTCATAATAATGCCTAAATCAGCACCAGGGCCAGATAGGCAAACAGAGTGGTGATCCAGAGCAGCTGGAGGGCATCTGGTTGAGGAAGCTGCTGTGTTGCAACAATCCAGCCTCCAGAATCCCCAGATTTTACACATGTAGCCCGGAATAAGCACAACACTCCAGAACTGTTCAAAGAGGATGAATAGATGGTATCTATCCCTGCCATCAGGACACTCCATGCCCATGGCATAATAATAATAATAATAATAATAATAATAATAATAATAATAATAATAATAATAATAATAATGATGAAATATTACTTACACCCCCGCCCATCTGGCCGGGCCTCCACAGCCACTCTGCACGGAATAACACTTCAAACATGAAAAACTTCCCTAAACAGGGCTGCCTTCAGATGTCTTCTAAAAGTCAGATAGTTATTGTATTTCCTTGACATCTGATGGGAGGGCGTTCCACAGGGCGGGCGCCACTACTGAGAAGGCCTGGTTCCCTGTAACCTCACTTCTCACAGTGAGGGAACTGCCAGAAGGCCCTCAGAGCTGGACCTCAGGCTGAAGGATGGGGGTGGGGACACTCCTTCAGGTATACTGGGCCGAGGCCATTTAGGGCTTTAGAGGTCAGCACCAACACTTTGAATTGTGCTTGGAAATGTACTGGGAGCCAATGTAGGTCTTTCAGGGCCGGTGTTATAGGGTCTCGGCGGCCGCTCCCAGTCACCAACCTAGCTGCAGCATTCTTATTGCACTTGCTTACATTAATCAGCCCTGTGGCCATCAAATTGCAAACTCTGACAAGTGGTCCAAGCAAAACAAAACCGCCTGAAAGCAAATGAAGTTAACTGTGAGAGCCAGTGTGGTGTAGTGGTTAAGAGAACTGGGTTCGCTTCCCTGCTCCTCCACCTGCAGCTGCTGGGTGACCTTGGGCCAGTCACACTTCTCTGAAGTCTCTCAGCCCCACTCACCTCACAGAGTGTTTGTTGTGGGGGAGGAAGGGAAAGGAGATTGTTGGCCGCTTTGAGACTCCTTAGGGTAGTGAGAAAGCGGGATATCAAATCCAAACTCTTCTTCTTCTGCTATCCCCTCAGTGTGTCCCACGCTCTGCCTGGTCTGCCTAACAGCGTACCTGAAAGTGAACTTGCTAAAAGCAGTATTCACAGAGCCACTTCCCCAGGTGCAGTCTAAGAGATGCCACCTTCCATCAATGCGGACAGCATTCCAGGCATGGTCGCTCTTCCCCTTTACGCTGCAGCTGCCTATCAAATACTGGCACTGTATCCCTGCAATACTGAGAGGGGAAGGAAGGTATTCAGGAACAGTGTTGCTACCAAGAGGACAAGTGGTTGCTTTCACCACTTTGATAGGCTGGATTGGCCGTCCTTCATTTTGCTGGATCAGAGAAAACAGCAATCAGGTTATCCACAGATTCTCATTTGCTCCAATTTGGCAGGAAAACACAAGTTTTCCTGGGATGAAACAACAACAACAACATTTGGACACGGACCTGGAAAGCCAGGACCTGTGCCTATAAAGCACAGAGCAAAGCTAAGTATGGATGAGGAACTAAGTCACACAGGGAAGAGACCCATTAAATTCAAGAAATTTTTAAGTCTATGGATTCCAGTGTACCTACTCAATTCAATGCAGCCCTATATATGCAAGTTTGCTTCAGGATCATTCACAGTGTGGGCATTCCTCCACTTACATGGTGGGTCATGTTCCGGAACCCCATGCACATAAGCAAAAATTGTGTAAGTAGGGTAAAGGTAAAGGTAAAGGACCCCTGAAAGTTAAGTCCAGTCACAGACAACTCTGGGGTTGCAGCACTCATCTCACTTTACAGGCCGAGGGAGCCGGCGTTTATCCGCAGACAGTTTTTCCGGGTCATGTGGCTAGCCTGACAAAGCCGCCTCTGGCGCAGCAGAACACCGAAACCAGAGCAGCGCACGGAAACGCCGTTTACCTTCCCGCCCGAGCGGTACCTATTTATCTACTTGCACTTTTTGGCATGGTTTCGAACTGCTAGGTTGGCAGGAGCTGGGACCGAGCAACGGGAGCTCACCCCGTCGTGGGGATTTGAACCGCCGACCTTCTGATCGGCAAGCCCAAGAGGCTCAGTGGTTTAGACCACAGCGCCACCCGTGTCCCTGTGTAAGTAGGGAGCACACACTAAAAAAAGCTCATTTTTTCCTGCTCTCCAGCTCTCTCTCCCCACAACACTCTTTTCAACTAGAGGTGAAGCTCTGGAGCTGGCTGGAGGACCTGTGGAAAAGCAACAGCAGCTGCCATGCTGTGACGTGTGTCAGCTACTAGGTGGGGAGGCTGAGCAGCCTAAACAAAGCCCCACTGTGCCTCCGTTCTCTTTGGGGCTTCCTCCGCTCCCACTGAAGTCCTCTTTGGGTTCTGGGGAGGGTCTCCTCATGAGCCATGAGGACTCTCCAGCTCTCTCCCGCCATTTTCTGCTTAGAATCTATTGATTTGCTTATTTCCGAGGGCTGTCACGTGCGAGTTGATCACGCCTAAGCATGGAGATAGCTGCCTAGGGTAAGGGGTGGGGAACCTGTGGCTCTCCAGATCTCCTATCGCTACAGCCAAGTAACAACCACTTGCCACGATGGCTGGAGCCAACAGAAGTTACCTGCACATTTCTTGAAAGAGTCGAGCATATCCACCGCAAATAGCCTTTCCTGACTGAAGGACATCAGCTGGTTTAAATGACACCTTGTCCAGGTTATAGCAGCCTTCCACATCATATTCTGTAGAAATAAAGACAATGAGCACCCATTCTGATTTGCTTGTGGGGTGGCAACACTTTGCAACACTTTCCATCGTGTTTCTCGATATCTTTCCTGGTTGCCAAAATCTGATTGGGGGGTGGGGTGGCTTGTCTTGCAAGAGCTCCAAATGAACTTTTGATTGCACAACATGAATTTGCCCATATGTGTTTGAATCGCACCTCGAAAGAGAAAGTCTGGAAGCACTCGTAAATCTGCTTTGTGTAGACCCGGGGTCTTGTTGCCAAATAAAAATGCACACTGGTGCAAGGGTTAGGAGTCGGGAGACACCTCCTCTCCTCCCGTGCTGCGACCTTTACTTTATTTTGACAAGGTAATAAGAATAAATAAATAAGAATAAAAATGTGCACCCCACCAGCGAGACCATTCCATTGTAACTATCCAACCTCCCAAAATTTCAACACCTCTAGCGATGGTTTGACCCCTTTCCGTTGTAACAGTACAAATTCTACAGACACCCTCCATATCTCCTCAAAATCATTCCTCCTGCATATTCCCCGTCTTACCTTAATGGCACATGTTCATTTATCATTAATAGCTATATCTCCCACACCTCTTCATACCATTTTTCCATTTTATATTCTGCTTGCCCTTCCACTTGCTAGCTATCATAATTCGTGCAGCTTTCAATAAATTTGTGAGCGAGTCCTTCATAGCCTGCAAACCTTCAACCCCATCGTAAATTGATAATAATGCTACCGCGGCACTTTCAGTGAGCTTTAACCCAGTGATTTCTGTTATCAGTGAGCACCTCCTGATCCCTTCTGAGATTCGTGGCTGAACAGAGATCCCAGTCAAGTTCTGTGTGAGCCAAACACCAAATCACTGATCCACACAGGTTACAATCCAGAATCCTTTGTGCAAATGGAGCTGACATGACTGGCTATGAAATGGTGAAAATGCCCGATACAGCTGCAAAGAAGCCATGCTCGGAGTAGGCCCACTAAATTTAATGTCCATGAGTTACTTACATCCTTTGATTTCAGCCGGTCTACTCTGAATATAACTTGCTTTGATATGACCTTACGTATCCATCTTCCTTGGCTGGCAATCACTGGACTGGGTGTCTGCTAAAGAACTCTGCTACAGAGCTGGATTCATGGGCGCAGGGCAGTGACAAAGGCTGATCTTTTAATACCGGAAGTTGTCAGAGGCAAGGGGACTCAAGTATGCAGAAAGGTGGTACCCCCACCTACCTATATGGTGGCAGATCCACATCCAAATGGCTCGCACTTTCTCCAGGTCACTGTGGGCTTTTTGGAGCAAGACACTCACCAGGTGTTTCACGCTATTCCTGACATTCACCTGTTTCACAGAAGGTAAATAGACTTGGAAGCAGTTAATATGGACGAGGGGGTACCAGTTCCTTTCTTCTACCTAAGTCCACTTGTTTAAAGAAATTTTAGGGTGCAATCCTGCGTGCACTTACAAGAGTGTCTCTTGCTGAATTCACTGGGATTGCACAGTTAGTCGATTAAGTGTATGTGTTTTACTTGATTGATCAAAGAATTTATTATACTTGCCAAAAATGTACCCTTGGGGGGGAAGTTGTTCTGAAGGGAGACGCATGATTAACCTTTCCTTTTTCCAGGGTTCACAGGCATGTTATTTCTACAATCTTCAGCTGAAACCCAAATCCTCTTTGCTACTGTCTCCCCACAAGTGCAGAGTTCCCCCATTGCTACTGGCAGAGGAACGGGGGGGAGCGCACTGCCCCCGGCACCATCGGGGAGGGGGTACCATTGCGGCTGCACCCGACATGCGCCGCGCCCCCCACCGTGCCGCGCGCCACGCCCCCGGATGCATGCCACGCCCCCACAGGCGATGTGCCATGCCCCCAGGACACACGCCAGCCACGCCCCTGCCTGCTCTCCGCCCCTGGTGCCAGAGCATGCAGCTTCGCCACTGCCCATTGCACCTTTGGGTGGGTGGAAGTACAACTGGGGGGGGCATTCTGGGGGCAGGGAGGGACCAAGGCAACCCTGGATCCTGAGCCGGCCCTACTGTTGTCACTTGACAGCACTGGGGGAAACCCAGGGCTGATTACTGCACCAGTATATTAATTTTATGCCAGTTTAATTATGGCGAGGCCCCCCAGAGATTCCTGGGAGTTGTGGTTTGGCAAGGGCACTGAGAATTTTCTGTTAATGACTGCTAGCCTTGTTCACAGAAGTATAGTACTCGGAGTTCCCCGAGGAGAGGAAATAACTACCAAATCAATTTCAGTCTGTAGTATAAATACGATCGAAAGTGAATTGTGAAAGAGAGAGGAGTCGTTCAAACCCTTTCATATTGCCTATGATTTCTAGCTCTCCTCCGAACTGACTTTGGAGCTATCTCCTGAATTTTTAAAGCAAAGCAATGCTGCAAAATAACTAAATATGGGTGTATATACATGCATTTAATTCACGCACGCACAGAGAGAGAAAGAGAATCTTGTGGTTTGTTAAGGGTTCTAGGATTTGTAGCTCTGTGAGGGGAAAACTACAGCTCCCATAGTTCTTTTGGGGAGTTGGTGTTCTTTAAATGCATGGTGTGTGCAGCGCATGTGAATAGGTGCTCCACCGTGTTAGTTTTCTGGAAAACAGGAGCAGGGTCTTGTGACTCATGATGTTCCCAGTTTGGACCTTCCATCTGAACAGAAGTAATTGCCTCCTATCAGGAGAGGACACTTGAAAGCACTCTCAAATTCCAAATGCACCTTCAAAACCTCAGCATCCTAGCAAATTCCTTGCTGCATATATCACAATAAGAGACAGCATACCTTCTGTGCATAGGCATCCAGTTCCTTAAACTTTGCCAAGTCTATTTGTATTGATTTCTGATTGGATTTATCCCATGGATAATCTAGGAACAAAAATGGAAAAGTCATTCTTGAAACAGTGGGGAAAGGGAGGGGGAGCAAAGGATGACCTATGATGTGATTTAAAGGGTTGGAATACAGGGAACCAATAGGGAATAGAGATAGGGAGCCTTTTCTGCTTCTCCCCAAGGGAAATACAGCAGCAGGGAGTAGACCAACGTTGCTCTGCTTAAAAGGACACAGACAGAAGGAAGGAGAGGGAGAATGCTGAACCAGGTAGGATTTTGATCTGATCTTGCAAGACCATTTTGAGTACAGTACACAAGGCGTATGGCATGGTTTGCACTTCCCACTGGAAGAGCTGGTACCTCCTTAGAGAAACCCTCTTCGCACCAAACATCTGGCTTTGATAGGAATCCCTTAACCCCGGCTGCAAATTTCACTGCATCCGCCTGCAATATGCATTCAACAGAACGCCAACTGCCAGCTCATTTCAGGAACTATAATGGTAGCATAACAAGAACACAAACAGGGCTGCTTGAGGTGAGGGAGAAAATGTACCCACCCACCCACATGCCACATATTGAAGCTCCAGCCTTAGAGGAAAAAAATATAGTGCAGCTTTTCCCCCCAACCAGAACTCACTGGAACTGAGTTCTGGCACCTCTCAGGTTGGTGCCATTGCCATTGTAAAAGAACAAGGGAAGCGTTCGTGGTGAGTTCTGGCACCTCTTTTTCTAGAAAAATAACACTGAGCGCAGTTAATTTTTACCATTCAAGCCTTGTTCCCAGGATATCCCAAGAGGTGGGTGCAGAGATGTAGCTGGGGGGGGGGAGGGGGGCACTGGGCGCCACACCACAGGGGGCAGCACTTCCCGCGGGGCCAGAAGCGCGCCCGAGCCACGCATCTCTCCTGGGAGTGACGTGGTGGCTTGGGTCCCTGAGCGGCTAGCTACGCCACTGGGTGGTTGAGTGACGGGCTCATAAAATGATTTCCTAAGATACGCAGCACTACTAAGTAGTATTAATATATACAGCAGGTGTAGGGGATCTTTGGCCCTCCAGATGCTGGGGAACTACAGCTCCCATAATCCCTGGCCATGCTTGCTGGGACTAACAGGTGTTGTCACCCAACAACATCTGGAGGGCCAAAGGTTCCCTGCAGCTGACACAGAGGATCCAGATCAATAGCCATACATAAGCTTCTATTTACCATACAGATCTTCTTCCTGAGGCAGCATTGATGCTTGTACTCCTCCCATCTTGAAAGCCTACTTGAAAGGCGCTCCTTGGAGGAACAGTTAAGTGCTTCGAGCCAGGAATGAAATGCCCAACTGGAGGGATGAGGGAAGAGCATGGCTTGATCTGGGTTTATCAAACCCTTGCTTGGAGACCTTGGCATTAGGAGACGAGTAGCAGGAAGAGCATCCATGAAGTCAAAACAAAGGGGGAAAGCATAAGCTGTTTGAGCAAACCAGCGCTGGAGTGTGCCAAAGTTCCCTGCGTGGGGAAGCACAGATACAGAAGGTGTCCCCATTGCTCATTTCCTCTCCCCTCCTGTGGTTTCCAGCAACTGGTATTCAGAAGCATTTCTGCCTCCAGCTGTGAAGGCAGAGCATAGCCATCAATGCTAGTAGCCATTGATAGCCCTCTCCTCCAAGGACGTGTCTAATGCTCTTTTAAAGCCATCGATGTTTCGAGGCCTTCACTGTCTCTTGTGGGAACAAGTTCCATAGTTTAACTATGTGCTCCATGAAAAAGAATATATATTTAGTAATTAGATGCTTTTTTTAGGTTAGCTATCAGGCGCATCAGCCTTGTTAGAATTTCTCTTTCACTGCCAGGCGAAGCATCTAGATAGAAGCTTGTGCCAGCTTCCTCAGGTTGGCTCTCTCCAGCTAGGCTGAATAGGTGGGAAACCTTTGGACTCCGTGTGCCAGATCCTTATTGGGATCTGTATCTTGGGTCAAAATCCCTTTCACTACTGTAATATACTCAGAGTCGCAAAGTGATTTCATGCTCTTTATTCAGCTCATAGTGGTGAGGAGGAATGAATGAATGTCCCCTCAAAGTATCTGCTTTATATACATTATTTACACAATGGGCTGCACATGATTGGTTAATTCTGGAATTCTACTGTAAGCCAATCAGGTTGTGGACTCACTTATATCTGGAGCATGATTGGGTGGTTCCTGCCAACCAATCATACTGCTGCATTGTTCCTGGACCCATCAGACTGCTGCATTCTGAATCCCATTGTTCTAGGACCAATCAGACTGCTGCAATTTGGATCCTATTGTTCTAGGACCAATCAGACTGCTGCAGTTTGGATCCTATTCAACTCAGTACACAACACCCCTCCCCTCTAAGTTCCAGTCCTGCCCGGGAGGTCGCATTCATAGTCCTCAAGGTACGCCGGCGGCCTACGTGTTCGTTGCGGCCTGGGGTGTTCCCTGGTCCGGGCTCCAGGTTCTGGCTCGTGTTCCAAGGATGCTGGCTGTGATGGGCCTGTTTGGTTTGGCGCAACCGGCTCGCTCAGTCGTGGTTCTGGTTCCGGTGTCCTTTCGGCCTCGCAGGTCCTCTCTGTATTTACTGATTCTGCCTCTCCTGCTGGCCCCTCCTGGTCTATGGGCCTCACTGCCCCTCTGTTCCCTTGGGACTCCTCTGACCTTTCCTCCTCCTGGTTTTCTCCTGGGAATCGTCGCCGTATCTGGTCGCAGTGGCGGCGCCAGCATTGCCCCCCATCCGTTAGCACCTCGTACGACACGGGGCCAGTGACCCTGGTGACTGTGGCGGGTACCCATGCTGGGCCTGCCCCAAAATTCTTTGCGTACACTGGGTCCTGGGCCTCAAAGGTCCGGGGGTTCCTGCCTTCCCCCACCACTACCTCATCCTGAGCTCTATCGGGGTGAAGGCGGTCCAATCTGATTGCAAGGCGCCAACCCATTAGTAGTTCAGCGGGGCTCCGGCCAGTCGTTGAGCTGGGGGTGCTGTGCTGTGCTAGGAGGAATGTGGCAAGGCGGTACTCCCAATCCCCTTGCGTCATGCGGCGAAGGGTGTCCTTGGTGGTCCGCACCATGCATTCTGCTTGGCCATTGGTGGCAGGGTGGAACGGCGCCGAACGGATGTGGCGGATGGCGTTCTGCGCTGTGAAGGTTTGGCATTCTCCTGACATAAATGCAGTCCCGTTGTCTGAGACGAGAGTGTCAGGGAGCCCGTGGGTTGCAAACAGCCTGCGTAGTACCCGGATGGCTGCGGATGTAGAAGTGGACAGTACCAGTGCGACTTCCAGCCATTTGGTGTAGGAGTCCGCCACTATGAAGAATGTTTACCTCTGAAAGGGGCCAGCGAAGTCCACATGCAGGCATGACCATGGTGCTCGGGCGGACTCCCAGGACTGGACTGGGGCCCTTGGGGGATCTGGGCGGGATTCTTGGCAGGCCTGGCAGTGTTTGACCCAGGCCTCTATCTCTCCGTCGATCCCTGGCCACCACACATAACTCCTGGCAAGGGCCTTCATTCTTACTACCCCTGGGTGTGTCTCGTGTAGGGCTGTGAGGACCCTTTTGCGAAGGGGCTGGGGAACAACGACCCTGCTTCCCCATAACAGGCACCCCTTGTGGGCCGACAGTTCATGTTTGCGGGTTGTGTAGCCAGAGAATTCTGGCCCAGGGCTGCTGCTGGGCCATCCCCTCCACACCCAGTCCAGGACCCGGGAGATGACCCTATCTTTCTTGGAATGGTGTGCAACTTCTTGTGCCTGAATGGGGCGGTCGGGAAGTAGCTCCAGGCTCATAACCTCTTGTGCAGGTGCTGGGTCGGGGCCTGTTTCCTGTAGTGGTAGCCTGCTGAGGGCGTCCGCATGACCCATCGCCTTCCCCGGGCGGTGAATCAGTGCATACTGGTAGCTGGCAAGGAAAATTGACCACCTGAGGACGCGAGGAGACAGCACTTGGGGGGTCTGCTTTTTGGGGGCAAACAAGCCAAGCAACGGCTTGTGGTCAGTCACCACGGTGAAGGGCCGCCCGTACAAGAAATCATGGAATTTTTTTACTCCCTTCACGATTGCCAGACCCTCCTTGTAAAGTTCAATAGTCCCAAGAAGGCCTGAAGTTCAGTCTTGCTCTTGGGTGCTGGGGCATCACAAATGGCCCGTACCTTGTCCCCAGTCGGGTGGACCCCTTCTGCGTCCACCATAAATCCCAGAAAGTCCACCTGAGGCACTCCTAGTAGACATTTTCCCCGCTTCACCTTGAGACCCGCCGTCTGGAAACGGTGCAGAACGGTGCGGAGGCGGTCCTCAAACTCCTCTGGTGTGGGCCCGGCAATCAACACATCATCGAAGAAGGGGGTGACGCCAGGAATCCCTTTAAGGAGCGAGTCCATTAGATTCTGGAATATGCCTGGTGCCACACTGACAACGAATTGCAGCCGCTTTACCCTGAACGCTCCTCTGTGCGTCACAATCGTCTGTGCCTCTGCTGTGGCCTCATCTACTGGCAGCTGTTGATATGCTTGGGCCAAGTCCAGCTTGCCAAAAATTTTCGACCCAGCCAGGGTGGCAAGGACATGGCTGACCACTGGCACTGGGTATGCGTGGGCCATGAGGGCCTTGTTTATGGTACATTTGTAGTCTGCACAGATACGGACCGAACCATCAGGCTTGACGGGTGTGACGATTGGGGTTTCCCAGGGGGCATTAGGCACCGGCTCCAGCACTCCTTGCTCCACGAGCCGGTCCAATTCCTCGTCTATACGGGGTTTCAGGGCGAACGGGACCCGGCCTTGAGCCTGACAGGTCGTACTGCGGGGTCAAGCTGTAGAGCAATGGGGGGCCCCGTATACTGTCCCAATTTCCCATCGAAAACCCCTGGAAATTCCTTGCAGATGGCATCCACGTCCACTTGTAAGGTAGTGTGGTTCACCCCGGTGATGGCTAGCCCCAGTGGTCCATGTTGATTTAAAGCAGAGTCTCGTGCCCAGCGGAAGGATGAGGAGTACGTGCTGCATACTCTATATTGCTTTATTTACAGTTCAAAGCTGGTATATTACAGAAAGACATCTTGCCTCTGCCGGAGCAGAAAAAGCATCCTCTCTCCTCGACAGCTCGGAGAGAATCACACAGTGAAAAACAGGAAACCAGTGTACGTCACATCCAGCCTCCCTTTCCCGTGAGAAACTCCAACAGTACAGACTGTGGAATGTAAACACCTGTCTCGTGACAAGCCCTTTCGCTGCACAGTGAAGGAAAGCAGAAACCAACATCCTCCCCCTTTCTGTGAACATCACTGGGCAGCGTGTTCGTACAATATCAGTACAAACCCAACTTCTGCACATAGGTACAGTGTTGATCCCTTGATACAATCTTGGACAATACATCAGCAGGAATTTCATTACCTGGCATATAGGACACCGTTACGAATCCCTTCTGAATACATTCCCTAGCATGCTGCAACTTTAATTGCAAGTGCTTCGTGCTTTGCTTACAACCTTCAGACTTCAGCAAAGCCAAACATGCTTTGTTGTCCTGGTAAACCTGGATTGGACATTTGACAGGAATTTTCATATCTTTGCACAATTGTACTAACCATTCACAATCCTTAAGTGAATAAGACAGTGCATTCAGTTCAGCTTCACAAGTACTTAAGCTAACTGTTGTTTGCTTCTTGCATGACCAATCAAACAGACCCTGATTGTACATGTAGCAAACTCCAGACGTACTTTTCCTGTCTGTAGTGTCACTTCCAAAACTTGCATCTGCAAATATCTCAAGACCACCAGACTTCTGATTGTTAAGTCTCAGTCTGTAATGCATAGTGCCTTTCAAATACCGCGCTATGCGTTTTAGAGCTTTCCAATCCTTGACACTAGGATTGTTGACTTGTCTGCTTAGCAAATTACAGCTAACAGCAATGTCTGGTCTTGAACATCTGGCAATGAAGTTTAGCTTGCCTAGCACACTTCTGTACAGTGTAGTGTCAGAAAATGCTTCTTCAGTGTCATCTACCTGATAACCTGTTGTCATCGGTGTGTCTACAGGGTTAGCATCCATCAGGTTTAGTTTGCTTAACACATCAGCAATTTTCCGTGACTGGTGTACTAGAATGTTACCATCTTGATCTTTCTCTATTTCCAGAGATAGGTAGTTGTTTACCTCACCAAGATCTTTCATGTCAAAGTGCTCTTTCAGTTGAGCTAGGGCGTTATTGTACATTGCGACATCTTTCCAAAAGAATAATAAATCATCAACATAAAACAAACAGTACAGTTTCTTTTGCCCTTCCTCTTTGACAAATACACATGGATCAGCTTTCCCTTGCTGAAAACCTAGAGAAAACAATACTTCAGTGAGTTTTGTGTGCCAACACCGTGCACTTTGTTTGAGACCATAAAGGGATTTCTTCAGAGCACAAACAAATCCCTGTTTTACCTGTACGCCATCAGGTGGAAGCATATAAAGTGATTCATCCAGAGATCCGTACAGAAAAGCTGTATTAATATCATGGTGACTAATGTGTAGATTTTCTTCTGCAGCTAGCTTGAGCATAAGCCTAATGCTTTCATATCTCACTGTGGGTGAGTAGGTCTCATGATAGTCTTCACCTGGTACCTGTGCAAAACCTCTGGCTACCAATCTGGCTTTGTGTCTGACTATCTTGCCATTTTGATCTGTCTTCGCTTTAAAGACCCATTTGCTTCCAAGCAGTTTCATTCCTGGAACTACTGGAACTAGTTCCCATGTGTTGTTCCTTTCTAAGGAATCAAGCTCAGCCTTCATGGCATTTAACCATGGCTCAGCTTCCTTTGAATCCAAACCCTGGATTTCTTGGAAACTTGAAGGTTCAAATACCTTCTTGGAGCTTTTAACAGCTGTTACTGCTATCGTAGCAAACTCATCAGCAAATCTCTTTGGAGGTTTGCCTTTTGTGGCTCTCTGTGACCTACGAATTAGCCTTAAGTCTTCAACACTCTCCTCTTCCTTCTTGGGAGAAAAATGACCTATTGTGAATAATGGTTCCTCCAATTCTTGATCAGAGCTTTCAGAGGGTCACATAGAGGCTTTCGCACTCTTGAAATCCTCTGAATCACCCGATTCAGTTTCAGATTCAGACTCAGAACCTTCATCAGTGGGTGTGGGTTGTTGTGGTTGCTTTTGACTACCCTCAGTCTCATCACTGTCATCAGGATAACATTGGAAAATTCCCACATTCTCCCCCCACTTTGCATTGTACTCAACACTTCTTGTGAGCTTAATTGTCTTAGAGTCAGTCATCATTATTCTGTAAGACCCTTTCTGATAACCTAGAAAGATACCATGCAATCCACGCTTGTCTAACTTGGAGTTTTGTGGTGAGTGAACCCACATGTCAGAACCAAAAATTTTCATGTGTTTGATGTATGGCTTCTTGCCAAACATCTTCTCATAGGGGGTACAACCAATCGCTGAAGATAACCTGCGATTATAACTGTAAACAAAACACGAGAGAGCTTCGGCCCAATAACTCTCTGGAAGATTGGCATCATGCAGCAAGGTTTTTAACCCTTGAAGCAATGTCTGATTTGCCCGTTCCGCAAGTCCATTCTGCCATGGCGAGCGAGGACTAGACAAATCGTGTTGAATTCCTTTCTCAGTCAGAAAAGCTTCAAACTGCTGAGAAGTGAATTCTCCCCCGCGATCACTGAAAAGAGTCTTTATCTTCTTACCATGCACATTTTCCAACCAAGCACAGAATTCCTTGAACCTAGGAAAAGCCTCTGATTTCTGCTTGAGATTGTACACAAAAATATATCTAGAAAATGCATCAATGAGAACCATGAAGTACCTATTTCCACCCAAAGAGGGCGCTAGTGGTCCAACCAAATCAGCATGAACAACCTGGTATGGTTCCGTAGCTTGCCTACTAGACACCTTACCTTTCGCAGCCATTTTCACCTTGTTTGCTGCGCATGCTTTGCACTTCATGTGGTACCTGCAGGGTTTAATAGTCATACCTTCAACCAAGGCAGGCATTTTAGATACTGCCTCAAAATGCAAATGACCAAATTTTCGGTGAAAATCATGAATACATTCTGCATGCAAACTTTTGTTAGAACCTGCAATGCAACAAGTGTCATCCTTTTCAACATCATCATAATACAAAACAAACAAACGATCAACATATTCAGCATGCAATACATAATCATTTTTCTTTGTGATGATGCACTTCTTGTTCTTGAAGGACACGTCAATGTTCCGCTCATTCAACTGTCCAACGCTGAGCAGATTATGTTTGGCATCTGGCACGTAAAGCACATTCTGTATCGATAAGTCCAAACTGTGAAGAACAACAGTTCCGTAGCCTTTACTGGGAATAGTGTGGTCATCCGCCTGGTGAATCGCACCTTCCTGCGGTGTAAAAGACACAAACAATCTCTTATCGTTGCACATATGGTGGGTTGCCGCTGAATCAACAACGAAGAAAGATCTAGACGTCTTCTGGACCTCTGCAACCTTTGGAGTGAAGCGTGAAACCATAGCCTTGTGCTGCGTTGTCCTAGACACCGGACCTTTGCCTTTGCCTCAGCCTTTTCCACGCGATGAGCTTTCGCTGCGCTGCTCTGTCTTGGCCCTGGGATATCTGCATTCCCTCTTCATATGGCCTAGACGTCCACACGAGTAGCATTTCACTGCCTTCAAAGCTTTGGCGCCATCTGGTGGTTCCACTGCACTATGGGATGACGTCTGTGAAGACTCCCCCTTGCCCATGCAGCTAGCACCCCGGCGATCTGCTTCATTCAATATCACGGCACTTACATAGTCCACTGTCAGCTGAGCGGTTGGCTGCACAGCAATCTGGGTTGCAACAGACTCCCAACCTGAACCCAAAGATTGTAGTATCATGAAAGAATACACAGCCTCTGGAAAGTTGAGTCCTCTCTGTTGCAGCTCATGTCTCAGATTTTGCATCTCCATCGGATGTAAACGCACATCTCCACCTTCAGCAAGAGCCATATTATGCAGCTTGTTAAAGTAAAACATAGTAGATCCAGCTTCTGTCCTTAAGTGAGCCTCTCTCAAAGCGTCCCAAATTTCTCTGGCTGAGGTCTTATCACGCAATAGACAGAGCTCTTCTGGGGATACTATCAATGTAAGAGTTCCCCTTGCTTTGGAATCTTTAGCTTCCCATGCATCTGTAACTGGAACTGGGGGGGTGTCTGTAATCACCTCAAACAAACCCTCTTTCCGCAGAATTGCCTCTGCATACAGAACCCAGTCGGCATAGTTTTTCTTGTTGAGCTTAGGAATCCCACAAGCATCCTGAAGGGCCATCATGACTCTGGCATTAGCCTTCAGCGTCATATATGCTGCTTTAAATCTTGCTGCGTCACTGCTGCAGCTGCTTTATTCCAAAAGCGCTTTCAAAAGTTACTTTCGATTTCCCCAGCATAGTAACTTGTGCCTGGGAGCCTTTTGCCTGTTCCCGGCAAAACGGCTTTAAAGGTTCAAAGTCCAGCCATAAAGCCATAAAGCCATTAACTAGAAACTGGCAGGCTGCCCGGAGCAGTAGCACATACCTCATCAATCACTTTTACGCGCAGAGCAGATTCCGTTCCGATCTGTCCCTCTGCATTCCGATCCTTTGCCGGCACTCCGATTCGACTTCTGGAGCCCATAACCACGTGTTGATTTAAAGCAGAGTCTCGTGCCCAGCGGAAGGATGAGGAGTACGTGCTGCATACTCTATATTGCTTTATTTACAGTTCAAAGCTGGTATATTACAGAAAGACATCTTGCCTCTGCCGGAGCAGAAAAAGCATCCTCTCTCCTCGACAGCTCGGAGAGAATCACACAGTGAAAAACAGGAAACCAGTGTACGTCACATCCAGCCTCCCTTTCCCGTGAGAAACTCCAACAGTACAGACTGTGGAATGTAAACACCTGTCTCGTGACAAGCCCTTTCGCTGCACAGTGAAGGAAAGCAGAAACCAACAGTCCAAACCATGCCAATCCCAGTAAGCTAATGTAGGGGCCCTTGACCACGAGCAAGTCCAGTTGCCGCATCGGCCCTCGATATTGCACCTTGAAGGTCCCCACCCCCATTGTGGGCCGACCTTACATTTCTGGAAGTCCCGGAGGGTGAATGGGGCTGGCCTGAGTTTGGGACCCCCAGTAGGACACAGTTTCCTTAAGGTCCTTGCCGAGATTATGGATAGAGTTGAACCCGTGTCAAGCTCCATGCGGCATGGGGCCCCCTCTATCTGTACCTCTACATAAATTTTCTCTACGTTGGGGTGGGGCAACTGGTATACCTGGAAGTCCGTGAGCTCCGTAGAGTTGCCTTGGTGCGTTGGGCCCCGGGACCTGGAGCTCTTGGATTGGTCATCTGATGCCTGGCGTTGGGTGGGCCGAGCTCGACACACCCGGGCGATGTGTCCCAATTTTCTGCACTGCCTGCACTCTGCGTTGCGGAAACGGCAGGTCCTCCTCTCGTGACTTTCCCCGCAGCTTGCGCAGTTCCCTCCTTCTCGTCGAGGCAGCTGTGGTATGTGGGCTGCTTGAGTGCGCTGCTGTACTCGGTGCACCTCCTCCCTGTCAGATCCTGAGTCGTCGGTGAGGTCTTCGTGGTGGACCCTCGGTTGGGGTGGCAGGCTCGGCCGTGCCTCTTGCGTCGACCTCTTGGCAGCTTCCGTTGCCAGGGCCTCCTCCAGAGCGACCTGGAACGTTAGGTCCTTCTTGGCGTAGAGGCGTCGTTGCAGCTTCTCATCCTTCAGGCCACCGACGAGGCGGTCACGAAGCATGTTCTCCAGCTCTGAGAAGTTGCAGAACCGGGCAGCTTGGCGGAGAGAGGTCACAAACCCAGTTATGGTTTCCCCAGGGGCTTGCCGCTTTGCTCAACTCAGTACACAACAACTACCAACAAAGAGGCATCAGGCCTAAAAGGGAGGAGGGAAAGAGCCTAATATCACTACAGTCTTTTTTTTTTTTTTTGGAAAAGATATTTATTAAAGTTTTTAAAGTATAACAGTAAAAATGAAAAATAAAAAGAAACATACAAAATAAAAACAGTTTAAAAACACATTGATTCTCCATAACATATCTTCTTACACTTATTTCCCCGGACCTCCTCGTACCTCCCTTTTTTGTATTCCACTTCAGTTTTTTAGTTCAGCAAATCCTTACCATTAAGCTTTTACACTTTTGTAAACCTTTTTTCCTATCTCTTAAAGCATTACAGCTGGAAACCACTTAGTTTCTATCCAACATCCTTCTAGCATTCATTAATTTTACAATATTTCTGTAAATAGTCTTTAAATTTCTTCCAGTCTTCTTTCACCGACTCTTCTCCCTGGTCTCGGAGTCTGCCAGTCATTTCTACCAGTTCCATATAGTCCATCACCTTCATCTGCCATTCTCTAATATCACTACAGTCTTGGAGAGTCTCCCCCTTTTAGGACTGCAGTGAGATCAGGCTTAAAGGAAGGAGGGGAAGCCTTTGGGAGCCCCCACCTCTCTCTTGAAGAACTCAGCAAGCTTGGGCTTCACAGGGAAGGGAAGAAACCTCTCCCTCCTTTTTTAGTGCTCAGAAGGATCTGAAGGGATGGGCAATTCTACTTAGTACTGAGTATTGGCTCGCCAAAGAGCTCTCTGCCAGGAGTGCCATGGCTCAGCCCAACTGAATGGGATGTTCTGCGCTGATATGAAGGGGGAGCCATCCTGCTTAGCAATGGGTCCCTGGTTTCTGCATTTCTTCAGAGGATCCTGACAACTAGTCCCATGCTTTGAGGGCTGTGCAAAGAAAGCAGCTTTGGAAAGCCATGTCCTATCAGTCAAGCCTCACCCCTTACCTGCATGTGAGAATGGCCTCATGGACCAAATGGGGAAGACTTGGGGAGGGGGCAAGATGTGCTCAGAGGTCAGACGTTCCCCACCCCAAAATTTCACCTCAGGAACTGATGGTCTCTTACTTTGCCTCACAATCGTTTTGAAATGTGCCGGGTTTTCGACGTTCGGGAGCCAAAACGTTCCAAAACGCAGGCGTTCGGGAGCTGAGGTTTGACTGTAATATATTGGCGTCTGCATGAAATCCGCCCCATCCCATTGTTGTCCCGTGTCTTTAAATGCAGGGTTTCCCCATCCTTTGGAAGTCCAAAAGGGGCATGATCTTTGTACTTAGCACACGACTGAGTGCTAGCAGTAGGAGGAAGTGCAGGGGCTGAGCCCCAGAACAAAATTTCCCCCGTCACTGATTCTTGTTTCTTTTCTTATCAAGGCAAAATCCTACGTGTCTTTGCTTTTCGAAAGATCTCCAAGGGTACAAGGGGATCCCTCAGCTCAATTCTAGCAAGCGGGACAGTTCTTGAGTTTTGTGGTTACACATCAATAGTCAGCCAGTCTCCTGAAAATGCCATGGGGCCTGTTATGTATTCAGTGGTCTCGAGTCTGGACTAAGGATTCTGAGCTCCTGTGTTCTGATTCGATACATGATATCCAATCACAGAACATTTCTGGATTGGGGCTCTGCCATTGGCCCTTAAACTCTGAGTCCTGATTCACAGCTTGGAAGTTTAGACAGCCAATCACGTGGGGAGTGGGAGTGGCCCAGGCCTTCAGAAATGTCTATAAGCAGTTGCTTCGACCCTGTTGTCCAGTTCAGTTACCAATCAACTCCTGTTTTTGCTTATCTTTAATCTTTTCCGAGAGACTATCTGTCAGAGCCGCTTCCAGGTCCCAGCTCACAGAGGACCACGCTAGCCGGCAGTATTGTACAAACTTCTTTATTGAGTTACAGTTTCCATTTTCAAGCCGCAGCGCGCAGCTCTACGTCTTAGAAGCTAGACCGGCGAAGCTCCGTCTGAGTCTCCGCCTCCTGTACACCAACTTAATACTCTAGCCTTACTCCACCTCTTCCGTCTTTCCTTTCTCCTCTGGGTCCCTCTACCCCCCGTGGTCTCTTCCTTCCTGGACTCTTCTGACGCTGACCCCCCCGACTCTTCTCCCTCCTTGCGGCGGGCTTTAGGACCTGGCTCCCTATCCGGGCTGCTTACTGTGCCGCCTTCCTGTGCATTTGAACTTGGCGCGCGCGCGCAGCCTTCAACCTTCCTCTTGACCGTTTCCTCGCTCCCCGATGGAGGTGTGGCCAATCCTAACTCCTGCCCTCCCGCTTGCGGCGAGCCGCCAGATCCCGATACCTGGGACCCCTCCCCCCTACTGCGCTCTGGTGGGGAAGCTGGTCCCGATTTCCAACTGCTGCTCTCTGAGTCCCCTCTGGTCCCTTCTACCTGGGGTGTCCCCCTAGGCGCCCCCCTTGCTCTGACCACTGGCGCCCCTTTCTGTGAATCTTCCGACTCACTGGAAAGACTCGGAGATCTCGGGCCGCTGTCATCGCTCATATTACCTCCGGATTCCTCCCCCTCTCTCTCTGTTTCCTCCCTTTCCTGTGCCTCTGCTCCTGAACCCCTGACACTATCTATCACACAGGATCTTAGAAAGTTGTCCCAAAACAAAGTTTGTCCTCAATACTGTCCTCTTCACATATATGGGGACATTCACCACCTGCACAGGCTCAATGTTTCCACATATTAAAGTAGCAAAAGTCCACATTAGCGGTGAATGTGAATTGCCACAAGCAATCTTGATTGCTTCTTAGCCCTCTCTAAGCAACAGGATGAGAACAGAAATCGCACGGCGGCAGGAGACCCCATTAGCTAACGTGGTACCTCAGGTTAAGAACAGTTTCAGGGTAAGAACAGACCTCCAGAACAAATTAAGTTCTTAACCCGAGGTACCACTATAAAAAACGTGGGCTGTCTAGTGACAAAGATGTAGACTGTCTCGCCAGAGTGGTGCATGCTCTGGTTATCTCCTGCTTGGACTACTGCAATGTGCTCTATGTGGGGCTACCTTTGAAGGTGACCCGGAAACTACAACTAATCCAGAATGCGGCAGCTAGACTGGTGACTGGGAGTGGCTGCCGGGACCACATAATGGCGGTCCTGAAGGACCTACATTGGTTCCCAGTACGTTTCCGAGCACAATTCAAAGTGTTGGTGCTGACCTTTCAAGCCCTAAACAGCCCTGGCCCAGTATACCTGATGGAGCGTCTCTACTCCCATCCTTCAGTCCAGACACTGAGGTCCAGCTCCGAGGGCCTTCTGGCGGTTCCCTCACTGCGAAAAGTAAAGCTACAGGGAACCAGGCAGAGGGCCTTCTCAGTGGTGGTGCCCACCATGTGGAATGCCCTCCCATCAGATGTCAAGGAAATAAGCACTTGACCTTTAGAAGACATCTGAAGGCAACCTTGTTTAGGGAAGTTTTAAATGTTTGATGTTTTATTTTTTAATTATTATTCTTCTTCTTCATATTCTGTGCAGGTGACTTTTTTCAGCCCCAGTTATCAGGTCAAGCAGTGGTTTCGTGGCAGGGATGATGGGAGTTCTGGGGAGCCACAGGTTCCCCAACCCCGCTCAATGGTTTGAATGTTCCTGAAACAAATTTGCCAGTATAGGGTTGTGTTGAATTCAGCTTTGAGCAGATCCACTGAAATCAATGGACTGTTTCGTGGGGAGAGGGGGCAGGCAGGTGTGGTGGACACCCTGGTCCTGAATGGGATAACTGTGCCAATAAAGGACCAGGTGCAAAGGACCGCCATGCTTATATAGCAGGCATGCAGAACCTTTGGCCCTCCAGACGTTGCTCAGCTGCAACTCCCATCAGGCCAAAGAAGCTTAACCAATGGCCAGAAATGACAGGAGCTATACTTCAGCAACATCTGGATGGCCAAAGATTTCCTACATCTGTAATATGAAACAAAACAAACAAACAAACAAACGAAATAAATAAATAAATTCCTTCCAGTAGCACATTAGAGACCAACTAAGTTAGTTATTGGGATGAGTGTTCGTGTGCATGCACACTTCTTCAGATACCATGCACACGGAAGCTCATACCAATAACAAACTTAGTTAGTCTCTAAGGTGCTACTGGAAGGCATTTTTTTATTTTGTTTCAACTACGGCAGACCAACATGGCTACCTACCTGTAAATCAGCCACCATAGCCATTAGAGGGCCGTGAAAATTTGTGTCCCGGGCTTTTTAGACTCATCTAAAAAGACTCCCCCTTCATGGATCACTGCCTTGCCGTGGCGAAGGGGCTTGAATAACTCAGGGAAGCTAGGAGCTATGCCATGCAGGGCCACCCAAGATGGACAGGTCATAGTGGAGAGTTTTGACCAAACGTGATCACCTGGAGCAGGAACCGGCAAGCCACTCCAGTATCCCTGCCAAGAAAACTTCATGGACAAAGACAACAGGCACATAAACGTTATGATGCTGGAAGATGAGCCCCTCAGGTCAGAAGGCGTCCAAGGAAGAGGAATGCTACTGAGGAAGAGCGGAGGACAAGTACAAGTAGATTCAGAGCTGATGAAGTGGCTGGGCCAAAGCCGAAAGGACGCTCAGTTGCGGATATGCCTGGAAGCGAAAGGAAAGTCCAATGCTGTAAAGAAAAATATTGCATAGGAACCTGGAATGTAAGAACCATGAACCTGGGTAAGTTGGATGTGGTCAAAAATGAGATGGCAAGAATAAATATTGACATCCTGGGCATCGGTGAACTAAAATGGACGGGAATGGGCGAATTCAGTTCGGACGACCATCATATCTACTACTGTGGGCAAGAAACACGTAAAAGAAATGGAGTGGCCCTCATAATCAACAAAAGAGTGGCAAAAGCTGTACTGGGATGCAATCTCAAAAATGATAGAATGATCTCAATACGAATCCAAGGCAGACCTTGTAACATCACAGTAACCTAAGTTTATGCACCAACTACTGGTGCTGAAGAAACTGAAATTGAGCAATTCTATGAAGACTTACAACACCTTATAGAAGTGACACCAAAGAAGGATGTTCTTCTCATTATAGGGGATTGGAATGCTAAAGTAGGGAATCAAGAGATAAAAAGAACAACTGGCAAGTTTGGCCTTGGAGATCAAAACGAAGCAGGGCAAAGGCTAATAGAGTTCTGTCAAGAGAACAAGCTGGTCATCACAATCACGCTTTTCCAGCAACACAAGAAATGACTCTACATGGACATCACCAGATGGGCAGCATCAAAATCAGATTGATTATATTCTCTTCAGCCAAAGATGGAAAAGCTCTATACAGTCAGCAAAAACAAGACCTGGAGCTGACTGAGGCTCAGATCATCAGCTTCTTATAGCAAAATTCAAGCTTAAACTGAAGAAAGTAGGAAAAACCACTGGGCCGGTAAGATGCAATCTAAATCAAATCCCGTATGAATACACAGTGGAAGTGAGGAACAGGATTAAGGATTTAGATTTGGTGGACAGAGTGCCTGAAGAACTATGGATGGAGGCTCGCAACATTATACAGGAGGCAGCAACGAAAACCATCCCAATGAAAAGGAAATGGAAGAAAGCAAAGTGGCCTTACAAATAGCGGGGGGGGGGGCGGGAGAAGGCAAGCAAAATGCGAGGGAGATAGTGAAAGATACAGGAAATTGAATGCAGATTTCCAAAAAATAGCAAGGAGAGACAAGAAGGCCTTCTTAAACGAGCAATGCAAAGAAATAGAGGAAAACAACAGAATGGGAAGAACCAGAGATATGGATGTTTCGTACACCCCAGGTAGTGTGGTTGCTGACCTTGAGCCAGACATCCTGGAGAGTGAAGTCAAATGGGCCTTAGAAAGCACTGCAAATAACAAGGCCAGTGGAAGTGATGGTATTCCAGCTGAACTATTTAAAATTTTAAAAGATGATGCTATTAAGGTGCTACACTCAATATGCCAGCAAGTTTGGAAAACTCAGCAGTGGCCAGAGGATTGGAGAAGATCAGTCTACATCTGAATCCCAAAGAAGGGCAGTGCCAAAGAATGCTCCAACTACCGCACAATTGCACTCATTTCACACGCTAGCAAGGTTATGCTTAAAATTCTACAAGGCAGGCTTAAGCAGTATGTGGACCGAGAACTCCTTGCAGACAACTTCATTGTCCAGAAAGTGGGAGAAGCAACAAGAGGAACAGCCATTTTAGATCTAGTCCTAACCAATGTTGATGACCTGGTTAGTGGGGTAGAAGTGGAAGGATCATTAGGCGCGAGTGATCATGCTCTTCTGAAGTTTACTATACAGCGGAAAGGAGCAGCCAAGCATACTAGGACTCAATTTCTTGACTTTAATAAAGCCGACTTCATAAAACTTAGGGAAGTGCTGGGTGAGATCCCATGGACAGTAATACTAAAAGGAAAGGGAGTTCATGATGGCTGGGAGTTTGTTAAGAGGGAGATAGTAAAAGCACAACGTCAGGCAATATCAATGAGACGGAAACATGGAAGGTGCCTAAAGAAGCCAGGGTGGCTATCTAAATAACTTTTAACTAAGTTAAGATTTAAAAAGGATGTGTACAAAAAATGAAAAAGGGGGGAACCACCAAAGAGGAATTCAAACAAATAGCCAGCACGTGTAGACATAAAGTCAGAAAAGCTAAAGCACAGAATGAACTCAGGCTTGCTAGAGAGGTTAAAAGCAACAAAAAAGGCTTTTATGGGTATGTTCGTAGCAAAAGGAAGAACAAAGAAACAGTGGGGTCACTCAGAGGAGAAGATGGGGACACAGAAAGGGCTGAACTCCTCAATGCCTTCTTTGCCTCAGTCTTCTCCGATAAAGAAAACAATGCCCGACCTGAAGAATTTGGAGCAGATGATTCAGCAAAGGAAACACAGCCCAGAATAACTAAGGAGATAGTACAAGAATACTTGGCTAGTTTAAATGTATTCAAGTCTCCAGGGCCAGATGAACTGCATCCAAGAGTATTAAAAGAACTGGCAGATGTGATCTCAGAACCACTGGCAGTCATCTTTGAGAATTCCTGGAGAACAGGCGAAGTCCCGGCAGACTGGAGGAGGGCAAATGCTGTCCCTATTTTCAAATAGGGGAAAAGAGAGGACCCAAATAATTACCGCCCAGTCAGTCTGACATCAATACCTGGGAAGATTCTGGAGCAGATCATGAAGCAAACAGTCTGTGAGCACCTAGAAAGGAATGCTGTGATACCAATAGTCAGCATGGATTTCTGAAAAATAAGTCATGTCAGACTAACCTGATCTCACTTTTTGACAGAATTACAAGCCTGGTAGATGAAGGGAATGCAGTGGATGTAGCCTACCTTGATTTCAGCAAGGCATTTGACAAGGTGCCCCATGATATTCTTGTAAAGAAGCTGGTAAAATGCGGTCTTGACTATGCTACCACTCAGTGGATTTGTAACTGGCTGACTGACCGAACCCAAAGGGTGCTCATCAATGGTTCCTCTTCATCCTGGAGAAGAGTGACTAGTGGGGTGCCACAGGGTTCTGTCTTGGGCCCGGTCTTATTCAACATCTTTATCAACTACTTGGATGATGGACTCAAGGGCATCCTGATCAAATTTTCAGATGACACCAAACTGGGAGGGGTGGCTAACACCCCAGAGGACAGGATCACACTTCAAAACGACCTTGACAGATTAGAGAACTGGGCAAAAACAAACAAGATGAACTTTAACAGGGAGAAATGTAAAGTATTGCACTTGGGCAAAAAAAATGAGAGGCACAAATATAAGATGGGTGACACCTGGCTTGAGAACAGTACATGTGAAAAGGATCTAGGAGTCTTGGTTGACCACAAACTTGACATGAGCCAACAGTGTGACGCAGCAGCTAAAAAAGCCAATGCAATTCTGGGCTGCATCAATAGGAGTATAGCATCTAGATCAAGGGAAGTAATAGTGCCACTGTATTCTGCTCTGGTCAGACCTCACCTGGAGTACTGTGTCCAGTTCTAGGCACCACAGTTCAAGAAGGACACTGACAAACTGGAACGTGTCCAGAGGAGGGCAACCAAAATGGTCAAAGGCCTGGAAACGATGCCTTATGAGGAACGGCTAAGGGAGCTGGGCATGTTTAGCCTGGAGAAGAGGAGGTTAAGGGGTGATATGATAGCCATGTTCAAATATAGAAAAGGATGTCACATAGAGGAGGGAGAAAGGTTGTTTTCTGCTTCTCCAGAGAAGCGGACACGGAGCAACGGATCCAAACTACAAGAAAGAAGATTCCACCTAAACATTAGGAAGAACTTCCTGACAGTAAGAGCTGTTCGAAAGTGGAATTTGCTGCCAAGGAGTGTGGTGGAGTCTCCTACTTTGGAGGTCTTTAAGCAGAGGCTTGACAACCATATGTCAGGAGTGCTCTGATGGTGCTTCCTGCTTGGCAGGGGGTTGGACTCGATGGCCCTTGTGGTCTCTTCCAACTCTATGATTCTATGATTCTATGATTCTATGATTCTATTCTATGATTCTATGAAAGGAAACAATGGAATCACAATGTTTCTCTCCTTTTAACTATCTGTCAAAGCATTTATTTCTGGTCAATGAGCTTCAAACATCAAATCTGACACCCCACTCCAGGGTCAGGACGGTGGAAAATTACTTTGCTTTAGCTTCATTTCTGCAGGTTTAAACGGCTCAGGAAAACGTCCCCCTTCTTCTCCTGCCACCGAAGGGGGGTTCCGCGATTTTAAATGATGAAAGTCGATCCTTTAAAAGTGATTTTTAAGGCTCTAGTTTGCGTTGTCTTTGCTTTGTTCTGACTACAAGGAAACGGAAGGGTGACTTCCTGTTTAAACCTTCCCGTTTCAGTACCAAATTAGGGTTAATTTTAAAGTCCAAATTCCTTTTATTTCGCCAGTTCTTATTTAAAGTCCAAATATTTAATGTTCCAGTACTCACGGTTGGTTATTTTAGATGCCAAATTGTCCCAGGAAAAAGGCAGCGCTCTCCGGCAACGGCTATGCGGCTTCGCTCCACAGAAAAAGCAATTAACTCACAGCACCGCGCCACTTCCCCCTCTTCACTTCGGAGCCCGTTTATGGGTTTCTTTGTGGGTTGGGGGGGCGCTAAGGGTGCCCGCCGAGTCCCACGGTCACAGGCTTCATCCGCCTGTGATTTCCAGAAGGGTCCCCGCTACGCCGCAGCGGAAAAGACCTGTTTCATGCGGAGCTAGTCCCTCCAGTTCAGAGGGAGTTCGCCATTGCCAGAGGCGCCACCCCGGAAGTCTCCAGCACCAACACTTTGAATTGTGCTTGGAAACGTACTGGGAGCCAATGCAGATCTCTCAGAACCGGTGTTATATGGTCCCGGTGGACACTCCCAGTCACCAGTCTAGCTGCCGCATTCTGGATTAATTGCAGTTTCTGGGTCACCTTCAAAGGTAGCCCCACGTAGAGCGCATTGCAGTAGACCATGCAGGAGATAACCAGAGCATGCACCACTCTGGTGAGACAGTCCGCGGGCAGGTAGGGTCTTAGCCTGCGTACCAGGTGGAGCTGGTAGACAGCTGCCCTGGAAACAGAATTAACCTGTGCCTCCATGGACAACTATGAGTCCAAAATGACTCCCAGGCTGCGCCCCTGGTCCTTCAGGGGCACAGTTACCCCATTCAGGACCAGGGAATCCCCCACACCCACCCGCCCCGTCCCCCAAAAACAGTACTTCTGTCTTGTCATGATTCAACCTCAATCTGTTAGCCGCCATCCATCCTCCAACCGCCTCCAGGCACTCACACAGGAACTTCACCGCCTTCACTGGTTCTGATTTAAAGGAGAGGTAGAGCTGGGTGTCATCTGCATACTGATGAACACCCAGCCCAAACCCCCTGATGATCTCTCTCAGCAGCTTCATATAGATACTAAAAAGCATGGGGGAGAGGATGGAACCCTGAGGCACCCCACAAGTGAGAGCCCAGGGGTCTGAACACTCATCCCCCAACACCACTTTCTGGACACGGCCCAGGAGAAAGGAGCAGAACCACCATATAACAGTGCCCCCAGCTTCCAGCCCCTCAAGACGGCCCAGAAGGATGTTATGGTTGATGGTGTGAAAGGCCATCTGTCTTCCTGACTGTCTTCCTGGCAGTAAGAGCTTTTCGACAGTGGAATTTGCTGCCAAGGAGTGTGGTGGAGTCTCCTTCTTTGGAGGTCTTTAAGCAGAGGCTTGACAACCATATGTCAGGAGTGCTCTGATGCTGTTTCCTGCTTGGCAGGGGGTTGGACTCGATGGCCCTTGTGGTCTCTTCCAACTCTATGATTCGATGATTCTAGGCCGCTGAGAGATCCAGCAGAACTAGGAAACAGCTCTCGCCTTTGTCCCTAGCCCGCCGGAGATCATCAACCAGCGCGACCAAGGCAGTTTCAGTCCCATGGTGAGGCCTGAATCCCGATTGGAAGGGATCCAAATGGTCCGCATCCTCCAGGCGTGCTTGGAGTTGTTCGGCAACCACCCGCTCAATCACCTTGCCCAAGAATGGAAGATTTGAGACTGGGCAATAGTTAGTCAAATTGATTGGGTCTAAAGATGCTTTTTTAAGAAGCGGTTTAATGACCGCCTCTTTCAGCGGGTCTGGGAAGGCTCCCTCACAGAGGGAAACATTCACCACCCCTCAGAGCCCATCGCCCAGCCCTTCCCGGCTCGCTTTTATCAGCTAGGATGGGCAAGGATCAAGGAGACAGGTGGTCGGTTTCACTTGTCCAAGCAGCCTGTCCACATCCTCGGAGGTAACAGATTGGAACTGATCCCATATAAGAGGACTAGACAGAACTCCAGCACTCTCCCACCCTGGCCCTGCTCCCACGGTGGAGTCTACCTCCTTCTGAATCTGAGCGACTTTATCTGCAAAAAAACTTTGCAAAAGCATTGCAGGAGATCTTGGGGTCCCTACCAGGCCCCAGTGGTGCAGGTGGTTCCGATAGATTGTGAACCACCTGAAAAAGTCTCCTGCTGCTGTTTTCTGTAGATGCAATGGAGGCAGTGAAGAAGGCCCTCTTTGCCGTCGCCATTGCCACTTGGTAGGCGCGACGTTGAGCTCTAGCCCGTGTCCGGTCTGATTCAGAATGAGTTTTCCGTCACTGGCTCTCTAGCCGTCTCAACGATTGTTTCATCACCCTCAGCTCCAGGGAAAACCACGGGGCTGTCCGGGCTCCATGCAATCGGAGAGGGCGCTTCGGAGTCAGACAGTCAATAGCCCTGGTTAACTCCGCATTCCAGCGGGCCACCAGGGAATCAGCTGAGACGCCATCAACTTGGGATAAAACATCCCCTATCACTCTCTGGAAACCAGTTGGATCCATTAAGTAGCGGGGGCGGACCATCCGAATCGGTCCCACCTCCCTGCAGAGGGGATGGGTCGCGGAGAAGTCAAGTTGCACCAGGAAGTGATCTGACCATGGCACTTCTTTTGTTTCGCTTTTAGTTAGTGTCAGATCACCAACATCCGTAGAGGTAAACACCAAGTCTAAGGCATGTCCGTGGCTATGATTTGGGCCAAAACGTATTCAGGGACAGCCCCATGGAGGCCATGCTTTCCACAAAGTCCCGAGCGGCCCCTTGTAAGGTCGTGTCGGCATGGATGTTAAAATCCCCCAGGACAACCAAGCTAGGTGTCTCCAGGAGCATATCCGCCACGACCTGAAGCAGCTCGGGCAGGGAATCCTTGGTGCAGCGGGGAGGTCGGTACACCAATAGGAATCCTGTACTGCCCCTATTGCCCAACTTCCAGAACATGCACTCAGAGAACTGGGTCTTCCCAACAGGACGCCTGGTGCAGACTAATGACTTCCTAAA
The DNA here is from genome assembly GCF_964188305.1 of Podarcis bocagei. Lineage (NCBI taxonomy): Eukaryota > Metazoa > Chordata > Lepidosauria > Squamata > Lacertidae > Podarcis > Podarcis bocagei. The sequence goes on from NC_138131.1 coordinate 35,635,410, forward strand.
AATCACTGCAACCCCCCCTCCCCGCCCACATGACCTGGGTTGCTGTGCGTAAGAGAAACCTGGTGGGAAAGCGGCAAGGACAGGCCCATCTGCTTCATCCAACCAGGTCTCTGTCACACATGCCAGGTCAAAGCCTCCATCCACAATCAGGTCATGGATGGCAGTGGTTTTATTCATCATTGACCTGGCATTGCACAGCAACACTTTCAGGTCATGTGGGTTTCCCTTGCTGATTCCAGTATCCTTCTGGTCAGGACCAGACCTGGAGGCAGGGATAGTCCTCAAACAACGACTAACTCCGCCTCCTCGGTAATGACATGGTCTGGTCTTAGCGTAACTCCTCCTCCTGCCCGTGATCACTGAGATCGGGTGTCCCAATACATTCCCCCCTGTGAAACCTGCCCCAGCCATTCTATTGGCTGAGGCCCACTCCCAGGCAGCCCTGACCCTTCCCCTTAAAAAGCAAAATACAAACTATATAATAACTTAACAGAATAATAAAAAAGAAGCAAAGCAAGAAACAATAGTGCTAAAATTAAACTACTCCCCAGCCTGACTAAATACTTATCCAACCCCAATCAGAAATAAAACAATAAAATTATAGAATATTATAAAAAAGAACCACCACAATTTAAAGTGCAGCAAATTAAAAGCACTTAAAACATTTAAAACCATTTTGTCACTTGCTGCAGGGAGCTGCATAGGCCTCTAAACTGTGGTAGTGAGTGAAGGCTCCGCCCGCTAGGCCAGATGGAGTTGGCAGGAAGGGGAGCGGCCCACCCAGCACTCACTATAGCAGCAGCAGCAGTGTCCCGGAAGACTCCCTCAGGCCTCTTAAGCTGTGGCGGTGAGTGCAGGCTCCGCCCCCTAGGCCAGATGGAGTTGGCAGGAAAGGGAGCGGCCCACCCAGCACTCACTAGAGCAGCAGCAGTGTCTCGGAAGCCTCCCTCAGGCCTCTTAAGCTGTGGCGGTGAGTGCAGGCTCCGCCCCCTAGGCCAGATGGAGTTGGCATGAAAGGGAGTGGCCCACCCAGCACTCACTAGAGCAGCAGCAGCAGTGTCCCGGAAGCCTTCCTCAGGACTCTTAAGCTGTGGCGGTGAGTGCAGGCTCCGCCCCCTAGGCCAGATGGAGTTGGCAGGAAAGGGAGAGGCCCACCCAGCACTTACTAGAGCTGCAGCAGCAGCAATGTCCCGGAAGCATCCCTCAGGCCTTTTAAGCTATGGCGGTGAGTTCAGGCTCCGCCCCCTAGGCCATATGGAGTTGGCAGGAAAGGGAGAGGCCCACCCAGCACTTACTAGAGCTGCAGCAGCAGCAATGTCCCGGAAGGATCCCTCAGGCCTTTTAAGCTATGGCGGTGAGTGCAGGCTCCGCCCCCTAGGCCAGATGGAGTTGGCAGGAAAGGGAGTGGCCCACCTAGCACTCACTAGAGCAGCAGCAGCAGTGTCCCGGAAGCCTCCCTGAGGCCTCTTACGCTGCGGCTGTGAGTGCCACCTCCGTCCCCAAGGCCACATGCAGTTGGCAGGAAAGGAAGCGGCCAACCCAGCACTCAGTAGAGAAGCCGCAGCAGCTGTGTCCCGTAAGCCTCCCTCAGGCCTCTTAAGCTGTGGCAGTGAGTGCAGGCTCCGCCCCCTGGGCCTGATGGAGTTAGCAGGAAAGGGAGCGGCCCACCCAGCACTCACTAGAGCAGCAGCAGTGTCCTGGAGGCCTCCCTCAGGCCTCTTAAGCTGTGGCGGTGAGTGCAGGCTCTACCCCCTAGGCCAGATGGAGTTGGCAGGAAAGGGAGAGGCCCACCCAGCACTCACTAGAGCAGCAGCAGCAACAGCAGCAGCAGCAGCAGTGTTCCGGATGCCTCCCTCAGGCTTCTTCAGCTGTGGCGGTGAGTGCAGGCTCCGCCCCCTAGGCCCGATGGAGTTGGCAGGAAAGGGAGCAGCCCACCTAGCACTCACTAGAGCAGCAGCAGCAGTGTCCCGGAAGCCTCCCTCAGGACTCTTAAGCTGTGGCGGTGAGTGCAGGCTCCGCCCCCTAGGCCAGATGGAATTGGCATGAAAGGGAGTGGCCCACCCAGGACTCACTAGAGCAGCAGCAGCAGTGTCCCGGAAGCCTCCCTGAGGCCTCTTAAGCTGTGGCAGTGAGTGCAGGCTCCGCCCCCTAGGCCAGATGGAGTTGGCAGGAAAGGGAGCGGCCCACCTAGCACTCACTAGAGCAGCAGCAGCAGTGTCCCGGAAGCCTCCCTCAGGCCTCTTAAGCTGTGGCAGTGAGTGCAGGCTCCGCCCCCTAGGCCAGATGGAGTTGGCAGGAAAGGGAGTGGCCCACCTAGCACTCACTAGTGGAGCAGCAGTGTCCCGGAGGCCTCCCTCAGGCCTCTTAAGTTGTGCCGGTGAGTGCAGGCTCCGCCCCCTACGCCAGATGGAGTTGGCAGGAAAAGGAGCGTCCCACCCAGCACGCACTAGAGCAGTAGCAGCAGCAGTGTCTTGGAAGCCTCCCTCAGGGCTCTTAAGCTGTGGCGGTGAGTGCAGGCTCCGCCCCCTAGGCAAGATGGAGTTGGAAAGAAAGGGAGCGGCCCACCCAGCCCTCACTAGAGCAGCAGCAGTGTCCCGGAAGCCTCCCTCAGGCCTCTTACGCTGCGGCTGTGAGTGCCACCCCCGCCCCCTAGGCCACATGCAGTTGGCAGGAAAGGAAGCGGCCAACCCAGCACTCACTAGAGCAGCAGCAGTGTCCTGGAGGCCTCCCTCAGGCCTGTTAAGCTGTGGCGGTGAGTGAAGGCTCTACCCCCTAGGCCAGATGGAGTTGGCAGGAAAGGGAGAGGCCCACCCAGCACTCACTAGAGCAGCAGCAGCAGCAGCAGCAGCAGTGTTCCGGATGCCTCCCTCAGGCTTCTTCAGCTGTGGCGGTGATTGCAGGCTCCGCCCCCTAGGCCCGATGGAGTTGGCAGGAAAGTAAGCGGCCCACTCAGCACTCAGTAGAGCAGCCGCAGCAGCAGTGTCCCGTAACCCTCCCTCAGGCCTCTTAAGCTGTGGCGGTGAGTGCAGGCTCCGCCCCCTAGGCCAGATGGAGTTGGCAGGAAAGGGAGTGGCCCACCTAGCACTCACTAGTGCAGCTGCAGCAGCAGCAGTGTCCTGGAAGACACCCTCAGGCCTCTTAAGCTGTGGCGGTGAGTACAGGCTCCGCCCCCTAGGCCAGATGGAGTTGGCAGGAAAGGGAGCGGCCCACCCAGCACTCACTAGAGCAGCAGCAGTGTCCCGGAGGCCTCCCTCAGGCCTCTTAAGCTGTGGCAGTGAGTGCAGGCTCCGCCCCCTAGGCCAGATGGAGTTGACAGGAAAGGGAGCGGCCCACCCAAAACTCACTTGAGGGCCCTGCTCTTGCCACTTACCATCTGGCTTGGGGCGGGGCCTGGGGCCTCATAAGGACTTCGTGCTGCTTGCTGCCTGCTGCCCAGGAGGACTCCCCTGAGTGAGTGCTTGAGGGCCCTGCTTTTGCCACTTGCCATCTGGCTTGGGGCGGGGCCTGAAACCTCACAAGGACTGTGTGCTGCTTGCTGCCTGCTGCCCAGGAGGAGTCCCCTGAGTGAGTGCCTGAGGGCCCTGCTCCTCCCTGCCACTTACCACCTGGCCCGGGGCGGGGCCTGACAGGCCTCACTAGGACAGTTGTTACTGCCGGAGAGGCACAGAGTGTTTTTAAAATGTTTTTAAAAAATTTTCTTTGGGTTTTTTGTATGTGGGGGGTGGGGGTGGGATGGATGTTTGGTTGGGCTTGGGGAATTATTATTTTTTTTATTTTGATGTTTTTGTAATTTTTACATTTTTTTGTTTGTATTGTTTTATTGGTTTTGTTTGTTTGTTTAAGGTGTTATTTTGTTTTTAGGGGGAGGGTTCAGGGCTGCCGGGGAGTGGGCCCCAGCCCACAAAATGGCTGGGGCATGTTCCACAGGGGGGGATGCACTGGGACAACCGATCTCAGTGATCACGGGTAGGAGGAGGAGTTACGCTAAGACCAGACCATGTCATTACAGAGGAGGCAGGTTTAGTCGTTGTCTGAGGACTATCCCTGCCTCCGGGTCTGGTCCTGTCCGGATGGATACTAGAATCAGCAAGGGATACCCACGTGACCTGAAGGTGCTGCTGTGCAATGCCAGGTCAATGATTCGTAAGACCACTGCCATCCATGACTTGATCATGGATGGAGGATTCGACCTGGCATGTGTAACAGAGACTTGGTTGGATGAAGCAGATGGGCCTGTCCTTGCCGCTGCTTGTCCACCAGGTTTCTCTTACGCACAGCAACCCAGGTCACGTGGGCGGGGAGGGGGGGTTGCAGTGATTTTTAGGAAGTCATTAGTTTGCACCAGGCGTCCTATTGGGAAGACCCAGTTTTCTGAGTGCATGTTCTGGAAGTTGGGCAATAGGGGCAGTACAGGATTCCTTTTGGTGTACCGACCTCCCCGCTGCACCAAGGATTCCCTGCCCGAGCTGCTTCAGGTCGTGGCGGATGTTCTCCTGGAGACACCTAGCCTGGTCGTCCTAGGGGATTTTAACATCCATGCCGACACGACCTTACAAGGGGCCGCTCGGGACTTCGTGGAAAGCATGGCCTCCATGGGGCTGTCCCTGAATAAGTCTGGCCCAACCCATAGCCGTGGACATGCCTTGGACCTGGTGTTTACCTCTATGGATGTTGGTGATCTGACACTAAGTAAAAGCGAAATGAAAGAAGTGCCATGGTCAGATCACTTCCTGGTGCAACTGGACTTCTCTGCGACCCATCCCCTCTGCAGGGAGGTGGGACCAATTCGGATGGTCCGCCCCCGCCACTTAATGGATCCAAATGGTTTCCAGAGAGTGGTAGGGGATGCTTTATCCCATGTTGATGGCCTTTCAGCCGATTCCCTGGTGGCCCGCTGGAATGTGGAGTTAACCAGGGCTATTGACTGTTTGGCTCCGAAGCGCCCTCTCCGATTGCATGGAGCCCGGACAGCCCCGTGGTTTTCCACGGATCTGAGGGCAATGAAACAATCGTTGAGACGGCTAGAGCGCCGGTGGCGGATAACTCATTCCGAATCTGACCGGACACAGGTTAGAGCTCAACGTCGAGCCTACCAAGTGGCGATAGCGACGGCGAAGAAGAATTTCTTCACCGCCTCTATTGCATCTGCAGAAAACAGCAGCAGGAGACTTTTTCAGGTGGTTCACAATTTAGCGGAACCACCTGCAACATCGGGGCCCAGTACGGGCCACATGTTCTCCTGCAATGATTTTGCAAAGTTTTTTGCAGATAAAATCGCCCAGATTCGGGAAGAAGTAGACTCCACCGTGGGAGCAGGGCCGGGGCGGGAGAGTGCTAGAGTTCTGTCTAGTCAAGTTGAGTGGGATCAATTTCAATCTGTTACCTCCGAGGATGTGGACAGGCTGCTTGGACGAGTGAAACCAACCACCTGTCTCCTGGATCCTTGCCCATCCTGGCTTATAAAAGCTAGCCGGGAAGGACTGGGCGATGGGCTTCGTGGGGTGGTGAATGCTTCCCTCCGTGAGGGAGCCTTCCCAGACCCGCTGAAAGAGGCGGTTATTAAACCGCTTCTTAAAAAACCATCTTTAGATGCGGCCACGATGGCCAACTATCGCCCAGTCTCAAATCTTCCATTCCTGGGCAAGGTGATTGAGCGAGTGGTTGCTGAACAACTCCAGGCACGCCTGGAAGAAGCGGACCATTTGGATCCCTTCCAGTCGGGATTCAGGCCTCATCATGGGACTGAAACTGCCTTGGTTGCACTGGTTGATGATCTCCGGCGGGCTAGGGACAAAGGTGAGAGCTGTTTCCTAGTTCTGCTGGATCTCTCAGCGGCGTTTGATACCATCGACCATAGCATCCTTCTGGACCGTCTTGAGGGGCTGGGAGCTGGGGGCACTGTTATACAGTGGTTCCGCTCCTTCCTCCTGGGCCGTGTTCAGAAAGTGGTGGTGGGGGATGAGTGTTCAGACCCTTGGGCCCTCACTTGTGGGGTGCCTCAGGGTTCTGTCCTCTCCCCCATGCTTTTTAACATCTACATGCGGCCGCTGGGAGAGATCATCAGGAGGTTTGGGCTGGGTGTTCATCAGTATGCGGACGACACCCAGCTCTACCTCTCCTTTAAATCAGAACCAGTGAAGGCGGTGAAGGTCCTGTGTGAGTGTCTGGAGGCGGTTGGAGGATGGATGGCGGCTAACAGATTGAGGTTGAATCCTGACAAGACAGAAGTACTGTTTTTGGGGGACAGGAGGCGGGCAGGTGTGGAGGATTCCCTGGTCCTGAATGGGGTAACTGTGCCCCTGAAGGACCAGGTGCGCAGCCTGGGAGTCATTTTGGACTCACAGCTGTCCATGGAGGCACAGGTCAAATCCGTGTCCAGGGCAGCTGTTTACCAGCTCCATCTGGTACGTAGGCTGAGACCCTATCTGCCTGCGGACTGTCTCGCCAGAGTGGTGCATGCTCTGGTTATCTCCCGCTTGGACTACTGCAATGCGCTCTACGTGGGGCTACCTTTGAAGGTGACGCGGAAACTACAACTAATCCAGAATGCGGCAGCTAGACTGGTGACTGGGAGCGGCCGCCGAGACCATATAACACCGGTCTTGAAAGACCTGCATTGGCTCCCAGTACGTTTCCGAGCACAATTCAAAGTGTTGGTGCTGACCTTTAAAGCCCTAAACGGCCTCGGTCCAGTATACCTGAAGGAGCGTCTCCACCCCCATCAGTCTGCCCGGACGCTGAGGTCCAGCGCCGAGGGCCTTCTGGCGGTTCCCTCACTGCGAGAAGCAAAGCTACAGGGAACCAGGCAGAGGGCCTTCTCGGTAGTGGCGCCCGCCCTGTGGAACGCCCTTCCAGCAGATGTCAAAGCGATAAACAACTACCTGACATTCAGGAGACATCTTAAGGCAGCCCTGTTCAGGGAAGTTTTTAACGTGTGACATTTTACTGTATTTTTGGTTTTTATGGAAGCCGCCCAGAGTGGCTGGGGAGGCCCAGCCAGATGGGCGGGGTATAAATAATAAATTATTATTATATTATTATTATTATTACTAGAGCAGCAGTAGTGTTCCGGAAGCCTCCCTCAGGCCTCTTACGCTGTGGTGGTGAGTGCAAGCTCCACCCCCTAGGCCAGATGCAGTTGGCAGGAAAGGAAGCGGCCCACCCAGCACTCAGTAGAGAAGCCGCAGCAGCAGTCTCCCGTAAGCCTCCCTCAGGCCTCTTAAGCTGTGGCGGTGAGTGCAGGCTCCGCCCCCTAGTCCAGATGGAGTTAGCAGGAAAGGGAGCGGCCCACCCAGCACTCACTACTGCAACAGCAGTGTCCCGGAGGCCTACCTCAGGCCTCTTAAGCTGTGGCGGTGAGTACAGGCTCTGCCCCCTAGGCCAGATGGAGTTGGCAGGAAAGGGAGAGGCCTACCCAGCACTCACTAGAGCTACAGCAGCAGCAGTGTTCCGGAAGCCTCCATCAGGCCTCTTAAGCTGTGGGGGTGAGTGCAGGCTCCGCCCCCTAGCCCAGATGGAGTTGGCAGGAAAGGGAGCGGCCCACCCAGCACTCACTAGAGCAGCAGCAGCAGTGTCCCGAAAGCCTCCCTCAGGACTCTTACGCTGTGGCGGTGAGTGCAAGCTCCGCCCCCTAGGCCAGATGGAGTTGGCAGGAAAGGAAGCGGCCCACCCAGCACTCAGTAGAGAAGCCGCAGCAGCAGTCTCCCGTAAGCCTCCCTCAGGCCTCTTAAGCTGTGGCGGTGAGTGCAGGCTCCGCCCCCTAGTCCAGATGGAGTTAGCAGGAAAGGGAGCGGCCCACCCAGCACTCACTACTGCAACAGCAGTGTCCCGGAGGCCTCCCTCAGGCCTCTTAAGCTGTGGCGGTGAGTGCAGGCTCCGCCCCCTAGTCCAGATGGAGTTAGCAGGAAAGGGAGCGGCCCACCCAGCACTCACTACTGCAACAGCAGTGTCCCGGAGGCCTACCTCAGGCCTCTTAAGCTGTGGCGGTGAGTACAGGCTCTGCCCCCTAGGCCAGATGGAGTTGCCAGGAAAGGGAGAGGCCTACCCAGCACTCACTAGAGCAACAGCAGCAGCAGTGTCCCGGAAGCCTCCATCAGGCCTCTTAAGCTGTGGGGGTGAGTGCAGGCTCCGCCCCCTAGCCCAGATGGAGTTGGCAGGAAAGGGAGCGGCCCACCCAGCACTCACTAGAGCAGCAGCAGCAATAGCAGAAGCAGCAGTGTCCCGGATGCCTCCCTAAGGCTTCTTAAGCTCTGGCGGTGAGTGCAGGCTCCGCCCCCCAGGCCAGATGGAGTTTGCAGGACAGGGAGCGGCCCACCCAGCACTCACTATAGGAGCAGCAGAAACAGCAGCAGCAGCAGTGTTCCGGATGCCTCCCTCAGGTTTCTTCAGCTGTGGCGGTGAGTGCAGGCTCCACCCCCTAGGCCCGATGGAGTTGGCAGGAAAGGGAGCGGCCCACCCAGCACTTACTAGAGCAGCAGCAGTGTCCCGGAGGCCTCTCTCAGGCCTCTTAAGCTGTGGCGGTGAGTGCAGGCTCTGCCCCCTAGGCCAGATGGAGTTGCCAGGAAAGGGAGAGGCCTACCCAGCACTCACTAGAGCAACAGCAGCAGCAGTGTCCCGGAAGCCTCCATCAGGCCTCTTAAGCTGTGGGGGTGAGTGCAGGCTCCGCCCCCTAGCCCAGATGGAGTTGGCAGGAAAGGGAGCGGCCCACCCAGCACTCACTAGAGCAGCAGCAGCAATAGCAGAAGCAGCAGTGTCCCGGATGCCTCCCTAAGGCTTCTTAAGCTCTGGCGGTGAGTGCAGGCTCCGCCCCCGAGGCCTGATGGAGTTGGCAGGAAAGGGAGCGGCCCACCCAGCACTCACTAGAGCAGCAGCATCAGTGTCCCCGAAGCCTCCCTCAGGCCTTTTAAGCTGTGGAGGTGAGTGCATGTTCCGCCCCCTAGGCCCGATGGATTTGGCAGGAAAGGGAGCGCCCCACCCAGCACTCACTAGAGCAGCAGCAGTGTCCCGGAGGCCTCCCTCAGGCCTCTTAAGCTTTGGCGGTGAGTGCAGGCTCCGCTCCCTAACCCAGATGCAGTTGGCAGGAAAGGGAGCGGCCCACCCAGCACTCACTACAGCAGCAGCAGTGTCCCGGAGGCCTCCCTCAGGCCTCTTAAGCTGTGGCGATGAGTGCAGGCTCCGCCCCCTAGGCCATATGGAGTTGGCAGGAAAGGGAGCAGCCCACCCAGCACTCACTAGAGCAGCAGCAGCAGCAGTATCTCAGAAGCCTCCCTCAGGCCTCTTAAGCTGCGGCGGTGAGTGCAGGCTAAGCCCCCTAGGCCAGACGGAGCTGACAGGAAAGGGAGTGGCACACCTAACACTCACTAGAGCAGCAGCAGCAGCAATGTCCAGGAAGCATCCCTCAGGCCTTTTAAGCTGTGGCGGTGAGTACAGCCTCCGCCCCCCAGATCAAATGGAGTTGGCAGGAAAGGGAGCCGCCCACCCAGCACTCACTAGAGCAGCAGCAGCAGTGTCACGGAAGCCTCCATCAGGCCTTTTAAGCTGTGGCGGTGAGTGCAGGCTCTGCCCCCTAGGCCTGATGGAGTTGGCAGGAAAGGGAGCGGACCACCCAGCACTCACTAGAGCAGCAGCAGCAGCAGTGTCCCGGAGGCCTTGATGGAGGCCCTCAAGCTGTGGTGGTGAGTGCAGGCTCCGCCCCCTAGGCCAGATTGAGTTGGCAGTACAGGGAGCGGCCCACCCAGCACTCACTAGAGCAGCAGCAGCAGCAGTGTCCCGGAAGCCTCCCTCAGGCCTCTTAAGCTGTGGCGGTGAGTGCAGGCTCCGCCCCCTAGGCCAGATGGAGTTGGCAGGAAAGGCAGCGGCACACCTAGCATTCACTAGAGCAGCAGCAGCAGCAGTGTCCCGGAAGACTCCCTCAGGCCTCTTAAGCTGTGGCGGTGAGTGCAGGCTCCGCCTCCTAGGCCAGATGGAGTTGGCAGGAAAGGGAGCGTCCCACCCAGCACTCACTAGAGCAGCAGCAGTGTCCCGGAAGCCTCCCTCAGGCCTCTTAAACTGTGGCGGTGAGTGCAGGCTCCGCCCCCTAGGCCAGATGGAGTTGGCAGGAAAGGGAGCGGCCCACCTAGCATTCACTACAGCAGCAGCAGCAGTGTTCCGGAAGCCTCCCTCAGGCCTCTTAAGTTGTGGCGGTGACTGCAGGCTCCGCCCCCTAGGCCAGATGGAGTTGGCAGGAAACTGAGCGTCCCACCCAGCACTCACTAGAGCAGCAGCAGTGTCCCGGAAGCCTCCATCAGGCCTCTTAAACTGTGGCGGTGAGTGCAGGCTCCGCCCCCTAGGCCAGATGGAGTTGGCAGGAAAGGGAGCGGCCAATCCAGCACTCACTAGAACAGCAGCAGCAGTGTCCCGGAAGCCTCCATCAGGCCTCTTAGCTTGTGGCGGTGAGTGCAGGCTCCGCCCCCTAGGCCAGATGGAGTTGGCAGGAAACTGAGCGGCCCACCCAGCACTCACTAGAGCAGCAGCAGTTTACCGGAGGCCTCCCTCAGGCCTCTTAAGCTGTGGCGGTGAGTGCAGGCTCCACACCCTAGGCCAGATGGAGTTGGCAGGAAAGGGAGTGGCCCACCTAGCACTCACTAGTGCAGCAGGAGCAGCAATGTCCTGGAAGCCTCCCTCAGGCCTCTTAAGCTGTGGCAGTGAGTACAGGCTCTGCCCCCTAGACCAGATGGAGTTGGTAGGAAAGGGAGCGGCCCACCCAGCACTCTCTAGAGCAGCAGCAGCAGTGTCCCAGAAGCCTCCCTCAGGCCTTTTAAGCTGTGGAGGTGAGTGCATGTTCCGCCCCCTAGGCCCGATGGAGTTGGCAGGAAAGGGAGCGCCCCACCCAGCACTCACTAGAGCAGCAGCAGTGTCCCGGAGGCCTCCCTCAGGCCTCTTAAGATGTGGCGGTGAGTGCAGGCTCCGCCCCCTAGGCCAGATGGAGTTGGCAGGAAAGGGAGCAGCCCACCCAGCACTCACTAGAGCAGCAGCAGCAGCAGTATCTCAGAAGCCTCCCTCAGGCCTCTTAAGCTGCGGCGGTGAGTGCAGGCTAAGCCCCCTAGGCCAGACAGAGTTGGCAGGAAAGGGAGTGGCCCACCTAACACTCACTAGAGCAGCAGCAGCAGCAATGTCCAGGAAGCATCCCTCAGGCCTTTTAAGCTGTGGCGGTGAGTACAGCCTCCGCCCCCCAGATCAAATGGAGTTGGCAGGAAAGGGAGCCGCCCACCAAGCACTCACTAGAGCAGCAGCAGCAGTGTCACGGAAGCCTCCCTCAGGCCTTTTAAGCTGTGGCGGTGAGTGCAGGCTCTGCCCCCTAGGCCTGATGGAGTTGGCAGGAAAGGGAGTGGCCCACCCAGCACTCACTAGAGCAGCAGCAGCAGTGTCCCGGAGGCCTTGATGGAGGCCCTCAAGCTGTGGTGGTGAGTGTAGGCTCCGCCCCCTAGGCCAGATTGAGTTGGCAGTAAAGGGAGCGGCCCACCCAGCACTCACTAGAGCAGCAGCAGTTTCCCGGAAGCCTCCCTCAGGCCTCTTAAGCTGTGGCGGTGAGTGCAGGCTCCGCCCCCTAGGCCAGATGGAGTTGGCAGGAAAGGCAGCGGCACACCTAGCATTCACTAGAGCAGCAGCAGCAGTGTTCCGGAAGCCTCCCTCAGGCCTCTTAAGTTGTGGCGGTGACTGCAGGCCCTGCCCCCTAGGCCAGATGGAGTTGGCAGGAAAGGGAGCGGCCAATCCAGCACTCACTAGAACAGCAGCAGCAGTGTCCCGGAAGCCTCCATCAGGCCTCTTAGGTTGTGGCGGTGAGTGCAGGCTCCGCCCCCTAACCCAGATGGAGTTGGCAGGAAAGGGAGCGGCCCTCCCAGCACTCACTACAGCAGCAGCAGTGTCACGGAGGCCTCCCTCAGGCCTCTTAAGCTGTGGCGATGAGTGCAGGCTCCGCCCCCTAGGCCAGATGGAGTTGGCAGGAAAGGGAGTGGCCCACCTAGCACTCACTTCAGCAGCAGCAGCAGCAGTATCTCAGAAGCCTCCCTCAGGCCTCTTAAGCTGCGGCGGTGAGTGCAGGCTAAGCCCCCTAGGCCAGACGGAGCTGACAGGAAAGGGAGTGGCACACCTAACACTCACTAGAGCAGCAGCAGCAGCAATGTCCAGGAAGCATCCCTCAGGCCTTTTAAGCTGTGGCGGTGAGTACAGCGTCCGCCCCCCAGATCAAATGGAGTTGGCAGTAAAGGGAGCGGCCCACCCAGCACTCACTAGAGCAGCAGCAGCAGCAGTGTCCCGGAAGCCTCCCTCAGGCCTCTTAAGCTGTGGCGGTGAGTGCAGGCTCCGCCCCCTAGGCCAGATTGAGTTGGCAGTAAAGGGAGCGGCCCACCCAGTACTCACTAGAGCAGCAGCAGCAGCAGTAGCAGTGTCCCGGAAGCCTCCCTCAGGCCTCTTAAGCTGTGGCGGTGAGTGCAGGCTCCGCCCCCTAGGCCAGATGGAGTTGGCAGGAAAGGCAGCGGCACACCTAGCATTCACTAGAGCAGCAGCAGCAGTGTCCCGGAAGCCTCCCTCAGGCCTCTTAAACTGTGGCGGTGAGTGCAGGCTCCACCCCCTAGGCCAGATGGAGTTGGCAGGAAAGGGAGCGGCCCACCTAGCATTCAATACAGCAGCAGCAGCAGTGTTCCGGAAGCCTCCCTCAGGCCTCTTAAGTTGTGGCGGTGAGTGCATGCTCTACCCCCTAGGCCAGATGAAGTTTGCAGGAAAGGTAGCGGCCCACCCAGCAGTCACTAGAGCAGCAGCAGCAATGTCCAGGAAGCCTCCCTCAGGCCTCTTAAACAGTGGCGGTGAGTGCATGCTCCGCCCCCTAGGCCAGATGAAGTTGGCAGGAAAGGTAGCGGCCCACCCAGCATTCACTAGAGCAGCAGCAGCAGTGTCCCGGAAGCCTCCCTCAGGCCTCTTAAACTGTGGCGGTGAGTGCAGGCTCCGCCCCCTAGGCCAGATGGAGTTGGCAGGAAAGGGAGCGTCCCACCCAGCACTCACTAGAGCAGCAGCAGCAGCAGTGTCCTGGAAGCCTCCCTCAGGCCTCTTCAGCTGTGGCGGGGAGTGCAGGCTCCGCCCCCTAGGCCAGATGAAGTTGGCAGGAAAGGTAGCGGCCCACCCAGCACTCACTAGAGCAGCAGCAGCAGCAGTGTCCTGGATGCCTCCCTCAGGCCTCTTAAGCTGTGGCGGTGAGTGCAGGCTCCGCCCCTTAGGCCAGATGGAGTTGGCAGGAAAGGAAGCGGCCCACCCAGCACTCGCTAGAGCAGCAGCAGGAGCAGCAGCAACAGTGTCCCGGAAGCGACTTCCGGAGGCGGCGCGAAACAAGTAATGGCGGTCCTCTTTGCGCTGCGAAGAGGGGCTCCGCAGGAAAGGGACGTTCGCTGCGGCAAAGCGACGACCCATTAAGATAAACCACGAGCAGAGCGAGCTCGTGGCCGTGGGATCCGGCGGGCACCTAGAGCGACCCCCAAAACGAAGAAGGGTCCCCGTAAGGGGGTCCGGAAGCGCGCAGGGGAAGCGGTGCTGTGGATTCATCGCTCTTTCTGCGGGAGTGAAGCCGCGCGGCTGTTGCTGATGAGCGCCGACCTTTCTTCCTTAAGAATTGGATTTTAAATCATCTACTCGTGAGTAAGAAGAGTATTAATTTCGGGACTACAAAGTGAAAATTTGGCTGAAAGCGGGAGACGAGAAAAAGGAAGTCCGTCTCCCGGTAGCGCTTAGAGATCAAAGGCAAAGGAACTGACAAGCTGGAAGCAATAGAAAGGGATTTTAAGAAGGGAAGTATCATGCGTCTGGTGGAGTTCGTAACTGAAGGGAAAGGCAAGCTTTTATTTTTCTATCTGCTATTGTGTTGACTTTACTTAAGGACCCTCTCCTTTACTAGACTTTTAAAATTTTAAAAACTTTAAAAACCCCAGTCCCAGGCTTGCAGGGGGTAAAAGGCTCCTTTGCGGATACATATACAAAGTTGAAATGGATACATAGAGGCATCATTGGTGGATACAATTAAACAACTGTATCTTGCATCTCCAGATAAACTATTGTGGCAATATTGAGAGGGCTTTGCCAGTGGAAAAAAGTTTTCTTTAAGGACTATTGTGAATTTACTTAACTGCAGGAACTTTAATGGCGACTGAAACTTTCTCCCTTCTTTCCTGAACTGCAACAACACTCCCTCTAGTGGAGCTGGGGATTTACAAATTTACAAATTCCTGAGAACTAACTTTGTTTTGACTCTCTGTGGTTTGGTTATCTACTTTGAGGCCTGTCTTTCTCATGGAACATTTGACAGTTTGACCTTGAATCCAAAGGCAGGTGTGGAATGAGTGGCCCACCGAAAACAAGAGCTGCGTCGAAAGCAGGAAAAGGCCAATTAGTACAAACAACTCTGATTTCTCAGGCTCGCAGATCTTCAGTCCCTGCTGTTTTACAGGGAGCTGTACCCTCAACAACAGCTCCATTTAAGGAAGCTGAACAGCCAACAACTGAGGATATGGCAGCAGGGGGATCTGGAACTCTTCTAGAGGAAATGCTACAACAATTTGCAATTTTGAACAAAAAGGTTGACGATCAAACTGCAAAAATTGACTTAGCTACATCTTCAATTACTAAACTTTCTGAACAGGTGGCTAAGCATTCACAAGATATTGGGAATTTAAAGGACGCTGCATCTGAAAATCGGAAATTGGCCGAGGCTGCGAATGAAAAAGCAGGTCAAGCAATTCAGAAAGTGGAGGAATTGAAAGGAGAAGTAAGGCCGCTTCACAAGCACGTCAGCGACCAGCAGGCCTACCTGTCTATGGTGGAATTGAGAAACAGGGAAAATAATTTAAGATTACGCTCTATCCCAGAGATTGAGAAAGAGGACTTGACTGGCTTTTTGACAGCAGAATTTTCTAAATTCTGGGGTATAGAAGAAGATTCAGATTTTAAAATAACAACTGCATTCAGACTGGGAAGAGTTGCCAAGAAGGACAGGCCTAGAGATTGTTTGATCATCTTAAGGACCAAGCAAGAGAGAGACAAACTACTTGACCTACATTTCAATAAAGCACTTGAGATCCAGGACAGAAGAGCACAAATTTACAAGGATATCCCTAAACAACTACTGGATCTCAGATCCAACTATACGGACCTAGCTGGACTTTTGAGAAGCAACGGAATACCTTACAGGTGGGAGTTTCCACAAGGCCTATCATTCAACTACAAAGGAAAGAAGATTAAAATCAAAACGAAAGAGGATAGCCAGAAGTTTCTACACGATCACGGAGAAGACCTGCAGAAGGGAACAGCAGTTCCTTGGCCTCCACCTGAGTCTGGGAAAGAGCCAGCACCCTCGGACTTAGACAAGAAAGAAGACACCCCATAAAGAGCAACAACAGATTGATACAGGATGTCTCTACAGCTGTATAGTTGGAACATTAATGGCGCAAATTCCCCGGAAAAACGCAAAAGGATTTTTCATATTTTGAAGAAGGAACATTTGGATATAATCTGCCTGCAAGAAACTCACGTGACCAGGCTTCACAGGAAAGTGTTAATAAACAAAAGATTAGGCCAAGAATTTATCTCATCAGACAGAGTTAAAAAGAGAGGAGTGGTGATCTATGCAAAAGAGAATTTATCACCAAAATTTTTGTTCAAAGATGAACAAGGAAGAATCCTGGCAATTGAAATACAAATCCAAGGAGAAAAAGTTTTGATATTAGGAATCTACGCACCAAATGAGGGGAAATCAGAATTCTACAAGAAGCTTCATGAAACATTACTGGACTATCTGGACTATTCTAACATCATTATGATGGGAGACATGAATGGGGTGGTCTCTACCTATATGGACAAGTCACAGAACCAGAACCTGACCAAAGATGGAAGACTACCAAAGACTTTTTTTGAACTAACTGACAATATGGATTTGATTGATCTATGGAGGACGAGAAATCCCCTAGGTAAAGAAGGAACTTTCTTTTCTGAGGCCCACCTGTCATGGACAAGAATCGACCAAATTTGGACAACTAGAGGTCTGGCACCTAAGACCACAAGAGTAGAAATCTGCCCAAAGACATGCTCCGACCATAACGCTCTGAAAATGGAAATGAGATTTTCTACTGCCGACTCCTTCAGATGGAAAATGAATGACAACCTGCTAAGAGATCAAGAGATTGTAAAGAAGGCCCAAAAAACTTTAAAGGACTACTTTGAAATTAACCTCAACACCTCGGTGGAAAAAAGAATAATCTGGGACGCAAGTAAAGCTGTTATGAGAGGGTTTCTGATACAACAAAATACGATCAAGAAAAAACTTTGGAATGGGAAAAAGGATAAGATACTAGAGAAGATAAGAGTCGGAGAGAAAAAATTAAGACTGAATCCAAAATCAAAAGAGACTTTAAGAGAAATTAAATTTCACCAGTCACAATATATGAAATTGATCAACCAAGAAGTGGAATGGAAAATTAAACAAATGAACCAAAGATCTTTTGAATCTGCGAATAAATGTGGGAAGCTGCTAGCTTGGCAGTTGAAAAAGAGACAAAAATTAAATTATGTTACCAATCTAGAAGTTGAAGGAAAAAATATTCAGAAACCAGGAGAAATTAGAAAGTGTTTCCAGAAATACTTTAAAAAACTGTACACCCAAGGGCCTGAGGAAGTGACTGAGATAGAACAATTCTTGAAAGATAATGGCCTACCAGAATTATCTCAAGAGAAGAGATCAATCTTGAATTGTAAAATAACACAACAGGAAATCGAGGTTGCCATACAGAACATGCAGTTAGGCAAATCTCCAGGCCCTGATGGACTTACCTCCAAGTACTACAGGATGTTAAAGGACTACTTGACACAACCATTAATGGAGGTTTGCAACCAGATTATGGGGGGAGGGAGGGCGCCAGATACGTGGAAAGAAGCATTCATCACACTGATACCTAAAGTGGAAACTGAAAAGACTCAACTCAAGAACTACCGTCCCATCTCACTCCTAAACGTGGATTACAAAATATTTGCAGACATTTTGGCAAATAGATTTAAAAAGGTTTTAAATGAAGTAATTCATAAGGACCAAGCAGGCTTCCTCCCAGGTAGACATTTGTTTGATAACACCAGGAATATTATTGACATTCTGGAACTTTTACAAACAAATATCAACACTAAAGCAGTGTTAATTTTTATTGATGCGGAGAAAGCCTTTGACAACATCTCTTGGAAATTTATGAAGAGAAATTTGGAAGGGATGGGAGTGGGAAGGGGGTTTGAGAACGGAATAGAAGCAATCTATTCCGAACAAAAAGCTAAGTTGATAGTGAACAATGTGGTGACAGAAGAGCTTCATATTGAAAAAGGTACACGTCAGGGGTGCCCCCTGTCCCCTTTATTGTTTATCTCAGTCCTGGAGGTTTTGCTGAACATGATAAGGAAGGATCGGCAGGTACAAGGAATACGGGTCGGAGTGAAACAATATAAACTGAAAGCATTTGCAGATGACTTGGTTTTAACATTACAGGAGCCAGAATCTAGTACAAAAAGAGTTCTGGAACTGATACAGAAATTTGGTCGGGTGGCGGGTTTCAAGTTGAACAAACAAAAAACTAAGGTGTTAGGGAAAAATTTGACAGCTACTGAAACAGAAGGGTTTCAGAAGGAAACAGAACTAAATATTGTTAAAAAAGTGAAATACCTGGGGGTCAATCTCTCCTCCAAGAACCTGAATTTATTTAAAGATAATTATGAGAAATGTTGGTCAGAAGTTAAAAAGGATCTAGAAATTTGGTCAAGACTGAAGTTGTCCTTGTTAGGCCGAATTGCAGCTATAAAAATGAACGTTTTGCCAAAGATGTTGTTTTTGTTTCAGGCCTTGCAGATTGTGGACAGAGTCGAATGTTTTGGAAAGTGGCAGAAGGATATCTCTAAATTTGTCTGGCAGGGCAAAAAGCCCCGAATAAAGTTTAAAATACTAACTGATGCAAAGGAAAGAGGGGGATTTGCCCTGCCGGACTTAAGGATATATTACGAAGCTGCAGCCTTCTGCTGGATGAAAGATTGGATCTTGTTGGAAAACACTGATGTCCTAGATCTGGAAGGCTTTAATAACTCGTTAGGTTGGCATGCGTATTTGTGGTATGACAAGGCAAAAACATATGGAATGTTTAAAAACCATATTGTCAGGAAAGCAATATTTATGGTCTGGAAAAAATACAAAGACTTACTAGAAAGCAAAACTCCGAGGTGGGTATCACCAATAGAGGCCAAGGCTCGGAAAAAACCCAATATGGAGGCCGGTTGGCCGAAATATTGGGAAATAATAGAAAACATTGGAGATAATTGGAGGTTGCAGAGCTTTGAAAGGTTAAAGGGTAAAGTGCAAGATTGGTTTCATTATGCCCAAATTAATGAGGTTTTTAAGCTAGATAAAAAAACAGGATTCCAGGTGGAAAAATCGAAACTTGAGACAGAATTGTTAGAACCAAAGACCAAGCTATTATCGAGAATGTATAACTTGCTGCTTAAATGGAACACTCAGGATGAGACAGTTAAATCAGCCATGATAAAATGGGCCCAGGACATTGGTTATAACATCATGTCTGAGGACTGGGAAAGGTTATGGACCACCGGTATGAAGTTTACGGCATGTAATGCCTTGAAAGAAAACATTATGAAAATGGTATACAGGTGGTACATGACCCCAGTCAAGCTTGCTAAGATCTACCACTTGTCCGATAATAAATGCTGGAAATGTAAGGAGGCTGAAGGGACATTCTTTCACCTCTGGTGGACCTGTCCAAGAGTGAAGGCCTTCTGGGAAATGATATATAACGAGTTAAAAAAGGTGTTTAAATACACTTTCCCTAAGAAACCAGAGGCATTCCTCCTGGGCATTGTCGGCCAGAAGGTGTTAAAGAAGGATAGAACTCTTTTTATGTATGCTACTACTGCAGCAAGGATTCTTATCGCTAAGCATTGGAAGACTCAAGATTTGCCCACACTGGAGGACTGGCAGACGCAACTGATGAACTACATGGAACTAGCCGAGATGACTGCAAGGATTCGAGACTTGGGAGAAGAAGCAATGGAGGAGGACTGGTGTAAATTTAAGGACTATTTGCAAAAGTATTATAAGTTATATGAATCTTAAGACGCCGTATGATTTGGAATATCAGCCCCAGCAACAAAATGGTTTATATAAGAAATTGGATAATTTTTACGAAAGAATCAAGGTTTAAATGGGTAAAAATGACAATATGTTATATTTTAAAAGTAAATTGAAAACAAGAGATTTAAACTTAAACTGCAATTGAAAGTAAAAAGAAACACATGAAACAAGGTTATAATTTGCTGATAATTTTATTGTTAAGAATGCACTATGTGGGAGATGTGGGGAAGCCCGATAGAAATCTGAAATAAGTTGTTGAAATGGTTGAGATTTTCTGTTTTTTCTTTCTTTCTACTGTCTATGTTCTTTCTTTTCTATTTGTAATCTGGAAAAAAACGTAATAAAAATTATTATAAAAAAAAAAACAGTGTCCCGGAAGCCTCCCTCAGGCCTCTTAAGCTGTGGCAGTGAGTGCAGGCTCCGCCCCTTAGGCCAGATGGAGTTGGCAGGAAAGGGAGCGGCCCACCCAGCACTCACTAGAGCAGCAGCAGCAGTGTCCTGGATGCCTCCCTCAGGCCTCTTAAGCTGTGGCAGTGAGTGCATGCTCCGCCCCTAGGCAAGATGGAGTTGGCAGGAAAGGGAGCGGCCCCCCAGCAATCACTAGAGCAGCAGCAGCAGCAATGTCCAGGAAGCATCCCTCAGGCCTTTTAAGCTATGGCGGTGAGTACAGCCTCCGCCCCCCAGATCAAATGGAGTTGGCAGGAAAGGGAGCCGCCCACACAGCACTCACTAGAGCAGCAGCAGCAGCAGTGTCCCGGAAGCCTCCCTCAGGCCTTTTAAGCTGTGGCGGTGAGTACAGCCTTCGCCCCCCAGATCAAATGGAGTTGGCAGGAAAGGTAGCGGCCCACCCAGCACTCACTAGAGCAGCAGCAGCAGCAGTGTCCTGGATGCCTCCCTCAGGCCTCTTAAGCTGTGGGGGTGAGTGCAGGCTCCACCCCCTAGGCCAGATGGAGTTGGCAGGAAAGGGAGCGGCCCACCCAGCCCTCACTAGAGCAGCAGCAGCAGTGTCCCGGAAGCCTCCCTCAGGCCTTTTAAGCTGTGGCGGTGAGTGCAGGCTCTGCCCCACGGATCAAATGGAGTTGGCAGGAAAGGGAGCCGCCCACCCAGCACTCACTAGAGCAGCAGCAGCAGCAGTGTCCCGGAATCCTCCCTCAGGCCTTTTAAGCTGTGGTGGTGAGTGCAGGCTCTGCCCCCTATGCCTGATGGAGTTGGCAGGAAAGGGAGCGGCCCACCCAGCACTCACTAGAGCAGCAGCAGCAGCAGTGTCCCGGAGGCCTTGATGAAGGCCCTCACGGTGTGGTGGTGAGTGCAGGCTCCGCCCCCTAGGCCAGATGGAGTTGGCAGGAAAGGGAGCGGCCCACCCAGCACTCATTAGAGCAGCAGCAGCAGCAGTGTCCCGGAAGCCTCCCTCAGGCCTCTTAAGCTGTGGCGGTGAGTGCAGGCTCCGCCCCCTAGGCCAGATGGAGTTGGCAGGAAATGGAGCGACCCACCTAGCATTCACTAGAGCAGCAGCAGCAGTGTCCCGGAAGCCTCCCTCAGGCCTCTTAAACTATGGCAGTGAGTGCAGGCTCCGCCCCCTAGGCCAGATGGAGTTGGCAGGAAAGGGAGCGTTCCACCCAGCACTCACTAGAGCAGCAGCAGCAGCAGTGTCCTTAAGCCTCCCTCTGGCCTCTTAAGCTGTGGCTTTGGGTGCAGGCTCCACCCCCTAGGCCAGATGCAGTGTTCAGGAAAGGGAACGGCCCACCCAGCACTCACTAGAGCAGCAGCAGTGTCCCGGAAGC
This sequence comes from Podarcis bocagei, assembly GCF_964188305.1. Lineage (NCBI taxonomy): Eukaryota > Metazoa > Chordata > Lepidosauria > Squamata > Lacertidae > Podarcis > Podarcis bocagei. The sequence continues at coordinate 35,656,377 of NC_138131.1, forward strand.
CTCCCTCAGGCCTCTTAAGTTGTGGCGGTGAGTGCAGGCTCCGCCCCTAGGCCAGATGGAGTTGGCAGGAAAGGGAGCGGCCCACCCAGCACTCACTAGAGCAGCAGCAGCAGCAGCAGCAGTGTCCCGGAAGCCTCCCTCAGGCCTCTTAAGCTGTGGCGGTGAGTGCAGGCTCCGGCCCCTGGGCCAGATTGAGTTGGCAGGTAAGGGAGCGTGCCACCCAACACTCACTAGAGCAGCAGCAGCAGCAGCAGTGTCCCGGAGGCCTTGATGGCGGCCCTCAAGCTGTGGCGGTGAGTGCAGGCTCCGCCCCCTAGGCCAGACGGAGTTGGCAGGAAAGGGAGTGACCCACCTAACACTTACTAGAGCAGCAGCAGCAGTGTCCCGGAAGCCTCCCTCAGGCCTCTTAAGCTGAGGCGGTGAGTGCAGGCTCCGCCCCCTATGTCAGATGGAGTTGGCAGGAAAGGGAGCGGCCCACCCAGCACTCACTAGAGCAGCAGCAGCAGTGTCCTGGATGCCTCCCTCAGGCCTCTTAAGCTGTGGCAGTGAGTGCATGCTCCGCCCCTAGGCAAGATGGAGTTGGCAGGAAAGGGAGCGGCCCCCCAGCAATCACTAGAGCAGCAGCAGCAGCAATGTCCAGGAAGCATCCCTCACGCCTTTTAAGCTGTGGCGGTGAGTACAGCCTCCGCCCCCCAGATCAAATGGAGTTGGCAGGAAAGGGAGCCGCCCACCCAGCACTCACTAGAGCAGCAGCAGCAGCAGTGTCCCGGAAGCCTCCCTCAGGCCTTTTAAGCTATGGCGGTGAGTGCAGGCTCTACCCCCTAGGCCTGATGGAGTTGGCAGGAAAGGGAGCGGCCCACCCAGCACTCACTAGAGCAGCAGCAGCAGCAATGTCCAGGAAGCATCCCTCAGCCCTTTTAAGCTGTGGCGGTGAGTACAGCCTTCGCCCCCCAGATCAAATGGAGTTGGCAGGAAAGGGAGCCGCCCACCCAGCACTCACTAGAGCAGCAGCAGCAGCAGTGTCCCGGAATCCTCCCTCAGGCCTTTTAAGCTGTGGCGGTGAGTGCAGGCTCTGCCCCCTATGCCTGATGGAGTTGGCAGGAAAGGGAGCGGCCCACCCAGCACTCACTAGAGCAGCAGCAGCAGCAGTGTCCCGGAGGCCTTGATGAAGGCCCTCACGGTGTGGTGGTGAGTGCAGGCTCCGCCCCCTAGGCCAGATGGAGTTGGCAGGAAAGGGAGCGGCCCACCCAGCACTCATTAGAGCAGCAGCAGCAGCAGTGTCCCGGAAGCCTCCCTCAGGCCTCTTAAGCTGTGGCGGTGAGTGCAGGCTCCGCCCCCTAGGCCAGATGGAGTTGGCAGGAAATGGAGCGACCCACCTAGCATTCACTAGAGCAGCAGCAGCAGTGTCCCGGAAGCCTCCCTCAGGCCTCTTAAACTGTGGCAGTGAGTGCAGGCTCCGCCCCCTAGGCCAGATGGAGTTGGCAGGAAAGGGAGCGTTCCACCCAGCACTCACTAGAGCAGCAGCAGCAGCAGTGTCCTTAAGCCTCCCTCTGGCCTCTTAAGCTGTGGCTTTGGGTGCAGGCTCCACCCCCTAGGCCAGATGCAGTGTTCAGGAAAGGGAACGGCCCACCCAGCACTCACTAGAGCAGCAGCAGTGTCCCGGAAGCCTCCCTCAGGCCTCTTAAGTTGTGGCGGTGAGTGCAGGCTCCGCCCCTAGGCCAGATGGAGTTGGCAGGAAAGGGAGCGGCCCACCCAGCACTCACTAGAGCAGCAACAGCAGCAGCAGCAGTGTCCCGGAAGCCTCCCTCAGGCCTCTTAAGCTGTGGCGGTGAGTGCAGGCTCCGGCCCCTGGGCCAGATTGAGTTGGCAGGTAAGGGAGCGTGCCACCCAACACTCACTAGAGCAGCAGCAGCAGCAGCAGTGTCCCGGAGGCCTTGATGGCGGCCCTCAAGCTGTGGCGGTGAGTGCAGGCTCCGCCCCCTAGGCCAGACGGAGTTGGCAGGAAAGGGAGTGACCCACCTAACACTTACTAGAGCAGCAGCAGCAGTGTCCCGGAAGCCTCCTTCAGGCCTCTTAAGCTGTGGCGGTGAGTGCAGGCTCCGCCCCCTATGTCAGATGGAATTGGCAGGAAAGGGAGCGGCCCACCCAGCATTGGCTAGAGCAGCAGGAGCAGCAGTGTCCCGGAAGCCTCCCTCAGGCCTCTTAAGCTGTGGCGGTGAGTGCAGGCTCCGCCCCCTAGGCCAGATGGAGTTGGCAGGAAAGGGAGCGGCCCACCCAGCACTCACTAGAGCAGCAGAAGCAGCAGTGTCCCGGACGCCTCCCTCAGGCCTCTTAAGCTGTGGCGGTGAGTGCAGGCTCTGCCCCCTAGGCCTGATGGAGTTGGCAGGAAAGGGAGCGGCCCACCCAACACTCACTAGAGCAGCAGCAGCAACAGCAGCATCAGCAGTGACCCGGATGCCTCCCTCAGGCCTCTAAAGCTGAGGCGGTTAGTGCAGGCTCCGCCCCCTAGGCCAAATGGAGTTCGCAGGAAAGGGAGCGGCCCACCCAGCACTCACTAGAGCAGCAGCAGCAGTGTCCCGGAAGCCTCCCTCAGGCCTCTAAAGCTGAGGCGGTTAGTGCAGGCTCCGCCCCCTAGGCCAAATGGAGTTCGCAGGAAAGGGAGCGGCCCACCCAGCAATCACTAGAGCAGCAGCAGTGTCCCGGAAGCCTCCCTCAGGCCTCTTAAGCTGTTGTGGTGAGTGCAAGCTCCGCCCCATAGGCCAGATGGAGTTGGCAGGAAAGGGAGCGGCCCACCCAGCACTCAATGGAGTAGCAACAGTGTCCCAGAAGCCTCCCTCAGGCCTCTTAAGCTGTGGCGGTGAGTGCAGGCTCCGCCCCCTAGGCCAGATGGAGTTGGCAGGAAAGGGAGCGGCCCACCCAGCACTCACTAGAGCAGCAGCAGCAGCAGCTTCCCGGAGGCCTTGATGGAGGCCCTCAAGCTCTGGCGGTGAGTGCAGGCTCCGACCAAGGGCCAGATTGAGTTGGCAGGATAGGGAGCTGCCCACCCAGCACTCACTAGAGCAGCAGCAGTGTCCCGGAAGCCTCCCTCAGGCCTCTTAAGCTGTGGCGGTGAGTGCAGGCTCCGCCCCCGAGGCCTGATGGAGTTGGCAGGAAAGGGAGCGGCCCACCCAGCACTCACTAGAGCAGCAGCATCAGTGTCCCGGAAGCCTCCCTCAGGCCTCTTAAGCTGAGGCAGTGAGTGCAGGCTCCGCCCCCTAGGCCAGATGGAATTCGCAGGAAAGAGAGCGGCCCACCCAGCACTCACTAGAGCAGCAGCAGCAGCAGTGTCCCGGAAGCCTCCCTCAGGCCTCTTAAGCTGTGGCGGTGAGTGCAGGGTCCGCACCCTTGGCAACATGGAGTTGGCCGGAAAGGGAGCGGCCCACCCAGCACTCACTAGAGCAGCAGCAGTGTCCCGGATGCCTCCCTCAGACCTCTTAAGCTGTGGCGGTGAGTGCAGGCTCTGCCCCCTAGGCCTGATGGAGTTGGCAGGAAAGGGAGCGGCTCACCCAGCACTCACTAGAGGAGCAGCAGTAGCAGTGTCCCGGAGGCCTTGATTGAGGCCCTAAAGGTGTGGCGGTGAGTGCAGGCTCCGGCCCCTGGGCCAGATGGAGTTCGCAGGAAAAGGAGCGGCCCACCCAGCACTCACTAGAGCAGCAGCAGTGTTCCGGAAGCCTCCCTCAGGCCTCTTAAGCTGTGGCGGTGAGTGCAGGCTCCGCCCCCTTGTCCAGATGGAGTGGGCAGGAAAGGGAGCGGCCCACCCAGCACTCAGTAGCGCAGCAGCAGCAGCAGTGTCCCGGAAGCCTCCCTCAGGCCTCTTAAGTTGTGGCGGTGAGTGCAGGCTCCGCCCCTTAGGCCATATGGAGTTGGCAGGAAAGAGAGCGGCCCACCCAGCACTCACTAGAGCAGCAGCAGCTTCCCGGAGGCCTTGATGGAGGCCCTCAAGCTCTGGCGGTGAGTGCAGGCTCCGCCCCTGGGCCAGACTGAGTTGGCAGGATAGAGAGCGGCCCACCCAGCACTCATTAGAGCAGCAGCAGTGTCCTGAAAGCCTCCCTCAGGCCTCTTAAGCTGTGGCGGTGAGTGCAGGCTCCGCCCCCTAGGCCTGATGGAGTTGGCAGGAAAGGGGGCGGCCCACCCAGCACTCACTAGAGCAGCAACATTAGTGTCCCGGAAGCCTCCCTCAGGCCTCTTAAGCTGAGGCAGTGAGTGCAGGCTCCGCCCCCTAGGCCAGATGGAGTTCGCAGGAAAGGAAGCGGCCCACCCAGCACTCACTAGAGCACCAGTAGCAGTGTCCCGGAAGCCTCCCTCAGGCCTCTTAAGCTGTGGCGGTGAGTGCAGGCTCCGCCCCCTTGGCAACATGGAGTTGGCAGGAAAGGGAGCGGCCCACCCAGCACTCACTAGAGCAGCAGTAGCAGTGTACCGGATGCCTCGCTCAGACCTCTTAAGCTGTGGCGGTGAGTGCAGGCTCCGCCCCCTAGGCCAGATGGAGTTGGCAGTAAAGGGAGCGGCCCACCCAGCACTCACTAGAGCAGCAGCAGCAGCAGTATCTCAGAAGCATCCCTCAGGCCTCTTAAGCTGCGGCGGTGAGTGCAGGCTAAGCCCCCTAGGCCAGACGGAGTTGGCAGGAAAGGGAGCGGCCCACCCAGCACTCGCTGGAGCAGCAGGAGCAGCAGTGTCCCGGAAGCCTCCCTCAGGCCTCTTAAGCTGTGGCGGTGAGTGCAGGCTCTGCCCCCTATGCCAGATGGAGTTGGCAGGAAAGGGAGCAGCCCACCCAGCACTCACTAGAGCAGCAGCAGCAGCAGTGTCCCGGAAGCCTCCCTCAGGCCTTTTAAGCTGTGGCGGTGAGTGCAGGCTCTGCCCCCTAGGCCTGATGGAGTTGGCAGGAAAGGGAGCGGCCCACCCAGCACTCACTGGAGCAGCAGCAGCAGCAGTGTCCCGGAGGCCTTGATGGAGGCCCTCAATCTGTGGTGGTGGTCCCACCCTCTGGGACACTGTTGCTGCTCTAGTGAGTGCTGGGTGGGCCACTCCCTTTCCTGCCAACTCCATGGGGCCTAGGGGGCGGAGCCTGCACTCACCGCTACAGATTAAGAAGCCTGAGGGAGGCCTCCGGGACACTGCTGCTGCTGCTGCTCTAGTGAGTGTTGGGTGGGCCACTCCCTTTCCTGCCAACTCCACCTGGCCTAGGTGGCGGAGCCTGCACTCACCGCCACAGCTTAAGAGGCCTGAGGGAGTCTTCCGGGACACTGCTGCTGCTGCTCTAGTGAGTGCTGGGTGGGCCGCTCCCTTTCCTGACAACTCCATCAGGCCTTGGGGGCGGAGCCTGCACTCACCACCACAGCTTAAGAGGCCTGAGGGAGGCTTCCGGGACACTGCTGCTCCTGCTCTAGTGAGTGCTGCGTGGGCCGCTCCATTTCCTGCGAACTCCATTTGGCCTAGGGGGCGGAGCATGCACTCACCGGCACAGCTTAAGAGGCCTGAGGGAGGTTTCCGGGACACTGCTGCTGCTACTCTAGTGAGTGCTGGGTGGGCCGCTCCCTTTCCTGCCAACTCCATCTGGCCTAGGGGGCGGAGCCTGCACTCACCACCACAGCTTAAGAGGCCTGAGGGAGGCTTCCGGGACACTGTTGCTGCTCCATTGAGTGCTGGGTGGGCCGCTCCCTTTCCTGCCAACTCCATCTGGCCTAGGGGGCGGAGCCTGCACTCACCGCCACAGCTTAAGAGGCCTGAGAGAGGCTTCTGGGATACTGCTGCTGCTACTCTAGTGAGTGCTAGGTGGGCCGATCCCTTTCCTGCCAATTCCATCTGGCCTCGGGGGCGGAACCTGCACTCACCACCACAGCTTAAGAGGCCTGAGGGAGGCTTCCGGGACACTGTTGCTGCTCCATTGAGTGCTGGGTGGGCCGCTCCCTTTCCTGCCAGCTCCATCTGGCCTAGGGGGCGGATCCTGCACTCACCACCACAGCTTAAGAGGCCTGAGGGAGGCTTCCGGGACACTGCTGCTGCTCTAATGAGTGCTTGGTGGGCCGCTCCCTATCCTGCCAACTCAATCTGGCCCAGGGTCGGAGCCTGCACTCACTGCCAGAGCTTGAGGGCCTCCATCAAGGCCTCCGGGAAGCTGCTGCTGCTGCTGCTCTAGTGAGTGCTGGGTGGGCCGCTCCCTTTCCTGCGAACTCCATCTGGCCTAGGGGGCGGAGCCTGCACTCACTGCCTCAGCTTAAGAGGCCTGAGGGAGGCTTCCGGGACACTGATGCTGCTGCTCTAGTGAGTGCTGGGTGGGCCGCTCTCTTTCCTGCCAACTCCATATGGCCTAAGGGGCAGAGCCTGCACTCACCGCCACAGCGTAAGAGGCCTGAGGGTGGCATGACTCCCGCTCCTTCTGGCGCTTAGTTAGACCTTCGGCACCATTCAATCCAGCTACCCAGATTTCCGCTGATGAATGGATTGCCTATTATTCAACCAGTTTCGCTTCTCCAAATCTTCTTACAGATCTCCCTCAGCCCCCGTCGGACCTCTGTTCCTGCTCTCTTAGTCCCACTTCCTCAATAAACTTTACCTCAACTCGCATTTTCAACATCATAATGTCAATGCGAAGGAATAAGGCCCCCGGCCCAGACATGGTCCCGTTAGACCTTTTCCTGACTGATCCTCTTTGGTGGAGCGAACACCTGACTCCTGTATTCACCGCTATCTCCTCCGCCCTAGACATCCCCGACTCCTGGAGAGAAGCTATAATAGTTCCGATCTTCAAAGGCGGCCAGCCAACGGACTTCCGGGTTGGCGCCATCGCCGAATGGCGGACTCCCTCCGAGCTCCAGAGGGAGTCTGCTCGGCAGGGGCTGGGTCCTACCGCGCCGGCGACGCGGGGACCCTCAAAAACCACGGGCACGGAGCCCGTGGACATGGGGACTCGGCTGGTACCGTCAGCGCCCTCCCGACTCGTGAAGGAGCCTTTTTAAAGGCTACGGATCGGGTGCCGGGGAGCGGCGTGGTACTGTGAGTCTATCGCTTCCCCTGCCGAGCGCAGCCGCATGCCATTCGTCGGAGAGCGCTGGCTTCTTCCATTGGAAATTTGGACGTTTAACAGCAACCCGTGAGTAATTGGGTAACCGGGTATAAAAGGAGAAAAAAAGGAATTTTTTTTCGGATTCGGCACGAGCGGGGGGGATCTAAAAAGGAAGTCAGTCCCCTCCCTGATTGTAAACATGCTAAAACAAGGACTGAGAAACCAAGATCGATTCAGAAGTTTATTGCTGTCAAAAAATATCAATTCCACGATGGGATACTACAAGAATTGTGCTGGAGGAGAAAAGTCGAGGGTGAGAGCGTAAAGGCAACCCCCCCCCCCCTGGGAACCGGGGCGATTCGGAGAACCTGGCGGAGAGAGATGGAGAGTTTGACAGCTGTCAAAGTAGCTGTCAAATCTTGAGAATACAAAGAGGACTTTGTTACAAGTATTTTGCTGGTTAATTTTGATACAATTGGACATAAATATGGATACAAAATGTCGGGGGGGAAAAGAAACAACAACTTGACTTTTGGATTAGAGGACACAAAGTTATTGCAACCCCCCTAGAGGGGCTTTGGGACATTACAAGTGGCGTATGTGGAAAACTACTCTGGAATGTGTACTGGTCTTAGCTCCTGGGAAAGTAGCAAAACTGAAATATTGTTTTGTCTACAGAGGTGACAACACAATAGAATCTTTCTATTGAAGCAAGGTAGGAACTGAACGTAAGTTTTTGTTCCTGAATAACAAACCTCTGTAGAGATACTAGATTTCAGAATAAGAATGGTTTTGCAGCTGAACAAGACAGAAACCTGAGAAAGTAAGAAACAAAAGAACAAAGGACCAACTACGCCACGGAAAGAACATTGGGAGGAGTAACAATGACCAAGGGAAATTAAAGGCCTCTATTAGACTGGATTTTTGAAATTAAACATCATCAAAACAAGCAAATTCCAAGAAAACCGGCAAGATGGATTGAGGAAAATTTGGCTGTGGACTTGAGACCTCCAGGCCGACAACATACAGACTGATGGACATGGGGAATCCAAACCGGGGAAGGGAGGGGGAATTCTAGAATCCAAAGGCTATGTAACCAACTTTTGGAATCTTCTTCTATCTTCTATCTTTTATCTTTCTATATAACTTTGGTATTTTGATTTAACATGTTTTGGAAAAAAAAGGGGGAATTCGTGGAAGGAAACGGGGCAGATCTTGGGGAAAAAACTTTTGTTCTATTTTCTTAAAGATAAGGAGTGATGCTAAGATTGTAATTTAAATTGGCTAATAGGTACAACATATTAGGTTTAAATTGGGAATGAGAACTTGTGGAACCAACGTAGGGAAAGGGGAATACAGTCGGGAGGGGAAGGAGGGAGTCCCAGAAAGAAGGTTATGAAAATAAGGGTTTAAAATTGGTCTTTCTTTTTCTTTCTTTTCTTTATCTTTTCTATTTTTTCTATTCTGTTATTATTGGAAACTTTAATAAATATGATTATTAAAAAAAAAAACAAAGGCGGCCAGCCAAACATCCCTAGGAACTATCGCCCCATCAGTTTATTATCCATCCCAGGGAAAATATTTGCCGCTTTTTTATTGGAGGAACTTCTCTCATGGGTCCAGGAGAGGAACATTTTACCGCTGGAACAGATTGGTTTCCGAAAGTCAGCGTCAACCATGGACCACTGTCTAACTCTCTATCACCTTGCCAGTAAATACACTGCTCCAAGGCAAGGCCACCTATTTGCCGCTTTCATGGACCTGGAGTCCGCCTTTGATTCCATTCCTAGGCAGAGATTATGGTCCAAACTTGCCCATCTGGGAATTGATTCGCACCTCCTCTCCCTAATTATTTCCCTTTATTCAAACACCACAGCTCGCGTCCGAAGTGGTCCAAACGGCTCCCTCACTACTCCATTTCCAACGGCCAAGGGCGTCCGACAAGGTTGTCTCTTGGCTCCTTTATTGTTTAATCTCTATCTTCACGATGCAATTTCCACTTTGAAGCTAGCATCGAAGTACCCTCCTCACTTAGCAGGCCACCTGTTTCCCTTTTCTATGCTGATGATGCTGTCATCTTATCCAGAACAGCTGCGGATCTAGCAAACGCAGTTAACGCATTTATCGCCTATTGTAAGGCGGAAGCTCTTAATATTAATTATAAAAAATTGAAAGTCCTCCACTTCACTCGTTCCCGCAAACTCAAATTGGAGCCGCTTAAGATCACAGGTGGCTACTTAGAAAAGGTAAAAGCCTTTAAATATCTAGGCGTAATATTCACTTATAATCTCTCCTGCACCACCCATCTACAATCTGCTTTTCTTGCTGCAACCACAACCTCTAACGCCATTGTCCGATTTTACCACCAGAAGGGCGGCAAACACCTTCCAGCAGCAATTCAAATATTTAATGCCAAACTTGTCCCAAAATTATTATATGGATGCGAAGTATGGACTACAGCAATATCAGGTAACTTGGATCGCCCACTGCAGCAGCAGTGTCCCAGAAGCCTCCCTCAGGCCTCTTAAGCTGTGGCAGTGAGTGCATGCTCCTAACCTAGGCAAGATGGAGTTGGCAGGAAAGGGAGCGGCCCCCCAGCAGTCACTAGAGCAGCAGCAGCAGGGTCCCAGAAGCCTCCCTCAGGCCTCTTAAGCTGTGGCGGTGATTGCAGGCTCCGCCCCCAAGGCCCGATGGAGTTGGCAGGAAAGGGAGTGGCCCACCCAGTACTCACTAGAGCAGCAGCAGTGTACCAGAGGCCTCCCTCAAGCCTCTTAAGCTGTGGCGGTAAGTGCAGGTTCTGCCCCCTAGGGCAGATGTAGTTGTCAGGAAAGGGAGCCGCCCACCCAGCACTCACTAGAACAGCAGCAGCAGCAGCAGTGTCCCGGAAGCGTCCCTCAGGCCTCTTAAGCTGTGGCGGTAAGTGCAGGCTCCGCCCCCTAGGCCTGATGGAGTTGACAGGAAAGGGAGCGGCCCACCTAGCACTCAATAGAGCAGCAGCAGCAGCAGTGTCCCGGAAGCATCCCTCAGGCCTTTTAAGCTGTGGCGGTGAGTGAAGGCTCCGCACACTAGGCCAGATGGAGTTGGTAGGAAAGGGAGTGGCCCACCCAGCACTCACTAGAGCAGCAGAAGCAGCAGTGTTCCGCAAGCCTCCCTCAGGCCTCTTAAGCTATGGCAGTGAGTGCAGGCTCTGCCCCCTATGCCTGATGGAGTTGGCAGGAAAGGGAGCGGCCCACCTAGCACTCACTAGAGCAGAAGCAGCAGCAGTGTCCCGGAAGCCTCCCTAAGGCCTCTTAAGTTGTGGCGGTGAGTTCAGGCTCTGCCCCCTAGGCCAGATGCAGTTGGCAGGAAAGGGAGAGGCCCACCCAGCACTCAGTAGAGCAGCCACAGCAGCAGTGTCCCGGAAGCCTCCCTCAGGCCTCTTACGCTGTGGCGGTGAGTGCAAGCTCCGCCCCCTAGGCCAGATGCAGTTGGCAGGAAAGGAAGCGGCCCACCCAGCACTCAGTAGAGCAGCCACAGCAGCAGTGTCCCGGAAGCCTCCCTCAGGCCTCTTAAGCTGGGGTGGTGAGTGCAGGCTCCGCCCCCTAGGCAAGATGGACTTGGCAGGAAAGGGAGCGGCCCACCCAGCACTCACTAGAGCAGTAGCAGCAGCAATGTCCTGGAAGCCTCCCTAAGGCCTCTTAAGCTGTGGCGGTAAGTGCAGGCTCCGCCACCTAGGCCAGGTGGAGTTGGCAGGAAAGGGAGCGGCCCACCCAACACTCACTAGAGCAGCAGCAGCAGCAGTGTCCCGGAAGCATCCCTCAGGCCTTTTAAGCTGTGGCGGTGAGTGAAGGCTCCGCACACTAGGCCAGATGGAGTTGGTAGGAAAGGGAGTGGCCCACCCAGCACTCACTAGAGCAGCAGAAGCAGCAGTGTTCCGCAAGCCTCCCTCAGGCCTCTTAAGCTATGGCAGTGAGTGCAGGCTCTGCCCCCTATGCCTGATGGAGTTGGCAGGAAAGGGAGCGGCCCACCTAGCACTCACTAGAGCAGAAGCAGCAGCAGTGTCCCGGAAGCCTCCCTAAGGCCTCTTAAGTTGTGGCGGTGAGTTCAGGCTCTGCCCCCTAGGCCAGATGCAGTTGGCAGGAAAGGGAGAGGCCCACCCAGCACTCAGTAGAGCAGCCACAGCAGCAGTGTCCCGGAAGCCTCCCTCAGGCCTCTTACGCTGTGGCGGTGAGTGCAAGCTCCACCCCCTAGGCCAGATGCAGTTGGCAGGAAAGGAAGCGGCCCACCCAGCACTCAGTAGAGCAGCCACAGCAGCAGTGTCCCGGAAGCCTCCCTCAGGCCTCTTAAGCTGGGGTGGTGAGTGCAGGCTCCGCCCCCTAGGCAAGATGGACTTGGCAGGAAAGGGAGCGGCCCACCCAGCACTCACTAGAGCAGTAGCAGCAGCAATGTCCTGGAAGCCTCCCTAAGGCCTCTTAAGCTGTGGCGGTAAGTGCAGGCTCCGCCACCTAGGCCAGGTGGAGTTGGCAGGAAAGGGAGCGGCCCACCCAACACTCACTAGAGCAGCAGCAGCAGCAGTGTCCCGGAAGCCTCCCTCAGGCCTCTTAAGCTGTGGCGGTGATTGCAGGCTCCGCCCCTAGGCCAGATGGTGTTGGCAGGTAAGAGCGGCCCACCCAGCACTCGCTAGAACAGCAGCAGGGGCAGCAGCAACAGTGTCCCGGAAGCCTCCCTCAGGATTCTCAAGTCGTGGCGGTGAGTGTAAGCTCCGCCTCCTAGGCCAGATGGAGTTGGCAGGAAAGGGAGCGGCCCACACAGCACTCATTAGAGCAGCAGCAGCAGCAGTGTCCCAGAAGCCTCCCTCAGGCATCTTAAGCTGTGGCGGTGAGTGCAGGCTCCGCCCCCTAGGCCAGATGGAGTTGGCAGGAAAGGGAGTGGCCCACCTAGCACTCACTAGAGCAGAAGCAGCAGCAGTGTCCCGGAAGCCTCCCTAAGGCCTCTTAAGTTGTGGCGGTGAGTTCAGGCTCTGCCCCCTAGGCCAGATGCAGTTGGCAGGAAAGGGAGAGGCCCACCCAGCACTCAGTAGAGCAGCCACAGCAGCAGTGTCCCGGAAGCCTCCCTCAGGCCTCTTACGCTGTGGCGGTGAGTGCAAGCTCGGCCCCCTAGGCCAGATGCAGTTGGCAGGAAAGGAAGCGGCCCACCCAGCACTCAGTAGAGCAGCCACAGCAGCAGTGTCCCGGAAGCCTCCCTCAGGCCTCTTAAGCTGGGGTGGTGAGTGCAGGCTCCGCCCCCTAGGCAAGATGGACTTGGCAGGAAAGGGAGCGGCCCACCCAGCACTCACTAGAGCAGTAGCAGCAGCAATGTCCTGGAAGCCTCCCTAAGGCCTCTTAAGCTGTGGCGGTAAGTGCAGGCTCCGCCACCTAGGCCAGGTGGAGTTGGCAGGAAAGGGAGCGGCCCACCCAACACTCACTAGAGCAGCAGCAGCAGCAGTGTCCCGGAAGCCTCCCTCAGGCCTCTTAAGCTGTGGCGGTGATTGCAGGCTCCGCCCCTAGGCCAGATGGTGTTGGCAGGTAAGAGCGGCCCACCCAGCACTCGCTAGAACAGCAGCAGGGGCAGCAGCAACAGTGTCCCGGAAGCCTCCCTCAGGCCTCTTAAGCTGAGGAGGTGAGTGCAGGCTCCGCCCCCTAGGCCAAATGGAGTTGGCAGGAAAAGGAGCGGCCCACCCAGCACTCACTAGAGCAGCAGCAGCAGTGTCCTGGAAGCCTCCCTCAGGCCTCTTAAGCTGTGGCGGTGAGTGCAGGCTCCGCCCCCTAGGCACTATGGAGTTGGCAGGAAAGGGAGCAGCCCACCCAGCACTCACTAGAGCAGCAGCAGTAGCAGTGTCCCGGAGGCCTTGATGGAGGCCCTCAAGCTGTGGCGGTGAGTGCAGGCTCCGCCCCCTAGGCAAGATGGACTTGGCAGGAAAGGGAGCGGCCCACCCAGCACTCAGTAGCGCAGCAGCAGCAGCAGTGTCCCGGAAGCCTCCCTCAGGCCTCTTAAGCTGTGGTGGTGAGTGCAGGCTCCGCCCCCTAGGCCAGATGGAGTTGGCAGGAAAGGGAGCGGCCCACCCAGCACTCACTAGAGCAGTAGCAGCAGCAATGTCCTGGAAGCCTCCCTCAGGCCTCTTAAGCTGAGGCGGTGAGTGCAGGCTCCGCCCCCTAGGCCAGATGGAGTTGGCAGGAAAGGGAGCGGCCCACCCAACACTCACTAGAGCAGCAGCAGCAGCAGTGTCCCGGAAGCCTCCCTCAGGCCTCTTAAGCTGTTGCGGTGATTGCAGGCTCCGCCCCTAGGCCAGATGGAGTTGGCAGGAAAGAGCGGCCCACCCAGCACTCGCTAGAACAGCAGCAGGGGCAGCAGCAACAGTGTCCCGGAAGCCTCCCTCAGGATTCTCAAGTCGTGGCAGTGAGTGTAAGCTCCGCCTCCTAGGCCAGATGGAGTTGGCAGGAAAGGGAGCGGCCCACACAGCACTCATTAGAGCAGCAGCAGCAGCAGTGTCCCGGAAGCCTCCCTCAGGCATCTTAAGCTGTGGCAGTGAGTGCAGGCTCCGCCCCCTAGGCCAGATGGAGTTGGCAGGAAAGGGAGTGGCCCACCTAGCACTCACTAGGGCAGCAGCAGTGTCCCG